>NC_071326.1:74098008-74713321 GCF_943734725.1 Anopheles marshallii | reverse complement strand
TTTTTGTAGAGAAGGCATCCACTCGGAAACAGGTCCACAAAAACGACCGCTTAACGACACACCAAACCTTCACAATAATTGTCAATCATCTATTTATAATGAAGTCGTTTATGTTTACGCGCGGTGCAAGTAAAATATTAATGAAGTCCTATTCTCCAACAGGGCTAACTTCTTCCGTGCCACCACACCACACGTGGCACGCACTTTGGCCTGCCGTTAAAGACTGCCCGTCTGTCGCAAACATGCTGCCGCCATCGGCGACAGTGCGATGCGTTTGATGTTTTCTACTCACTGCTCATGTACTCAGGCGTGTGGCGGTCTTTCATGTCAGTCGCAAAACCGTTTTTTATGATCCCACCGTTTTGTTAACCGACGGTGAAACCCGTGGCCGCAACAAACTTGTTGTGACGGGTACTATTGATGAGCAACAAACACGCTGGATCGGCTTACACCAGGCTGTGCTGCCATTGTAAACCCGAGAAGTTCCGCTGTTTCACTCACAACTATGCTGCTCAATTTTATGATCGATGATGCGCACCCATGCTGTACGCCATTTCACCATAATGCTTCACAGCATCGCACCGTGCATGGTTGGTTTAAGAGAAAAAAAGAACTCAAACCTATTCGGAACGTGACAGTTAGCTACATGACCGTTAATCGAACAAACTGGCGATCCATTCCGGAACAAGCAGTATCGGTGATGCGGGATGTCCAAAAATAATTTACGTCACCCAATTCGAGCTCCCTTTCTCGGTTGCGAGTGTCAACGCTATTTTGAGGATTCGAACCCAGCTCCCGTGACTGCGTGCGGTTTGGTTTACGGTACTGAAAACTAATTGGGTTTAAATTGGATCAGTAAATCATGAGAAAGTGCGTGAGCAGACGCATGAGTTATGGATGCTTGGGCCGGCAGACACACATCACCAAAATGGGGCTTTTATGTTGGAGGCGTTCTGCAACCGATGCGACCGAAGGAAGATCACTCGAACAGGGGTGCTAGGTTAAGCCACGGCCGTGCCGGATGGCCCGTACCGTGACTTAAGGTATTCTTAATCAAAATAAAAAATGAATTATGTGGTTTGCTACTTTAACCATTTATGATGGTGCAGTGGTTTTTATAACATTGCGTCAAGACTATTATGTTAAATCTTTAGGGGTCTCAATACTATTTATACGAAGCTAATGTACTCAATATCTGATGTCTTGTAAAAGCGGCATATTAATTTTTTATGATCATTTTAATGATTCAAACCACTTCACCTTGAAGTCAATTCGTGTAACTTCACGGGGGAATGATGAGGTATCTTCTCCCTCGGTCTACATCTAGAAGATATAGAAGATGCCAGATCGACAACAAGTCTTAAAGAAAAATAACTCGTTAGTACTCGATTAAATATAATTCGGTCCATCCTTTTTGCAACAAATACCATGAGTCACTTCTGGTATGCAAAAAGAATGGATGGATTACACCTTAATTAAAGCTAATTTCAAACAAACATTAACAACAACACCCACAAGAAATAAACCAACGGACAGAAGTACAGATCAGCCTCATTCGTAGTGATCTGCACGAACAGTGTAAAAATGCTTCCATTACCACCATTTGACCGAACCATTCATTTGCTGACAAACTGCAAACTACTTTACCCTGAACAAAGCACCATAGTCCAGACGAATCAAAAGATCTCGCCTACTGTCCACTGAAGCAATCGGGGTTCGTTTACGGCAAACCCGAGAAAAGCCCAGTACACTGAGCCATTAATCACACCTTCAATTACGTAGAAGAAGCGCGTTAAGATTGTAGATTTTAATTAACACTGGCTCTTTGAGTTTTGTCCCGGAATTACCTGTTCTGTTGCTTCTAGCTCGGTTGGGACAATACACCACCGTCCCGGCATAAGTCGCTCCAGACAGTCAAACGACACTGCCGAACCATTTACCATTCCGTTCGGACTACACCGTCCAGAACCCAATGCGCACCCAGTTTGCTACCGTTCATCTTGCCATCGTGCATTACCGTCTGATTGCTAAAACCGACATCATTGGCTAAGCGGAAGTGTCCGTCCAAGCGCTTCCGACATGCTTTTGCGAACAAATCTTCCATTGAGCACCTGTTGTTATGGATCGGGCTCACTTTAGGCACGGCTAGGGACAGCCATTCATGGTGGGGTACGACCATTTCATCCACCCGGCACACTCAATCGATGCGCCAATCCAATAAAATTATCTCGCAATAATAAATTAGCCCATATAAATTGCTTCCAACCGATCGGGTGAGAAAATGGAAGGATCACTCACTCTCGATGTCCCATCTCCGGAAAGAATCCCGCCCCGTTTGCGCAATGAAACACACCATTTAACCGGGCATCCAGCTTCCGGCAGACGAAATCGAAACCAAACAAATCGGTCTCATTTGAATCGGGGATTGGGAAAGTTTTAAAATAGGATTTTCAATTGATTAATTTCATCGCCCAATGAGCGGACGCTTGGCGGCATCGAGGTGCACTTGATTTCTATAGGACCAAACCGAACCCCGGTTTGCGGAACTATTGTTCATCCGGACAAACCGGGAAAGATGAAGGCAAACCGTTTGCTTCCTGCATAGAAACCGATCCGTTCCCAGCCGGGAACTAAAGGTGCAAAAATCGATTGCGCCACCATAGAACCTGCCGCATGGGTTCGGATACGGTATGGCTGGAAATGAATGAGTTTCCGGTAATGTGCTTCCCTGCCAGCACCCGCAACAGTGCCAAACCCAGTGGATTGGCTGCGTATCGGAAAACGGAAGCCAATTCCTATCGGGCAACTATCCGACCAGGGGAGGGGCGGTATCGGCCGATTCTCGAAACGGAAAAGGATCAAACTTTCTCCGGCTACCGGTTCCGCATTATTCGCCTTATTCTGCATTTCTGCAAGCAACGAGGCGAATGATTTATGCCCGTGGTCAAAAAGTAATGCTATGATAATTTTTCCCCCCTCACTGGCCGTGGTTTTAGCTTAAGGTAGTGAAAAAGGTGAACCCCAATTGCATTTCCCAATTGCTTGCGTGTGAGTGTGTGTATGCGTATGGGACTGCATGGAGGTCGTACGAAGCAGCTGCAACACCGGCAGTCGAATGCAGAAACAATTGCATAATTGCACAATGATTAAAGTTTAGCCGTGGTGCCGGTGCCGGCTAGTGCCGAGGGGTGAAGTTTATTTTATTGCCATAAACGCATGGAAGGTGAAGGTGGAATATGTTCGATGCAGTTTCCGGGCTGCAAAACTTTACCCATTAATAACTGTGGTCTAGCCTAATGATAGATCAACACTACTATTGGATAAAACTTACACAAACTTTAAGCCTTCATTACTTTATTTGTTTTAAATATTGTATCCATATCATACATTGTACAAAATAATATATATTTTAAATTAGAACAGTATTTTTGTAGATGTTACATGTAAAATACGAATTACTTTCCACGAACTTCAAGTTGTTCCTGTAGATAGGAAGCTTTGCGGAATTATGGAAATATAATGATGGTGTATAGTAAATATAAATAACATTTTAATAGTGGATAACAAAATTAACTAACCAATCGTCAGTCGTAGATGTAAATCATAAAAAAAGTAATAAATTATACGAAAGAGAAAAACACATGTCAATACCTTACCAGAAAGCATTTTTGAAGAACATTCTTCGAGGCGTCAATTTCGGATGAAATTGAAGTGTTAGCTTCGTGGAATCCTTCCAGCTGTTAGTTCCAACAAAATCAGAAAATATCTATGGTATTATGGAAATACGCAGATATCTTCGGAGCTGGTCTAGTTGACTGTAATTTCAAAGTTTCCAACAAAATCTTGATAAGGCTTACAATTCCTCTACACAAAAAAGCATACTCTGACCATAACTTGTCCTTCTCTATGCTTCACCGTAACTTTCTTATGGTGATACTGAAGTTCATCATTCGATTGAGGCTTTAGGTTTAACATTTAGGATATAGATTCAGGTTTTTTTTTGTGAACCCGCGAGAAAGATTGTAAATACACATAACTAAATAACATAATTGATAAAAAACGATTCATTATTATACTAACGAAACATCTCGAATTGCTACTCAGATAGCTAAAGCCAGTTACATCTGCTTGTCTCGCCGAACATTGCTACTTCAGGCCTGTGCTACGAAACGTTAACCAATATTTAGCCTAAGCGTAAACGATGATATATTTAGCCCCAAATGCTGCTAATTTCAAATCAAAACCATCACCATCACGAGAATCTAGCCTGTTGCCTAATAAGTCAACGTTCGGCTTCCAGGCAAACTCACGATGGCACCCAATACAGCACTAAGAATTTATCATCCAGCCACAAACATTAATGCACACCACGGCAACCACAAACATTGGCACGAGCATAACCACTAACAGCACATGCAAAAATCCACCAACCCCCCCCCCCCCAAAAAAAAAACCTATACATAATTATAATAAATAACCTCCACTGCGATACTACGGTGCCTGGTGCCGGTTCGGGTTGTGGCACACCGTTGAGTTCGTTACGTCTCCATTCGTGTCTCGAGTGCTCGTTGCCGAAAAGTTTTACTCTTCGCTACTACTTTTGAGCTAACTCGAGTAACAAGGCTTCTCCAGGGGATTTTCCACTTCATGACAACTTGTTCCACAGGGTATAACCCTGCTCCCCATAAAGCAAGTGGAATGCATCGGTGCACAGGCGACACACCGGAAGCGGTGGTTTTTTTTTCGTGCTGTTCTATGTGCAAACCTTACCAGCGAGGGACTATTGGCTGACGCTCATCGCTGCTGCGTTATTATGGTGCTCCTGCTGGATGCTTTTACGGGAAATGACCATTCGAAGTGTACTCCACGTATTCGATACGGTAACACCACGGTGTGTAAAGTGGTTGTCGTGCTGGTTAAACTTAACTTAGCAGCCCGCCTGGAGGATGATTTTATTCGCAAGCGTAGGGTACCCTCAAGCACCGGGGTGTCAATTTCGGTAAGTTTTATATTTCAAGCACCAAAAAAGTTATATTCCTATTCCTTCCTACCAGGCAACCCGGGTCACCAAAAGTTGTGCCCTCTCGTCGTTCAGTAGTTTCAGCTTTTTTGAGCTAGTACTTTCGGGCTAGACACAATCCCACTTGGTGGACCATATCAGAATGTGCACAAGTTTATCAAACTTTACTGCCATTCTTGCAGAAAATAAAGAGTTGCTGCTCGGGGTAAAATTTTACAAAAAGCCTGCAGTCATTTTGCTGCACACTGGTAGCTAGTAACTCTTGTGCTTGAACCTAACTGTAGTTGCCTAACTGTAGGTACCGAAATTTTCAACAAGTTACCCGCTTGAAATCAGCATAAACTGGCAAGTGGGAAGATGTTGTGAAACCCCAATTTACTTGAAAGTTTTTTTACAAAAGAATCACAAAGTAAATCCTGATGCAGTACGAAGGTACGGTAAATAACACGATATACCTTCAACTTCATCAGTAGTATTTCTTCACTTTAAAGTGTACACATGCTCCTTGTTCGGATGTACGTTTTTGTTCTTTTGTTACTGCCTTTTTGCCAGAGAATGTGCCTACATATGTTCCAGACAGTTTCGAGACATTCACTCTGTCAATTGTACATTGCGTTCTATGTTGTATTCTTACACAAGACATGTCAATGCTTAAGAGCGAGCAGCTGCTGAACATATCTTACATATTTTTTATAGTTCCTTTTTAAAACGGTTACAAGTTGCTTGCTGCGAGCTTACATGGTACTTTTGGCGTGACAAAATGTACCACTTTACTGCCTAACCTTCGCAATGATACAAATGTCAAATCCAAAGCTTGGGCATAACGTTCATTTTTTACGTCCAGGACCATAAGGAGTCTAAAGTTCCTTTTCACACAAAAAAAATTAAATTGTTCTAGTTACATATAAAGTAAGTAAGTTTAGTCTTACGTTCCAACTTCAATGCTATATTCCAATTTTTTTATAAATTCAAACGAATGATCTAAAAATTACGAAGAAAAGTTACCCAAAAACGCAAGCCGAAACATCTACCAATAGCTACTCTTGCGTATGAATCGGAGATGCTTTTGTAATTTTCCTCAATTATTAATGATTGTATCCATTTCACTTGCTTACTATTTTAGGCACTAGAAACGTCCCTTTACACGTTCAGATAAGTTTGAGCTGGGTTAGTTTTATCTCACCAGCCATGTTCTTCATACATCAGACTTCTTCATTGATCTTCATAGAGAGATAATCAGATTTCTTCCATGATCTGGCTGATTAGCCCTTCCAATCATATTGGGAAATGAAATAGATACTTGATCGCTTTAAAGGACGAGATCTGTTTTTTTTTTTTTCAAATTAATTTGAAAATTTACAGAATTATGGCAAGAACAATTATAACTATAATTAAGGGCTACAATTTAGATGAGTCATTTAAATCATTTAAAAATATACTACCCTTCTCTTAGTAGCACACCTTGTATATTTCAATTATTTACTTTTACATCAATCGTTAATTTCACGCATCTTCCACTTAACTCCTATCCCCGCGGAAAATTTTCCACTTTTGTTCAACAATTTACACAACATTTGCGTAACGTGTGTACCTCAAAGAAACGCCAACGCTGTACCAAGCATCAGGGCACATGGATCAGAAGAAATAATTTCCCGCACTGATTCGAACTTTTCTTCATCTAACTTTTGTTGGGATTTATTTGCTTTCACCACCAGCCAAAAGCACCGCCCGCAATGTGCGACATTTGCTTTATTACTTGCTTTACTTCGAGTTTTGCAGCAGCTCGATGAAGTCTTTTTTTTTGCACATCACAAACTGTCCCCACTGTTCCGTTTTGATTCTAGTGCGTACACTTGAACGGTTTTGTGAGTTAAGGTTCGTTTCGCTCATTTTTTTGTAAGGTTCTGTCCATTCGCAATAACTCGTGCCACACAAGTTCAAATGGAATATTGGAGGGGGCAAAAAAAACATTACTTGCAAGCTAGCTTTCTTCCCAATGCACTGAAGAAAAGGGCACGCTTCAAACTTAAAACCCGAAAAGATTACGCCAGAATCCGTCTCAAAAGGAAGTTTTTTTTTTAAAGAAATTGTAGTTTCGTAATTTACTGCGATCGGTAAACTGTCACCACCAGATTCGGGAACAGGTTTGTACATGGACAACCATTTTTTTATTTCTTTCCATCTCTATCGATGGTAAGTTATTCGCAAAGGAACGTAAAGTTCAGCGCAACGTGATGAAGGATCTTCGAAAAATTCCATTGCGGATTGAGTTATGGAATAGCGAAACTTGGTGTCGTTAAGCTTCTTTCATCGTTCAGAAACTTCATGAAATAATTTTCAATTTGTAAAGAAAATTTCTTACGTTTGCTCCATTCCAATGGACGAAAATTACGATATTGAGTCCATTATTCGTATCCGAATTGTTGCGGCAACAAACAACGATAAGGCCGGCAACGATTGCAACATAAAAATCACTTACCATGCCTTTTGCTGTATTCGATTTAAAATTATACCATTGTTTTCCTTCATTCCAGTACGGCATCAAAATGCACATTTGCCGGTGGGCTTAAATTAGGCACCGAAATGAATATCTAATTCCGTAAAACCGTATGCACATAAATACCCCTTAAATGCATAATTCATAGCACTGCACTCTGGCACGAAACGAACACTGCAACACCTCGCGCAAACACACTCAACCCGAAAGTTTGCACCATTAATCATGTGCACCAGGTTGGTTTTTGGGGCGCAGAATTTAAATATTCATAAATGTGCCACCAAAATGGCACAGCCAAACACACGCCATGGGCTCATCTTCAAGAGGGTTAAAAGGCAATAACAAAAAAAGCATGGCGCTGATTGTGTTTCCGTAGCTCCACATTAATGGTGCCATTAAAGTGCAGTCGATTAGCTGATTGGTGTTTGGTGCTGGTATAAATTAACCCCCAATACCAGCCATTGCCTCAGCCCACGAATGCAACGGGTTTGAGGTTTAAAAAACTTTCGGCGAATGAAACTTTCCGAGATGCGTGTTGCAGCACCACCGATAACATTGAATGGCCGGAAAACGATTGTAATTAGCGTAGGACACGTTGGTATCGACATTTTGGTGGCAGTTGGTGTTGGCCAGTGTCGTTGCATGTTTTCAATTATCTTACCTCCCAAAGTGGTGTTAAAATGCACACCACGCATCTTAAGCTAGCGTGGGTATGACCGCGAACGGTACCGAGTGCCACAGGATTGCAGGCGGCTTAGCGACCGGCCACCAATTTTCCCGTTCTTCTTTGGAAAGGCAAAACTTTTGGACGGTCAATTTATCACACCGTCAGGCGACCTGTCGATACTCTTCCGATTTGTCATTTATTTATTGTTTCCGATTTGTGCTACACACGAAAGACATTAAGTCAGAATCTTCCCGTGCGCTCGATCGTGGGTGTCTGTTCTTTCGCTCGGCCATATCTGAGTATTCCCGTTTCGGATAGTGTGCTAGTTTCTGGTCCGTTAAGTTGTTTTGCGCTGGCATGCACTATAATCAGGCTTAGCGACCAGTGTTCTAGTTCGTGCGGTCGTCAATCGAGCTGACTGTCAAATCGAACGCCCCGACAAAGCGAGCAGATTTAATTTGATCGTTGACGCCACCACGATCGCAGCGCGAAGGAGATTTAAAAATTATTAACCAATTCCAATGCGACGATCGTGGCTTTCTATCGCAACAAAAGCCGTCTCAACCGTTCGATGAAGCCGTAATGCAACCTACCTTCACAAAACGTACACAAGGACTAATCTTAATGCAGTGCCCATTGCTGCGTTGCGTGCCTGAGCCATCAATGCACCGGACTGGACCATGGTTGCAGTTTGCATTTTTATAAGCAACACCTCGACGCACGACGGTGACGATCATGCGAAGGAATTCGAATGACTTCATTCCCACATGCCAAGCCCTGGTCGATCGGGCACGATGGGGGATTTAACACGGATTAAGCGATAGAGCGAAAGAAAAACAAACACAAGACGCTTGAAGGCCCCGAAAGGCATTTATTACGTTTAATACTCCACATGATCGTTACACTGACACCGGCACGCTGGAACATGCACCGACTAAGCTCCCAAAGCTGCGATACCAATGGTAAGAAACCAGGGCTTCCCCGGATGCTCACTTTCCCCCAAAGTTTCCTAGCAAATAGAGCCACGGTTTATAAGCACCTCGCGAACCCATGTTTGTACTGCGGTTTAATGGGATTATTTTTTATTACTGGTGCCTTCGGGCTGTGTCACGATGTGAAGCAAACGATTATTGCTACATGCAAATGTTTTGCGTAATTGTAGCAATAGTTTACTGTCAGGGAAGTAGTTACAGTTTCATGTGACTATCAGTGTGAAAGATCAGCGCTTCACAAAGGCAACAACGCACGGTAAGAAAAGGGTCTATACTTAAACAATTAAAGTCCATTTCGAAATAGTTTCTAAACTGCTGATTTAGGACAGAAATATCATAATTACCGGATTTATTAGTACTTCGCAGTTGAATATTTCTTGGTCGCGAATCCTTTGTGTATATTCAACCCAAACCTGAAATCTAGAATCGATGCACTACGAAATCAGTCGGTCAATTTGTTCAATTTTCAACAATTGGCTTATAAATATATCTTTTGAAGGCTGGGCGGCTTATTTCAACTATCACGGGTAGGTATAGAGATGTTCTTAGTTTGCTCGAATAAAGATCATTCTATAATTCTTGTATCGTTCCAATACTCGCATACGCCTTTGAGGCATAGACATTGTACAAAGTGCATGAAAACAAATTATCCACGTAAGAATGAAACGCTCTGAGAAACGCTCAGCATGGAATTTGACTTTCTATATGCGGATATAGTCCCCTGGAAGAACCGCTACAATCATGAGCACTATTAGTTTGTAATGAGTGCATGGCTCCGGTGAGCTGGACATGTCATTAGAATGACACCACGAGTCAGGCAAAAGAACGTCATTAGTAATATTAAGTGTTTAAGGGATTCTCGCAGAATGCTAACATGGTTAAATGATTGTAATCCTTACTTAAAAAAAATCACTTGAACACCGTGAGTGGTTGAGAAGCTGTTATCAAGTCTTTTGATAACTTTATATGCATGTCAAATCAAAATTATAAATACTTAAAACGAAAGCAATGTTTGTAAGACACACTGCACATCTCTTCATATTTTAATCTAAATCATTTTTTTGAAAAATAAATTCAGCATATTTTTGCTTCCACTTATAATGTTTGGTTCTACGCGTGTAAAAGTTGAATTACTGTGTATTTAAATCTTCCAGCTATTGGTGAATAAGCTCTAATTTATTAACCCACTTTTTATTTGTTTCTTCCATTCCCCAAACGGCACTGTAGTGCAAATTGCACTAGAAACGTTACATTTGTTTGGATAATAATGTCATGTTTTTGTTTGCTCGAGCGGCAACAGTACAACGGTAATTGAAAACAGCAAGCAAAGCTGCTCCAAACCGTCCCATCGATTATTTCTTGCTTCCCATGCTGCTTCCAAGCTTCCACTCATCGTAAAGTGATCAGTGCCATAATCTGCTCTTGTTCGAAGCTTATTCCCATGCAACAACATGCCAGCATGAAGGCAAATAAACGATGGCATACAGAGAATCAAGCACAGGAAGCAAAAAAAAACACGAACGAAAGCAAACAAAGCTACAGCAGAAAGTTATCCCTGCGAGCAGGACAAACACAGCCGAATAATGCCCGTACGTCAAGGATTTGTGATACTGCGAGCGCTACATACGCCAGGGTGGCGTAAAGTTTTCCCGGGCAAGGTTTGTGGCACTTCGAGAAAACTGTGAAAACTGCACTCGATAAGGCCGTACCACCCTTCGAGCGCTCACTTTGCTTTCGCTACAGTTTTGCAAATTTTCACCTTCCCGCTTCACAGACCGCGACCGACCGACCGGTGGTAAATGAAAAAGTTAAACCGATGCCAGTTAAACCCGGGCCCCGGAGCTTATCGAAAGGCTTCGGTGCAGCGGTGCAAAAACTTCACCCGGCTTTGCATTTCACCCCGGGTGATGCAGGCAGGCACCCATACCGCCGCTCAGCATTAAATAATGTCGTCCTAAAATGGGCGAGTTTATTTGTGTATCTGATTGAAAATTAGATACAGTCGGGCACGTACATGGCGTTGCATCGTCACAGTTGCTCCCGACACGTTCCAGTTCTTTTTCCCATACACACACACACACACAAGCGCGTTGCACATGATCTGCATGCAGGGCATACAATGGAGCAAAAGAAGCTTGCAACTCCGGTTGGCAGTTGTAACCCGGTCGGGCCGGTTGTATGCCAGTCGGAGTTGGCGCAAGAAGTTTGCCCGGCAATCCACTTGCCGCTCGGCTGCATGTTCGTCTAACTTTTCGATCTCGATTCAATCGATGACCCGCTACCCCGTTTTACTGATGCACTGGTCTCGGGTCGGGTGCAAAGAAAACTGTCCAGAAATGGAACAGACCCTCCGGAAGGTTGGCTTACCCTTTTTTTATTCGTTTTCCTCCTTATCGATGCTAGTAGGGTGTAAAGCTGCACCGTAGGATGTCGTTTTTGTTCGGAAAGGAGTGATTTCTTCAGCACTTCTCAGGAAGCTGTACGGCACAATGCTATGCAAAAAATGTGCTGCAAGGTGATGAAGAATGCATTAGCGTTGTTTTGTTATTTCGCAGTAAACGAGGCAAGGGTACAATTTCGGTGTAAGATGTACATAATTTAGTTGAATGTGTTTCACAACGTTGCTGCTGGGGGAGAAAACAAAATTTCTCCATAAATTATTCAATTCGTTATCTTAGTAATTGATTTTTCCGGAGAACTGAGCTGAAGAAGTATTATTTAACTCACTTGAGTTTCGACAAATCTTTGATAAATTGACATAATTTTTGAAGTTGAACTTGAATATGCTGGAGAAGATGTAACATGCTTCCCATCTTCGAGATTATTCGGAGACATCTCTCATGTGAACTCTCATCACAGAATCGATTTCACAGCAGAAGCTCATAAAACGTGAATTGATTCCACATTCACCCGGTCAAAAGCCAAGTTATTAAAAAAAAAACAATATTCAAATAATCCAGAATCACCACTTGATCGAAAATACTGTAATTCAACGAAAGAGTGAAAGTAATGTTAGTGCTTTGAAATGGTTAACACTTGTAAACCAATCGCTTTTAATTGCTGGTTACTTTTTAAACTATTTCGATAACCTGGAGTTAGTTTCCATGCTTTTTTGAGTTCATACTGTAGACAATATATGTAAAAGACCTACATGAAGTATGGAAAAATAGTTCTTAACTAAAAATTACCTTGAAATCTGTTTCATCTTTGCCTGAGCATTAAAATATGAATCAATCAATCAACACTGTATAACATTGATATGTATAACTAGTATTACAAACGGTAGACTATATCCGGGATAAGGTGCCCATTTACTATTCGTAGAAGGAAATATCACCGAACTAATGTGAATTGTGCTTTAGATTAAGATTGGCACAGATATTAGCAAAACGACCTGGCCGTACGTGACGAATTAAAAATGAAGTATGACATAACAGGTAAAAAATCTAGTGTTTTTTAAAGGTATAACTTGTACAACAAAACTAATTGTGTCCAAAAAATATAGGAATTGTTACCAAAAATCCTTATTTTGTTCGAGTATTTAACATAAGTTACGATGCTGGTATGTGTGCTCCATTATAGCTTTCCTGACAGGAAGAAGTTTATTAACTAAAATACAAGAATTACATTTCGTTTAAAAATTTTCTTCCAATAGTAAAGCCTCATCGCGTGTTATTAATATTGTTGTCTATTGATTGTTATTATATTTATAAGTAAAAGTAAAAAGTAAAAGTAAACAATGGTTCAAAACTTTGTTTAAAGGAAATAATATTCTCCAGTGGTTCACTTTTCCGGCCAGTACTGTATCTTGGTATTCACCAATTGCGGTTGTGGTTTTTGCTCCCAATTTGCGCATCCTTCTACGCCATCGCGTTACATCAACGACCGTAACGGAAACCGCATCGCATTCTAACGCCGCGATCCACGTAAGAAATCTCAAACTTCCCCAAAAAAAACAAGCACACACACACACACACATACCCCAGTATCAAACGTTCCAACAAACGAACAAACAATCGTTCCCGCAATTTAAACGTATGTGCATACATAATGCTCGATAATCAGTGAAGCATGCCCTTCGGAATTCTTCGGACTGAAACCGTACACACGCATCCACATGCACTTATACCAAACGCCCAGATCCAGATACGGACAGGGACTGGCAGTGCCATCATCCTGTTGCCGTTGTTCTCGCGAGCGTACCGAGCGAACTAGGGTCCGAGATTGAATCGGCCTCGCGCACATCATGCAATTAATGTATGTGCATTTAAATCAACATAATCTTCTTTTTTTTGTGCATCAACAGCAAGCGGCAGCGGTGCCGTAGATGCGGAACCGGGGTGATCGCTTCACGATCGTCCGTGAGCGCACTGCTTAATGTTGATTCGTCCCGTTTAAGGGTTTGGACGTATTATGGTGCTGGTCAGATTTTAATCTTGCCCCGCGTTGTTTTGCAAACCCACCCAAGGCAAGAGCGGTGGCGAAAGAGTGGACCCGATCGTACCTTCTTCAGCTGGCTGGAATGCACCAAGATAACCTTACTGGCGGTGCAGTAGCGTGCCCGCGCTGCACTTGTTTCGGTTTGCATCGCTGTTGTGCATCAAATACTGAGAAAACCCTTTTTTTCTCGCTAAAGGCACGCAAATAAACAAATAGTGCTCCAGAACGGTTAAATGGGCCTGCCGGGCTTGCTGCCGGGAAGCGTAGAACCGGCAACGGACCGTAATACCCTGTTAAGGTGCTGGGCAAGGCCGATCGGAGACAAAATTTATTGAACTCTAAACGAAGTCAAATTAATTCAAATTTATTCCGCACGGTGCCTGCAGTCTGCTAACCCGGATCGGTTCCGCACAAGCGTGCATTCCGGTTCCGGTAGCTTTCGATGATGTGCAGTTAAACGAAGGAGATGGGGTTTCTTTTTGCTGTTTGCGCTTTCGCATCGCTTGAGATGTTGTTCCTTCCCGGAGCCAAGATAAATACTGCAATCGAAGCGGCAGCACCGAAGTTGCGTGGTATGCAAAAAGCGCAACGAATCTTTCGCGACATTCCGATACATTAGCGAGTTATTCGCAGATAAGAATCCAATCCAAGCACAATGCAATACGGAAATCAAAGAAGCCTTGAAGAAGAGATTTAAATGTAAATATTTTTTTTGTTATGACATAATTTTACAAAGAATTAAGTCTACTTATTATGAATGAACGATGATCCCTCACACTATGAACACGAACTATAAAATTTTGGATTTGTTAAATTAAAAATTACATATAAATTATGGCAAACTAAAATAACCATGGCACGTCCTCTGTAGACCTAACTGTTAAATGGAACCGTCATTCATCCGAGTACATCCAATGCTGACGTGTCTCCCACCAGAACGGGTGGCCATCAGGATTGGATTGGACACGTGGAGTGGGCGCGTAAGCCCTTTTGGCATCCAAGCAAACCGTGGACGACCGACGCGGTACTTGCAGTTAATAGTTGGTTGAAGAACTGCTGGTTTGTTTTTAATTTGCATTGAAAGCAAAATGGGCTTGGCTGATTGGACTGTTGTCCTGTCAGTTAAAACAAAGAGTGATGCACACACGACTATAAACACGTACCGGCTGATATGCACTCAGTACCGCATTTAAGATAGCGCATAAAGCCCATAACACTGTCAGCTGAAGGCGAAAGAACCTCCGCACAAAATCACATCCCAAATCCGCAACCATATTCTGCGGTGGTGTCTGCAGAGCGAAAACAAAAAGGTAAACATGGACAACCATTTCCTTTCCCTATTTGGAGCGTATCAATAAACCCGCGCATGGGGACGACCGTCGGTGTGCCAGGGTGGAATAGCACTGTGAACGGGTTGGAACTACTACCAGAAGGGACAACGACGACACACGATCGACACACGGTGCGGATAATCGCAAACATTTAACGTAAATTGGTTTCGATCCGATCGACATGATTAGAGGTACGGAAGGCGTTTATCAAATTGTGAATAATTGCAGCCCGGGCAAAACCGCACGGACGCCCGCTGACAAGTGGTTAGCTTCGTTCTGTCTGGTTCGCGGACAGCCCATATAGAGCGTGCCATCGTGCACAATCAATCGTTTCGGATCGGGATTTGTGGAAGGTGAAGATGCGTATCTTTTGGGAAGGAATATTTACTCTACCTTAAATGGTTTCCGTCTGTGTGTTATGGCAGGGCAATGCAAAAACAACAGCTTCAGATCAAATTATCCACGAAGGTGGGAAGCAATCGAGGGGGTTTCGTCCTTAAAACGGGTAGAACAAACGACTTGAAGTCAGTTTAATGGATTTGAATTATTGTTTTCTAATAAAAAGGATCGAATAATTGATCGTTTATTTCAATTATAGAAAAAATGGCATTATTTCATTCATAAGAATAAAAATTAATTGATTATTTTATTGATATTCAAACAATTGTGTATTTATTGATATTTGTGTATTTGTGTAATTGTATAGGTATATAATTTGTATATTATATAATTTTTATTATATACGATTGAGCACACCGTCGATCATTTTACTTTTCACGGTTTGCAGTATTTGTATGTATGTAACATGTATTTTTTATGATATTTTGAGATATCATTAGTTATTATTATTACATTAGAATTAATAGTCGTTGACTATAAGCAATACATCGTGGCTGTTGATGATGAAACTAAAAATAAAATGTTCATTTTTGAGATTCAGCACCATATTGACGAAAATTACCATATGGCTTAAGACATCACTATTCAATTTTTTTCATTATTTAATCGAAATTGCCAATTTTTCTGACATTATTATTCAACAGAGTGGTAGAGAACAAATTTTCATTGAAAAATTTCTGTAAGTTTTATTTTAAACTAGTTTAAGTATCAAATTGAAGCCTAATTATAGCCCGCTTCACTAGCTATAACATTTCAATCCTAACAGGGGGACGTTACAATGATGTTGAACCTCTGGATATGGTATACTATACTGTTCATTTATACATGTTTAAGTGATACGTCAAATATATAATCTAATCCATATTTTTATTGTTTGATGATCGTAATAAAATTTAGATCACAAAACAGCACAATATCATTCTTCATTCTCCTTCAAATTGTGCTTTACTTATTAGTTAACCTTATACTTTGAATAATGATCTCACTTTCACCGTACGACCAACGTTCGCTTGCACTAGATGCAGTCCCGCTGATTTATCGATTGCTTCACTAAACTATCGATTACATTGTAATGAATCACTGGCAGCGCACCGGGATTCCAATTTTCGAGATGAAATATTTGACACCATTACCGGGCGGACGGTTATGGGAAAAACATAATCAGACCAATATTAATTTATTCTCCAAAACACTTGCTCTACCCAGCCCCGTTCGTCCCGTTCACGCCTTCTGCAGCTACAAAAAAGGTTAGCTGCTAATGCGTTGCGGCCACATGAAGAAGCCAACTGCACTGAAAAGGGTTAAATTAATCTTCAAGCCACACCGGTGGCCATGCGAATGAATGCGCGAGCCCGGTCGTTCGGTTCGGACGAAGATGTTGCAAAGCATAAAACGAAACATTTACAAATGACCCCGACAGAACGATAAATCTACAAGCCGTCGTTCGTTCGATCGTACCTGCATTCGTTCGTGTTATGTTTTATTTGTCTTCCTAGCTGGCTTGCTGCATATCCATCGGGCTCATGAACATCAAGCGCAGCGATACAAAAACAACCCAATGTTAATTTTCAAGCTTGGACACAAAGCTCAGAATGCATTTGTTTCGCGGCGATGATTATTTATCTAAAACCTAATTTGACCTCAATCGAAACGAGCGACACGGAGGCTCCACTCGATTGGCTAGCTTGGGATCTTCATGTTATATTAGATTTATTTTCCCCAGAAAAAAACAATACCCCACTTCCACTTGTCCACCCTTGGAAATGTAATTCAGAGCGTTTTTGGCATCGCCCAGATACGCTCTTGTCGTTGGGCACAGCGTGAAGTTCACCTCCGGACACCAGAAGCGCAACGCAGGAATGCGAAGTTGACTGGTTATTTATAATATATTTCAATGAATTTCGAATGAGTTTTTAAACAATTTATAACAAAGCATAAATCATAATGAAGTATCCGATTCTTCGTGCAGTCGAGACTGTAGAGCTGATGCACGTTGGGTTTTGGGGGGAAAAAAGGGATCCGCCATCGGGAAAGGATCCTACACGATTGCACCACTTCACGCGGCTCCATGCGAGAAAGAGTTGCTTGTGGGGAGTTGTCGGGGTTTTTTTGTGTATTTCACCGTCCAAAATGAACGTTCATCATTCGCACAACGGGGCCCAATTTTGCAATCTGCCCTTAGGGCCCTTTTTGTGGCGTTGAATGAATATTGTACCCTTAAAAAAAAAGATCACCCTGAGTCACCTTCCCTGTTATGCACTACTAGGAAAAGAGCGATAAAAAGTTGTTAAACCTTTCACACGGGACAAGCGGTCACACACATACACACACACGCGCACACTTGCAGGGCTAGTGTTACTGCAGCGACACGCAACATGCTGCCACTGAGTGCAGAAAGAGTGCATGTCTCTACATTGTTTCCGTTTCCTCACGTTCCTTTGTAGGGACTTCAGACACTGTTTTGCACAAAAAAAAAGAAACTTATGCGCAAGTAAGTTTGGAACAACTTTATTTCGGATAAAAACGTGTTTTTAGATCCACTCGGTTCGGCGAATGTAAACGTGCGTGCGGCAATGTTCGGCTGCATTTTTGAATAAATTTATTCTTTTGAAGGATTGAAGCCATTCTTTCGCATCCTGTAATACTTTCATGACTGATAAAACAAACGAAAGTTTAATGAAGTTTATTCTTTAATTATTTCTTGTGCTTATTTCTATACTTAATTCCTAATCAAATGTACCCGAGGTCTAATCGAATTTTACTCGCGTTAAAGTATAACAAGCGATACAATCAACAGATAACAAATAAATTCACTCGTAATTCAAGAAAAGTTAAAAAGGATTGAGTGTAATGATTTTTATACATCTACTTCTACTACTTTATACCACACTGAATTAAAACAAATTACATAAATAAATAAATGAAATAATAATTTACCGGTCGATAAAAAAAACTTTAATTAAAATATTTTCAAGAATTCCATGTTCATTTTACTTACAAAATAAAACTGTATTTAGAAACATTAAATAGTATTAACAAAAGTTTTTTTTTAACAGTCAAATTTGAATGCAACTCTATTTAATCTTTTTTTAACTCAAACAATAAGATATTTCTAAGAACTTTCACTTAAAACAAACTGCAATTTACAAAGTTCGTAATACAAAACGATCAGCCCACAACACTCAAACCTTCCCTACACACCCATTCTACTCTAGGTTAAATGATACTCCTTCCGTAAGCGCTATCAAAGGAATTAAAATGTCAAAAATAGCAACGAACGATCAAATCGGATAAGATACTACACAAGAGATACTTAACCTAGTGTTTTTTTTCGCCGTTCAATACATCATCAAAACCCAAGAATGAAATCATACCCATCCGACCGACTCCCGCGAGAATGCTTCCCGGTTAGAAGCGTCTGTCACATTTGCCCCGTACGACCGAGAGATAGATTGGTGAATTTTATTCATTGCCAACACGTCTCATCCGGGGAGACCGGTGTATACGAAATGAATTTTAATTTAACCATCAATTACCTCTCGATCCCAGCGCAGGGAATACGGTTCCCGGGGAAACACTTTCGCTCCGGGCTGTGGTACGTTTTTGGGATCGAACAAACCCGGGAACCAGCAGGGAAGCCAATTTCCCATTGTGCTCCTGAGGTTTTCCGCATACCGGGACTGCACAGTCACACTCCAGAGGCAACCGTTGGGGGAACTTCTTCCCAGTAAAGTCCTAACTGCTCACCCGGTGTGCAAAGGACGTCGATTATGAAGTGCGGGACATTCGCTTTCGCTCTCGCCCGTTCCGGGCAGAATAAATTCAGAATCGTAGATTAATACCGAACAAACGTGAAACGTGGTTTACTCGAATGATTACCATCGGGGGAGGAACACCGGACCGGCACGAAAGCAAATGGAGATGGATAATGTGATGGAGCAAGAAAAAAAATGATCCACTAACCTTTGCAGCGTATTATTGCATGGAATGGAAAATTCTGCTTCCTTCCCCTTTCGCACCTTCCTTTCCGTCTACCAGGCCGATGGAAAATTATGCAAACAAGCACTCAGAAGCTCCATTTGCATACTTTATTACGTAACAACAGTATCAGGTATCGGTGTCGTGTGACTATTGAAATGATACCGGAGGTCGTCTGCCCACGACACTCTAAAAGAACGGGAACCGGTTTTTTTTTTCTAAACTACCCTCCCAATTACTTCTTTGGGGAAAATCTGTGACACTTTCCACCCCATCTCCGTGGAAAATGAGGGAAAAACTACACACAGAGAATAGCAAATGAGAAATTAAGATGTTTATCTCGATGTTGAAAATTAACTCTTTTTCCTCGTTTCTTCACCCGTTCCCTATGTCTACACCCATGGCACCCATTTTTCCACCCAGAACTTCTGCCTTGCCAATTCACCGTATCTTGCACACACGGGACATTTTCGGTAGTCACGGTGCAGAACAGAACCGGGCTGCCTCGTAACGGATGGCGGTTCCGCATGTTTGCCGACTATTAATAAAGATTACCGGTGGGTGGGAGTTGCGGGAGGGTTTTCCCGGAACCTCAGCTAGTGTAAGACATTAAGCTTTACAAGCACATATATTCAAATTCCTTCACGCTCCCCATATCCAACCGTGCGCTGGATGGACCCATTCGCGTTGCCAAAGTAAGGCAAAGCTTTCGTTTTTCTAGCCTAACAAAACCCAGCACCGAGTGTTCGAGAACATTAACCAAACGACGCCACGCTCAACGGTATCACCTCGTTTTCATTAACATTTCGTACGAACGTTCCGTGCGAGGGTGGTTTAAAGTAGGGTTAAAATCAAGCACATTTCACCCACTCGAAACGGGCCGGGTTATGGAATTAAATGAGTGCAGAAAGCAAAAGTCCCTCCCTGCTTTAATGCCATATCAGAAGGATCCGAGGTGAGCCCTGGAGGAGTAGTTTTTCGGACCGGATTCTTTTTCATTTGCCTTTAGGCAACTGACTGGTGCCGAGCCTACCGAAAGGAAAGATTTAAAAACCCGACAAAAACAGGAAGCGTAAATACATGTAACGGCTAACGGTCCTAGACGGAACGGACCGTCTGGCGTAGCGTCAATTACGGTCTGAATGAGTTATTCAACGGGCTGTTTATTTTTCAATTTGTACGTTTTAGTCAACAAAGGGTAATGGGCTCGTTGGACGAATTGGGGAAGAATTTCATAATGAACAATTTCATTCCATATGGTTATTATCAAAACGGCATTGATACTACAGTGCTTTCCAACACTATATCTAACGCTTTTTGTTATTTGTATTATCAATATTTTTATGCTCCATTTAAAAAGAAACAAATTACGAGAAAAATGGGTTAGAAAAAGAAATTTTTTACTACGTCACAAAGAATCTTAAAAACTGTTTTCAGTTAGTTTTCACTCAATTTGACAAAAACTGTTACAGTATTTTTTAGAATGATATTGCTTTATGTAATATACTGATGCAACTGAAAATCAAAAACGTTTTATTCGAAGCATTTAATTTAATTTCATTTAATTTCGACCACTATTTTTAAAACACGCTGTTAATACTCATTCGTTGTTATACTTGTGAGGAAAAACTCTTTTTAAATATTTATATATATTCTTCCAAACCTGTAGATGTCAACAAGACGTACAAAAGCTTAATAAAAGCAATACAAATTGTGAAATATTTCCTATGTAAATCTGTCAGAAAATTTCGATTAAGTTATGTAACAATGTAAAAGTATTTGATTTATAAAAGCAATTTTGAAGACATTTTTTTATGTCCTTCCCTTGTTCTGCAGTCTGGTTAGTGCTGCATAAAACAAATATGGAACTGCTGTAATTGCTTTACGACTGAGCGTAAATATTAATGAAAACTATACCAAAAGTGTAGTTTCCTTAATAAATCACTATTTTAAAAACCCTTTTTTAATTTCGCTTCATTTGCTTTTTAAACATACTAGCAACTTTAAAAATTAGCTATTAACTGTAACAAAGAATCCCACGGGAAACAAAACGTATTCTATTTGAAGTACATCTGGCAGAACAGATGTTTAAAATGCATATTTGTTTTACAATTCACCGTCAATGATTGAAATATTCGATAGTTAAATCAGGTAGTTAAAAAATGCAATAAAAATAAACCATCTACCACTCTCACAACCCATTTTTTCCTGCATTAGCAAAACATTCGCAGCACGTTTCCACTTCAAACAAGCGTCAGATCGTTAACACCATCTTTGCCGTCTTCAGTCCGATTGCATAGCAATTACAATTCCAACCTGATCATGGCTGCTCACTTCGTGCACGGTGTGAGCTTATGTTGCATTATAAATGCAACTCGTGCTGCCCCGTGGTGTGAATTTAATCATCTCCTTGCAATCGTGTGCCAGGGCATTATGCACTATTGCAGCATCCCCATTGCACACCCTTTTTGTTGCCGTGCAATGGGTGGGTTTGTTTGTTTCTTTCACTTTACTATCATTGCCTTTGACTTAATTCGTGACGTTAGCGAAATGAATGCGTGAGCTTTGCACACCGTTTTGTACCTGTCCGTACACACCGTATCGCACCGTTCGCAATCGTTCTGGCCCGTGGCCAACCGTACCCAACCGCCCGAAGCGGTCTGGGCAAAGGAATGCATTCACTGCATTGGCGTTCGCGTGGAAGCCGTGTGCCCACGGGCTACGGAATCCCACACCCCAAACACAACGAACCTTTGGCAGGGAGGTCGAGCCAGGCAGCTCGTTTAAAACACTTTCCCCCAAAAGGTAGGATACAGTACGACCAGCCCTACTGCCCAGCTTCCTGGCATCGGACGTCAATGCACGGGAAAAGCGGCCAGAAGCGCCGAGCGTATCGCCCAAAAACCGAGTCGAGGCGAAAGAATTATAATTAATTGTGGCAGCAGCGATGATGAATGGTGTCTGGAGTAATTAAGAGTAATGAGGTGTCTGACTGCGTTTTTGCATCGCGACCATCATCGGCCCATAAGCGTGCCCGCGGCCGGCGGAAGACGGAAAAAAATGCTCCGAAAGGTTAAAACCCAGAAGCCCATAACGCTAGCGCTCGACTGCATTCGTAAGGAAACAATCCGTTTCGCGCGCGTTCGTGTGTGTGTGTGTTGTGGCCCTTCGCGCGTCTGCACCATCGTTTAGATTTTCCGATTGAATCGGGCAATGCTTTTGCCATTCGCCATACGCCAGAACCGGGATATCCTACCGGTTTCAGCAGCATTTGCTGATGGAAAACAGAAGCACCAAAACGGAAGCTTAAATGGGTAGAAGTTTGCCTCAAGGCGGACAGCTGCTTCGCACACGAACCTCGCGCCTAATGAGGCCGGAAAGATGGATAATTTTTTTTCCATTGGTTTGTATTTATTTTTTTCTGTTTTGCTCTCCTTCAAGCGAGGAAAAATCCTTCCTTCGCTTCATCGCACGGTTGGCAAGTTGCGCACGAATCAAAGCACCGAATGTAATGCATAATTGCAGGATGCACTCTTATGCATGCGTTCATCTATTCATTCTCATACCCGTTGAAAAACCACATCATAGTCAGAGTTGTAGAACGAAACCAGATGCTTCCACACCCGTAATGACTAGACAACTGAATGGTTGTAAGTTACGAACCCAAACCCTAAATTTCTATGAAAACGGGAAAATTATAATGATATTTTAAGCGAGAGAATTTATAGCAGTTGCAGAAAATGTAAATGAATGTTTTGAAAATCAATGCTAGTGAACGTTTTTCATTCTTCCAAAAACTGTGTTAAATAACTCAACTTGAAGTAACATTTATTTCGTTTTTCTAGCCAATTCCACACGTGTGCCTTTTATGACAAACAAAAATCCAATTTCCGTTTTATCGTCAGCAGTTTAGTGAAAACAGGACACCCAAATTCCATAACAAAATCCTAAAAATAATACAGTGCGTTACAAAAATATACGAACGACATTTTTAGAGTTGAATGTAAAACTAGACGAAGAATACTTGCTGATTATTGTAAAACATTTTCCGCCAGTGCTTATATTTCTTTATATACATAGTTTACATAGTCTTTATATACATATCACATAGCTTTAAGGGGATTCAGAATAAATCATTATTCTGTATCGTTATAAAATTCGTTCAGAAATATAAAAGTTTTCAAGGCATCTCGATAAAACAGCGTAAAATAAAATATATATAGTAAAATATTCTGTATAACTTTGTAGTACAGTATTTTCATCTATCGTAATTCTTTCATCTCAGTAAACAAGCTACCATATAATTCTGTTACGCACTGTCCTGTCGCATACTCTGCATCGTACCCTTCTTAATTCGTGCTTCCTTATCATAACTACAATCACACCGAACAAAACCTTCCGAAGATGGAAACTATTGCTACGTTGCCGAAATGTGATAACGTAATCATAATTTTAATAAAAACTCAAACCCCGTCTGGTGTCGTTTTTACCGTTGCTGACTTAGCATCCTTCCATGGCGATTGACCATCCCTTGAAGGGCCGATACGCAGCGGAAACCCATCTTTAATAAGACACACTTATGCCGTTTCGTTATCGATTCGTAGTTGTAGTAAAAGGGATCGGATAAAAAATATAGCCCCGATAAGAACCTGCTTTAGTGCAAGCGCGTTGCTATATTTTGTCTTTCTTCATGTTTGTTTTCTCTTTTCCTTTCTTTTGTAAAGAAACAATACTACAAGGGGAAATTCCATACGATGCTTTCGTTTCCAAATGCTCGAAAATCCTTACGGTGACGCATCTCATGTTTTAATATACAACGCAGATAATAAAAAAAGTCCAAGGTTTTTTTCCATTCGTTAAGGGTTGACTCCCGGAAATATTGTGTTTCATGGGATTTTCCGCAAAGATTTTTGTTTGTTTGAAGGTATTTGCACAAATATACAGTGAACAAGTGCTACACATGAAGTAGTTTTGTTATTATTTATTGAAACGATACTTGTAAAGCTTATTTCTTTCTCTTGCTAAATTCCTACTCAAACAATAACGAGTTGCTTTGTTGTGACAAAAATTAAATAAAAAAAATTATATCAAACTTCTGGCATCTGATTATGTTAAAAAACGATCATACGATGGATAAATATTACTTTAACTATAGATAACAGTACACACTTCCCAGCGGTAATGGCGCAATCTCTCCTCACGCTTTGATGTTCCGAGGTTCACCGGATCAGTCACTTCCTTCCATTTTTTAAACCGATTCCCCGTACCCTATCAATGGCACATTTTGCACCGGATTCATCGTAATTGGATGGCGGAAATGGTTTCGAAACACCGAGGAAATAGACCGTCGGACCAATTCGACCCAACTCATCAGCATGGTTGGTAGATGCAGCGGTGTGGATGGAACTGTACGGGTGTTCCGTTCCGTATATCCAACCCAAAATGGCGATTTGGTAAAGCAAAAGGGTAAAGATGAAAATGCAGCACACCAGCGAAACGTGCTCAATTAGCCCGGTTCAAGTAAAGCTCCCTTTAGGATTTGAATCAATCGACAACAAGCTGGAAAGGAGGAATAATTCACAAATAAAGGATAAATACATCCTGCTCCAATAAGGTTCATTTTTCCAAAACACACACACACAGCTAACGCCATGGTAATGTGTCTGGTAGCTAAGGATTCTCGGTTTCTCAATATCCTTAGACGAGGAAATATTCGTGCACATAACTCAATGGTGGCTCCGGTTCAAGCGTGCCGGGTCGTAGATCATCTTTGCAAAGGCACTCACAGAAGATGTGACACATTCCTGTGATTAAAACCATATCCCATAGCATTGGCGAGGTTCTGAAGAGAGCTACAGAAAGTAAGGCAAAGAATTGGAAAATTGTTTCATACGAGAGAATGGGTTCGATTTGAAGTTTAAAAAATGAGCCCGATGATTTATAGCATGCAGAACAGTGTTATGGGAAGATCTATTGCACATTGTCCGATGAATTCCAGATAAATTAGGGACGTCGATAAATTTACCATGATATTCAAATATTCTGCAAAGCATTTATAGGGCTTTCGAGCTTTCAAGTTATACTAAAATGTGTCGTGGTAGTTTTAAAATCACGTCAACTATCTGGAACTGTTGCTAGCTGAACATTTTTCCCATCTAACTCTTGAAAACTTCGAGTCGAATCGATTTCAGCTTGCGAAAGTTTCAAAATGTGAAAAGATCTCCACATATTTCCTTGTACATTCTAGTTCAACTTTTAAAGAATTAAGATATTAAGCAAACTTTACACACTCGACCTCTAAAATTCTGATACAAGTTTGTTAGTAGGTTCGTTTAAGTAACTCCCTTCCCAATCACAATATTTTAATGATACTTTACATTTAACAGATCCAAATCCTTATACTCTCCTACGATTGTTGCGTCCCTGCCCATGCAAGGAACAACGATAGAGACAAAATCATATATTTTCTCCTAACACACACTCATGTCAAATGGCAATGTCACTCAATGATTACTGCCACTGCAGGCACTTGCCGTAATTTCCGAGCTCATATTTCTCGCTTTACAACCAACTATTACTATCATCAACCATCCTGGGTGTCCGGGTGTTAGGTCACCTTGCCATACATGCTTACCATTGTCCAACCCCAGTTGGCGAGGGCGACCTTCAGAACACAAAACGATGAACAAACGGATTGTTCCCAGTGCCAAGCCGCTCTTTGCCACGGTTCCACTACTAGTCCTTCCCGGGTGGCAACTATCTTGGGTTGATAAATGGTTCGAGTGTAAGAATAAGGACCTTTCCCTGTTCGTATGAGAGCAAAAAAAACGACCAACCTGCAGTTTGCAGCAGTAGGACAATAGTGCAAAAGGAACTCTCCACTGTAATGGTGCCGGTGATGCTGAAAGGCATCCTGATTACTGTGTGGTCCTGCGGGATGAAGGTCAGCGCCTGTAGCAGCCGGCGAAGCAGTGCACCGAGAGAGGAAAAGAAATAAATTATGACAAACTAATACTTTCGATATTAATGACTTGTCAGACACGGAGCTAAGCTGCGGGTGATGGAGATGATCAAGTACCAGGTTTCCTTACCCCTGCTTACAAGCGGTAAGAAAAGTGCCCGGCAAAAGGAAACGGATTAAGTTGTGCCCCGAGGAGGAAAATGGATTGAACCGTTGATTTGATTCGTTCGAGGCACAGAACGGCACGGTGCAAACCGTTCCATATTATAACAACATTACGTACATTCGTACACTGTGTGTGTGTGTGCTCTGGGGGTGATAAAAATTCCACCCAGTACGAGTGTTTCGTGCAGCTTAACTAAGCACGGTGCACTGCACATCACGCTCGCGTACGGCTTGCGAACCAGACAAATGTCGACCATATTTCACTTCCGCTGAACAAATCATTGTATTTTTGACGCCTCACAGTGCCAAATTTATAGTATATCTTGTGCAGAATTTTCACACTCGCTCCTCATACACGAGTCTCGTGGTTAAACATTCCTGCAGTATGGTGGTTCGGTCCGAAAGCCCCAACCACGATGCAGTGCACAAATTTGTCAAACTGTTCTCGCGGGGCAAATAGTTTAGAGCTTGTACCAGCATGGCCCTGCTGGACGGGGCACGGGGCAAATCATGCACATTTACCATTTACGTGTGGATAAGCTTGATCCTGCTTTTTTATTGTTGCATTCTGTGAAAATTGCTTATGCGCCCATGTGTGTAGAAAAAATCATTTTCCACACAGGAGTCAGGATTTATGGAGGATGTCAAATGGAAACCAAATTACAGAAGAGTACAAAAAACCCGACTGAGCCGTATCAAAGGTCACACGTTTACAAATCACAATCTCCACACCATAAACATGGCAAGTGTACGTCCGGAAGCGTTTGAATGCTGTAAACTGCTTCACAAATCATGGCATGTGAGCGTACTTCAGCTGAACCTTTTTTGCGTTTTCGTTTTTGCCTGTTCATGTTAATAAAACTCCAATGGATAAAACTCCAATTTTTTTTTCATATCTACCACTTGTTTTCCATGTTCCCTGAAGAGCGTTTAAACAGAACAACAAACAAACCAACCAAAAAAAGCACCATTTGCTAGTGATATTAAAACACCAATAACAATAACGGATAACGTTGCGCATCACTGCAAATGGAATGCAATGTGATGCAGTCGAGTGTAAGGATGTAACGCCGGTCAAACATGCCTCACAAACTTCACACTATCCAACCAATCTGGAAACGTTTGTGAGCCAATCTGACACATTTATGTAGCGGCAACGTTGTAATTAACATTTGTTAAAAGCTGCTCCTTCGGTTGCAGGTTGCGCTTGGCTATATTTAATTAAAATTGCCTACTAATAAGTTCTATCGGAAGCACAATTGTTGCACCGTTTTCATTGATCGATGCATGATAATATAATGCATATTAAGTTACGGGCAGGGCAGGAATAAAAATGTATGCCTTCGACACACTTCAACGCAAACGAAACGGTAAATGCTTATTCATTTGTTTATTGTAGGGTGTTTGTACGTGTTGTTTTTATTTATTTGCATTTACAATATTCTGATCAACAGCATGATTGTAAAGTAAAGAAAAGAGAAAAACGTGTAATGAATTCAATTTCATTTTAAATTGTATCTTTTGTCCGTGTATGTATATTTTTCCCTTTGAGAATGTTTATAATTAAGTAACTCTAATCTGTGACAACCAGTTCGTACTTTAGGGTTATGCATAAATTTTATAAAAATTACTCTGATGCTTTATGGACCATGAAGTGCAGACATTGAGATTTACAAATTTTATCATATTTCATCACACAAATGATATCATTTTGACCTCCCCTTTTGACGTAGGTGTAGCTACATTCTTGGTCATAACTTAGCTGCATCCATTTACACAACAGTAATCGCTTAAAGCTTTTTCTTGGGGTTCAAAGCATTTTCTAAAAAAAAACAACATGAATTAGTCGACTCAAAGGCTCGAGAAGGCGACTCAAACTTTCCACAATGTACACAACATTATACGTTAGATCTCCACATCCATAAAAAAAAACTTTTATATTAGTAATATAACCAGTTCTATGCGTCAAGAACTTTAATATTGTACGTGTATATAAATGGAACTCATTAAAGCAAGTCCCCATTGTATTCCTAGTAACTGTGCATCTAAGCAGATCTGAGTAGCAATGTGTTGACACTTTTCCGCTAGATGGCGTGGAAAATAGGATACAGTAGAACTACTTACAATCTACGGGGTAATTTGTGCTATCTAATGGTATCTTAGAATTACATTTCCAACTTATGCGGATAGCGAATTATAGGTGGATCATTCAAATGAGATTCGACATATATTCCTAGATATATTTAACCGAAATACTAGCAACGACCCTGCTGTTTTCTTCCCACTTCTCCCTTCATTTTAATGTTTTCTTAAAACCATTCAATTCAATTCAATTCTCAAGAAGCTCCTAAACATAAACAAAATGCTAATGCTATCAATGCACTCAAACTCACTGCTTTAAATATAGCCTATTTTCACTTTTCAATATCCTGTAGCAAAAACATTCCTAACAACACAGAACCCACCGGCTGGGCACATATTGATTTTCCATCCTCCATAATGGCACTTCACGCGCACATGCCATGCACTATCATCAACGAATTCAAAATGCCATAACCACTTCGTGGGTGTCAAAGTGAATCCCCACCACAACCTTCTCCATTTCCCGTTTGTTGTGGTACCCGAAAGTCCTCCCGGGCGGATGGAAGGAAATGCAAAATTTGTTTTCCCTCCAAATCTCACACCTTTGACCGAAGGGATGATGATGCCCAGCCGTTCTCCAACCCGAGTTCGTACCCACGCCAAAAAAGGCTAGAACTCAAGCTCGTTTACAACGTCACCCCTCGGGGAACGAGGGTAACGAATAGCTGTGGACATGCACACTGGCCATTACGATGAGAAGAAAGAGGGTGTTAAATTTGTTTGTGTGTTTGGTTGCTGTTGGGAAATAAAACATGGGACAGAGCGTATGGAAGAAGTCAGGAAACCATTAGGGTATCGTTGGCATTGTACGGGTTTTGCTGCAAATATATAGTTAGCCGGGTATTTGACATTTACAACAATGAAAGCAAAACTGATGGTCTTTGTGTTATTTAATGTTATTGTTTCAGACAAGCTGACATCATGATTTGGATTCCAATAAAAAAGAAACATTTCTGAGGAAGAATTAAATTGGAACCTATAGCACTTCAATAAAACAATATAATATTACTTTCTCTCCCCAATACATACGATCGCTTGGTAGCAATCGATGTACACACCCTTGTCATATTCGAATCGGTTTGATTGATCCCTCCTTTGCTTACATCAATCGCCATTAGATTATTAGCCAGCATACAACACACTCGCCGATTGGCACGATCAATGACATCCCTCTTCCTAACTTTTGCTGTCTCTTTGTGATCACACGAGAACCCCTCTAGGCCAAACAATGTTCATTTGCCGCTCTGCTAGGAATCACTTAAACCATCTCGCCCCCCAGGAAGTCCTGAGCAGAGCAACAACATTTGAAGAATGCAGGCAGGATCTAGCACTGAGGCAAAATATCAGAGACGACACCATTCACATATCATGCTCCGGGCGTGCATTTGTTTGAAATACGAGCATTCTAGCCCGGTGCGGTTGTATCATACCCAGAGGATACCCGAAGGACTAATGCTTACGTTGGGTTCCGCAAGGCTACTAAAAAAAATCCAAAAGACACACAGCTACTTTAACACCTCCTCAACGATTTGTGAACGCACCCATCACCTTCCAGCACTTCACGTTCTGCCTTTATTTGTCATTTTGTGCATCTCACTGTACCAAGAGCAACAGAAAAAAAATCTGAAAGATCCCTTTCGGATTGAAATCTGACTCCGGATGGTGGTTGATGTGTAAATGAGATTCCATTTTTACCGACCGCACCGTATACTAACCTGTCTGGCACAACCTTGGCCGAAAGGCGACTCGTTCGCCAATGATAGACGAATCTCGGAAGCAATTCGGAACCGTGGGGTAAAAAGGTAAAATGGTTGTAGAATTTACCGACCAAAAAAACACACTCACACATCCACCATGAGGGTTGGCAGAATGAAAAGAAAATATGTAAATGAGCTATGCGTAGGAATCCCTTGAAAATGTAGAGGCTCCGAATAGGGGACAGAAAAGGATGAGTTTTCCTGTTGGGAATAAAGCAACGTTGAAAAAAAAAACGAATAACGATGGAAGAGTATGGCATAACATGTGTTAAGCATCCGTGTTTATTGATTTTTAATACCCTGTGTGCTTTCCCCGTTCCTTTGCATCTAATATATCGGTTCTGCGGGGTACCATTTCCCATGGGAACAAAATTTTACTCAGGTCACAACACCACAGGAGAGGTGTCACCTTAAGCCACCGTGTTTCTAGGTACGGCAACACTGAAAGAGCGGTGGTTTGCTAGAAGATAAACTTACCGATAAGTGTAGGTGCAGACAACGTCGTACAACATCCTTACCGCTCGAACTGATTGCGTTGCATTGCCACATCCTTTGCCTCCACAAGTACCTACGTAACGTCTGTTAGCAAACTGATTCTCATCGCTATGGAAATTGGTAAAGAGAACAACAAAAAAATCACATGACCACAAACACACACCGAACGCATGCGGTTTTAGCATAAGGAGCTGAGCGTCTTAGTTGGGGGTGCTTTACCATAATTTCTTGCTTGATTTGACGTTTCGATCTGCTAAGCGGTACCGTAATTGGGTTTTTAGGCGACGATATAATCGTTTCCTTCGCTTCACACTGCATACGATGCACATGACATTTGATGCAAAAATTATCCAGCGAATGTAGACTTCACCGCTGCTGGCGGAGCGTTATGAAGCGATCAAATTATAATCCCATTTTGGGGAGCTGATATTAATAGCAATATCCATGGCAATTGGGGGAAAAATGTGTTAAAGGAATTTAAAATATGCTTCTTGCTTTTATTCGTCGTTCGAACATAGCATCTATCATAGCATAGCATAGCATAGCAGCCTAAATCTAACTTCTAATTTACGTCATATAATTGAAGAAAAAAAGAGATCAAATGGTTTAAATCTACTTGTTTTTTTTTTGGTATTTTATGGTTTAACATTAGATGTCAGTCGCTATTGAGCATACTTAATACATAGCTTTGATAGGTTTCTTTGCCCTTTTGGTTTACCTCGTTTTTGCTTTTGTGCTATCTATTTTTCTTCATATTCCTTGTCCTCACTTAAATTTCCTTCTTCTTTATTTATACAACTTATTTTCACTGTTAAACACAACTTTTTATATATTTATTTACTTTATTTGATGGCATTACAGATTTTCTATTTTACTCCTAATTTTTACACTTAATATTTGTATTTTACAGGATTCAGATCACCAGTTATGTTGCTAGTATTTGTTAGTGTAACTTATATCTGATATCTGACTGATTGATGGTGAATCATCATCCCCTTAGGAACAGTAGACTGTTACTATTATTAAGGAAAAATTATATACTACAAAAGCTAAATCTAAATCTATCTAAATCTAAAATTAATCTTATCTTATTAATCGAAATCTTATTATAACGATATAATAATATCGTTGTCCCATAATATATTTTGCCCCCTAAGTCATAAGTCTTGAACAAATTGTATGTAAAAGAACCTACAGCATAACTAGATTTTCGTGGAATGGCTAAAATACTGGAACGAATCAAATTCATTATAAAAATGAGGTCTGCACGTTGTGGCTCAAATTGTTTTTAACCAACCATATAACCCCAAATATTATACAAAACGACAAGGGCGTCCTTTAATAAATAAACCACAATTTATAGCATTTTTCACTAAATAAGTACAACTAGTAAACATCACATATCTACAAATCATTTCCCGCGTTATAAATTAAATGTCCAAAAGCGCCATTAAAGTCGAAAAGGAACCCTCCAGCTAAACTTCCGCCTGGAAAGATTTTTTTTTTTCAAGTACAAATCTGTGCCGTTCATCATTTTAGTTCCGATAAGAAAATGGGTAAGCTTATCATTGCCCGTTACCCAAAATTTTATGACACCCAGTGCCCGACGTAGCATTGACCGAGCGAAAGTCCAATCAAAACATTCCGACACGCACGCACCGGAAGAAATTAAAGAGTACAATGACCGTCACTAAAATGTTTCCCCATTTTAGTTGTTGAATTTGATATACACTTTCGGTTACCTTCTTTTCCCGCCTGGGAGTGTCAATCTATCCCCTAAAGGTTCGTACGAAACAGGAGGTCAGTCAGAGAATGCTTATCACACAATTTCGGTGGTTACGTTTGTGCCTCGCGGTGTAGAAAATGGTTTCATTCAATCTTGAGGTGATATTGTAAAACATGCAAGATTAGAAAGTGTGATAACAGAGCCACTGAAATACCAAAACGGGGGAAATGCTGCACTTGCGCCGAAAGTCCTGAACCGAGCTGGGAAGCAAATCTGCTTTTTAATTTACCAATGTTGACATAATGCCTTGAATTCACCCTAGAGACGAACTGTATTGTGGTTTGTGGTATGTGTTTGGACAAAAAGGACCATCTCATTTTCATTCGGAAACTTTCGCCCCAAAATGTAGAACTCACAACGAGTTCCTTTTCGCAGGCACATCGTACAGCAAGTACATCAAACACGCCATGCCGCCATACAATCCCCCAAGAAAGCCATTAATTATCACGATATGCCTCTCGGCAGAATCCCGTCCCCAGGAAAAAAGGTCTCAGCGACGGTTTCAGTTGCGAATACGGCAAGCCCCATGCCGGACGTACAAATATTGAAAGTGAATATAATTATCGATGAGGAAGGGCAATTTTTCTCGGTCACACCATACCTTAAAGCCATACCACGAAGTCATGCTACGGCTTATGAAAACACACGGGAAAACGCAACTTCATGACCGCTTGGTGGTTGTGGTATGACTTTTTTTTCGCTCCCCCGTTCTTTTACGCCCTTGCGTTCCAATTACCAATCTAATGGGGTATATTTTAGTAGGGAAATTACTTACATCCCACTCACCCAACTCACCTCTGCCGCGGTTTTCTCCTCTCATTTGCAAGGGAACTTGATTTTAATGGCTGTAGTTCCTGCAGTGTGGCAAAACAGCACCTCGTGCCAGTGTAAACTTTTTCCCTGCAGGAATCGTTAATCTTACCGTCAAGCGACAGGACAGGCAAGCGTCAGGATTAGGGCAAACATAATAAAGGCATAGTTGGTTTTTCCGCATTCCATCGTGGGGAGTGTTTATGAGTTGACTTGCTTTTATTCACATTTTTCACGCTTCATTGTAATTCTTGTAATAAAAATGCAATTGTTAGTGTTCCTTATTCCACAGCGATTCACCAGCTTTTCTAAGCATTTTTGTATCACTTACTTAGATTCTTTGAACTATAAAATACCTCCGAAGGTAGATATCATACCATATCAGGAAGGTACAGTCAGAATGACTTGATCATGCCGATGTTATTTGAGCCGTGATCGCTTCCTAATCGTGGATAGGACACATAACACCAGTCAACCGGATATCAATAAAATCCTTGGTTCCTCAACGAAAGTTGTAACCGAATGCTAATTTTTCCCCACAAAAATCTAAATTACAATTGAGGGAGTGTCACTCAACATTCCGGCAACTTGTACATTATCAAAAGGAACTAAAACCGAAACCGAAACATCGTCGTACTAAACATTATCTTGACACTCTCGCAAGAGATATCATAACGATACAAACATTCTTTGAGCATCTTCCTTTGCGGAACATGTAGATAATGCTCAACGACTAAGAAGACAAGTCTCTACCAGAATCATTGGAAACTCCTACAATGTCTCTCCTTTACTCGTATTATGGAAGAAAGATTAGAAGATTCATCAGCTTAAATCCAATATAAAAGCTTATTACCTGCGTCAACTTATTTTTGAAATTTTTGAAGGATACTGCAGCAAAATATTAAAAACACCGAGACAAACTACAACAAACTTGCTAAACTTTATCATTCACTTCATCAAGTATAGTAATTAAAAGTAAGTACTTATAGATGTACGCGTGGGATAGAAGTATATAATACTGTATACTGTTTTTCAACTAAATTATCGGAATCTCAGTATGTAACATCTTACAAATATGAGCTTCATTTATCCGACACCCTTCATTACCTGTAGCAACCGTACCTTCAGATGTTGCTTACATGAATCATTCATCATAAGCATTCTGTCACGCGCGTGATAGCATCGATAGCATCGAGCCGTTGGCCTTCTGTCTTAATTAAATGTTTATCTCCTTTCAACACCATCGCCGAAACTGCAGCCTGGCATCCCCGAAGCTGGCAGAACAGCTTTTCCGCACCCACCCCAACGATACAGCAACGGTACCCATAAATCAACCGACAAGATTGTCCGCAATCATTTTAAACTTTCCACCCATGCTCTGCCGTATGATGAATATTCTGTACGTTTTGTGTGTCCGCCATCGTCCCGGGTCCGGATGGGAAGCAGAAACGAAACATTTCCGCTGCAGACGCGCATTCCTACCCACAACCCATGGAGCTGGCAAACTGTGGCTCGATCATTGCAAGCCCAAGGTTGCCCTAAAGGCTTCGTCTTACTACCAAACGCGTCTCCGTCACAGTCCCAGTTGCATCCCCAGCACGCGGAAGGTTTCTTTCACGGCAGTGTGGCCACCATATCGCCACAGTGCGGCGTCGTGAAATTTGAGAGTGAAGTAATTAATAGCATTCCTCTTAATCGCCATTAATAATGCACGTAATCTAAACGTGACATCATTCCCGGGAAAGGATTAATACGAGAAAACCTGGACCCCGCACACGCGGCGACGGGCACGACGGGAAGCAACCACGACGGCGCACATTTTACGAACGATTATTTATCTTGTTCCGGTATACCGGGATCTACCCGGTTGGCATGATTACCCTTGGCTGAGAAAAGGTGCTAGAATGACGGAGCCGGAGCGTAATGAAGCAGCAAGATGAAATTAGTTTCGGTTCATTTGAATTCCTGCCATAGATCCTGCATCGTCTCGTTCCGCCAAGTAGCTGTCTTTGGTACTTCCATACCCCCGATCCTGATCGTGTTCCACGGTAACCGACGACGACTACGACGACCTCATCATGATTTCTTGCTATCGTCATCTTTATCTTACAAGGGGAGGTCAAAGAGGTAGTCTTCGATGGGCTTACCGGATAAAGGGTGGCACGCACCGAGGAAGGACAGGTTAGTTTTTGGTCCCAGCGGACGGTAGCATTATTTCCGGTGACCCTTTCGGACGATGTTTCCATCTGATTGATATCTTTTCCTGCAGGTAGAATGACACTTTGGATTCGTAGCGTTGTGAACGAATACCTCCGCACGTTGAAGCACATCAATCGGAAACAAAATTGATGTCTGCATTTGCTGGAGTTGAAAAGTTAAATTGATAGAAATATATATATTTTTTTGCATAACTAATTAACTTATGAAAGGTTCCCATACATAACTCATTCCGTGTTCCAGTTTGTTCCTGCCTTTGTGACTTTTATTAACCATATTCATAATTTTTCTGCTCTCGTTTTCCTCTTTTTGAATCAAACAACTTAATAATCAATGACTGTTTTAAGCAATTAAGACATTCATGTCTAAATTTAAATAACTTGTAAAAACAATGCCTAGACATGCATAGACATAGGAATTTAACGTGTTCGATTAAGCAAATTGATTGTGTTCGAGTTCGGAGGAAAGCCACCATCTTCAGAAAATTATTTATTTTCTTCTGATTAAGTGGACATGGTTTATTAAGATTATTTACTTCTCTATTATTTAATCAACCTCCCTCCAAACACCGATAGGGAAAACACTCCATACGCAAAGATAACGCTAACTACAAACGGAAAAAAAATCCTTTCCCCTTCTTCAGTCGGTACTTTTCTTCGGCTAGGATAATGATAAATCCAACCAAAAATATCTGGTCGAAGATTGTTTCCAGATTGTGGCAAGAACAACGCAAGCGACGGACGGAGGAAAACTAAACAATACATCTTGTTGACGTTCGTACGCTATCATCCATTGAATGCGCCGAACAAAAGTGGAGATGGAGTGAGTGAAATGATGAAACGGATTGCGAAATGGATCATTTGTTTAGCGATACTACTACTGCAACCTCCTAACTCGGGTTTCCTTTATGGATTGGTACTGCGCTAAAAGCTATTCTTCTTCCAGAAGATACATAATAACAACCAAAAAATGAAACAGAAACAGAAAAATCAAACCCCATTTGCAATCGTATCCATACCGGAGTTATTCGCCGAACAGCACCAAAAGTCCCGAGGTCCTTGCATCCTTAAGCCAACGGACGACCTTCTATCCACTGCGACGTTGACGTACGACGATGCCGGAGTAAGAAATGGACTAATCATTAATTTTGATTTCTCATTCTTACCGCCATTGTTGAATCGGAGAATGGAATATGTTTTGAAGGATCATTATTGACATATGAGGCTCGGGACTTTTGTGCGACTGCTTCAAACGTTCACCACCACCACCGAGCCGTACTTTACGCTCAAGTAGCGGTATTGATAATGGTAACGGTGGCTCAAGGATTGTTATGATGGATGCTAGATAAAACACTTGATACAGTTCGGGCAGAACATCTCATGGGAGTTTCCGGACAGCTTCCGGGTTGTCGAGCCTTGTGGCAAAAGGGAATAATACCCAAAATACCATTAGTCATTCGCATTTGTCGGTGGAATACTTTCTACGCTTTCGAGGCTTCCCGGCAGCCGATAGGGTAAAGATGGCGCCGGGGTGTCGAAAGCAAAACCGTGACGATGGATAAGCGGACACTCTCGGCGGAAATCAACCGGCACGGGTTTTTGGTGGTAGAGCCATTCGGTTTTATGTTTGACTTTTTTCCTTGACTATGCTGGTGCGAACGGACTTTTGTATTTAAATAATTGATTGATGTTTGAGTTCCCGGATGTTCCATTCGGGTATGATTTGTTTATTGAACAATGAATCGAACGTTTTACTTTCTATTTCTGCAGCGGACAAAAGAGATGGGAACAGCGATAGCAGTTGTGGTTGAAAATGGCCAGAACCTTAAAAAAAAAGTATTGGATAACTATAAAGTGCTAAGGTAAATACTGCAAATTGCAATCATTCAACATTATTACGTCTTAAAAAATTATTTCATCTAATTCTATTCTAAATCTATAAAATTATTTCATCATTGGAGAATTGTAAAATATTTGGTTTGAGTTTGTGTGATTTGTTATTTATTTATTATTTATTACTATTTAGAGATTCCATTTAAGTCCAAATAGTAATAAATTTAGGATTGTAATTTAAGGTTGTCGGGACCAAAATTTATTATTTATTTTTTGCAACTTGAACATCTCACCAGTATTTATATACTAAAGTACTACCAGCGCCATCTGTTGGGAAAAGACACAACTACACATGAAGCGTGTGTCATAAATCTTTTATTTAATTCGGTTTCTTTTTGCTCATATTCGCAAGACAATTTCAAGCATTTGATCACTTTGACATTGACTCCGTGCAATATTTTCTTTCGCCATTCCCCAGCTCCAGCAAAGTACCTCCCAACGCTATGAATATAGCCAAAAAACCCCGCCAACCAGGAAAACAACATACTGATTTGCAATTTTCCGTATCAACGATCCGCGCCACTCAGTGTACGTCGAGGTCGATCTACAGTGCGCTCAGAATTTGCCCAGCACAAGCCGTGAAATATATCAAAAGCAAGAAGAAATGAAAGAGAGGGCAAAAAAACAAACCGTGACGATCTCATCACTCACTGGCGCTAGATTCCATCGAAACACTACCCTGTCCCCAAAAGTCTCCATTTACAATTCAAAGCGTGACACACGGGGTGGGACCACCAGGCCACCCCGGGGGAAATTGTTGCCACCCACCTTGCATCGTCAAGCCAAGCAAAGGACCGCACGGGACTTTCACTTTCATTGTTCAAACATCATTCCGCGTAGCACAATATTTATGAATTCCAATGCCCTGTGGGCAACCTCCGGCTCGGAAGAATGTGCCAGAGAACAAATGACACCAGGGATAGGGACTTTTGCGACTCTTCGCCGGAAACCGAGCACGAGCCCAAGTACCGAGAACATCGGATCGTACAGAGAGCTGAGAGCAACCAACACAAAAAAAAAATACATCAACATCCGTGCAGCGAGACAGGAAACGGAAGTAACGCTACAACGAGCAGCTCGTTTCGAATGGCGTCCCGTGCCGTTCGAGTCGTCCGGGAGACGAATGATGATGAATTCGATTCGTGTGTCGTGAAGCTGTCGCAATCGCCTCCCGGCGATTCAGGGACGCTACTGCGCTGATGCCGATGATGACACGGACCGGGCCGCGTACTTCCTACTTCCGGGCCGATGGACGATTGTTTGACACCGTACGGCGTTCCCTTTTAGCACGAGCACAATGCATGTCCGTAGTCGCGTCTCGTCGGATACATCAGCGAGAACTTCTAAGAAGCGAACCTCGGCAAGTAAACAGACGAAGAATTTTCAACTTCCTTACCTTTTAATTTCGCCAGTTCGTAAAGTGAGTTTCAAATCGGGCGGCGTACTCCAACGGGGTTGGCAAGCGGCTAAGAAACGTTCCAAATCGCTCCGATTTGTGCGAAACGGTAGAATAAAACTTTAAACACGCATCCCCATCATCCAATGCCAGCCGGCGCCTACCGCAAGGACCTCACCCATCTGCCATCCGAACCCGGATACGGCACAAAAGCAAAGTTCCCCCAAAATGTCTTAAGAACGGTAAGAACGACAGGAACCCATTGTACTTGCCTACTGTTTCGGCGGCTCTGACTGCGGCACGGGACGTCGGCAAACCCCTTAAGGGCTTTTTGGGGAACTTACCCAGTCATGAATCATTTCGACAAGCGCTAGACCACCGGCACCACCTAGCGTACTCCCTTTCGAACAAAAGTGTATCCTTTTTTGTACGCTTTCTCCTTGTTCTTTCCCCTGGTTATCTTTCCTACCCTTGTGGAAAGATACAAATTTGCCAAAGCAATTCGGTAACTTGCCTCCCTAAAAACCTTGCCTTATGATTGGAGCGAAGGATTTGCCACCAATCTTGTTGCCCAACTGCTCGACAATACGTGGGTGGTATATAGTTTCAAGTCCTTAAGATTTCAGCCCCCAAGCTGAATCCATCTTCCCCGTGTTCCGCCAAAATCGACAACGGCAAGGTGCAGATTGGAAGGATGGCATAAAGCCACAGGCGGTCCCACACCGCACCATATCTCATGAATATGTAATCAAAACTCGTAAGAAAAGTCGTTGCATATCATCATCGTTTTTACCCGCAACCGAAACGGGGTGGCCGTCGATTTTCCCTTGTACGGTAAAAGATTCACCCGTTTTGGGGGTATTTTTTTTCTCTCTCTCCATCGTTCTCTTGATCCCTATCCCTGCGTCCGAATATTCCACCGAGGATGCTCGTTTGTAAAAGCCCCTTCCGACATATGGATTAAAAACGGTAAGCAAAGTGTACCCATGCCAGAAACTCCTTCACCAGAAAGTAAGTGTGAATTCATCATTCAACGGTTGTTTCGTTTACATCGCGTAAAGGATCTCCAACAACAAACCGAAGGATTTCTTACTGTGCGGGAGATTTTTATTACCGCTTGTTCCATCGATATGCGCTTAGCGGGCGATCGCTCGCGCTGTCACACTGTGTGCGATTTAATTGGGGGAATTTTTATGATCTCTCAACGAATTGCTCGCACAGATTGGTTTGAAACCGCAAAACGCGATCGTGGCACAACGCTCTCGCTCAGCGGGAATGTTTTGGAATAGGGTGCAGTGAAGCCGTCATAAAACCGGCTCGAAAGATGTTTATCAAATATGCTTTGTTTCACAGATTTATTGGTAGTGGAACAGGGGTGGGTTTCGGATAATTACAACCATGGAAACAATTGTTGTTGGTTTGCTTTAATTATCAGATAATACTGTATTACGCCGTGTTTACATTGCTTACCGTCACCACAGACAATGCGAACAAAGGTTTTTGGAGGAAGCGGTGTAATCGAAATATGAGAATATTTAAAGAAGACATAAATATTTATAGAGTGTAACGCTGTTATCTAGGATATGGCAAAGGGTAACCATAGAATAGTTTAATTGTCATGCGATACGACATAATTGATGCGTTGTGATTGACAAAATAAGAATTTAAAATATAATAAGAAGAACAAAAAATTGAAATGCTTCCTGTAGATGTTTCAGTTCGAGAACGAGAAATTAAGAGTTACTAATAATTAGATTACATCTGCATAATTAATAATCGTATTGGTAGCAGCGAATAGGTAGGTAGTAGATAGCGAACACGCATTATTCACATTTTTTTTTAAATATTATTGTACGCTACTCATATATCTATGCTATAACAGCCTGCAAAATATCCCACTGTGACAAATAGGCGAAATAAGTATAGTAATATCTGCGTTGCACGTGTCAAATCGCGTACTACTGCTCATAGGCCACATACTTCATACTGTAACGCATTGTAAAGACAAAATAGTACTGTTGAAAACAAATTCAAGGTACATGAACTTAGCTCTTAGTCGATCGGTGATCGGCGGCATAGCTCTCCTTCCAATAATTAAACCTTCTTCCTTTAACTAATATATTTTACTAGTTACTGTAAGGTTTTACAGGGATTGGAAATCTTTAACACATTACTAACAATATTTTGGTTCTAATATATTGCGGCTTAATTATTCCTAAAGTGTGTTATATTATCCATTATTCCTCTGTACGATTGAGCTTCACGCAACAGTTCCATCTACCGGAACCACGGGATACTATGTGAGTTATTCAGGGATCGTCAAATCATTTTGACAGCTCCTATAAAATCAAATGTCTGTGATTAGAGTTATAGCAAATTACTAAGCAAAAAACTTCCAATTTCACGATTAGTGAACTTTTTAAAGTTTCGTAGCGAATCAAAGTTGATGTGTGACAATTAAAGAATAAATCTGTTTTGGAAATTGTCTCAATCCCCGTTCGGATACATATGAAAATTGGTTCAGTACCGTTCTACTTACAGCATTGATCATAATCAAATCGTTTCGTTAGCCAAGCGCTTCATTTACATCCCACACTCACATTACACATGCAAATACATTTTGCCACTTCATTAAAACAACCGCTTTTCATCCGAAATGAGGCCCCCGGTTTGGAGATTAAAATTTAATTTTCCCACCCAAAACATCTCGTCAACCGGCGGCAGATCCGCACCGTACGTTAAGTCTAATGAATTAAATTCAGCTTCTACCTTTTCGCTAATCACAGACATGTACACACACTCCCTCGCCATCGGTTCATGCAAGCCTGGGTTGCATTAGCAAATAGTGCTGAGAATCCATCTTCACGATATCAAAAGACGCCAAGCAGCTTAACCGTCAAGATGAAAAGCACTGCTCACTTCTAAGTTCCACCCATCGCACGACCCATACAGCCCCGGGGGGGATGTACTGCAACCGCAGCTTCTGATCAAAAGCGGGTTTCCGAAATCCATCCAAAGACAACGACAGTCCGCCAGATGCCGGCGGCAGTCAAGATTTCATCTCACCTGCCAGTAGGTGCAGAAGTTGCACTCCGATGCAAATAAAAAAGAAAATACACAAACCAGACAATCTTGCGGTCCTGCGAGGATATCGCAATGTGACGACCGTTTGAAGTCGCTATGCATGAACAGAGCCGCATTCCCGCAGAATGATGATTTATCTCGCAATGAGGTCACATTAACTTCCCATGCTGCAAGGGATGTCCGCCGGCAGCGGCTTCCGCAATTCGCTTTGTGTGAAAACGAAAACGGTCCCGTTCCGTGTGGATGCCGGGATGTTCCATTCACAGTAAGTAAACCCGATAGAGGTTAAATTAACTGCCAGCAAGACGAACCGTACGGATGCAATCGGGAAAATATCCGGCTGGAAAGCTTTCCCTCGGTTGGGAACGGTTACGCTCGGTACAGCTGGGCTGGGATAATCACCTACTGTTGGTCTACGACTAAGGGGCATGGGTTGACGTTATCCTTTCCCACCCAAAGCCCCAAGAAACTTCCTTTGTGCTTCCTTCCGAGAGGGTGCGAATGTGCACATGCTTTCGTAATTAGTAATTACCAGCAACAGATTCTATTTAAATTCTTAATGAAACTTTTAAACGAAAGCTATCAAGAAGAGCCATTTCGAGAAAATATTGCTATTTAGATAATGCCGGGAAGAACTTCCCACATACGCTGCTCTGTGTGTTTGTTCACACAACCCTTGCCGAGCACACATTTGTCCCTTTTATTTTTGTGAATATGGACCATTTCCATTGCGACGTGCGAGTACACCGAAACTTGCCCTCCACTTGCCCGTTCTGCGGGACTGGTGTTGTTTTACTGAGCTAACTTTCGACTAACCTCCTCAAAAAACCCCGCCGAACATGGTATGGTTAACGCCGACGAGCGTAATGGGACTGCAGGCGGCGCTTCATTTAACTTTAGCACCATCCACACCATCCGAGAGCGGGTTAGTTTTCCGTCTGCGTTCGGGTCGCCGGTAATCTGCCCGTTTTGCATCCAAGCGTAAACGCATCGGTTTTATCCCGTCGTCAAATTAGCGTGGCGTTTTGCTGGGAACCGGTGGGAGCTTGCGCCGGGGCGGATTTGTAGGTAAAACCCGACGACAGAACTTTACGCAATAAAACAACACCCACACCCAGCAAACGTAACGCCCATTCCGAGGCGATGTCATTTTGCGTGTGAACTTTGCCCTCGGGAACCAAGCAACCGGGGGGTGGAATGATCAGCAAAAGATGACACGTTGCCCATCAAACCGGGGGAAGGATGGGAAGAGTTTTCAAACGGTCCAACATAAAAAGCTTCCAACTGGTAGCGGTCCCTTAGCGTGAGTTGTAATTATGTACAGATGCGCCAGAGTTTGGCAGTTAAACCGATGGTTTGACTTTTGAACATTTTGAAAAAGACGAATGATTCTCAAAAATAATGTTTCGGGTAGCTTTCGTGAATAAATGGTGAGTTGTGTTTGTTCGCAAAATGTGAACCCTTCTTAATGACCGTCGGAATAATAAATGTTTTGGTTTAGTTTTAATTTATTTCGCTGGCAGTTTCAGTTCGTCAAACTGACCGATTTCAACCACTACATTGCACTACAGTACAGGGCCAATATACTTATGTAGCAAAGTATGAATTCCAAAAGCAAGAAAATGGGTCAAAATATGCATGTTTTAGTTTACTTGGTTGAAGAGTTTAGTTGGACTAAGTGATAATTGAGCTCATTATTATTATTTATGCTACAGCTAATTCTGAGTTTTCTGAGTTGCGTGCTCCTAACGAACTCACCAAGTGTGATCACTCACTGATCGATTCTGATCGAACTCTTCTCAGTATTTGTATAGGAACAAATAATAATACGTTCATAATATTTGAAGTATAATTTTTGAGCAATAATCTATGAACAGCAGATAGAATTCAACGGAAGTACCCAAAGTCCTAAACAACATTGCACCAGAATTCGATATTACTTTTGATGTCGAGACTTAAATAAACGAAACTTCGTGGTTCGGTGAAACAAATAAAGAAACAAATATTAGCTTATAAACTCTTAATTACCTTCAAGTACAGACAGTACTGCAAAACACTTATATATTATAGCAAACCGCTGAAATCAACGATTTCCGTGTATATCAATTCCGGGTGTATTATAATTTACAGTTGTAAGGTATAAAGTAGACTTATTAACATATTACTCGTAACATATAATAGAAAATTAAGTGAGTTACTTAAGTTTTACGAGGAATCGAATATCACTAATTACAATCTCATTTCCCGATCAGCCAGCGGGCAATTATAGTCTTGTTGTGGTTGATCATCAATATTATTGCAAATCAAATTATAGGCTTTCGTAGATAGTATTGATCTTGTCTATAATATTTTTAATAACAATTAAGCTGTAGTTCAATCCCACCAGTTTCAGAGTTTTTATCGCAGTCACCTAGTGTTTAATGCACACATTTATAATGTTTCGATTATTAAACGTTGGCAAAACCCTGAGTAATTTGAATGCAATTTTAATTTTATACCGCAGACAATACAATCCCAAATGATCGATGCGCCTGTCAACAGCTTCCAGCACTGTTCCGGGCTCGACAGTGCATTGGTCGTTCTGCGGTCCTTCGAAACACTTGATCGCAGCATCGATACATCGGACGGCCGACGGCATAGTACACATGCTTGATTTATCGGTTCAATTTGTTTTTCACGCCTTTGACACAATGCAGCACGCATCCACGGGTGCGTTTATACCTTCCGTTCACCGATCGGACACGCCTCGGTATGGCGCCTTCCGGCGACAGACAAATCCCACACATACGCAAGCGGTAGTGTCGTTTCCGCTCGATTAAATGCGCACGCTCGCGCACGGGGCTGCGCCATTTGATTGCTTTTTACCTTCGACAAGGATTTCACTTTACGGTCTTTATCTGGTCTGCAAACGACCACGGGAGAGATAGAGTAAAAAAAATCATCCCCCGATCATCACGCCCATCTGAGACAGGGTGAAAAATTTGAATTTATGATAGCGACAAATGTACAATCGTACATGTTTTATTAGCGCAAAATGTTTTTCCCATTTGGCACGATTGGTTTTCTTTCTTCCGCTTTTATTTCTTCAGTGTCAAACATATTTATTTTGAACAAGTAATAAATTATAGTGCACCACTGTGGTGCGTAAAATGAAGAAAACGTTATCACTTTTCTCATTTTCCTATTTAACCCTTGCTTTTATTCGTTGAACTAGAAGTAGCAACTGGAATTTTTCATTTTTTTATATCATTAAAAAAAAACTACTCGCAAACAACATTTCAAACAAATACTCTATTTTCCTCCCCCAGCAATAGCAAGCGCCAAGTCAGTTGGAAAATTTCCACCCTTGGAAAGTCTTGCCGAAGCAAAGTAACCATAAAGTAACCCACCCTTAAAACAAGGACACCGTGTACGGTTTCACCGATCCGTGATCAAAACCCCTTGTAAGCATCAGCGTAAGTGGATTTTGGCGCCTTGTTTTCCAGATCATTAAATGAATTTGTTTATGCTGTTTGCTCTTGCATGAACAAAACCGATGCGCCTTGCCACCCTGCTGTGCGACAGACACACGTGAAGAAACGGCTAGCCACTCTCGAAAAAGGGGTTCCCTAGATGCTATAAACTAAGAAGCCAGACGACTGGAGTGATACTTCTGCGACAGGATATAAGGACCGACGCGTCAAATGTCGCCATTTGTCGCTGTAGTTTACTCATGGCTCATCCTTTCACATGTGAGTATGTGACGTTGCGATTACGAGCGGGAGGTTTTAACTGGAGGGTGATGTTTTCGTACACCGCATGTTACACGATTAGGATTTTAGGAAAAGAATTGGATTTTTTTTTAAACAAATGCTTAACCGAACCATTAAAAAAATTCACTTATGGTTTGATAAATTTGTGATGGACATCATTTTCAGTTTGCCATAAGATACTTAAAAAAATATGTCCAATAAAAATTGATTAAAAATATTTTATTCGTTGGAACTTGGTTGGATATTTCTCAAAATGATACATAACTGTAGTACACATTTATCCCAACGTCTAGAAAACTGCCAAATGGCTTTATTCGAACGAAATTACAAAATGCCAATTTATGTTGAAAAAAATCGTATTTATCTATTTATCCTTTTTTCCATCTCCAATAACGTCAGGTCCGACTCAAGATAGCGGAATCGGCACCATAAACCTCTGTACACAGTCATTGAAATGTCAGCCGACCAAGAAGTCGAACGGAATTATTCGCACACAAAAGATCTCCCAGCACGAGCACGTTCGGGCCGGTTAGACAATTTTATTCGTCCCCAAAAGGAAATGACGACTCACCTCAGCGACAAAACCACCGGACAAAATAATCGGACAATTGGTTACGGGTGAGAAAAAGGGAAATTACGTATCGAAACCACTAGGTACGTTTAAGCCTTTCGGGAACGTTCTCAAGCCGTTCGAAACCAAACCTACTGCTGCCCATTCCGTATACCAGCCAAACCTCCCATTGGGACCGTCACGGAGCAACCGAAAAAATATGGCTGTATCGTTTGCATTTGCATTTTGCGTCACCCCACATCACCCACGCCGGACATAAATGTTTCAAATGTTTGCTTCCTTTCGTGCTCGGAAACGAGCACATGCCCAACAGGACATGCAGTTATAGTTTTCATTCAATCCGCCCCAAGGCCACCAACGTTACGCCGTCCGGCGACAACGATCCCCAGGAACGGACACCGTTCCCTATCGAAACAATCGTACCGAAGCGATGCTTCCCCTGGTCCAGAGGATTCACTTCAACCAGTACGGGAGAAGGTTGTGCATGTTTGTATAATCCGTTTGTTGAAAATATTTCACCACGAACATAGATGCTTTTTCCGGTTTTTGAGGTGGTCCTCATTCCGAGGCTTTGGAGGCATGTTTCGGTGCTTTCGGTAGAACGAAATTGAATTTAAAACCACGAACCCACACCGGGATGCTCATGAGGAAGCTTCGATGTGAAGTTTTCGGGGTGGTTTAATTTTACCAGAACGATACACTTTAACCGGGAATTTAAAGTTGCTCGCAAAGTAAAATCGAAGAAATCATGGACTAGAGTGTTTTTGGCTATAGTGCATAACGTATTATTTATAAGATTTTTTTGGTACAATTTAAGACTGTTAAGACACAGTTGGCGATTGTCGCAATTGCGACTGCGAGATGTCAAACTCTATACATGGGTCGTCACATCGCGACATTTTGCAATTTTTTTGTATACAGTTTGACAAAGTCGCAATAGCAATTGCGACAATCGCTAACTGTGTAGAGACAGTCTAACGTTTGACTGCGCGAAAGCAATCGCATCACTAAAATATTTAAATGCATCAAATAAAAAAAGCAGTCAAAATACTGGCTGTCCCCGCGATACGCTATTATAGCGGACTCCGCTATAACGCAGGAAAAATTCGTGTACATCTAATTTACGCGTAGGTCGAATCGGGTAGTTTAATCGTTTATACTTCCAAGCTACATAATTGACTTCCTTCTTTGCACTTAATTCATTCAGCAAATCAGGTGTCTTTTTGCAATAATACATTAAAATAAATTCGTAACAAATGTTTTATATGACAAAGCAAAATATTTTCAACCAATTTTTCACCGTTTTGCTTGGATTTTGTGGTATAAACTAATTCAGCTGTCATATTTCCAAAAATCGCAAATCTCTGAATTCGCGTATAAGAGCTTCAAGGCGTCATTACAAAGTATTTCTTATCATTTCCCATAATCTGACGAAATCCCGAGAACATATCGATTACAAATATATATCAAGCATTCTTTTCACTATTTACAAATTCCTTATTCATAGTTGATTGTTTTATTGGTTGCTTACAGATAAAAAATTACTGACAAATTCTCCAGGAAAACGGCGATCTTTAAACTTTCATCTTCTGTCATTTCTTCCAACATTAAACCATTGAAATATGGTTCTTTTTTTATCGTAACACTAAGTTTACTTCTCTTCAATGTGTTTTGTTATCATTAAAATATTTTAAAACCATTATTTATGGTAGTTTTCCATAAAATTAATTTTAAAATGCATACTTCGCTTTTATCCAACTAAAAATCGACGGAACAAACGTAAAAAAAAAAACTTAATCATTTAGATCACAAAACTCTAAAGGAAGTAAATGGCTAAAATAAATAAATGTGTATAATAACAGCTAAACAGTCATTTTAATGTACCACAAAGAAACGAACAAAACCATGTAATCCCATGTTGAATAATCTATCCAAAACAAACCGTCCGGTAGAGCTTTGTTCTTTTTGTGTTACCGTTTGGAATACATAGCAAAGGTAGATGTTTCCACCTTAACCAAATAACCATTCCCTCCCATCGTCCAGTTGATGAATCATGCCAGCTAATAAAACGCGATACGAATCGGACGCATTAAACGGGAACCTTTTCCTGTGTCTGCGCCATTTGATGTGATTTGGACACCTTTTGTGCAATGAGTTCGTTGCAAAAACGTCATCCCTCGTAATACCATGGTATTTGAACGTCAACCTTTCGGTTTCGCCCGGACAGACGTAAACAGTAGCAACAATCGCGTAACGAAAGCAAAAACAGAAGCATCCACCGACACGAATGTGGCTCGAAACGAACGGTTAATACACAGCAACCTTACATCCTTCGCAATGGCCAAGGATACGCATCTCGTGATAAGCACAGCACCCGAGATGGGGATGATGGAAAGGCGTTCTAATATGGCGCATTCATTCAGTCCCCATCTCCCTTTCGTTTGGCGATTACGTTCGTAAATCCTTTACGCTAGAGTGACACTTTAATCGCCGCGCACGGGCAACGAACGACCGTGCTGGGGAATGGTTGCTCCCGGGTTTGCCATATCAGGCCGGAATGATATGGGTTCGGACAGATTTCCCATGGTTCAGAACCGGAAAAACAACGAGTAATATTGCAGCAACAGAGATGGAAAACTGGACGAAACACGTGCTGTGTATGTGGTTTGTTTCGATATCCATTCCATTCGTTCCTTTGCTGTTTCATGCAACTAGCACCATTCGTTTTTCACATCCTATTCTTGTCAATTTATTCTAAACTCCATAAATTAATTCCTTAAAAATATTATACCCTGCAATGTAGCCAACGATGCTTTTTAAATTCCACATTTATTTTCTGTCTGAATGTCTTATTTAAGAAATACCTCTCAAAGTAATGAAATAGTACTTACGTCCTTTAAGAAATATTTTCATTAGGAAAATTTCATTTCATTACTTGCGCCCCAAAAAATTAATATTCACTCACTTCATTGCACTTTGGGGTCACTTTTAGCCCCATTTTTTTATAACCGTCTCGGCTTTGCCTTTACTTTGCGTTATAATACTGCTTGTTTAATACCAAGAAAAAAAAAGAAGGATGAAAGCTAAACCGACAGTCCAGGTTCCATTTCACCGCATTGAAACAGCCCCCCAGCCCATTGGGGCTCATTGAAGTGGAAAATTATACTTTTGATTCCTTTTCCTTCCCTTAGCCAGTTTCCGAGGGGAGAGTAAGTTTTTGTGCCAGTTTTTTTTTATTTATTTCGACTCTCGGTCATTTTAGCTAAGTGCACGAGGAAGATAAGTTCCCCAGCTAGCCATATTTGACGCAGTCATGTTTTGTGGTTAGTATTCCGCTTTTGTGTGTGTGTGTGTATGGATGCTTGTCCAGCCGCACTGGCTTATCGATATCATTTATTCCGCCCTCAATATTAAATAATGCTGAAAAAAAAAGTTTGCTTAGGTTTGATTCGCTTCCACCAGCATTAAACGATGAACAAAGCTAATCGGGTATGTGCCCAAGTCACGGATAAACCACAGGCCAAAGCATCTCTTACAGTACCCGAATGGGAACGCATTAGAAATCCCAGCCGAATGTAAAAACGTCCAAATGTCAGCTCCGAGTCGCATCGTTGTATTTGTTATGCAAATAATATTTTGTCATTTTTATGCGAGATTTAATATGATTTGCATTTTTCCAATCCCACCTTCGCTCTCCCTTACACGCTCGCTCTCTCCATGCAAAGGACATTCATTTCTGTATCAGCAAAGCGTACGATTTGAGTTGGAGCAGCGTAATCAAAACCATCTGCTTTGGTCTGATGTGGAACGGTCCCTTTTCGGTGACGGCCTTCCTCGGGATTAAACGATCTCCACCCACTGCACAAGTTCAGCACAGAATCGGTGGTGTAGAGTCGTCAGAATTCTTTAAGCTCGATTTCCCGAAAATGGTACCGTGCACAGTAGCAAAACCATGAGGTTAGGCATTTTGTGTCCCTGCTCTGGGATGTGTTCTCTTCCTCCCTGTTTTCATCCATCCGAAACCAAACCTTCACCGAGACTTAACCAAACCGTACCTCGTTGCGCTTTCCAACGCGCGATTGTACCGAGAAAAAGTGAAGTAAAAATAAATAAATACACTCCAATACGCACACGCGAATGGTGGGCGCGAATCTTCGACAGGCGGAGAAATGGCACAAAATAAACGGTAAACATTTTACGTAAATGTTCATAAACCGTTACGGACCTCGCCACCGGATGTTTTATGGAGTGTTATCCCGGCAGTTCACGGATGCCCTTTTTCTTGCGTTCCCCGCCTAGATCCCCTAACAGCCAGTACCACAAATCAGAAAGTGAACCGTTCCGGATTAGGGTCTGATTTGATTGCCTCGTTTTCGTTGCACGGATCAAGGATTCGTTTCTTCTTCGTTCTTTGCCACCATTTCACCGTGCAAATGGAGCCTCTTACCTCATGGAGACCGAGCGACACCATCAGCATGGGTAGAATGAAGAAAAAAAAAAAGCAAACCCAAGTGCCACTTCCGGAAACATTCTGTACCAATCGGACGGTTTCTTTCGCTCGTTTCGGGGCACCGTAACCAGCGTTTAAACTGAAATTGCCCATCCATACGCACAAGACACGGCACGTAATATTTGCATGTTTACTTGTGATATTGAGACATCAACCATCCCGCTAAAGATCTTTCAGTTTGATTTCCTCTTTTTTTTTCTTCTGGCAAACAGATGATAAATGTTCAATCGAACGAAAACGTGCGTAGAAATGAGGGAGCAACATTGGCACAGCAGCAGTAGCATGATGCTTAAATATTGGCTCAACTAACGATTTACGCGACCCGACGGCATTTCAAATCATGGTGCGTTTGAAGCTCGAAAATATATCTCCAATAAAATGAGTTTGTTGTTTTTTTCGGAAAATAAAAATCAAATAAACATAAAAAAAATCAGATAATAAAACTTAGAAACATTACTTTATTATTGGTGGAACCAAGATAAAATCGCCTACTATGAGTGTTGTGTCAAAAAATGAAGCAAAATGGAAGACTGAAGCGAAAAACTCCCTTGAATTCTTGTTGATAGTTTTTCTTCTAGGAGCAGAGGTTAGTATAGTTTTATGTGAGTTGCCAATGCACATCGTCCGGTTTTTGAAGTAACAGAAAAATAACTGCAACATCGATTGACACACTCTTTAGCTGGTCTGAATATGATGCTCCTGTATATAATTTATTATTAAAAGACAATCTTTCGCACCTTAACCGGAAAACAATATTGATCTTCTATCAAGGATAAGAATGGACAAGTAATAACTTCAATAATTTATATGAAGACTTCGACATATGTCCTTCAATATTACATTTCAAGAGTAAATTTTGCGTCTATCTACCAGAGTTTGAAATACTGTTATTACACACTGATATTGCAAAAATAACGATATAAAGGATAAAAAAATCTGAATAATTTGTTTTATTTGAAGCGTGTAATAGGAAAGGGACTTAATTACCTGGGTCATCGTATGAATAAAGCAAAAAGGCTCTACCGACTGCATTCATATTCATTTTCATACACTTTCTAACGAAATGACAAAGATAAACTAACCGCAAAGCGATTTAAATTGCTGTAACATCAACGAAGAGTTTGATAACGTTGATAAAACTTCAATCGTTAAAACAACTTCTTGAGCAAAACACTCCGAGCACCTTAAATAAACTACAAAGTATTTATGAGGACAATCGCACACAATCGTTTTTCAATTCTTCCAATCAATTAGCTTTGTGCTTTCGAATACAAAAAAAAAAGAAAACACACATTAAGCAAACCACACCGTGCCGTAACTTTAAACTTCAGACACAAAGAACGAACATCTTTCGTGTCATATTTAAATAAACTTTACGCTCCACTTGGCAATAAACTTCACTTCAAGACATTGCGAACGATATTTAAGCTGATCCAAATCTTTCCCACACACACACACACATACACAGCCGTATAAACAGATCCAAGTGCCCGCACAGCTTTTGGTGGCCCTTAGAAACCACAAAAACAAATTATCAACTGTTTTCCCGCTGCATCTCCTGCACATCAGTGGGTACCCGTGGTAGATGATGGCGACGGTAGTAACCATTGGTGATGATACCCGTTTTACCGACAGACGTATAAACCGTCGCTTTGCATTGCTTCATGGGGAGGCGATCCCACCCCCAACCGAGGGCGAATAAACCTCACCGGTACCATATAAATGCACTCTCTCACATGTGCCATCAGCATAACTTTATGCCTGCCGTTGTAAAAAAGCAGCTGCTGTGCCAAAGTTTAATTAAACCATCCCTAAGTTGGTACCGTTTTTGCCACTAAAAACGCAAGGCACACGAATCTACTGGTGCGCAGCTGCACCGTACATTGCTGAAGTCAACTGGTATCTCCCCCGATAAAGGAACTGTCAAGTTTACACTGTCATCATCATACAATCGGATAGTTTTCTTTCGAATTTCCCGTTCCAACCCAACCCCTGGCGTGGCACTTCTATTTGCAGCAACCGTCCCTAACACACCTTCCCGGACGAAATGTTCCTTTCCGGCTGCAAACGATCTGCTTTTGAGCGGGCTAACTTTGCATAAAATGTTGCCTTCCGCCTAATGTTACATTTCCAACGCCACTCTAGCAGGTGTTGCTGAACGATTTTCCAAACCCGAATTGCATACACATACGTGGTGTTTGTGACTGTGGCTGGATATATGCTCAAATATCATAACTTATTAACGGCATAAAATATGAAATTGTCAAAAGCACTTAAACCCCCTGATAAGAGATCGCTGCCTTGCCGGTTCTTCGGTTTCTTCACTGTACGGGTGCTGATGGTTTTGGAGTTGTTCCACCGTCGTACTTTCCAACCCGTACTGCACACACCGGTGAGATCTGATTCATTTATACGGATGGCAAATAATTAGGAACAGCTCCGAGGACACGCCTCAGGTCTGGCGGAAAAGCATTATTAAGGGCGATGGGTGAATCGAAAAGAAGGCATAAAATGGTATGCAAACTCAAAGTCAGCTAACGAGTTGCCTTCTCCATCTTTAAGGGGTCCACTAAAAGGCTCCTTATGAGCCATATAGAATGAGATTAAGGATCTGAAAGCAAAAGCCTTCTTTGAATGTCTGCATTAGTTACTCAACCCTTTTCTAAGGGGGATTTTTTTGCCTGGTTGATCGATCTAATAACTTAAATTAAATGTACAGCCATTAAGTTTTAGTACGCTACGGGTTAGGGATAAAAACAGGCTCGCATTCTGTCATTCCGATATAGGAACGCTTGGTGAGTGAACGGAGTAACGTACATCATTTCTTATGAAGCTTTCCATTTCCCATCCGATAGCAACTTCCCTTCCCCGAGGGCTGGTTTGCAACCATTTTGCTCCCGGTACATTAAGTTTTGCCCCGGTACGTTATGCATATTTATGACGGTGAAATTGGAAGGAAAAGGGTTTTGCGGCACGGCGGAGTGGATGGTTGGTTTAGTTTTCAGCACGGGACACATCACCGGGTAAGCTTCCGTGCCGGCTAGGAAGGAAAGCTAGTTCCGATGCAGCCCAGTGATGGATGAAATGCTGAAAGATGCGAAAAGAGATTGCTTCTTTTCATTAAATATTGAAATTCAATGGTTTTGCAGCTGAAAGGCAAACCATGCGCGGCCCCTTGCGTTCGGGGTTTTTGCCAGCCGGATGGATGATCAAACGAGATTTCCGCTGCCAGGCAGCTGCCAACGATGGCTTTTAATAGACTCCCGTGCACGGTGGGACAAGCAATTGACGCGAAGAATTTGTTTGCAAATAATATCACACTTCGTAAATATTGCGTTATGTTGCGTAATACAAAAATTGAAGGTACAAGGCAATATATAACTAATTAGAGAAAGCTTTTAAATATCGTTCTCATAAGTAAACTTGAGTTAGCATGGGGGTTCAATAATTTATTTACTTTTTTTGATTACTTATAGCAGAGCTATGAATAATATGATTTCCCATAATGCCATAATCCATCATTCCATTGTAATAATCCTTTTCCAATAATGTAGTTCTATAAAAAAATGCAAAATTTTATATTATACAATATTTAAATACTCAATATTGAAATAAAATTTTATTCTCCAAATTCAACATCTCTCAATTCATCCCGCTACAGTACTGACCGCAAGCGTTCCCATCGTGCCAAAATGCGTTTGGAACATGGAGCTATACTTAAGCCCATAAATACACCGTACCACGCGCTTTCACAGTCCATCTGGTCCATTTCCGACCGGAGCGTCATAAATAAAATCAGCATTTTATCAATATTTGTGCGATATGCATCTCATCCTGCCCGGCGGGCTACCCGAAGTAATTGAAAATTATTCTCTGATCTCATCCTTTTTTTTTATCCGTTCTTGCTGCCTATCTCTTTCTCGATTCCAAATGCACCTGAGTTCCTGCATATTGAAGTAAAATTTTCTTTTTTTTATATAAATTTCTACCTATATTCTACCACCATCGGAGACCATACACTTACTGTTTCAGTTAGCATAAACCAGAAATGCGTTCTACATGAATACGTAGTACCATTTGCTTTTCCATCCAACCTGGTTCCCTTGGGAGGAGACTGAGAAGGAGCGGGAAAACTGAATGGAGCTTGAACGGCTTCCAAAACTGCTCACAGCCGTACCAATGGTGGTACATATTTTCAAATGTACCGGTAAGCAACCCGACGACCCCGTACTTATCCGTACATCCAGTTAAACACCAAACGGAACACACAAAACCTAACCCCCGACTCTGCCCAAGAATGTAGCTCGTCGGTGTATTGCTTCAGGCTTTTGCTACACAGCTCAAAAAACTCATTTCGACTAATTTCTCTCGGGAATGAGCTGTCGCCCTACCCGGCCAAACCTTGCCAAACCGTGCATCACAGGCACTAACTCGGTATCGGGATTTGTGTACCGAGCCAGAGAAAAAAAAAACAGTAAACTCAGGCCGAAAAACATTATTCCCATTAAACGAGTGACCCCCGGTCGCCAGGCCGTCGGAATGTTCGTCATTTAAAGTTTTGCCCCAATAGCGAGCGTCCAGCGATGGTTTGGACGTGTGCCGGTTCGGGCGCTAAACCTCAGCCATGCAGAAGAAGACAGCAGACGCCCCGAAGGCACGTTACTTGGTCGAACTGTTGGCCCCGTTGGAACTGGAGCAGAAGTTAGTCCCTTTCGGTTGCTGCAAAACACCAGTTCCGGCAGCCTACCGGATCCATTCCCAAGCGGTACCGAATGCATTTTCGGAACAACTTCTTCTTGTTGACTTCGAGTTCTACCCCCGAGAGAACTGGCTAAAAGCATCTTCGGACCCGGCAGAAGAGTTATGCAAATGTGTCAGACAATTTATGTTTATGAATAACATTATGATTCTGTCGGCGACAAGATACTAGGGAAAGGAAGGGGGAGGGAGTGAGTTCCGAAAAGGAAAGCAACCCTCTCAACAACAAGCTCTCTTGTGCTGTTTCGATTATTTATGATTAATTGTTCGGAATCTCTTGGCAGGCTTCGGGTCGGTTGGGTTGTGGCTATCGGCCAGTTAATGGACATGGCTACCAATTCCTTCGTGCGACTCATGCCACCCAATCATGGCCATCCGCTTTAGAATGGCAAAGTTTCGAACCATCAAATAAACCCAGCACCAATAATCAGTTAGTGAAATACATAAAAACGGCTCACGGAAACACTTTCCAACCCCATCACCAACGATAGCCGCTCGATCGGGCAGTAAATCATCACGAGCAGCACAACAAGAAGGACTAATTTTCCAACCGCTCGACTCCGGAACGCAGAATAATAAAAATAAACTTCACAAAAGATGCACCCTGAGATTGAACGAGGTTGGTGAGTTTTCCGATCGTTAAAATAACAACGAGCATTAGAAACGAGCGCAAATCACAACTCAATCAACCGTTCACAATACTGGGCCGTACGGTTTTAATTACACCGTTCATTGGATCGCATCGGAAATAAATTGATTCCATAAAACCTACCCGGGTTGGTTGTGTTCCGTATGGTTTTAGAGGCTATTTACTCAGAAACTTCCCAGAACTGTTTTTGCAAACATCATTCAAATAATGGTGCAATAATAACTCTTCAGGCAGAAAAAGGTCACGAAAAGATTTATTAATGCTGTCCGAAGTGGAATTTCGTGAGTTGAATATTTGATATTTAAAAAATAAAACGCTATAAAAAAGACCAAAATAGTGCTACAAAATTGTTTCCTACACTTTGCCCAGTTCATAACAATCTTTTATGTGTTTTTCTCCTAAACATCATCAAATCAGTAAGTAAACATGATTCACCACAGAAAAAAAATCTCATCAGGGCAAGTAAAAAACACTTCCTGTAGGATCTCACCTTCTATCCCGAATTCTTCCTTTCGATCCTACCGAGCATCCGAAAAATATATCATCTTCATACCCCGGCGACCTGCACCGGAAGCATAAAGAAGTATGAACCTGATATCAGCTCGCTTACATGATGCGATGCGTTTAGCCTTAACGAGTGTCGTATCCTTTGCCTGCCATGTTGCTGATACGCCACACACAGGAACACTTCAGCTCCAGCGGCAGTTGGCACTGTGTTTTTTCTCCTTTCTTTCGGGTGCGAACACAAGTCAACAACCATTTCCTGCTACTTCAAAGTTTCCGGCCAGAGGGTTAAGTCCACCAAAACTCAACCCCTGCTAAAAAAAAGCACCACACAGCACACCGTATCGAAGTCTATCGAATGGGGTACAGTTCACTGCTCAACCGCTCAATCCATAGATCATTGCTCGAAGTTGGAGGACAAATTGTTTGCCAACGATGGCAACACGAACGACATTCTCCATCCCACCATTACACGGTAAACAAGGGAGGCGTTCCAGGACGGAACAGGGTAGTGGCACGGAGTGGGATAAATAGTGAGGACTTCCGATTTGCCTTTTTTTTGCAAACCTTTCGCTTTTCAGTCCATCATGTAGACACCGTTGGGTGGGAAAAATATTTTCTTTTTCAAGGTTTTACCTCCTTAGTGTCTCCGTTCGCATTTGTTTTTTTTTTCTTTATGCCATTTTTGTCCTCTGTCCCCCTCCCCATGAATCTTGAATAAACCGGCCCCGGGTGCGCACATAAATCACATCAATATGGATAAATTATGGGCAAACCCTTCGATCTTTGAATGGGGCTTGAAAAATTGTTCTCCAAAATCGTCCGAAGACTCTCGCGATAGGTTTTCGCCGGAACAAGGCTTTTTACTTTAACTTGCTTTATTTTTTCATCCTCTTAGTCAAACCGATAAACTTCACTTCACTAGATAGATCATCGATATTTGATCGCAAAAGAAAGTGGTTTTGCAAGATCCGAATGGATGCATGGAATACACTTAGCCGGGAGATGAAATTTTAATATAAGAAGTTCGCATCACAGATATTGTACAGGCGAAAAAGGTATTATATAAAAAAGATAACATTTGAAAAGAAAAAACAAACTGTAAACCGTCTTATCGTTGTGATATCTGAAAAACAAAACAATACAACAACAAGCAAACATGAAACATAAAATATCACAGGAGAAGAAAACATACTCCCATAATAACTCTGGCATTGCTACGTGCATATGAAACAATAATATTTCTAGCTCAAAATACTAACAGATATTGACCTTAAACTTTTTAGACATAAGCATTCAAGTTCAAATTTTAATAACATTTTACTTTTCATTTAACAGTTCAGTAAAAAGAGAAAGGAAGAAAAGATGCTATAAAAATCATCCTTATAATGCGGTAAAACAAATAACAAATATAGTGAAATGTGGAAACCGACAGCAATCAATGAAGATTTTAATGTACATTTAAAAAAGCTCTAAAAATGTGTAAATAAATTTGGAAAATAAGAAACTCCGATAAATGATCTCACGGTTAACAAACAATTGAAAATTGAAAAAAAAAAGAATAAAAATAATAATGGAAAGAACAAGCATGCAAAAGACCTGCTGGAAATGTATTGTATTTTCTATACATAATATGCCAAACTTCAATTTCATTTATGTACACCTATACAATTGAGTCACATGTAACATATCCACGTACCGAACCTTCGAAATGTGAATAGAAAACATTTTCACAAATAAAACCAACCAAATCGCACATTGATTTCATATCCAAAAAATACACCCTGCTCACTGTACACCACAGAGCTAAAATCATCTTGATAGATCGTCCCCCAGTGTGATGTGGCTCCATCACAAAAACGTAAAGCATACATTCGGCTCGTCGTCAAAGTTCATGCACTGGGCACGTGAGCATACGCTAGCATTAACACCAATCCAAACCAAAACTGGCGCAACACCGAGAGTGCCAATCAGAGCTAACCTCCGGTCCGAACCATCCGTTGGCTGCAGTCGGTGCAAATGTTTACCCATACACACGTCGACAATCGTCCGCGTTTTGTAGTGTGCCGATCCCGTACCCCGTACCCATAATGCTACCGGTTTTCCAACACGGTGAATACGCGAACACGTGATATACTGCTTGCCAAACATAGTCCCCCAAAACTTTAGAAGCTTTGTCCGTGCCAATGGTTCGTGAGTGTGTGTATGTGTGCAATGTTTTCGTGACAGCAAGCCCTAAATCCCCAAACCCATCCCCACATGCTTAACCAAAAATGCCCTCGGAGGTCGGTGGCAAACTCCGTACCGTAAAGCGGTATCTTTTGCTTCTTAAAACGAGCTTCGTGCAAATGATCCTTCACAAGAACGCAACGAACTTCAGTTTTCTTTGTGAACTTATTTGACGAACGTGACTATTAGACAATTTTATTTGTGTACGCTTGTGTTCCAGCACTTGTTTCGCCACCTTTCCGTTGTCTATCTCCCTTCCAACAACGTCAAAATTGGCCAACAGCATCATCTTCGTCATCGTGTCCTATTCGATGTGTGTGTGTGTTTTTGTTTTAAACTTATGCCTTTCCACATGCGACAAGAAAATGTACGCAATTGCAACTGATATAGTTCCACGTACCCTCACACACACTCACATGTGCGCAGATATTCACTTGAGCAACACTGACTGCATCATGTTCGTGTCATGGATGTCCTTATCCTTCCGATCCAAGCAGTCTGCAGTACTTCACGGCACCGGAGTACGCTGCAGCTTTGGAAAAGTTTCATGGATGCACAATATTTGGCAAGCATGTCGCTTGAGCCGTTTTGCAGTGAAGTGAAGTTTATTCCCGGTTCCCAGTGTCAGTGCGATGCGCCGGGGTGCCAAAGCTGTGGTACTGGTATAGTTAAACATACCCACATCGCTGGTGACGATTGCCCACACCCGGGGTGATTGAAGAAAAGTTTTAATGGTCATGTAGTGTGAATGGGTTTTTGGGTGAAGGATTTGGCGAAAGCATACAATCATTTACCGATCCAAACCATAAGAAGAGGGTTTCGATGGGCAATGCTGGAATCGGTTTCGAGCCCCAAGATCATACAAGCAGTTGAGTGGATTTTATATCAAGACGTTGAGGAGATATATTCCTTTATTGTTGCGTAGTTTTTGACGTTGGTCTGTTAATATGGTCAACAGTTTAGAATTGATTCATTTTATTGGATAAATTACCACATTTGCTATAATTTATGTCTACGAAATTATCTCTACCAGCTCGTCGCTTTCCAACTAATCCGGATGCTCTGTCTTCACATGCACGGTTATATGTAATATTTTCCTTCATATTCACATTCGATTTCATTTACCACTCTCCATTAAATGGATCATAAATTCGCCATCTAATGTGGCTGATAAAAATCTACTTCCAGCACGCATCCACCAGCATCCATCCCCGAAGCCGAAGAGCAGTTATCGTACCTCCCCAATTACGAATCATTTCACGTCCGACTGTCGTCAACCAATTTCCTAAATCTTTTCCTAAAGTGTCACCCAACATAAGACCCACGGTAAAGGAAATGCATCGCTTCAGCACTACTCGATGACCAATCAAGAATTTCGAAGACTTCTGGCTGGGCGAAAGATTACTTGTCCGAATGATTTCTGCGAATGCCGCACTGGACTATTTGGGGATGTGTGTGTGTGTATTTTTTTTTATGGCAAAATGTCTGACGATGTCTCTCAGCGGACCGGAAAGCAGTGTGTAGCCTTCCAGCGTAACAGTGTACGGTAAGCGAGAACATTAAACGGTTCGGCACACTGTATTCACTGGCGCCAAATGTTCACCCACCCGGTACGGGGAGCCGGTAGGCTACTGCTGCAGCAGGAACATGATTAACTTTTACTTTCGCTCCGCCTGGCTATGATGGTTGGTCCTGTCGGTTAGACTCTATCTTTATTGGAGTCAATAAATTTAATTTGCTATAGCTATTTCCGGTTTACGAGCGTAGGATACTACGCCAGTGCCCGTTTCGACTGGTCACTCACTGTGTAGCACGCACCAGCGTCCTGACGGGCTAGGCGAAGACCGAACACGGACCGGCAGTACGCCAAGACCGTGGGCTACCGATTACGTGTGCATTAACCGAGAAAACAAAACAGGATATAAATTAACGGAATAATTTATCCAACTATGCTCGGTGCTCGAATAAAGAAAAATGGCCTACCACTACCGGGGCTGATGAGTGAGTGATGTCGGCATTCAGATCATCTCCACACTCGGATGTGCCGTGCAGGTTAAGACTGGTTCTGCTAGCTCACAATTCGCTTACATAGCCAACCAAACATAAGAGGAGCTTTACAATATTTTTTTGTGAGATTGGCCATTCTTATATTTATTTTTACCCAATAGCTAAATATATAAATCTCTTTAATAATAAACTGAACATTCACTCAGCAATAATAACCTTCTATAGGTATTCTATAGGTATTCTTTACTATTTCATTTACTTCGTCCAGTTTTTAAGGCATGAACCCTTCATATATAACTGTCATTTTAAAATGAGAGGTATTAGGAAAACGTATGGCATAAGGTTCCCGATGATCCTGATTTAAACGTGAGTATTATGTGATTGAAATGAATTACAAAAAAGCTCCTACTCCTACTTCGCTTTAAGTGGGATCTTCATCTAACAGTGACCATGAACCGTACCCCCATAACGTAGCATGCCACGGTTTCGTTTCTCAAACTGTTTCTAAATTATTCGTCCCGGATACAACTGACCACTGACCGCACCACACCGCCGCATCCCCTGACTGACCGATATTCGACGAGCGAATCGCTTTCGTTGCAATTAATCAGCAAAAGCAATATAACTTAGCAAAGGCGAACAAATACGGTCGCTCCATGCCGTACCCTGTATCCAGAAAATGGCAAATTGCTTCAAATTTACGAACGACATTCCACCCACGTTCGTCCACGAACCGAACGCAACAAGCGAAATTTGTGTTTTCGTGTAACGAATCTTTCCCTTTTTTTTTTAGTTGCCAGCGCGCACAGTGCCGAATGGCAATGCCATCCTTTTGCCGGTTCGTAGTGAACCATTTCTTTACGTGCCAACAACCCATCCATTCCAGTTTTACACGAGCGGTTGGTTGTGGATAACATCAAACAATTATCTAGCACAAACTATCCACTGGTAATTATATGGATCGTGTGATTTACTCTTTTTTTGGGATACTGAATTTAGAACAAGAATTAACAAAACTAAAATATTGTTAAGAGTCCGTGGAATGAAGAAGAAAGTTTATTTCTTTAATTTTTGCTTTTAAACCTTTTTATATTGTATTCATATCAACTACACTATCAACATCTTTAATAACAAAAAGAGTGGCTTCTATCTTTAAAACAGAGGCTAAGCATCGACATAAGAACCTGACATCCTTTCGAACGGATCCCATTGCATAACTGAGTTCCACAATTAGTTTCATATCTTATTACGTCTTACTCCAAAACAGATGACTCTAAGATCCAGGTGGTTCCGAAAACCTTGGAGCTTCATGGATTGCTCATCAATCCGCTTCCAGGAAACTCGATCCAGGGCTGTTCTCCTCAATCCCCGGATGCATCCAATCTCCACCAGGTCAAGCTCCATTTGATCTAACCAATGGGTCGCTGACGAGCATCTTGCCGGTAGGGCATCCTCATCACGTGCCCCAGTCATCTTCTCCTTCCGGCCTTGGTCACCGTTAAGATGTATGCTCCGCCAAACAGCCGAATACGATGGGTCTTGAGAAGATTATGGTAAAATAATAACATAAAAATTCTAGTAATAGTAAACGAAATTGAGTTATATTCCTGTTTGACAGCCACATAATCCAAATTGTTGGAAACAAATGTCCATTGTAACCGCAAAACGTCGTCCATGGTACTGAAAAAATGCATCAAATATAAAATCCATTTAAATTACAACAAAAACCAAGAATAAAAATTCATAACAAAAAATATTCAAAGACTCGTTGAAAAAGGCAGGAATACAATTTATTTTTTATGGAGAATTTTATCTTAACAAAAACTTTTCATCTTTCCAATCACTCAAAACATTCCTAGCAAAAAAATGCAAAAAAAAACATACAAAGATTGATGGTGAAAAATTGCAGACGGATATGGTTTCCTTCCCGAACTCAAGCCAATTTTTTCCCCATTTCCATATCAATTTCATACTTTACCGGCAATAGAAAAAAAGCCCAACATTACGCTAAAAACTTCTCATCCCCGATAAATCGGTACCCAATCATATCGGTGAAGGTTTTTTTTTTTGGGCAAATTTGAACGATAAAATTCCCGCACCATAATGTCCGACTCCAATTGATGGATAAAAAAGCCATCAAACCGAAGACCTTCGGGAACAAGGAAAAATGCTAAGCTAAAAATACCGGAAAGGAAGTAAAATAAGCGTGAGAAACCCGAAGGCACACAGAGTGCAAAATCAAGAGAACGAGAGAGAGAGAGACAAAAAACAACATGAATGATGAGTTGATCGGTTTTGTGGAAAACGTTCGTTAGCCCATAAATTAATTTTCAATCGTCACATCAGTCATAGACCAATAGAATGAAAAAGAGAGAGAGAGACAGAGAGGTAAAAAAAGAAATAAAAATGATCGTGAATTTGCATAAAAATTAAGGTCAGCTTTTGTGACGAAGTGATTCGGAGCGGCCGTCACCATTAGCGGGAGCGTGGGGAGTTTTTATTTTTTTTAAGTAGTCCTTTTTCACCACTAACGATAATGACTTCTATGGATGGTGAAGCTTACGCAAACACTGGGCTATGCTCGGTTGGGATGCCATACAGCTAATATGCATCTCGCTTCCCTGGATCCACGTCCATCAATCCATCAAACAAGAGCTGCGGTGACGGATAATAAAATTTGTCCGATCGGCATTATGAGACAACGGATGGCATGAAAAATCTTCTAACACATTATCATAGACACACACTGAAAAGGGGTTGATTTTTTTATTTTTGGGTTTTTTGGTAATGAAAGCATAGCTGAAATGTGCTGGAACGCACTAAGAATGGAATTAAGGGTTTGGAATAGCTTGTCAGGAATAATCAATTTCGTGGAGGGAAAACAAAGCCTCCATTAAAACTTAATTATCGTACGGCAGACATCCTGGACTAGGATAATATATTTCCTATGAGGACCTAAAAGGACTTTGGATTATGAATAGTAGGAATGACCCGTCTTTTTTGTATTATTTTTTATATTTTGTCTAATTTTAACAAATTTAATATAGTTTGTTTATTTCACAAAAAATTGGGTCTTATCTTTCTGAACGTTTCCACAAAAATCCAACATACGGTTATACAATTTAGATATAAATCGGAAAAGCGAATAGCTATAAAATACACAGATTGCTGATAATTCGAGCTAATTTACTTTAAAACCAAAAGTAATGAAACCATTTACCAATCAATACATCCACTCCCGGTGGCCATCAGTAACAATCGCATCTTTTACTACGAATCATTACACAAATCGCCAAAGAACGACCATTTTGCTACGCCGAAGAAATCTCCCGATCGCACTGGCCTCCGAAATTGCCCATAAATCGTCAACTTTCACCCGATGAAGCGTAAAATTGCCAATACTCTAAACTTTTGCCCATCGCTCATTTGGCCGGCTATTGTCCGGGCAGCCGACTTTGTGTGACGTTTCTTGCAATTCCGCACTGCCGTCTCCGGCCAGAAACGGAACGATGTGAGAGCAACTGTCTGACGGGTCCAATCGCGAACTTTTGCCCAGCTGTTTGAATCCTGTCGACTGTTCACAAAGCTGTTCTACAGCGGAGTTTTGTGGCGTTCTTTCACTGTGTTTTCTTTAAGAAATTGACGATCTCGGTTAGCGCAACCGATAGAGCAACTTTGGCTAAATTTGATTTCAAACATGTCCCACTCGATACAATGTATCATTTATGGTTTTGGATCTTTTCTTTTACTTTGTACCGTGTTTTACCCTAACAAGTCGGACATGTTTACAGCGAACAATAGCTGGCAAAGATGGCAAAACAGTCAACGGCGTCCCGTTTTAGCCAACCACAGCTAGTTCTTTCAACAAATTTATCCTTCTTTATAAAATATCCAGACAAGCGAAAAATGCCAAACAGAAAAAGTTACGAGACGCGACTTGTTTATATATGTTTACAACCGTATAACACACGACGCAAACCCACATTGCAGACTATGTCCTGTAGTACAACGACTTCTCAGACGTTTCAACCATACAATAACCTATTGGATGAGTATTCAATTTTGAACTATTTACACTCACTGTCTGCAGCAATATTGCATTTTTTATCAATTTCATTAATTTATTCCTATAACAAACAAAAACAAAACCAGCAAATAGCTAGCATCAAACGGCAAATCACGCCATCGCCGCCCTAGCCTGATTGCATTTAATTATACACCTTCGAGGCACTTCGGGTTGCAAAACACTAAAAGTTGCCAAAGTTCACGTGAGTTTCCGAAAGCACATCATCGCATCGATGCGCACAGGGTAAACTGAAAAACATTAGAAGTCAATAAAACTCAATCAAAGTGTAAACGTGTGTAAAATAATTCAATCTGCGCCAGGCACCTTGCCTTGCACGGTCCCAAACCGCCACTCCGGCAGGAAAGTATCAAAAAGTATCGACCAAAACACCCTCAGGGAAAGGATGCTCGTGTGCCGTAACCGTAGGCGATGGTCACTAGACACGGTATGGTCACAGCGAACCAACGAAAAAATAAAAAAAAAAATCCATCCCGACCAGCACGTCCTCACTTTGGCTCGTTTTCACATCGACCCCCGGAGGCCAGGATGTGTGCCGTCTTGGGTGGGGAAAAAGTTTTGCCCCTGTATGCCGGTGGCACTAGCCGCGCTATTGACTTCGGTGGAGTTTCTTTGGTTTTGCTCGAAAAGTTCACCCCAAACCACAAGTGAAAGTATCAATGTTCGCTATCATAGGAACCTGGGCGGTGGGTTGACTGGGCTGGTCCGTATCGGTAAGATGCTTCTATTGGTATTTCGTGACCGAATGTTTGAACTGTGGTGAGCGTGAAGGTATAATGGCATACGGAGAAAGAAGGAAACCGTGCATATAAACCACATTTGTGTCACTTTTCAATACGCGATAGTTTACGCTGCATAACGATTAGGGATGCGATCTACTTCTTTGCGTAACGCTATGATGATTGCATACCATCAGGCGTTCTGATGTATTTTCACCACTTTCCACCATTGTCACCACTTTCAAATTGTATGCCTCTGATTTGGCCGAAGTATCAATTCTAATTTACTCTCTCTCTCTCTCTCTCTCTCTCTCTCTCTCTCTCTTTTTCTCTCTCTACCTCTCTCTTTTTTCTCTTTCCCTCATCGAAATTCTTTCGGCTGAATTCTATATCTCTATTTCCAGAGAAGTTTGTAACCTTACTGTGGTTTAGGTACTATCATGATCACCTATAGACCACATCAAGTATAACCACAATCGACTTCGATAAGCCATAGTGCCACCAAACTTTTCGATATTTGTTGAGGTTGCTATGAACAGCACGTTTTCGAGCCATTGTAGAACAGAGCTACGTTCATATCAACTTTCTTCTTCGTAACAGAAGCAACCGATTCACGTATTACTAAACCACAGGATACGTCGCTCCATCACTCGGGAAGGAGAACCCCGATAAGCTTGCGCTTGATTAAGTTCTTAACGATCAATTATTCAAATCGTTTGGTAATTCGTAATTCTAATATCTACAACTATGTTGGATTCGTGGGATAAATTTACTAATCCGGCTCATTTTGTTCTACGAGATGTTTCCAAATGACAATTTTTCTTTTTTATATGAACTATTAGACAATGTTGGTAGCCAACAAGGTGCCCTTGTACAAATGTACAAACAAATGTAAATTAGATAAAGATGCCATTTGATTTAGGCATTACGGCGTGGCCGTTCTTCATGATTAAAAAAAGAAAATTCATGATTATTAAAAGAAGAAATATCAAATCATTTTCAAAAAAGAAAATTATACTAATGGTATATGGTTGTGCAATAAACGAAATTTCTCGTAGAAGATCACAAAGATCGTTGACGATTAAGTAAAATATTCTAGAAATCTCATTACTTGCATACTTTCAGGCGTTTTTGAGAAGTGGCACGGATAATCGGGGACGCATATTAAAAGAGCTCAATAATGGAAAGAATTTATTTTATTCTCAGAAACTATTTAATTCACAACCAAACTATTGCAAACATTGCAAAATGGGGAAAACACACTTTTTTTAAACTTTATTGTGCATACTGTACACGCCATGCTTGTCTAAGAGGAGCAGCTATTTTACTAACAAATAGACATTTAACTTGTATCCCATACCAAAACACAAAAACAATCATGCATACGAAGAACAAATGCATCAAAGTTTCCACTGACATAAAAACCCCATAGTGGCTACAAAACAGACACCACCGGGGCCATGCAGCTGCACAAGTAGAAACAAATAATCTCAGTGCGGAGTGCCTACGGAAGTGTAAATGTATCTTCTTAATGGTAACACCACCAAACAATGATACTGAACGACCCCCAAAACTTGGTACCGGAGAAGAAGAATAAAAAAAGACCCCACTAGTTTCAGTGGCGCTAGCGAAAACTCACAGGGGAACCATTTTTATGATGCCAAAAAAGGACGATGGCCCCCAGGAAATGGGACTATGTACACAAAAAGGAAGTGAAAATATATATATCGCATATAAAACAGAAGCTATAAGCACCAACGAAAGCTTACCGACACATATTTGGTACGAAAGAAGAAACAGCGAAAAAAAAACCTCGAAACCGTTGGCTGCAGACACGTTGCAGTACGTACGATTCTTTCGGAACCGTTGCAACCATCATGGCATCTTACCCCGAACGTCATCATTCATGTTGGATGAATTTATGAAACAAACCGGGCGCTGCGTTTCCTCTTCAAACTAGATCTAGCGAAAAAAATATGGAGTTTAAATTTGATCCTCCTAAGAGCATAACAAAACACTGCTAAAGAAGTTACTTTAAACTGTTCCTCAAGTAAAATTATTTACCTCATGTTATATATGGTACTCTTGATTTGCCAATCAATTTATATTTTAAACTAAAATTATAAATTTCACTAAAACTGCACTCAATTGAGGTTTTTTTTTATGAAATTGTTGGCTAAAATTTTACAGCAATTGCTATCTTAATGGGTTTGGTCTACTTCTATAATGTTCCTTTTGTAGTGATCTTAAATTTAGCATCCTGCCTGGCGCCATACTTGGCGACCATCCAGCACGCAGTAAATGCAACTCGACTGCAGTTTCATGCAAGTTTCCGTACCATATCCATGCGAAATAGCTATCTGAGAAAAAAAACTTCTCACACACAATGTGCATTCTGGCTGATGCGCACATGACGGGCACGGTACTTAAACACCCCTTTTTTCTATAAAAGTTATGTCAAAAATGGCGCAGTAATGATCATCGTAATGCACCCGAATGCACAAATGACAGAAGTAACCGGTCTCATAAAATGTTTACCCACGGTAATCAGTGGGTTATGTTTTATTGGTAAGATTTACTGCTTGAAATTCAAATTCAATCGCAAATTACTAACCTAAATACTGATGAGAACCCTTTGGATTTTAATGATTTAAAATAAAGTTACACAATATGAACGAAAAATTTATCTCAGTTCCATCGAATCGTATGGCTTCGTACTATTGAATTTTAAAATATTACAGCTTAAAAAAGAGTGAAAAGTGAAAAAATACATTCCCACCCATCCGAAGCGTTACGGTGACAAACTACACTCGTGGAACTTCTGTTCCTGCACGTCTCGCTTAATTTAACAAAGCGTAAAACTAACCAGTATGTCAGTAACAGACGGAACATTTTCCACATGCAACCAAAACTATCTGGTAACTCGCTTTGTTTTCCGTTCAACATGCTTCCGTTCAATAGCTACAATGCTTGCAACAATCGGCATCCGCGTACGGGCCGGGGAAAATTCCGAGTCAAAGTTTTAATTTTGTTTGCACAGCCCGCTGGTTGCAAGCATCCCGCGGCAGCTTGCTTACCAGTTTGATTCCATTGTTTTTTTGGATTCGGTTTCTTTTATGGTTGCACACGTTCTACTAGTTCGAGGTCAAATTTATGTTTCTTTTCGTGTACTGGCAACAGCATTCAAAAAGAGAACATGTGCGGGAGATTGGTGATGCGCATCGGGAGTCAGAATGAACGAGTGAGTTTAATCGAATCTTCAGTGAGGGTTGTTATAATTCATTTGAGAATTCAACCTACAGATTGGGTTAAAAAGCACGAGAGCTATTTAGCTCATGAGTTACAACTCTTTGTGACGGTCATCAACTCGCATACATTAAGTATTACAGTTAGTAAGTATAACACTCATGAGTATAACAATTCATATATTTTCCACACAGAACTCTTCCTTGTGAGTATGTTTTCCATTACATTGAATGTTTCAACTCTTGGGTGAGTTAATCAACTCTTTTCGACGACTATCAATTCACTAATGAGTGAGTTGAAAAATAACTCTATAAAGAGTCAGTCAGTCACTCTTTAATGTAGCTCGCTCCCTCTGAGTTGATTCTTCATAGTGAGTTATTATTCTCCTCACTATAAGAAACCGTACAATCTATATTTTACCATAAGGAAATGAAAAGAACTGAAGATTAACTACGTTTATACACATTTATCACAAAGCAACACACTTGAAAACACTTTACTCAAACAGAATAAAATACAAACGTGAAGAGTTACTCGTTGAGCTGCTTCACTCACCGAATCTATCTCACCAAAAGCGAAACACATCGGAGCAAGTAAACTTGTGCCGAAACAAAGAAGTGTCTGCACAAATCAGTACCGGCAACACACACAAAAAAAAACCGCGCCACGCAAGAATCGCACAATATCTATGCAAATTTGTTAATTAAAATTCTAATTAACTTCATAAATAATTATACCGCCACTTCATCAAAGTTGTAATTAAATTATATGTACTGTTCATGTTTGACTCTGACTACCTCTTTTGTGTGCGTTTTTATTTTATGCTGCCTTACGACAGAAAGAGTTTTCCTTTCCATTCGGTGCGTACACGCTTCAAGTGGACTAGTTTTTGCTTGCTTTTTTGCTTTTGTTTGCGGGTGTGTGTGCTCCTTCTGCCTTCGGAAACAGCAGTAGTGGTGCGTACTGTGGTTTTCCATGCTTTCCGTTACGTATCCAGCTTCGTCACCTACACATTTCACCATTGTGTAGATAGCGTTTCACGATCAATAAAAAAAGCACAGACACAATACCGCTCACTGTCCTTGAGAATAGAGCAGCGAAACCGACAAGAGTTCTAGCAGCAAACAAACGATTTTTCTACCAGCCACCATGCGCCTCCATCGGCACGTTGGCGGTCGGTAAACGATGGACCGTTTGCTCACCACGTCTATTTCTCTGACGCTGACAGAGTGGGTTGGTAAATTATTAAAATTATACAGTACAATCTTAAAGGGAAGATCGCAGTCCGTATCATAGGAAAAGTTAAGATTACTTCAATTGAAGGTAAAGAAAAAACATCAACCTCCTTCAAACCCGCGCCAGTAAAAGACGTTATATTTACTCACAATTGCTGCATTTCGGTCTTGTGCTTTGTGCACCGAAAGTCCGCCCTACCATCGGTCGGGTTTCAGTCAATTTGGAAAAGGAAAGTGTGTACGATGTTTGCGCCTTTGCATGGTTTACCTTTACCGACCGATGAAGCCACCAACAATGAGCCTCAGCGCACTCATCTTCGAAACACGAGCTGCTGCTGTTGCTGCTGTTGCTTTGCGAAACAATGATAAAGAAATGCAAGAACTCTCCCTCTGGATGGTTGCTTCCATTCACCTGGCGTGCCTTCCATGCACACAGGGCACTCGCGAAGGTGTGATGATAAGGGAGAAAGTTTTAACAGGTTTAGTGGTTTCTTCATTGAAGCGTTAATTAAATTAAGCTCCGATTATCACGATTATCTGGCCTAGTGTTAGTGTCTGGTACCGCAGGTGTTTGTGTAGCTGTGGGTGAGATGTGGGACGCTAGTCCCTTTGTGCGATGCTCTGTCCTGTTCAGACCCTCTCAGCCGCAGCATCACCTTCGGTCCGTAGAAGTCAATTGTTCGACCTTTGGTGGTGGTTTTTTTCTGTTCTTCTTTCTGCACAACTGCAAGATATCCGCTGCTTACAGCAAACAAAGATGCGGAGGTGTTTTAAGTGCTAATCTTGAAGCTACCCTACGTGCCGGGAGAGATATAACAGCATCCTAATTAGGGAGTTTGCGATCATCTTGTACATTTTTCAACTAGGGAATCCTTTTCTATATAATTTTGCTTATATATTTCGACTTGCTACATTCAATTAATTTTTAGTTTTATTTGAAGTCTTCGTACATAATCATTAACAATAGAGTAGTTTGCAATAATTATACAACAGATACCACTGAGGACGGAACTGGTAAATTAACGTCTGCATGAACCTGATCCTGTGGCTTTAACACGTCTTTTGAACAGCTGGGTCATCAGTTCGTACTCTTTATCGATCCAATACAAAAGCCCATCCCACACAATGTAAAATGTGGTCCACCTGTCGTCCAACCTGCCTGGACATCATTGAAAACATTCGTCCCCTATGCTACCTTTACACCTACCATCATTACAGATATCTCTTACCGTTTTGTGTCACGTGCTGTCACGTTCCAAACTACCCTTACATCTGGAGAGATAGAGAAAGATGGAGAACAGTTCCTCGAAACATACCGTTCCGTTGTCTAGTGGTTTGAGCCAGGGATGTCCGATGTTTGTTGGAGTTTTGCAAATTACCGAAAGCCACAGAAAACTTATCTAGCCGACTTTTCCACTTGGTGACATGCCTGCGGTACCGTTTTTCGAACTGCCATTTGCTAGTAAAACTTACCCGTGCCCAACCCAAGAGACACCGGTCCCCGTTGGGACGAGGTGACCCGATACCCCGCCCGATTGACCGCTTACTAATTCTCTAATTTGCTACGGTTACCTAAAAGGACAACCGGTTTTGCAGCTTGTACCGGATCGAAATGTTACCTCCAAAACGAACACTGCTCGGAACGGGGTTTTTATTGTTTTTACTCTGCGGTAAACTGCAGAATTTAACCTGACAAGCTTAACGAAGAACGTGGCAAAACGGGTCACTGCGGGGAGAGGCGGATTTGCTAGAGGAGTCAGCAGGGGGGGGGGGGGGAGTTTATCCTTCTTGTTCCTGTTTGCCAATGTAACCCCATGGTAACCTTTTGGCCCAAAACCGCAGGAACAAATGGGGAATTATTGGATTTCTCAAATGGTTGTCACAAGGAACTTTCCACAAAAACCGAAACTGCTGCAAAACGTTTGCTAGTGCTGGTAGTTTTTTTTAAGGATAAATTGGTGTAATTAAAGTTTTCCGATACGTTCACCATTTTGATTAGCTGTAAATGCGTAACCGCAAGAGAAAAAAAAAACAAACCAAATGGGTTTTATAGGTCTGCTATAAAGTGATGTTTTGACCATTGCATACTTTCAGGCGAAACTCAACGCCACAGGACTCGTTACACAAAGAAGCAAAGAAAGGTATATTTAAGGCAGCATTATCTCAAATTAATCACAATTTCGTTTGAAATTTTATTCACACTTTCTTATGAAGCTTTTGTTGCATGACATAAATTTACTTCCCCAGCTCAACCTCCAACTGCCACGACTTCCAGAATTCTCTATCGTCCGAAAGTTTCATCATAAATTCTTTCTCGTGGCTTACCCACCCCGCAGCTTATCATCTGCATCCGAAAATGTTTCGAACACTTCAGGCAAGAACTCTTTTTTTCTGTGTTCTTAATACGAACACCTCGGTACCAAGCGCGTTCCGTGTGCGGTACCGTCCGTAACCACAATCTTTTGGCTCACTAGCTTTCACTGATTTCCACGCCGACGGGCACGGGCAATGTTCAGAAAATAATGCCACGGAGGCCGTGGAAAGCAGAACGAAAATGGAAAATTATAAAACAATAAAGACAATAAATTAACGTGATTGTTTCACACTCGTGAAATTTCCGCCCGGGAACGAGATGTATATCAACACGGGTACGCCGGGGATATCTTTGCCGAAAGGGGAATCAGGAACACCGGTACAAGGCGTCAATTCCGTAAACGGTAGATGGGCAAACTCACCCATCGACAACCGCCATCAGTACGGTGGTACCGTTCTGTCAGCTTCACAGGTCACCCCTGAGGGAGCCATGCTGTCGAGCCGGGGGTTTTTGTCCTTTTCATTATAATGTTCGCCGACGGAGACAGTAAATTATGCAAATTTCTATATCTAGCTAGCATCAGCCAGCGAGCGAGACACTTGTTCCCGCTAGTGGTTCCGAACGGTGCAAGGTGCTCTGGTGGCTCCCACGTTGTTGCAGGTTCGATATAATGTAGATAGCCTGCAGCGTCGTGCGATTTTGTCGGTCGGAGAAGGAACACGATGCACTCTACCAGTACGGCCGCTCCGGGCCATAACGGGAGCCATTCGAGGGGTAATGCTTTCTTGCGGTAAAGTGATTGTATTTTCGGGAAACAATTTCCGTCAACTGTGCCACCAAAAACCAACCCCTTAGTATGCCGGGACATTTGTCGTTTAACAGCGTACCACAGCCAACAGTGTTGAGTGCAAAATTCCCGCAAAACATGCACTGGCAAATGGATGCAAAAATTTGGCTCATAAAAGACAGTATCGCGAGAGGGTGGGAAATAAATGTCTTAAAATCAATAAACCGTACCCTGGAACACTGATCATCCCTTCTCGCAGCATGATAGATTACTGGGGAAAATGTTTCCAATTATGTCAATTCCTTGTACAACACTGTGTTTCAACACGTTCCACACTCAATCACGCCACACAAAGCATTTGCTTTCACATTCTTGCAAGTGAAAGTTCGTCGGCGAACGAACTAGATCACATACACACACACACACACTGGCGCAAGGGTTGCTGCCGGCGAAGGTTTAGGTGGAAAATTGTTTCCGAGAAAATTTTACCAATATCGCGCGCGCCTATCAATACATATCTCACATGCACATGGTCTACCGTACCATTGCCATTGGAATTTTCCCATTTATACCTAGCCTCAGCCCAGCGAACGGCAGCTCGCGCCAGTGCTCGACACACTTCTCCAATTAATCATCAGTAGAAGCGAGCGAGTCTCCACCAGCTCCACCCCAGCTTCCAAACCATTGTACGTCGGGTGAATGGGAAAATGCATTGTTCGTGCAGTGCTTGCTTTAAAAATGTATGTAACCACATTTTTCCTCGCAACAGTGTTGAAGTGAAATTTCTTTCCGTTTTTATGTGCCGGGAATGCTGCTTTCTTCCACCACAAAAAAATACCAGTTCTTGGCGTAGTCTTTTCGAACATTTTCCGTCCCCAAAAGAAACACGTCAACAACCAACGTCAATAACCTGGGTTTCTTCGTTCTTACGCAAATTGTGCAATTTTATTGCGCAACGCTTCAGGTGGCAAATGAACCTCCGAAATCAATCACTAGCAAAGGGATAAGCGGCCGTACGACTTTCGAACGTTGTTTCATCCATAAACAACGCTCCGGACTGGGTACCCCGGTACGGTAATTGGGCGTGCTTCGCTCTGGAACCGTTGGGTTTCACCGTCCAGCTTTTCAATTTCCCGATCAATCCACTCCCGGTAGGTGGTCAGATTGGTGAACAGATGCGGCGCATGATTGATGTCGGTGGACCAGGTCAGGAGGCCTTGTACGGTGCGATGGATTTTGCCATCGTTCTGCCGCTTTTCACAAATCAGTGGCGATCCGCTAAAATCCTGTCGATAAAATTGGAAGAAAATTGTTTTAGAATGGACCATTGTTTACAGCATAAATATAAAAATTACTTAAAAATTAAAATTAATTAATTCTAAATGTTTATCCGTGCTACTAGGAAATGACAGCTCCAAATGCTATTTGACAGATCAAATTGAAAATTGACTAAGTAGGCACGGTTACACATAGGTTTAACCATTAGGTTCAGGTCAGTTACATAAGTTCATTTTGTCAAGCGGTTTTGGAAAATAATTCATATAATAAATAATTATAATAACAATAATAATGTTGTATCATCAAGGCGATTTATATCCATACAAGCACGCTGACTTCTAATACGCTTGAATTGACCGCCTCGTCACCTACAGTTGTCTATTTTATCAAACAAATGTCTGTGTATACTTTTTCCCGAACACAGTCGAACAATTCGTAACCACATTCGTAAGGATAAGAAAACCTCAAATGTCGAAATTTGTCTTCCCTTGCTTGACTCTTCTGCGAACCGATACCACAATGGTACAATTGGCACCATCGAAACGGACCAAAAAAGCTCCACCTCGAAACAAACCCACACTTCCTGCAAACTCGGCTATCCAGCCAGGAAAATCCTTTACGCAAACGTTTCCTCCACATCCTGCTCCGCTTGGCAGTAGATGGCTGGCCACCATCGCCGAGCAACAGTCCGCCACCACTGTCAACGGTCCGGTTGGATTCGGTCCGACACTTACCACATCTATGCTACGGTTTTTGGCCGCACCGTAGCCAGCGCACAGATTGCCATCGTGTTGCAGATACTCCCGATGCTCCGGTCGACACTCGGTGGCCGGAAAAATGCTAATATTTGTCGTAACGTAATTAGTGCCATCGTTGCGGAGCTTGAAGCCGTTCGCGCCACTGCTGCCGGTTGCCGGTTGCGGTGCTGCTGTACTGCTGCAGTGTTGTGCACCCAACATGTGCCCGATGCACCCGATGACCGAGAGCCAGTTGCAACCGGAAATTGGAAAGTGAACGTAAATGAATGTATGTGTGTGTGTGTGTGTGTACACAGGAATGAGAAACCATGGTGAGAAACCGAGAAAGATAGACGGTGCTAATTGAATAAACGACGTTCTTTCGATGAAATTATTTAATTCAGATTTTAGTCAAACACGATGCAAACAAACCAGAGAAATTGTTCACCATTCCCCGGTGTGGACGGTTTCTCATTATAACGCCAAACGTGGCTATTTGCTTCCACAAACGTTTTTTTTTTTACTTCTGAGAACAAAAAGATAAAATAGCTTTTCTATTACCTTCCCAACGGGTTAATCCTTAATGAACTAGATAAGATTTATTTGTACAAAAGGATAATTGTCATCAAACACGCTTTCGACCTCATTATATCCTTTATCTTGGCCTAGCATTGTTGCACTATGGATCTTTAGTAGTGCAGCCAGGTACGGTAGAACATCCATTATCCGGGGACTAATAAACAGATGGACGGATTATCCGTTTGTCTTGAAAATTGTAGTTGTAACTATTGAATTAATCTTTTGTAGGAAATGTTAACTTGCCTTCAAGGGTTGTTGTTTAGCAATCTTGCGACAATAAGGTTTGCTTTAGAAAGTTCACAGAATCAAACTCGGTTTAAATATATAAAACAATAGTCCAAAATCTTATACTTTATTATAGTACTGGTAGTCCTGGAGATACCTAATACTTGAACCTTGGATCAAATTATTCATATTTCCTTGAAGTTTGTATAACAAACTTACTGTATTGTTTGCTGATCTGCGCTACAATCGGGTTATATTAGATAGAATATAAATTATTAGAATATATTCGAATTCAAGTGACAAAGTTGGAATAAATTCTGGATTCTTCCCAATTAAAACTGAAATATGCTAAAGTAGATCTGGAATTCTTCCCATTGCCTAAAGCATTTGTAATCTTAAATTTATTCTGCTTAAAGCATTCTCAATTCACCACTTTTTTCAAAGCTTTCAGTTGAGTAGTACCCTGGATAATCGACGTTCTACTACATCAAACGTATTGGTGATCGTGCTATGTCAGCACGACGTACTCTATTATGATTTGGCAAAGACGAAGCAGATAACAGTTTTAAATTGTTAGGTGGGAGGAAGAAAATAAATTTTAAAATAATGTAAATGAGCTTCTTCAACTCAAAGACACACCAAAGACGTGACATGTCACCCTCCATTCAATATCCCTAATTGACACATCAAATATATGCCAGCCTTACCCTACAACTTCAATAAACTTTCCACTAGCGTCTTAATGCCATTAATATGCGCGCCTCAGGAACCGGAAACTAAAATAAAAGCCATCAAAACCAGATATTCCCGCAAAAGAAAGCCAAAGCTTACATCTTCATCTCATTACGCGCCCATTCCCGAGCCCGTTACCCGGACCCTAATTGCAAAGTCAAACGAAAGCCCACCGTCAAACGGTGAAACGTTAAATTTCAAAACCGAAAAACAAACGAAACAAAGCGCAAAACTTTCCTGCCAGCACAGTCCCCATCGTCGTTGCTAAATGTCTTCCCTACCAAAGGCGAAGACGTTGGCCCCAGTACTTACGCGTGTGTATTCGGCTGCCGTAAAGACACGGTGTAGCAGGAGCTTTCTGGTGGTTCCGGCACGGAGTAGGCAGCAGCCGTGCGCTCTATAATTGATGATAAGCAAATAGACGCCGGTGTCCGTTTCTGCTGTGCTGGGAAAAGTTGCGTCCGGGCAAGATTTGGTGTGCCACCGTTCCGCACACTAACCGTCCAAGCACGAAGCCCACCTGTCGTCGAGCGTTGAGGTCTGATCGGTTCCGGAGCTTCCGTGGGCTGGGTTGCGTGGGATGGTGTGGGCACCAGTAGCAACAAAGCCTGCAAATGGTTAATAATTTATTTTATTCCACCCCGTATCATTCATCGGCAGTGCTACAATTTGTGTGCTTTCTCATCGTAAACCCTATCTGCCAGAGTTGGTGTGTGTGAGTGTGTTCATCTGGAAAAGGTTTTTGTGGGCGAAAAACGATGATGATCCGGATGGGAGGATGCTGGGGGTTCCACAGGGCAGAGCAGCATCCAATATTCATTAGTAAAAGCAGACAGTGAGCAACATTCAGCAGTGCATCCGCAACCAGATGGTAGCCGCCGCTGCTGCAACGTTCGAGTTGTACGTTTCAATTAATTTCATCTTTCACTTTCCGGAGCGGAAATGAAAGAACTCTGCCAGGAACGAGCATCCGTGGAACGCCTTTCATCTCCTGCTCCACGTTTGCCATACGCCGCTCGAATCGGCACCCCTTGAATGTTGCCGGGTGTTTATTGATATTGCACTTCCGTTAACAACTTGTCATCACACCGAGCTCTGCCGGCAAAGACCCGGTTCTCGAGACCCCACACATACACTTGAGTTTGTTGCAACGGTTGGTACAAGTATCATCACAATCTCGTACTGCGTCGTGCAAAATAAAACCGGAAGTGGGAGAGATTGCCAGCAACAATCTCTGATCCTCCGATCACGAAGCACTGGGATTGCATGTCAGCCAAAACTGTCACTGTCAAGGCGTGTCAACACGATAGGGTAACAGATTCCAGGCATCGTGCTGCCCGATCCAGGCACGCAACAAAACGCCAGCAGTGCCCAACATCAAAGGACCCCCACATTTCGCACCAGGAGATGGCATGCCCTATTCAAAAAGAAACAATCATTTGTCAAACCGGCTCGAACCTGTGGCCAACCGGAGATGTTTGCCGAGATGGAGGAGTTTTTTAAACTCCCACCTAACAATCGTCCTCAGCTGCTGCGTTGTGTACGGTTATGTCCTTCAAACCATCGCATCACTTCCACTTCCCACTAGGATGTCAGGGTTGTATGTGTACTCGCCGACGGAGAAAGACACATACCCGATGGAGCCGAACTGTCCCCGATGACAACTACATTCTGTAGCACTTTGTATACGCATTGTTACCTACAACATTGTTCTCGAGCCGCTCGAAAGTGGTGGCGAATTTCTCCGGCAGCATTATCCTGCCCACTGCCCACCGCTCGTCGCCGGTCGCCGATACCGCACCACCACCGTCCACCGCTGTCACGCCACTCCAGACGACCAGTTCTTCCGGCTTCTTGCTGAAAATTTAATTACAATTCCATGAATGTATATCTGCTGTTGCTGCTGGTAAATAAATGTAGTATGTGAAATAAATCTGATTGGCTAAACGAGGGCTACGTGGCTTACGAGCCGGTGACGCCAGAACGTGTACGGGGAGTACCGAACCAACATTCGAATCGAAAATGGTTAGCAATGCCATGCTAGACGAATGGATTAAGTGAAGGTGTACGTTGTTGGTATGGATCGGTCCGTTAGCTATGCAGGCTATGCAAACATAAATTATTTATCGTCCAATATGGTATGGTACGCGACGGGGTATGTGTGTAATTACAAGATTATGCCATGTTCTTTTATTGTAGGCGAAAGAAGAGGATCATTGACATGATTTTAAACGAGCAAATCTGAGAACCTTTTTAAAAATGAGCCTAACCTTCTCTACCATCACTGTTTGTAGAGTGTGCAGCATTAGATACAACAAATATCGTCACTTTATACGTTTCGATCAACATTTCATTTTTTGGATTTCTTTTTTTTTCAATATTTTATGAAGAAAATAAGAAATTAATTAAAATATGCATGATACATCAATCAAGTTCAATAGTAAATATCGATTTCACTAAATAAACTTGATCCAATTGATCTTTAACTCGAGCTTCGCTGTGCACACGAAGAAACACATTGGATCCGATTGCGCCTGAAATGGAGGCAAAACGCACTACACACACATCATTCTCGTTTATACTGCTATAGCGTGTACCTTTCATTAGCACTTCAAACGCATCCTCTACTGCGTTAGTGGTAAGCGGTAATGAACGTTTACTGTGGGTTCATTTATTTGCACATAATTACTATCTGCTGATTGTCTGCACTTGCTTCGCCAAGTAGTAAAGAAACTAAACACGGAAATGATTCAACAATTCCACAAACGATCCCTATAGATTTCGTTGGGACTATGAGATATATAGCATCAAATATTAACTTGAAGAAAATCTTGAACAAAAAAAAAACAATGCAAACAACCGATTCGATGTACTCAATTTAATCAGAAAAAAACTACCTTATTAACCCAAAACCCAGTGAAGAAGAAAAATCATCTATAAACCTTTTTCAGATACTTGATTTTAATCCAAATACTTTCAATTTTACCATGACAAAAACCGGCATGGATACTGATTACGAAACGGCGGCGTGAGCTGCGAGGACTCATTTTTCGTTTCCCACGAACTCACCAAAAACCCATCAATCCAACGGTTGAACAAAAATACGCGTCACGGTAAACCTAAATCACACAATCCAAACCCGACTCGAGGCGCAAACCGACCGGATGGAAACGCATCAGTGCGAAGAATCATTCCGACGAATGAAGCACCGGCACGATAGAACAACAACGCCAACCGAGAGCGGCAAATGGAGAAAAAGGGAAAAAATAAACAGAACGATGTGCGATAAGGACTTAGCGCAATCATTATTCATCTCTCTATCTCTGCCGGAGCGTACTAATGAGTAACGAGCTCGCAACGAGAAACCCTAGAGCCTAGCTGATCCCGGATCAAGGTACGAGTGCGGGGCCAAAATGAAGACAAAAGACTACTAAATCGTAAGCAGCGAAACGCGGTGCACGCGGTTTTGGGTGAGGTGCAGCTGGCAAAACATCACCAAAACGCGCGTCTAATCAGAAAAAGGATTTCCAACTCTCGTCCCGACGGTTCTCGTCTCGTGAAAAAACTCATTTCCTGACAGCGCCAACCGAAACCGGCCTGGCATCACTCCGGTCGCATTCCGGTTTCAGGACAAATGAAGGAAACGAATCCTTCAGCCAGACCGCTAAGCTGGTACGGATAAATTCCCGCGCGCTCGCTGCGCACTGCTCCGTGTGCTGCTCGCAGGTCGGTGTGGTACCACGGTTGAGGTTTTTTTTTGCCCCCGATTCGAGTGCTGAAAGCGCGGCGTGCACGACGAAACGCGCCGGGCTGTCGAAAATGGCCGTAGCAAATGGGTAAGGTTAGGTTGGGAAACAAGTATATTACTTTTAATCAATCATTAGTAAAAGCAGCTTTCATTTGTCTTCGGTTCGAACTGGTTTGCTGGCTGGCAGGCCGGTTGGTTCTGCCACCATCGGTGCGGCGCGCGCCAAAACGCGTCGCCATAACCTCACTTTGTAGCGCTCCCTCGTCAAACCACGTGTTCGCCATGAGCGATCGGTGGCGGCGGGACGGTTTGTTTGGGGGCAAAACATTCAACGACACAAAAGCGATACAACACGGAACAAAGCAGCAAAGCAAACAAACAACAACAAAGTCAACCACATGAAGGATACCGACCGCATCCAATACTGGCAAAGCGACTACTTCTTCCTCCACAAAAAAAAAACCCCTCCATTTCCTCCTCGCGGAAGTGGGACTTTCGGGAAATGAGAAGAAAAATGATGGATATAAATTTTCCTTTTAGCGAAAACCATTGTAACCAAACAAATGAAAATAAACATTTTCCCTTTTTACCCTTTTTACCGAACCCGTTACCGTTCCCTGGCATGGGGAAGTGAGTCAGTGACTCGGCCGGTGGCTAAATACAAATAGGAATGAAGAGAGTTCCTTTGGTACCACTTTTTTTTTGCTGCATCCTCTTTTGCTTTCCATCAGCACTATTACTCTTAAGGCTACTGCCTGACGGCTGACAGATTTGCACCGGCCACCGGTACCCGAGTACCGTGACGGCAAGATACGAAACAAGGATACCATTTTTCTTGCCAATATCACACAACGCAACACAATCGCAAACCACGCGAGAGACAGAATGGGGAAAACCGGCGCGGATGTACGGTTTGTGTATCTTAGGTTTAGTTTGATGCGATTCTGTCACACGGTACATTCATTTTGGAAAAAACCGAACAAACGGCTGGCCATGGACAGCTGTGTCTGCGGTCGGTGTCTTTTGTGCTTTTGTGTAATTAATGCGTGTAAGTGGACGTGGACACTGTTTTGCTAGACCATGCACACAATAACGATCTATTGGACCTATTACTCGTACTTGATGAGGTGCACCAGAGAGCGGTACAGATAAACTGTGTTAATTTCTGTACATAATCCGTCTTCCTAATACGAGGCGTGTAACGTTTTCATTGTAAATAAGAAACTGTGAAAGAGGATTGGTGTTTTTCAATGCTAAATAGAAATTTGGTGGTTTCTTCCTTGCAACTTCACAGTTTAGAGGTGCGAGAAGTACTTTAATATCTGTTATTTTTATCAATCATTTTAGACATATTTTGCCACTGGAATCATATTTGTGTTATACTGACGTCCTCTGAATATGTTCTGAATAAATTACGCAACAATTATCACCTATTCCTATTTTAGGCGTTCACATATTTTATATCCCCATTCTATCCCCTGCTTGACCTTGACCTTATATAGATTATTAACTGAGTTTCTATCTTTAAAGTCCTGGACACATGACTTGCAGAGAGATACGACAACAGAACTCTTGAAAGAATTTTGGAATCATATTACGTTTTCCAGAGATCTTTGATAAGACCTCCTTATGTTTGAGAGTTTTTTGATTGGATCATCAGCTTCATTGATTGAATCAACAGCTTCATTGATAAGATCATCAGCTCATGTTTAGTTCTAGATCAGCTCTACATCTAGATCTACATCTACAATACTCTATTGTGATCGGTAATATCCATATCGCATAATTAAATAGATCGTATAGAAGATCAATATTTGGATCATACCCAGCATTTGTAAAGGTATTTTATAAATTATATCACCTGCAAGATCTTACAACAGCAACAGCATAGAATGTCGACTCTAGAATTCCGTTGTGCTTTTATGCAATTCTCCTCTATTTTGATTATATAGATGCCGCTAAGTTGCTCTCGTCTTTTCCCTTCTAAGTTTCTATCTGATTCTTTGAAACACGACTCTAACGATTCCACAAACATCACACAATAATACTGGCTGCAATTCCTGTTTTTAACTCCCCGCTCCATATGTTTGAGAACCATTTTACTAGTATCACTCAGACTCCTATCCATCCCACTTCCTGTATGCTAGAATGAAATATCTTATATAATGAGCTACTTAGCTAAATGAGCTTAGTTAAATGTTAAATGACACGAAATTTGGAATTCAAATCGTCTTGATTGATTAATGCAATTAGTACGTCTACCTGTTTCTTTGGAAATTCCTATATCCACTACGAGTATCTGAGGAATTTCAAACAAAGTTTTCATATTTTTTTATAGCTCTGCCATATTCCGAACAATTTTATATTCCTTTGTCAATATAAGTTCCGGCGAACTCCTCTCTGCACAAAAATCGCAAAGCTAGTCCTGACAAAAAATAATCAAGACCATCTTCATTATAAAGCAAGAAATAGCAGAACATCGCATTAGGGCAAGCAAACTCTCGTAAACATTTATGAAAATCGTACCATTCCGCCATAAAAATCAAGAGATACTGCGAAGCAAAAAAAACTACATCACAGCATCTTGTACGATCCTTTCGTGTGCCTGCCAAAGTGACTTTTATTGCCACTACTTTCAAACTCCATATTAGAGGCACAGACACACACCGTGCTGTAGCGCAGTTTACCACCTGTCCACCATCCCGCTGTATATGTGTGTGTGTGTTTTTTTTAAGTACACACTCGCAAAAACACGACAAAGGGGACGAAAAAAAAAAACCCACAACCGAAAGAAAACATACCACCCATGACTGTGCCCGTACAAAACGAAACGCATTCCGTCCCGATGTACTGCATTGTGCAGCCGGCAAACGAACTAACTTCCTCGATTACATGCTATAATTAAAAAAGTTTCCCGGGCCCTTCATCACCGTTTGAAAAGTTTAACCCACTCAGGAAGCAGCGTTCGTCTTTGTTTTACTACTGCTGGGGGGTTTTTTTTATAATCTTGGCACCCCGTTCTCTTGATTTCTTAACTTGCAACCATGGTAACTGCAATTTTTGCTGAACCACAGAACAGCGCCCCAAAAAACAAAACAACACAAATTCCACCGCCCTCCACAAAACCCATGCGCACAACAAAAAAAAGCTCGAATTGCAATTGTTATGTACGGTGCGATACAGGCACGAAGAAACGCTTTTGAGTGTAACTTAATTGCATGTGCAACAACATTCCGTTTGTTTCATGCTGCACACCGAGTTCGCTTGATTTGATTTCCAGGTAAACGCTTCACTAACGGACTGCTGCAAATGTTGCCCCGGAAACATTTTGAATCCCTTTCTGCAGCTCATCTTTCCCCCTTGATGATAATAAATACACACAAGAATTTTAATATTAAACCGTAAATACAATCATTGCAGTCGGTCAATAAATTGCATACCACAAATTCGAAAACAACTGTAACGAAACACTGTCCCGTGTTCCGCCCAGCGACTTCCTAGCGGTTTGATTGTTTTAATACGCATTCCGCAAGGGAAATCCCCGTCAGCTCTAGGTGACGGATGGCGCTGTTGGTATGGTCGGGAAAAATCAGCACCATCAGTACACCCGGTCGGTCGTTTTCCCGTTTCAATTTATTATCTCCAATATCTCCAACGGCTACGTAATGGTCAAGCATTCGCAAAACCCCGTCGTCAAGCAATGCTGAAAGCTTTGTCCAACATCCACGGTTCGGTCGTGTACGAGTTGTCCGTGCAAATCACGTCACGGTACGCATACGGTAGGTACGTACAGCATCCACCATCCACCAGGGTTAAAACGCCCGTGCCTTGGCGTAATCATTTCGAGAGTCATCGACCATGTACTTTCGGGTTGGCAACCTGTGCTGTGTTGCTAACGTTCCCGAAAAGAAAAATATACGGTTGGGAACCGTGTTTCGTACCAATGCCCATTTCCATTGTGTGTCCAAGCTTCCGTTATTGCTCTCCTTTGCCGATCCCGAAACAGGTCCCGTTGGGGGCTAACAGGCCAGTGTCCATTTCATTATGTACGATTATGTGGTTTTAAAACGCGTCCCGCCAACCATCCGGACCGTACCAGAAGTTTCCAGCGTCCTGGGTCGGTGTCTTACTCACACGGTAAGTGGTCGCTTCCGACCGGACAGATTGCGAACGATTTGTAACACAGGTTAGCATAGGTCCGGTGTACCTTCGCTCCAGTAATAATGCGGAACATACCGACCTGGCGCAACGGTAACCATTTTTGCACCGACTAGCAACCAGTGTCGCAAGTGTCATTTATTTAAAATTCAAATTAATACTTTCATACACGGTGCGCACAACCCTGCAGCCAACGGCGAGGACGGGAACCCAAATTGGACCGGACCATGGCGGCTCGAAACGATGCCTTGAGAACGTAGTCGGGTTGATCTCGATTTCGGAATTGTGTTTGCATATTGCTCTGTGCCGGAGTGGATCCGGTTCCGTGCCTTATAAAAGCCCTATATCCCAGCATATAAACATTTTACAAAAGGGAAATGCAATATGGGCGGCCTCCGAAGCAGGTCATAGTGCAATTTCGTTTGGTCTCCTGTTGCACTATGGAGCTTACTGACTGTCTTTTTTCACATTATTCAAGTGGATAGTTACATGAGTTTTTTTTTCTATTTCGTTCTGGAGTTATAGCTTAAATTCCACTTTTTAACTCACTTTTACATAACTTTTAAATTTATATATAGGCCCTTATATATAGGCCTCGCATATATAATAGCTTAGGCCCTTCATATCAATCGGGATATTCGCAATTCTGACATCTTTCGCTTTTGCATAATGTCAGTGCGGTTTCTGCAAAGGGCTGCAATAACGATTTAATTTCCCTATTCCAACCATTCCAATGCATTCGGAAACCAACGGTGCTGGTACGCAACCCCGCATACCGTTTAACATTGTTTGCAAAGAATTGTCCAGTACCCAAACCCGCGCTCAAGTACCGAACTCCATCGTCAAATTGTCCAGAACACAACAAAAATCTGCTAGTCTCGATTGCTCGGAAGGACGATATCCGCTTCCTGGTCCCTCGTTGTAGCGCTCTTGCAATGCTTCCACAGCAACATCTACCGAACCACTGTACGCTACTACAGCCACCAACCGACCAGGTGCCTACCACGGACCCCAAAGATACCTTAGCTCTTTCACCTGGAAACGATGATCCCAACCGGTAAGCCGGTACTTACTTTATAACGCATACTGCAGTTGTTAATATTAAACTCGGATGGATTAAAGCGCCAACGCAGACGGGATGCTTCGTTTCAATTAAACCGACCCGGTACAGCCACGGTGCCCGTACCCGATTGTTGGCAATTGAAATTTGCTGAAAGGAAAAACGGCAAAAAAGATGGATTAGTGGTGTGATGCCGGTTGGCTGGTGAAAAAGTGAAGCATGCTGCAACCGGTGCAGATTGGTACATGACGAGAAATATAAATGAGCATTCCAACTTGAAGGATTAAGAAAACAAAAGAGATAAGTTTAACAATATCAATAGATAAGTTTGCAATACAATAAAATTCATTAGAAATATTTACTTTACACATACTGAACAGTGCGTACCATAATTAAATACACACTTGTTAATACAGTCTAGTAATTTTTAAATATGTTTTTGCTAATTCACAGATCTCTCTGCTTAACTTAATTATTTTACCGTAAAATAATTACGCTACACATTATAAGTTAAAATTAATATAAAATTGTTTATTTGAAATCATTACTAAAATTACTAAAATAAAAATTATTTAATTTTGTCAAATAATTCAATTTTGACTGAAGTTTTTTTTAATTATTAAATTGTTTTAATTTGATTAAAATTGTTTCTAAGTCGTGAAGGTTTTCGAATCTTTTTTGCAAACTGGTCTGTACTTTTCATTTGGTATTATTTTAACAACACTTCAATTTGTAACAGTTTATGTATTAACTCAACACTATTCAGCTATGGCTAGTTAGAAGAAAATCGTCAGAAATCGTCAGAAAAATCGTCGAAATTAAAATATATGTCGAATATCGGTGTCGCGTCTTGAAATTGATAATTTTTGAAAGTTTTTTTTTACAAAATGTGATGTAAGATAAATTGATATTTATGCTTACAAAGCTATTTACATAATTAGATATTTAATAATTTCAACAACGAAAAATGTCTTCCGTTTCATAAACATTAAACTGTTTGGTCAAGAGCGATATATGAAGCAACTACTTTGAGCAACATTGTAACATTATATGTAACAGAAACAAGTATCTCTTTTTACAGAAAAAATAAAGTACCGGACAAAAGCTTTATAATAATAACGTCTCATTAGGGCGACAAATTGCAGCGAAAACGAAATGACGAGTAAAAAGGTTTATTTTTATGCCAATCATATACTACCCGAACTGTGGGATACTTCACCAACTTTGTGCAGTAAAAAAGGGGAAACCTTCATCGTGTGGTACAATTACGCTACTACCTTCCATGAGTGACTTACATCGATCCCCTCGCTGTTGCAGACCCGCGCCGGTCGGTCACGATGGTCACGAACGCTGGCGGGTGAAGGTAAACCAGTCGTTCGCAGCCGAAACGATGATGTTTCCGACGGTTGCATCCCTTTGCTAATGGTGCTGGTAGATAATGACAGCGATCCCATCGATGACCGATGAACCAGTGACGAGCCCGGCACGGTATTGTAACGGCGGGAAGCAGAACTAAGCGACGACGCTACCACATTCTCCAGCGCTGCTGGGTCGATCGAGCGGTTAAACTTCTTCTTCCGGCAGCAATGCTCCCGACAGGAGGTGTGGATTTTTCTGCAACAAATTTTCGTACATAAAAAGAAAACGGAATCAGTGCGAGAATTGAGACGGAACGCGCGAGCTGGAAGCAAACCAGGGTGTAGAAGCTTTCCTTTTGAACGAAAGGGAACAACAGCAACGACAGAACAAAAAAATGCCCACGAACCCGCAGCCAGGGAACCATTCCATCATCATTAAACGCCCATAAATGGTTAATTGCACGCATTATCTCATCCTCCCAGGCCTGGTGGCGCTATCGCCGCTGGACTGCGGCCAGCTTCGTTCCAGTTGACATTGGGTACTACGCCGACTACGGAGCACAACAACAGCGCCAGGTCTTAACTACCCGGGTTCTACCGATCCAACCGAACAGCGCGATCAAAGTGGCCCTCCGAGTCGTTTCCCATCGTTTGCCCAACTGCTTCTATTTAATTATCTAGCGTGTCGTGCCACATATTGACACTTGACTTCTCAGCGGCTTCTTCCACCGGTCGAAATGTGCGAACATGCTCAATTAGCAATCGTAGCACCGTCCGTCCTTGTAGCATTAAGACCGGTGCACCGTGGCAATGAACCGGTCGGGATACCTGGGTACAACACCAGCCAGAGATAATACGATGCAACCGCACCGCGTAATACTGATTGCGTACCACATGTTCCACATTATCACACCACTTTAGTGGCGCTGCCAACGGAATGGACATTAAAATCAATATCAATTCTATCCCTGCCTTGGCCGAAGCGTGGACTCCTGGGACGCGAATTACATTGCAAGCTATGCATTGGTGCTTGGACGATAGTAAACTTTAATGACGATCGGTTGTAATTGCTGATAAATACGCCAACAAAATGCAATCTACAGTGATCTTGAGTGCACTTGTACGGTAGAATGTAAGCTTGTTTACGCGTTGCTAGATGCTGCTGGAGGGCGCATATGCGAAGACCTTTTTCTTATTAATAAATGTGCGAACGTGCCTAAGACGCCTGGAACATAAACTACAGTTTAGTATTCTTGATTCTTCATACACTGGTGGGGAAAAATATAGGGGCAGCGCTATTCTTACCCAATCATATAGCAATTTACAATCATTCCGCCCAAGCTATTTGAAGAACTCAGTAGATAAAATTACAAGACTTCAAAGAAAATACTAATAACTAATAACTAATAACGTAAAGAAATAAAGGAAAAAGTAGATTACAGAGAGAAAACTCAACAGAATTAAGAGAAGTATTGCGAGATTTTAGAGGAAATTCCAGTATAGTTGATCAAAATTTAAATAGATAGATGTTGAAGTACAGTTTACGGCAGTTAGGGGTTACAACGTCGTTTTTTAATATTCCTAGCATTAATTGTCAGCATTAATAAAAACTGAGCCACTACGAAGCCAAATTACCAAGAACGATCTATAGTTGATAAGAGTTACGACCATTATTAGTTAAAAGACTTTAATAAATTTCAATGAGATAACTTCAAGGTTTTAATTTTTGAAGTACACAATAGAAAAAAAACTCGACCGAAATTTAAAAAATACAAGGTTCCATAAATATTTTTACACATATGTACTCCAGTGTATTTCTATATGAGAATAGACATACAAAGATAAATAAATTGTGTTCTTTATTGATTTTTAAACTAAATTATACTCCAAACCAAAGCTAAACAAAGCAAACATCAGAACACAAAACGCCAAAAATTGAGCTCACCAACATGCTAAATGAAGCGTAACAATGACCCAACAAACGCATCGCTGACGCACACAGCTTTGATAAAATCAATTTAAATTCGTGAACCATACGATAAAATCAATTCCACGGTTCCTACTAACCTTTTTTTTATGTACAGTAAATAGAAAGCAAATTTCACGAACAATCACACCACGGACGGACAACTGACCTTCATCAACGCCATTGAAATGGATGTCGAATTGGAAGTTGCTGAAATTGGCACCCACAGCGAAAAAAAAAACAGACACAACACAAATCCTTCTCGTAGCCTAATCTACCATAGATCAAACTGCACCGAGTTTTATATGGTGGAGAAAATCACTTTCAAATTCATTCGAGCACGTTTGCTCTGACAGCGATACGTCAAACGGATGGTCGGAACTTCGAAGCGCCCATTCTACGGGCATAGTGAACCATCCGTAGATCCCGGCCACTGATTGAATGGGTTTGATTTATTATGTATGAATTAATTAAATTGATATTTGAACAAAATCATCCGGCGGATGGAATACCGGCCCACGGACCACGGGCCCAGTGTTCCATTAAGTGACGGTACCGGTTGAGAATGTAGAGCACCGGAAGGACCGTACACCAGGTGATATCGATAACGTCAGCAATGATGGTGTCGTGAACATGAATGCAATCCATCGTGCCATCTACGATGGCGTCAGCTGGCCAAGGACGTAAAACCCGCTGCAGCGATGTGATCGTACCCATCGAAACCGCTTTCAAGTTCGAACCGAGGATTGAATCCTTTCATCATATCAATCGAGAAGCTGTCCGCCCGACATTACAGATGCATGTAAAATGGATTGCGTGTACACGTTGGGAAAATGGTAGCCGTAAAATTGCCAAAGATGAACACAATTTATCACGAATCACTCTTTGCACTATTTGTCATGCAAGAAAAAGGACTAATAATTTTATTTTGTTAGGAAGGATTTAATTTTTCTTTCTTTAGACATCCTTTCTGCGTCCTTCCATTGTTCTACTAATTCAACAGCTAATGAGATTGGTTGTTCAACATGCTTTTGTGGCAGAAAATTACGTTTCACCGTGCGAGGCCGACTCGGTCACAGCTCCAACGATGCAACGGAACTCATTTATCCCGTCCATCTCAATCCATCCTGACTGCAGCGGTACCGGCTGCTGTTATGCTGGATCCAAAAGTGGATGCGTTACCGTACGAGATTGTGAATTAAAGCGTGTACATTAGCCGTAAGTGGCTCGTACTCCAGTGGTGTTCCATGTTTTAAGCCCTGCTCGACACAGTTGTTTTAACGCCAGTGTACCGGCTAATCCACCGGAATTGCTACCATCAACGTTCGGTCCATGCACATGAAGGTTATCATCACTCCCTCGCGCCTAACCATGGTGGTTTGAAGATGCTTTTTCTATCTCGTTGATATGTCTGTCGTTTACAGGCTTGCTGGGCGCAGACGTAGTCCGGTGGAAGTCAAACGAACACCGCTCCATCGCTGATGAATGATTGAGCTCCCTTCGACCCCAGTGGGAGGTGACTGATGAAATGAGAAAATTTGCCAACCAAACGCACAAACGCATCTAGCGGACGGCACCAAAGCCGCTCGTACGCACACAGCAATGGTTATGATATTTTGATGGTAATTTATGAGTGAACTGCTGATGAGACCATGGTAGACGAACGATAACATATTCCGTGGAGATACATACCATTTCGTTCATATTTTTGGGCCCGAAAAAAACGCAATTTCACTTTTAATGTATAGAAAATTTTCAAAAAAAAGCAAAAGAAAAACCAAAACATTCTTGAAATTACAAAGCTCCAACAAAAGCCTTCAAAGTTAAGATAAAATACGGTTGATTCATTATTGCTAACAAAGACGACATCATCATCTCGCGAACACCGTCAAGTTCGTTCGTGAGCTTTGTCGAACATCAACCCTGCGGTGAACCTTTATCACGACAATCGACAAACTTCCCGACAAGGTGAAATCATGCAGCTGCACGGTACTACATCATCAACAAATCCCAAAGCCTTCTTGTACTGGCGTGGCTACAAAGCCTGAGATACAATTTGATTTACGCTAACCCTTCGATGCTGAAAGCGTTTCGCGACTACGCAAAGATACCTTAGAATATGCAGAATTTATGTGTTCAACCTAAAGTTGGAACAATTTTTGGACTTCTTTTCAAGGTGAACTAGAGTCTCTAGTGGTAGATCTGGAATCTGGAATCCCACTTGTTGGACCTTGATCAAAAGGATTTCTGTGCAAAGATGTCTAGACTGACACACTGGAAGCTTCGCAAATGTGTGCATTGAGATCGGTGTGTTAGTCAAATAAGCTTTAAATAAATTTTAAAATCCAGAAAGCAAAATGACTTAAAGGAAATCCTAAGTACATTCTAGTTCAACGGTAACAAAACCTACAAATGGTTCTTACGTAGCCTACTTTAATGCTCGAAAAGATTTGTTTTGTTTGAGTTTTATGTACAAGTGGGAAATTTGGATCCATTTCTGGACTTTGATCTGATTTTTTCCCACGTTCTGGAACTTTTGCGACATAAAATTTATTTCTCATTTAATTCTCATTTAATTCTCACATTAATAAAGCTCTCAATACGTCAGTAGAAAAAACTTGGAACAGAACCGATATCGACTTGAAAAACTCTAGAATTTTGGAAGGATTTCAGATATTTTTCGAGACATTTCAGTTCAACTTGAATCAAAATCAGATTGGATAATTGGATTCAAACTTTGCTACTTGAATACGTACGTACGTACGTTGAATACGTTTTAGAAACAGTGAATGAATTAGTGAACCTTTTGCTGTGCAAATAATAGGAAGGACCAAGCAGTTAAGCATTATGTTAAGCCTTCCCGTACTTATAAGTTAACTAATTTTTCAAGAAAGGAAAAATACATCCTTGTCCCCTTACAGGTTAAAAGCACACCAACCCATCCATCGCTCAGACGAATGAAACGATGTGCACGTTTGAGAGCTAATGGATAAGAAATAATAATAATCAAACACCCATTAATTCCCTGCCAGCGCAAACAACAAGGCGTTCGCGTTATCGCACGCTCCAGCACAACATCGGAACGCACCCCGGTAGCACCCCGTTGTACAATGCGCAAGGATGTAAACTGCATCCTGGCCGCTTCCGTGTAGCGGGCATCCAACATTACCACCGGCTGCCAGCGGGTGCATAAATTTATGGACTTGTAAATCAACACGCGATCTCGCGTAAAGCACAATTAGCAGCCGGTCGGTCGTTGCATATCCTGGCAGGCAGGCAGTCAGGGGACGCAACGCTAAGCAATCAATTTATTAATTTCACAATCAAAGCAGCTACCATCTCGGTATGGGTCCCGGCATCTCGGGATTCCCCCTTCGACCTGAAGCGGTGGTGGGACCTGTGTGCACAGGATTAGCCGCATTGATGACGCAATCAGGCAACGGTCAAGGGATGCATCTTGGAGTGGTGCACTGATCGGAAATGTAAACTGGAAATGGTCGGTTGCGCGTGTCTCGATACACACCGGGAAAGGGCCCGTGAAGGGATGGGCAGCATCATTTATTTGCTGCTTAATTTATTATTTATTTGCTAACGTGACGATAAGAGGTACGACCGACCGGTGCATTAATGTGCGATAATTCAGCGTGAGAGATGGACTTAAGAAAGCTCCATCGATAGCGCTGGGTAGTGTATTTTAACGACTGTAATAATGCTTAATGTATGTGACGAATTAAAAAAAACGAATGTGCTGAAGTGCATAGAATAATCTTTTTTGTGTTGTTGTTGTTGTAAACAGATTTTATTGCACGACGCAACCAATACAATAAAACTACAATAAATTACAAATGTTTCATGTTAGACGTTTCATACAGCACTATTAGGGATCTTAAACGTCTGACCAAAAAAATCAGACGTTTGACACTTTTTATTATGGCATGATTATAGTGAGAACTTTCGACTCAACTCGAGAACTTTTAACCCAATCGGGAAGTAAAAACATTACATTCCCTAACGAAGGGTAAGGTTAACCTAAATGACAAAGGTTAACGAAGAGAACTTCAGGATTTAAACAACCAGAAAATATGTATTTTATTCTTAGAAAACCTTCTGATGGAGATTTCAAGAAGATTCCCATTAAGATATATGTGTTTACTTATTCAAATTACAGCAGTATGCATACCTATTCCAGCCTTCAAACACAAGTGCAAACATCTCTACGGTCCATTTAATTTATAACTACATCTTTGATGCTACACAGTCTATAGAATATTTATGAAATGCCAAAGGCCCCAACGCATATCAGTAGGTGTTAGAAACGATCCCCATCCGCATGCATAGTTGAGTTCAGCATAGTTAATTTAAATGGACCTCCATACAGGTAGCAATAGCTTTCCGGGTCTAACCCAACGGCATGGGCAAAACTGTCAAAGGAAACTCAAGCAAATCCCCTTTCAAAATAGTCAAACCGCACCACGTACGCGGCGGTATTGCCAGATGCTGATATATTAAACTATTCACACAACTCACACGGAACATTAACCGAACTGGGCTTAACCCTACCAGGTTGCCGGTGTCTTCCATTTGCCCTTAGCGCAATTCTCGACAACTTCCATCATCACGCACAACACACCACAAGGACGCGCGTGCCGATCACGAATGTAGGCGGCATCAACCGAACCGAAACCACCCAATACCCAACCGTACGTTACAAAGCCAAACCGCCGGCACTAGGCCCATCGGATTCGAAAGCCACCATCGGACGGTCGCTCATTAGTGACGTTCGCGTAATGGGGACGTCCGAAAAAGCGATGGCTGCTGACACTGTCCACATATTCCCCGCATAACTTACCTCTTCGGCTGGATGGAGTTGAACGGGGATGGACTGGAACTAGCGAGCAGATCCTTACACGAGTAAGTCTCACAGTCACAGTGCTTCGTGGTCACGTTCAGCGTCGACGAGTTCGCCAGGCAAGTAATTAATTCCAGCTGCGGCGGTGGCTACCGGTTGCAATTGCCGATCCGCAATTCCCCAGGAGAGGCAAGTGTATCCCGTTCATTAGTGCGTTGCCAGTTGCGCGAAGAAAACGTGAGAGATGAAAAGACCGAGAAAACAAAGAAATAAAATTCAATGGAAGGTAAAATGTTACAAAAACGTAATTATTAGTACGACAATTAGAGGACATTACGTACGTACGTCCACCATACAGAACATCATTACTTCGAACGTGCATATTTGTGATGGAATTCCTAGTAAAGGACAGGATTATGAGTTATTTGTAATAGTCGATTTATGTACATATTTTAAATTGAATTTTATTCTTTCCGATCCAAACTCCAAATTCCAATTACCGTGCTTAAACGACGATGGCTGGCAAAAAATTAGTTATTTTTACACCCGATTACATCACTCCAGAACGCACCGCATTCCGACATTTTTCCGGGACAAAAAAGCAGGAATCCAGGATAATCGCTACCGCTAAAGATGACAATTTAATTTTCTACCACAGACAAAGGATGCTCGGGGCGTGCCATCCACCAGACGGAATTGATCGACTGCATCCGGATGCATCCGATGTGTCAATGGTGTTTTTACGTCACCGTACGTCGTGTTACGCATGACGGGTAGATAATGAGACGATGTCCCCAAACGGAGGAACAGAAAGGGCGCAGCAAACATGCAAAATCCTTTCAATCTCATACTCAACCCCACGATGCACGGTGGGGAACGAATGAATGAAAGGCGGGCGAGCGAACGAGTAAAACTTCCCTCATCACGTACATCGAACGAATGATTGAATGGTGGTAGGAAGTAAGAAAAAAAACAAAGGTATTCCTCGTTAATGGAAAAAAGGAACATCCTTGTTAAGGGATGCACCGTTTGCATTAATAATGTTCGTTAAATTTAACTTACAATACGAACGTATTGCCGAGGCGCTACCAGACACAACGTTCCGGGTCCCGGCCGTACTGGGGTCCCGTAGATAAAGCACGATTAAACAAATAGTAGCTATTTTTCACGAACTTTATTTCACGACACGGAATGGGCCAACCCACCGAACGTTTACTGCCATCGGATGGTACAGCCTCCGTCCCGGCAGACAGAAGCTGAAGAAGGAAGAACATTCCGCGTCGTAAAACGGGTGCGCTAAATATAAAATATCCTTCAAGACAGTGATAAATTGAAACATGAGGTGGTTAAGCATCTAAATGATTGGCTATTACCCTGGATTTACAGGGACTTATGATGAGCATTTTTAAGCGAAAGCTCCTTTGAACCTTTCCGAGCAGACTTCTTTATTCAAGTGCGCCTGGATGGGATTTAGGTGCATGCAATCGTGTTCATACGATTTAATCAAACCTTAGTTGTTGCCTTGTGAAAAATCATTTATTAAATTAAACATTTCTACTCGCGCGCGTCCAGAGGCATAACTCCAAAAATTCACCACGAAATCTTTCCTATTTACCAACAACGGTTTGCCACCGTGATCAATTCATTCAAAAACCATAATTATACCACTCTGAGGAGCATCGTACCGTGCCATACCATGCTCACCCCAAAAAAAAACCCTCCAAAGGCCCACTATCAAGTGGCACTGATTGTGTTGTCCTTTGCGAATAAGTAAACAACATTTGCAATTTAGCAACAGTCGCCCGGGTTTAATAGACGAGACCACCGGCACCGGCACCGGACTCAACGCCAGCGCGTTGATACGCTGTGCAAATGGTGCAATTTACGGTGCCGAAAACATATTTTCAATTTTCCAACCGACCTCCTCGCCGTGTGTGCGCCCACCTGCAACAAACGGCTGGCATCGAATTTAAATCCCTTGTTTGGGTGGTGGTTCGTCGCAACACGGGCACCACGATCGCGTGCGTGGTACGGTAACGTTTGAACAAAACAATGCCACCTATGAAACCATCCCAGAAGCCAGGACCGCGAATTGCTGTGGCGATCTTTCGCAGGTGAACCACCACCATCCAGTGCGATAGTCACCCCGGAATGGCCGGGTGGGGTGGGGTGGAAAATCGGAAAAATCACTACCATAACCCGTCAGTTTCATTATTGCACGTAGAAAACCCCTAAAACAAACTCATGAATAAATAATTTACATTTTCCGCCTCAAACTCTACGTCACTTTGCCATTCCTTTCAATTGCAGCCGGTTATACCCCATATTCCCCCTGTGCAAGTCCACCTTATTATGCGCCGTTCAATAGGGGATAACTTTGGGGCGGGAGGGGAAATGTTTCACAATGTTCAAACAATTTGCCAAACCGTGCCAGCAAGGAAAGTGACCGAAACCCGCGGAAGGCCAGGTTTTGCAACGACTTGCTGGCCGGCTGGTGGATGGGTGGATTAAAAATTGAAAGTACGCTCATAATAGAATTAAGCTATATATGTAGTGCGCTGGTAAAGAGCCACCGGCCGGTGAGGACGGAAATCAGTTCAGCTTCTGTTGCTGACAATTGCCCGTGTTGTGTGGACTATGGATGTTCGTTTTGGTGGGAGTTATGCTGGGCGACTAGTTGATACACTAGCCGATCATTTCCTGTAGTCGCGCACCGTAAATTTGCAAACTATTGTATTATTTTTGAATACTATTACTGGACGTCACTGTTTATTTTGGTTTACTGCAGTGGAGCATATTATTTTTCGAATCCTTGGAAAATATGTTTATTTTAAACATAATTTAAATAAATACTTCCAGGTAAGTCAACTTACAACTTCGATAAAATTAACAATTTGACTAATAATTTGAGTAATGTGGTGGATCTAAGATTAATTTAAATGTGTGATTCATATTAATTTAATAAAATTGAATTCTTATTCAGTTGATTGATATTCTATCAGATAAGAAGCATTTGTTAAGAGTTAAGAGTAGTTAGGTTTTTTGAGTAAAAAAATACAATTGGTTTTAGCTTCAAAAAATTAAATAACTAATTTGTAGAGTTTAATTAATGTTTAATATAGTTATCCATAAACGGAAACAAACACAATTAAGTCAAAAGCTCATGCCTTGACTTAATCTTAATGTCTTGACTTGAATCTTAAACTTGACTTAATAAACCTAAAAAAGAGAAAGCTCAAACGAGCTTAGTTACATAAAAACCGTCAAACGTCTGAATCTTCAGAATCAGACGTTTGAGTACCATAATAGACCAGAATTATCCAGTTTAAAGAAAAGAAAATCAATGCGTAGTTTCAATTTCAAAATTCAATCCAAATTATTTTATTCAAACCAACAAACTATAAAAATAAATAAATCGTGATGGTGTATTAAACAACTTATAAAAAAAATAAGAATAAAAACAAAGAGAAATAAAAGAAAAGAAGAGAGGCTCTTTTCTGCGACGTTCAAGAGGAGAGGTAATAAGGAAATACAAATCCATCAAACATTCATTTCTGATTTTATTACAAAAATTACTAACGTTTTGTAGACTTTACTAAATATTGCACAAGAAGTTACATTGCGCAAAGTTTTATAAAAAATGAATTATTACATCTATTCCATCAGTTACAGTTGCACCTAAAACGTAGAACATCCCTATCGACCAGCTCCATTATCGTACCCAATTCATACCCAATTCCATAGCGTGTACCGCTTAGATATAATTAAACACTCGTTCGAACATCAAACTCACCGCCCTCGATGGCCCCTTTTTCCGGGCTGATGGCTGATGTGCAGTTGCAGTCTGTCAGTAAAGGTATGCACGGTTCGTGCTTGCACATGAATCCGTTAACAGACAGACAACGCAGGACGACAATTGTTGACAACCACTGAAAGGCAACATAAACCAACCAGTCCTCCACCTCCCTGCCCCAGGCTCACCCCTTTTTTCCATCCCACTATTTAATGAAAAAAAGACATTCAAAGAAGAAAAAAAAGCAAGTCGAAACACATTGCACATTCGGATACGGGGCCGTCGCCTGTCGCCCGGGAGGATCGGGCAATGGAGTGATCATTTTAAAACAAGACTACCAGACGGCCGGTCTGGTCGAACAGTCGTACTGGCCAGTTAAACAATACCCCGTACCGTATGCCGTCTGCCGTATCCAAAATTCTGGCTCATCCTTTCTCGCTTTTGCCCGGAGTTTTGTTGTAGATTGCACAAAACTGCAACCTTTGTCATTCTGTCCCGGCAAAACGGTACAGGACAATCCTTCCCCCCGTTCCGGCAGCGTCCTGCCGTGCAGGGTACTAAGCTCGCACCATAACCCGGCCAGCCACCGTGGAGCCACGCACTTCACAAATGGCACGAATGGCACGGCTTCACCAGGTCCTCCCCTGCACCAGCACAAACCGGGCGCACAACAGTCGGCAGTACGCCAAAGTTGGCTGGTCCGGCTGCACCGGCCAGCAATTGGAAGCGGCCAGTAAGCAAACACAAATTTTTGAACACATTCTGCGGAACGGACTGCTGTGCTGCGTGCTGTGTGTGTGTGTGTTGATTGCTATCCTGCGGACGACGACCCTGGGCGTTCTCTTGCGGATATTGCGTATCCAGCCACTAGCGGCCAATGGGTATCGGAAATGACGCAATAAAAAGGGAAGACAACGGCGAAGAGAAAAAACACAGATTTAGAGCGCTTTGCGTTGATTTATGGAACGCAAATGGTGGCAGAAAGTATCGCAACATCGTGTTGTTTGGTATCGGTGTTCCAATCGAACCTGCTGTCCGTTTCACATTACGCTGGTTTAATGTCGAAAGTATTCACGCTCCAGGAACAATGCATTAACTTTTAAGTGTAGCATTATTGTATTTAATTGTGAGAGGTTTTTGTTAGCTAAAATTTTGATGTCTCACCCCAATAAACCTCAAACTTTCATGCGGTATTCAACGAGTTCGGTCATTGTCAGCGCATAACCATCAAACCGCAAGAATTTGCCGGCCAAATTAGAGCGCTTTGGAGCGGGGTATTTAATTCTTCTTCCCAACCACTTCATATCCCTTGCGAATTTTACAAGTGGCACCGAAAAGAACACACCCCAACACTGGAATGGCACTATGGCCAAAAACCCCACCACGAGTTTGTGGGTTCCAACGGTTCGGTTTTGGTGTCTACCTTTTTTTTTTGTTCTTCATTGGTTGGAAGATTCTTACCAACACGTCTTACCCGTATCAGAACACCGATCAGGTCAAGGACACGTCCACAAGTCGAAAAGGAAACAAGCAATAAGACATGCCGAAATATGGTAAAAGGTGGGTTTGTGCGGACCGGCACGTGGATAACCGCAATAACCGGCTTCCATAACCTGTCGGGCGGCTTGATTTAGCCATAGCAGGGCCCCGTCGATCAAGGGGGCCGTCATCACTTTAAAGAGCAGAAAGTTGGTTTGTGAGCAGGCCAAACGAAGCCAAAAAAAACCTCCTCCCAGCAAAACCACATTCACCGAGGAACGCAATTAACGCCTCTTACGACCAATCGAGACCCCTCCATCTGCTTTCATCCCGTATTTCGATGATTAATGAATGGTCGATAAACGCATCCCGGCTGGAGCTAGAAGTTCCAGGGAACTGTGATGGGAGCTGGAAAGATGCCATGGAGAAGGGGATGTATTTTTTTTTTCGCCAGCCAAATAAGAAAGGAAATGGCAGTGTAACAACACTGCGCAACATGCGCTGTTTCCTGCCAGATAAGGTGGTAGTTAAGGCCTTAAGAAGACCTGATATCCTGGCAATATCTTCACGAAGTCGTAAAGGATAGTCAACGCGCCCATACACGGCAACCCATCGGAAGATTTACCGATTCCGACCTATCCGCACCAAATCGGCTTGCGACCGATACACTCCGCACACGAGTCGGACGTGCCTTCGAGACGTTCCTCTAGACCGGCCTCTAGTAGAAGAAATCACACCATTTCTGGTACAGAACACCGGGACAGGTCATTGACAACGATCCGGCGCAGCTCGCATCGGCATGGTCGTTTTGCTTCCTTCACTTTACACCCCGTTCGCGATGTTTCGCGATTTCTATTTCGGACGATGTCATAAAGCGAAACCGTGTGCGAAGCTACGGCTATACCAGCATAAGGCCGTACGCGATGCGGCTCGATTAGCGCGATCTGGCGTGCATGGCGGGAGATTAGCTGCGGTTTGCGAGCGGCATCGTACGTACCGGTAGGTTCCGGTGTTCCAGCGGTTGACGAATGCTTGGTAATAATTCACATCATGGCACACACAACCGCACCTAATCCGACAAGCGGGTGAACTACAGCGGTAACCAGCAACAGAATGGAAGCGCGCTTGGCTTTTTAAAACCGCAACGAATACGCTTAAGCCAAGGTGGTGGGAAGATGCCGATGTACGTGGGGATATGAGTCTTAGGTAGACGAAGGGTGTTTTAATACCCTCTTTGAAAGGCGATCGATAATCAACAACTATCTGTTTTGTTCTAAAACGTAATCCGGATTATTCGTGCAGCATCGTTTGCCTGATGAGATAGACTTTGGCACTCATTTTGTATCAGTAGACTTGTAAACTTGGGGAAGACAACATCCTTAGGCATTTCTAGAGTGGATCATATGCGTCTTTCAGGAATCATTTCTTATCAACAATACAGGATAACACTTAGAATGACTCGTGGAAAGCATTGTACATTTCAATCATCTGTTCTGAATACATATCTTTATAGACCTAAATTTGGAGCAAATGGTGATCCATCTTATCTTTCTATCTATGTCCAGGTCCTTGGATATAGCTTTAGATTCCACAATCTAAACTTCATCTTCCTGCCCTAGAGCGATTTCTTAGAGTTTCAAATCTTTTTCCCAACATGTAGTTCTTCCAAGAAGTCCCTTCATCATCACTGCAAACTATAAGTAAGCTCACAGAGATGTCCAAGAATATGGAATTCAAAAATTAGGTATACTCGAAGTTCCTAAATATAGACTCTGTTTCTGAAGAGAGGTTTCATACGGAAGGCAAAACAATAGCTTAAACCTACATCACTACCAAATCTCTCGCTCGACAGACTTCCTGACGTATAGGTAGCCTCAGTAAACTAGCTTTGGATATAGCGACAAGTCATCAACCACCGAATGGTTTTGACCTAAAGAACAACTCTGTACTTGTTGGCGAAGAACCAATTTCCAAAGGAATTCCTCCGAAATAGGATAAATAACACGTTAGAAGACTAAATATAGAGAGAAGTTAACTAACCACTTCAAAGAACTCATCACAACTGGTCATACTTTAACCTTTCCATCCATGGTCTTGCTAGATTTAAATCCCATTAGTACTACAACTAAGAGGGCTCTGTTTGCTAACTACATCATCGATCATTTGTATCCGTTGCAGAGGTCAGAGTTGCGAACATCATCATCCATCCATATTGAAGGCAATAACAATGATATGATTGATGTAGAAATCCTTCAATGTACTTTGTAATTCTTATCGTTCATTACACGTATTCTCGTCTTTCTTGTTTACTAGCAGCACGGATGATTTAATAAACATGTTTCGTACAAAAGAAAAACAGAATAAGAAAAATGTCATCAGAGCTGCTTTAAATTATAGAATACAGACTTACAACATCCAGGAGCACAGCACAAACCACCCGGTAAAAACCGCAATATACAGCATCTGTCACGGTGCTCTGATATCTTAATCTTTCTCACATCATTATGTTTCAATTAGGCATAACTTCAGTTCTTTCCCAATTCTACCCCTTTTAGCCCCTCTGTCTCTTTCTCCTCATCCGCTACCTTGACATTGACTGTTCTCACGCACTTAACCATAAATTATGTCGCTGTCCAAAAACCGGTCGCCCCATCGTATCAACGCAAACGGGCTGTCAAATCAACGTAATCGACCGGTAGCAGCTAGTCCGGTAGCCAATACGCTCGGCATGTAACCCGTCCCGTAGCATTTCTCATACAGTGTTTTGACATGCGAAAACTATCAAACCAACCAGCGTGAAACCGGTTGGCAACGGAGACGGTGACAAAAACGACAAAATGATTCAAATCGCTCCACGGCACACGGCTATCGCCGCTTGTTACCGTCAATTGCCTGCCAGCTTTTCTTCTTCCCATCGGTAAACAAACGCCACAATAATAAAAAAGGCACATTCCAATCAATCCATCACAGGGAGGGAACTGGGATTGATACGCGGTTATGCAAATTGCCGATGACATTTGTCGAACTGTTCAATCGTATGGGAAGCTAGCGCTTAGTAACATGCGAAAAAAGGGGGCGATTGACGTCCGCAACGCTAAATCCCTCCGTACGCTCCCTGACAAATTGTTTGCCAAATTGTCAAGAAGAATAAATATCAAATCTTGCATTTTTATCCCTTTATGGTCAAACATTTCTCACCAGCGAGCAGCAAACAAAACAGCAAAACGCTTCACAAATAAAATGTCCAACCGAGCACAAACTAAAACAGCACCGAGCGTGCATCGAATCCTGTGATAAGCCGGTACCGGTACCGATTGCCAAACAACCCCGGATGGTCGCATCGGCAAAGAAGCGCATATTCCCCTCGGGGGAACAATAAATTCTAAATTAAAAAATACACTTCTCAATGCAACGGCTGGCCAGCCCCGGTGTGCCAAAATAGATATGTTTCCGCACAGGAAAAAAACCCCCCAATAGCACATCAACTACTGCAAGCGGCACTGGGCCCCAGTAACGGATTGTTAAAAATTCTATAAATTTTCAAATTTTGTCTCTCACTCGCGGGAATTGTGCCAACAAAACGACGAAGCAATTTCGAATGCCGAAAACATTGGCGAGTGTGCAAAATTCGGACGTGCGTACAATTCTAATCAATTCATGAACAGTATTTTAACGGGTTTTTTTCATACTTTATAAGCTTTACTGTACTGTTTGGCTTTAAGTTTTAACAAAAATGTTTTTTTAAGTCATGCATAAAGTAAGTTTAAATTACACCTATTTGCTTTGGCTGGTAGGAACAAAAGCCAATCGACTTCGTTTCTAATGTATACGAGTTTGAACAATAATTTTACGCATTAACTCATCTCCTTGAGATCTTTTATCAAGAATTACTAAGCTCCTTGAAGGAATTGTAATAAATTATATTCGAAAACAACAACAAAAATCCAAGTATTTACCTCTCGTCTGCATTATGTTTAAAACAACCGAGACATAATTCTACACTATTGAAACGGTCTCGCAGTCTTGTGTTTCGATTTCCATCTGGATTAGGTCGCAGTAGCCAATGCTACATGGTAAAAGTGAATCTTATTATCCTAGTTTATTAGCAATGTTTAATCAGCAGGGGTAATTTGGTAGCGGCGCCGGTCTTCACACGCATAAAAATCGCATCCGGATCAACCCCCCGTAGCAAGGACTGACTATCCGGCTACGTGCTTAACTTAAGTCTAGTAAGCCAGAAATGCCATGCATGACCTAGAAGGTCGTTACGCCAAGAAGAGAGAACCAGCAGCAGAACTCCTTTAAATCGCTCTACATCAAGCGCAATCAGTTCTCAATAATCTATCGCGAATGAACACCATCACTCCATCTCAATTTTGGACTTTGGGATTACCTTACTCCTCTTTCGGCTGTCTGGCATCATTTAGACCTTAGCCTGACATCACTACGAACCAACTCATTGGGACAACTACTTCAATAGTCTTTAGACTAGCAGGTAATCGTCAGATTCGAATAGAGTCCATAGAAAAAAGGCAGTGATCTAAAATATTCTATAGAATTCAAATATCGTCCATCTCAAAAAGATGATTCAAATGTCAATCTCAAATTTCCAATTCGATGCTCTTTTGGTCGACATTATTCGGTGCACTATTTAAGTTTTTGCGTCTTAAACTTCCAACTTCAAGGTTTCTGCCATCAGTAGACTCCATTTTCTTTACATCTGTTTGGCACAATTGCTGATGATGTCTATAGTCGTATAGTAGCCATAGGATTGCCTTGAAGAAGATGAACTTTAATGACTCTAACGACTATTTGCTAGATGGTCCTTTTTTCACCAAACGAGGCAGTCTTTTGGTCACAAACCCTTGTAAGGCTTTCTTACAAAGTTGGTAAGCTTGGCCGAGATTTCAAAAACGTACATTACCCTTGCTATGCAGCTTTGATATCTGCGCATAGTGTGTGTGGCGCTGCTGCCCTGACATCCTTTCGAGCATTTGCCGTCAAGTCTTCATTCATACATGATCGTTATAATCGTCCCAGTCCTTATCAAGACAGAATCCAACAGATCTAACAGTCGAAAGCAGCGTTGAATATGAACCAAATTTTGAATTCACGTCACCATTACGTTATAAAAAAGCTTGAAAATGTATTTGTATCCTTCCTAAACTAATACGTAATGCTATAAAATTGAGACCTAAAAATCATCTCAATTAAATGCTTTATATCTTCTACATGCTGAGAGATTCCAGAAAGCATCCCGATAAAAACCACACATCAACCTCAACAACCAGCACTCCAGCAAATTTCTGCTTGTCCATTCGCATCCTTCGCATTCGCGACCCGTGAAGCGGTTTAGTAGTTTAAAACAACATTGCAACAACACCGCTTCCACAGCCACCACTACGAACCTGCGTGCCGGTTGTGTGTGTGTTATAAAGTCATTAAAGCCACCCTGCGTCGTCCAGCTCGTTATGTGAAGACGATCTGGATTGTAAATAATACGGCCTATCGGCAAAAATCTACGGCGACATAGGAAGGAACCCATGGTGAAGATAATTAATATTGGTCGTAGCAAAAAAAAAATCAATTCCACAACCGAACCGTTGATTGGCACCGCGGTTCGGACAGCGATTGGTGTGCGTTGTAATAAAAAAAAAACATCCACTTTAGCGGCCATTTGCCTTCAATCAGGTGGAGAAAGCGAAACGTGAATTTTGCGAACACTGCGAAATAGAATGGCAAATATCGGCATTCCTCTAGTAGAATTGAAATAGATCGTTCCCCTTTTCGTGTACCAAAACCAGTTTTATCAGGTTGCTTCTAATCGATTATTTAAAAAAAACTGTTGAGCTATTGAAACAATAAACCAAAATCGAAACGCTTCCTTCAAGTATGAAATCAACCGATGATTAATTAATCCCCACACTTTAACACTCTCTCCCTCTTTCTCTCTCTCTCACCTTACGCGTCTAAAACTGAGAATAAACAAAAGCCCAAAACTAGTTACTCACAATTTCATTCAACATATCCGCCAACAGTATCAACCGCAGCTTGGACAGCTTCGTCCGATAAACGTTCCGTTCCGGGCGTTCCGTCTGTCCACTCGTCCGTTCCTCCCCGACCGGCCGGGGACCGAGGGCCCGGCCGGCAGGACCCGGTCCGGTCACGAGCAACCCACGGCGCGTCCAGGGTGCGCTGCCGGTGTTCGCATAAATTTGTACTAAAACGCTTAAAATCACAACTAATCGCATTATCGTCGCTAAAATTTGCATCTCATTTAAATGCAACGAACAGCGAGGGCACCGGGCCGGGTTTGGAACACCGAAACACGTAACACTTCTTTTATTGGAGCTTATTCTCTTCTCCTTTTCTTATCTTCAACCTTCCTGGACGTTGTTGTGTTTTGCGGTGTTACTCTGGCCCCCTTTGATTTCCATGCGGGGGCACACTCCACTTGGCCTGATGCCCCACTTGAATGGCTTGACCTTTGCTACCGCCAGCGACCATAAAAGGCAAGTCCCTTCACCGTGGGCGTTTTAAGAATCCAACACCTCCCGTAACCTTACGGCCGAGTGGGGGGGGGGTCTGAATCACCGTTATGATTCTGGGCCCTGCAACACTCGGACACCGTGTGGACCGCGACAGGTGACGATGGCCGGTCGATGATGTTGAAGATGCCGATGATGATGATGCTGATGGTGAAAATCTTTCTTTCCTTTCTGATTTCTGATCCGTTCCACTTCTGCACTTCTGCACCCATACACAATCACTGCACACGCAAAACTTCACTATCAGATACAAACACACACACACGCACAGTGTAGAACGGTAAAGAAGGATAGAGAGCAAGTAGCATTAAACGTGTGCTGAGATTCGAATTATTAAAGCACCACCGAAAACAACAATGCGTCACGCGACCGAAACCGTTATCAAATGGTTCCACCACCATCAGGTGGGTCACTTTCGAGGGGGGACGTGGGTGGGGGGATGGGTGTTTCTTTTCCTTTTTCCTTTGTCTTTAAGGTGAGAATCGGTTTCAAATCTCTTTCACCCGGTGATTCCGCCCGTTCAGCTGGGCCGGTTTTGTTAATGCACTTTTGGGCTGTCGTTTGTTTGTTGCGTGGTAAGGGTAAGGGTGGGCCCCAACACGATGGGCAAACCAATATGGTAATAAAATCGAACAAAAATCTCGAGGGTTTTTTTTTTCAATTAAGCGAGAGAAACCCTTTCCCGATGTTCTAAAAATTTCACTACAGCTTTAATTTAATGAAATTAAGTATACTTTTTTATCGAAACATTATTATTAGAATATTTTTTAACAACTATGAAATTGAATCACAAATTTTTCATCACACTGAACTTTGTAAAAAAATATGTTTAGGGAAATTATTTTTTTAGTAAAACATTTTGATTTTCATAAATTTTTGTTAATTTTTTTGCAACTTAATGAATAATTAAAACACCATTTCCAAAACATCTTAGTTTTAATTATTTTAAATACTTTTACAAAATTAATCAATCACTTTTTACATGCACAATTTTCATTGGTTTTTTTTTTCTATCGCATCAAGAATTTCGTACACTAATGGAATTTTTTTTCTCTTTTATGAAATATGTCTTATAATTAAATTCAACTTTAATTGATAAAAATGTCCTGCGAAAATGTTTAATTATCTTTTTAATTAATTTCTTAACTAAATTAATATAATACAAAAACGCATTGACACAAAAACTAAACAGAAACAATCAAATGTTCTAATCAGGCACACACACACTCACACACCCATACACTACCAAAAATCACACACATAAACGTAAACACCAAGTAATGTAAAGTAAAACGTAGCATAAAACGTCCGAAAAATGGTTTGACCACCGCGCAAAACAGTGCTCGGGTGCTTGGCTAATGGGTACGGCGTTACCTGCTCCACCGGCGACTGATGTCGTTCTGGACGGTGAAGACGAACCGCAGCGCAAACCAACCGATCGCTGTCGGCCGGTCCTGACCGGACTACTGCTTCTGCTTGTTCGCCGTTCGGAATTGTTCTTGACCGTTGATGATCACCGTTGATGATCGTCGTATCGCGTACCTGGGAGGGTACGCCATCCCCCCCATAAAAGCCACAGTTATCGATCACGGTGCCGCCCGTGGTGGCGGCCCGCACGAGTAGCTCCTTTGCTCGTTTTTTGTTTTTTTTGTTTTTTTTCCTTTCTTTGTTATGATGTTCTGACTTCCCGCGAGAAGGAAAGAGCGTACAGCGCACGAAAATGGTATTGGAGGCCAACGGTTGGACACAATAAAGCATCCCTTTTCGTGGGGATTCGTGGGGCAGGGATGGATGGGTGGAAATGGCGGAAAACCGAACACGTAATCGAACCTGACGTTCCGTATCACTTCGCGTGGAAGCAGCAGATGAAGCGGATTCGGGAATTGAGTGGTTTTGTTTTACCTCATTTGTTGCCGGTTCTGTTGTTGGGTTGAATCGTTCTCCTTTCCCCCGGTAGGACGGTAGCGGTAAAGAACGGGAGGAAGACAGGTGAGATGGTCAATTGGCGTTGATTATGCCGGTTGGAACTTATTATGCTGGAGGATGTACCGCATGCCCCATGGGATTGTTGTACGGCTTGTGAATTGTTATTGTTTACGATACGCCGGGTTCGGCTGCAGAACGATGCTCTGGCAGTTCTTCAGCAAGTACCCTCTTGCTTGAAGGGCTTCCTGTGTGTTGGCAGAACGGCGGACGGATATAGTACCACGGTGCAATGTTCAAGGACGGCCGACCGGTGAAACATTGCTGCGAAGCGGCTCGGGAAAGAATCACTGAACACAAAAGACTCAAATGCCGCATCAAGCGACGAACCCGTCATGGGCAGGTTGCGAATAGACTAAAAAGCTGATTTAAGCCTATTACCGTAACAGATATGTGTCTCATTAAAGATGCTATAAATTAAATAGATTGTTGAGTTAATTGAATGCGAGGAGAGTTTTCAGCTAGTAGAACAAATATAATTAATAGTTGGTGAGAGGTGCTCACAAACTGTACTGCAGTAAATTGATACTTTGCCTTACAAAAAGGCAAAAAGACCTTTTCCATGGTGGATACAGATACAATAAATCAGTTTATAAATAGACGTTGAGATTAAATCATTGCACGGCGAGTCAACAAACAAAGGACTCACATGACGATTGTTTACTGCCTCTTTATATTATTGCCCATACTTCACAGTGGAAGATGCCAGCGGTGATTGAACCTTAAAATAAAAACAAACATAAAACGCTGCGTGTGATCTTTAGCACGAACAGTACACTCAGGTGCAGTGTTTTTTTTCCTGGATGGAGAAAGAAACAGAGAGACAAAAGCATGGCAGCCATAAAATAAATCTTCCGTACAACGTCCAAAAACGAAACCATTTATAAGCAGTAGAACAGTGTTCGGTTCGACCTTCGCAGGGTAAACATGCGATCCCAAGCTGGTAGCTGTGGTTGGTTTCGATACACGATTAATAAACTCTATCCTACTGCTTTACTCATCGAAAGGCACGATTGGAAAGGGATGTAAAAGCGTAATATCCGGGTGTACGATCTCCGGAGGTTCAAGTTCAAATTGGGGTCAAGGATGCTGTCCACGATCGCTGGGCGGACATGCTAAACTATCTTGCAGCAACAGAGCACATTATCAATCGTATAGCTTAAATTGCTCGCATCGTGTCCGTGCTATGTCTGGTCGTGAACATCACTGCTGTCTGTCCCAACGCTTCATCCCAAGGAGGAAGATCACGAGCAGATCTCCAAACACCGTGCGTTGTTTGCGTTTACGATAGCTCATAAAACGAAGTATCCAAAGCAGTGCGTGGAACCACGATGAGCTCACAATCGCAAAGGAAATTTTTAGCTTTTGCACAGCTTACTGATGGGTTTATTAAGTGTAATTAAATTAATTCAACAGTACTAAAAGAAAATAAATCGATTTTGAACACAATTTCATAAAAAGCAAATAATTTAGAATACAGAACAATACTACTATTTTCTAACAGAGGAAAATTATTGTTATATAAAAAAAATGGGCTTAAAATCAATTTATCAGACTATTGACAAAATGGAATTAAATCGGAAGGCACGGAAAAACGAGGCAAAAAAGATAAGTTCATCCGACCACTATTGTCTTCCGTGACAGTGTCTTTTTCAAGTAAAGTGAGAAGTTAGGGGAAATTGCACCCAGCTGTCGTCGTTACCTTTCTCCCAAACTCCCCTTTCTACTAGAGAACAAACACTGCCGTGACCAGGATTCGAACCTGGGTTACTACGGCCACAACGTAGGGTCCTAACCACTAGACGATCACGGCTACAGACGGTGGCTTGCATGAAGCAACATGGACAAGCAACAGGTTGTGAGATGAAAACTCCAAGCAGTCGGCCGTAAGTGAAAGTGGGCTAAAGTAGAGCGGAGAGATGGTTGATAGGTTGGACGAAAAGTAAATACGGGAAAACTATCTTCTGTTCTATATTTATATTCTCTTTGATAATTGAATTAAATATTGCCAAACCAATAAGATTTGCTTTGTACCAAAGTTGCCTTTAGTTAGCGTAACTATTGCGTAATTTGCAATTGTATCGATAGTGTTGAAAATGTTAAAACAAAACTAAATGTTTGTGTATAGTGTACAGACGACTTTTAATGCTAAGAACTTTTGCACCAACCCAACGCTACGACATTTACAAAAGAAAGCTTCGATTCAGCATGGACCAATTCCCACCTCTTTCACACAGAAAACATCTAAAAATAAACATTGGCAATAGTAGATTTTGTACTTTGCAAACAAAGGTAGTATTAACTGATAAATAAAACCCTAGTTTAAACTCTAGTTCAATATATCATGTAAAAGTGAGTGACAAAAAACATTTATTCAAACATTGCAGTATAAAACTGTACGCTTAAAGATACACAAATCACAAAACAAATCAACCCAACCACACACTCAGTCTTTTTTCTATCAGTTTTACGTGCAACTTCTTTGGTATCACTCCTTCATGTGAAAATTGCATTCTTCAGCGTACTGCATGATTTTGTTCAAGTTCGACTGCAGTTTTTTCAGATGCTCCAACGTAGCGTAATCGATTTTGGGTAAAAACTTCGTATCTACATCCTCCAGATCGGTCGGCTGCAACGACAGCACCCCGTTAGATACCGGAATGTTCACATTCGCCATGTGTTTCGTCATGACCGCATTCACGACCGGACTGCCGGTAAGTGAGTAAACATTCTCGCCCACTCTCGGATAGCGTATGAAGGCTAGCGGTGTGTTTGGTTCTACCTTCAGCGTGATTTGGCTCATGCCCCGATCCGTACTGACCGCCTGTGTACGACCCTTCTTGTTGACCTCTGCCATCGGTGTACGAAACTTGGGACGCGAAAATCGTTCTGACTGTCCCAGGAATAGGCTCTTACCCGGCGTACACGCTTCGGGTTTCTTTGCTTTCATCCCAAACAACAACGACGCCGAAGCCGGCTTGCAAGGTGTGGTGGTATGGCCAGAGACGGATTTACTGCGGCGGCGGTTTTTCTTCATTGCCGACGCTAGCGGTCCGATCGGACGTTTCGATGGTTTGACCGATGCCATCACGTCAAATGATTGTTTTGCATTTTCCTCCGTAAGATAACCTTCATCGGTTCTGTATGACTTTTGCAGGCTTGTTTGCCCATCTCCCGATCCGATCGAGAGCTGACTGCAGTTTCCTGCGCCCATGATGTCCTCGATCGCGGAACCCATGTTTAGCACATCGACGAATAGGTTACAGTCGGTCTTTCGCAAATCACCCATCGTCATTTGGAGAATTTCCTTCGGTATGCGACTCTTCATCATGCTCGCCTGATAGTCAATCTTTTCCAATTGAGCGTCCAGCTTTGCGTCGATCGACGTATTAAATGTTTCAGCTATCGAAAATACATAAAAGCACCATTAGCATCCATTTAAAGCATTCAACAGGTTACGCGTCCGCTTGCCTTTACTTACATACAATCTCAAACTCACGCATAATGTTAACGTAGCGCTCCTCTTGATAGCTGGTACGGTTTCGCTTTGATGCCGTGTTTCGAGATACTTTTGTGCGCACCATCTTTGAAAACGAAGCTTATCGCTGAAATAATGAGTAAAAGCGTATTGAGCATCTCTCAAGCCTTTTTAAAATGGAGTCCGTTGAAGTTATAACCCACCTGTTGTAGTAAAAATACCAATCCTCCTGTTGGGGTTTAATATTACCAGTTCTTCGATGTCACAATTGGATCCTTTAACAATTGCAATAGCTAGCCCCTTTGCTCGTAGAACAGGTTTATTCACAAGTAAATTAACATAAATGGGCACAAATTTCGGCAAACAGCTGTTCAGAAGGTCCTTTGCATATAGAAAGCCATTATTTTGATTGTCAAAGTTGACAACAGCTCATCCGCGGTTTGTTTACAATTGCATGCAATAATCCCTAGCACAGTCATGTTCAATCGCGTGGATGACATATTTGTAAACCTAATGGCTGGTAATTTGTTTGTTCATGAATACCATTTTGATGAATATTATACACATTAGTTGCAGTGAACCGAAATATACTATTGAAACCTTTTTTTCTGTGGTGTGAAAAGTGAGGCTAGCGAAATCAATCATAGGAGAAAGCCAAACATCGAGATTACCGAAAATTCTGTTGCAGATGGAAATTTCGCTATGAAAACTGCGGTCATAGATTTGGATCTTTCCTTACGGCATCGCCCGACGTTACATACCAACGAAACTCCGAATCCCAATCGATCTACGTTACGAAAGTTCGTTTATTGAAACTGCAAACTTATGTATTTGCAGCTTACATAAGTGGATGTGTGTTGCGTCTCTGGTATTAAAATGTAAGTACATATATTTATTTACACTACGTTACATCGAAGGCTGCCGAACACGTGTTGGTGTGTTCCGGTGGAATTCGATCGATCGATCTCAAAACTATTACAGAAGAAATCCTCGACCCTTTTTCGTCCGTAGATTGATGTTTAGATTTCACCAAATTGTACCTTACATTAGGGAAAGAGATGTGAACCATTCTGAAAGCACTTTTGCCTAATCACCTATACACACACAGGTGCTTGTGCGAATATGCGTAATTCTTCCGGTCCCTAACTTTCCAATGGCTGCAAACCGTGCGCTGAATACTGATGCTGTACCAGCTCGGCCGCGGTGGTACAGCTAACGTCGCACAAATGGCACTGCATGAGCTTTTCCTCAGTGTGTGTCCGCTTATGGCCTCGCAAGCTGTCCGACCGTCCGAAGCATTTGCCACACACATCGCACCGATAAGGTTTCTCGCCCGTATGCGTACGAAGATGAATTTTGAGTGACTTGGGCCAGGCAAACAGCTTATCGCACATCGGACACCGGTGTTTGCCCTTCTGGCCATTATGCATCGATTCGGCTCCGCCATACTGATGACCGCTGGCTGGTCCACTGGCCTGGGATGTGCTGTCATCCTCGTGGTCATACCCATTGTTGCTGCTGTCTCCACCGCTAGTTGCCGCGAAACTACGATTCGAAGAAACGGAAGCTTTCGTTCGGTTTCTTCGCTTACTCGATACTTTTTCCTTTCGCGAGTTTTTTGTTACGTTCCTGCAAGGATGCAATTTATAAAGAATTATTATTTATCGATTATATCATACATTCGTTTTAGGAGTTAATGTAATAACAACTAATAAATTTATCTTATTCGCTTAATGTAGGACTGCCTATCCAAGTACGGATATTGTACGGAAATCCTGGAAAGCCAGAAATGCCCAGGTCCGAAAGAAGAACTTATTCCCCCATACTATGCTTACATTGTGCTGGATGCGTTCCGGTTTGTACTGTTGTTGGCCGCATACAGAGTATGCTGTCCACCCGCTTCTTCTTCCTCTTCCTCCTCTTCATCCTCCTCTTCCTCAGCGTCCTCCTCATCATCCTCACTTTCGGAGCAGCTCGCTTCCTTTACCATCACTTCGATTACCTGTAATAAATTGAAAACACGATAAAAAATCCAATTTGTGCACCCATTACGAGTTATTCGCGCGCAGCGCTTATCGCACACTGTACCTGTTCGTCATCATCGCTTTCTTCCGATTCCTCCTCCTCTTCTTCTTCGCCTTCTTCTTCTTCGGAATCATCTTCTTGCTCTTCTTCCTCATTCTGGTCTCCACCGGCAGTGTCGTTTCCTCCGCTAATCGTACCACTCCCTAGCATCGACCGGTTGCCCTCTTGCGTGTGTTCCTCTTCCGCCTCACCACCGTCCGCATCCGAATCACCCGCTTCCGAGGCCGTGCTCGGTTCCTTCGATGTCGTTAGCGAAAGCATGTTCAGGAACGATTCCTGCCGGTGGCACTTTTCATGCGTCTTCAGATAATCCGAACGAATGAACGCCTTATCACACTTGTCGCACTTGTACGGCTTTTCGCCCGTGTGCAACCGGATGTGCATCTTCAGCGTGACCGCCGTCACGAACGTCTTATCACACTGGTTGCATTTGTACCGTCCGTCGCTGGTGCGTTCGTAATCCGATCGGTGAAACTCACCCAGCACCGATCGTGACTCAGCTTCGCCGCCCACCGGCGGTGTAGTCGTACCGGGCTTCTGCTTCGGTGGACTCGGATTGGACGTAACGGAGGTATTGTTTCTATTGCTATTGTTACTGCTTCGACTACTGCTGCTACTTCGGCTGCTACTGCTGCTACTATTGCTGCTACTGCTACTATTACTGTTACCGTTACCCTTCGCATCTGCTCCGCGTGCACCTCTGTCGCCATTAGTCACCTCAGCCCCACCGACGGCGGGTGATGAGGATACTTTCGCGGTACTTTTACTCCCCGTCAATTTGGATCGAGCCATCGACGAAACACCATCATCCATCGTGGAATCATCATCTTCCTCATCGGCGCGTGTTGCCGGCGCTGATAAACTATCGCCACCCGTGGCAGCTTCGGCCACCAGTTGTAGGTGCCGTTTCGATTTGAAGTGTTCCTTCAGATAATCTACCCTATTGAAGGACCGGTCGCAAATGTCGCAGTGAAACGGTTTCTCCTCCGTGTGCGCCAGGGCGTGCTTGCGCAGTAAGGCCACCTGGTTGAACACGGTATCGCAAATCTTGCACACAAACTGTCCATCGTTCGATTCGGTGAAATGATAATTTTCCGGCGCCAAACCGGCTCGACCGATGAGCGGTTTGCTGGCGGAACTGCTGCCCGCCGTACCTGTTCCGGCCGGTGTGACCGGGCTTTCAGCGAACGATTCCTCCTTCACCGTAAGTGGCGGCGATGAAGCAGCCGATCGATTACCACCCGTTGCGACTGCAGCAGCCGCCGCGGCCATACTGGCAATCGCCACCGCCGGCAGCATTCCATCCTTAAAGTGTACCTTCAGATGGCGCTCGAGATAATCCGACCGGATGTAGGACTCTTCGCAAAATGTACATTTGTAGGGTTTTTCGTTCGTGTGGATCCGGAAATGGATGCGCACGGTTTGCTGGTGCGAAAACAGTCGCTCACAAACCGTACACATAAACTTTCCGTCGGCCGTTTTCACGCAATACTCTTGCTGATGGTCCGGTGGTTTCCGTTCTTCGATCGGTTTCAACAACGATATGCCAGTGGAAGGTGGTTTCGACGTAATGATCGGCTTCGGAAGCTTAGCCGTCGAGGGCATTGCAGTGGACAGTGGACGAACCGGATCCGATCCGACATCACCGGTCGATTGTGCGGATGGTTCCGTCGGCGGGGCAGCTGTCAAGTCGATTGCACCAGGTGCACCCGGATCTTCACCATTACCGAGTACGTGCTTCTTAAGGTGATTCTTCAAAAAATCCGACCCGATAAAGGTCAGCTCACACAGCGGACACTTAAAGGTGGGTAAATCTGAAAATGGAAAATGTATCAATTAAACAATTGAAGAAAAGGACCGTCTCCCTGTTAGGACACAAAACGCACGCACACACACCAGCACCTACCGGGATGAGTACGCACGTGCAGCATCAAGTCCGGTTCGCGAGCGAAACCTCGATCGCAAACCGGACACCGATGTTTAATGCACTCTTCGACCGCGACTGCTGCGGCCAACTTTTTGGAATGCTGTTCCTCCATGGCCACCAGAAACCGACTATGGACACTGCTTAGCTTCGGGAGAAAGTGGCGCCCGCCAGACGCTTCCTTTCGCTGGAGAAACTTTTGATGCTGATCGCTACTTTCCGCGCCCGTCCCTTCATCGTCTCCATCCTCGTCCTCGTCCTCATCGTCCCGATGTTCGTCGCTCGAGATGCTCGTCCCCGTGCCGGTGTGGGACGTACGCCGGGACACACCAACACCACCTCTAGCACTCTTCGCCATACGATCATCCACCAAATCTTCAATCTTTCGCACCATCAATCGGGGCCTTTTCGCCCTATTTTCAAACTGTGCGTGCTGCGATTGCTGTTGATGCTGTTCCATTGGCAAGTATTGTTCCTCCTCCTCTCCCTCCTCCTCCTCCTCATCGTCCATGGGATGAAAGCTGTGGTACTTCAGGTAGTGGCACTGTAGGAAATCCATCCGGATGAACGCTTTCGGGCACATGTTGCATTTGTACGGTCGATTGCCTAAATGTTGCTGGTGTAAATGTTCCTCCAGCTCAACCGCATCGGTGAACGATTTGTCGCAGTACGTGCAGGCGAAAAAGTTCGCCTCCGTTTCCGGTACCGGTGGCAATGCATCGGCCAACCCCATACCGGCGTGCTCGGTGCGTATGTGGTGTGCGAATGCCGGATCGGATGCAAACACACTGAAGCAAAGCTTGCACTCGAATGGATTGTTCTTCTCGTGGATACGCATATGGTAGCGCAAATGATCCGGCCGATGAAATATCCGCGGACAAACGTCACACTGATACGTCCGGCCCGTGCCTACAAAGAAATAAAGCGGAAAAAGGGAAACAAATCTTACAAACAGTTTCAGAGATGGGTTGTAAATGGGATTCCGCGGCACACTGCGATCGGTTTGGGATGTGAAAAATTCCTGCAAACACGTACCACCAAGCAACGATGACCTCTGTGCCGTCTTCGATAGGATGTTCGCGGCGACGACCATCACATCCTCCTCGTCGTCGTCGTCATCATCATCATCATCATCATCGTCGTCGTCGTCGTCTTCATCGCCGTCATCGTCACCGTCCGATTCATCCTCACTGTACCCGATTGCACCGTTGCCACGCTGTTGCTGTACCTTCAACCCATTCAACACACCATTCCGATGTGCTGGAATGCGCAACATGGCGGAACGACGATGCTTTCCGGTGGCGACGGTGTTACTGCTACGCTCGATAACCGCCCGCCTGTCCCGTCCATTTCCGGCGACCCCATTTGTGGCGCTCCGGTGTGCAACCAACGATGCACGGTGCCCGTTCGTCGGTTCCTCGTCGCCCGAGTGCATGCTGGTGAGAAACTTGATGTGATCCTCATCAATGCCAACCTCCACAATCTCCTGATCCGAGATCGCGTCGCCATTACCGTTCGCTGCCGCATCGACATCCATTGCAACCGACGCAGCTGCAACGGTGGTGCTGTTGCGATACTGTCGCTGTCGACCACCGCTTTCATCGTCATCGTTGTCTTTTTTCTCCGCCTTCAGCTCCATCGCGCGCTATTGGGATACGTGCGTGCGCGGCGGTACTACACAGCAAATCCCGTCGAACAGGCCCTGCAGCTGCTGCTCTTCAACCCGTACCCCCGAGAGCTCACCGTTTCACCCGTCTCTCCGTTCGTCAGTACGGTTTTCACACACTATCGTTATTGACCGCGCCGTTCGTAAACGCACTCTCGTATTCACTTTCTCGGGCGATTGCTTTGTCTCTATCGCACGCGGAACAGCTCCCGCAGGTTTTTGGTACTCGCGGTCGGGTGCTCGTGGTGCGGTGGACACACACAAACACGGGCGTTTGTAACCACCCCGGGTCGAGCAGTGTCCGTGACGCAAGATCCGATAATCTAAACCCACCCTCTGTTGCCCCTATTGGCTATGCGCTACGCGAGCACACACGTATTCCACTGCTGCTTCTCGCTACTGACGGGGGGTGTGAAAGACGGCAAATGGCAACGGTAGCAGCAGCACGTCCACCTTTTTCCCCATCACATACGGCTACACACAAACACACACAGTAACACAAAACACACTAGCTGCGGAACCGTAAAAACCCCGTGGCAGCAGGCGGTGCTACACGTCGGCGGTGTCCTTCAACGGGTGTGACGGCACCAAAAGGAAAAGACGACTAACTGGCGACCGCCCGGTTGTTGGATATGCGCGTCGTGCTCCTTTACGTTCGGAATCGTATTGCCGAAAAAAAACCACCACTGAATGGCTGCCAACATCCGGTTGGTACGCAAAGCCTGTGCCACAACGCACACACGCACACGCTGGTGAGATACGTATCGCCCCGTTTTTACAAGTACCGAAATCGCTTCACTTGCTGCTGCTGCTACGCTGCGAATCCGTCCAGAACCACACGTACGAAACGCGCACGGCGGAATGAATATCGTCGTTGAAATCCGCGCACCAATACACACGCATCAGCGTAACCGAGTGCCACTTGCACACCACCCCCGGGTTGGAACCAGAAATCTGCCACTCGTACGCTTTCGTCGTCGTGCTTATCCGCCGTTTTTCCTGCACTTGTGCACCCGCTCGAGACGACGGGTACGCGAGCGGTACAACCAGGCACGGGTGTGGTGTGGGTTTGGTGGTGCCTGCCGACTGCCTGTCACGCCTACCAATCCGGTTCCTTTGCGATGCGCGATTTCCAGCAGGCGTAAATAGCGAGCTGTGCAGCTTCGCCCTGTGTTCTCCGGTTGTTCCACGACTTTTCCTCCCGCAACTGCCAGCCGCAGACGCATCCCGCTGAACCAACCCTGTTTTGGCATACGGGTCGGGCGCACAGTACAGGTAGCGGGAAGCAGACAAACATCTTGCGGACAGCGCGCGCATACGGCACCGCTGCGTTTCATCCCTTTCCTTCTGCTGTGCTTTTGTTGATTTCGAATTGCGATTCATTCGAGCAGCCACACATTCGATTTTCGAGCAGTTGTCATTTTCTGTTTGCATTTTACGTGCGCTTTCATTATCTTGCGTCGTGTTATAGCTTTCTAGGCATTAATCATATTATTTCAAACATTTATTGTGTAAATGCATTTCAGCTTTTTCGCCCAAAATCAACAAAACCAAGCAGAAAAAATCAGGAATGATTATTTTCGTGCAACGGATTAAAAATTCGACCAGCCTGACAGGAAAAAAATGACAGTCCTTCGAGTAGTTTTGACAGTTCAATCAAACGTACGGAAGTAAACAAACTTCAAAATCTAAACCGCTCAATGCGCTTCCCGCTTGTCACGTAGCTGGTAACGAACTGCATAGAGACGCTTGCCTTTCAGGCCCATTTTCCGTATTAAATTTCTTGATAAAAAAAACATGGTGCGCACAAAAGTTTCTCGTGCGGCTACAAAGCGGGGCCAAAACAGTTCCGATTCGAAGCTGTACATCGAAATGAAGCTGCGAGATTTCGACGTTATCTGTGAGTGTTGTTGTCATACCGTACGTGGTAGGTGCGCGTCACGGAATCAGCTAACTTTATGCTTCTTTTCCACAGCGGATTGCCATTTGACCAATATTGAGCTGAAATATCAGAACGATATGGATAAACTGAACCGTGCGTTTGAGGTTTTGCGTTCCCGTATACCGAAAAATCTGCTTTCACTCACCATGGGAGAATTGCGTGCAATGGTTAGTTCGGTGTTGGTTTTTTGCTGTTACGAAGTGACTATTTCTTGTTTTTAATTTCTAGCAAAAAGCAACTGAAGAACTGAACACCTCAGCTCCACTTAACCAAACAGTGAGCGCAAATATGAGCGCACTGCTGGAGAAATCTTGCCGCAAAAAGTCGAAAGATGATGGTAAGTTTCCGTAATGCCGGATTGTAACGATTATTTCACAGTACGTAGACTGCACTCGTTGGCAGGTATATCATGAAACAACAAAAAAGCACACGCCTTCGCACTTCCACTAATTCTACTCCATTGTAACTAACCGGTGTTTGTTTATCGTTCTATTTTTCGTTCCTTCTCACGCTTTCATCACACGGGTGGTTTTGGTACACAAAACGTTGCCTCCGTTTCTATCGCGATCATAACACTCAGGTTACCTTACAGAGGAAAGCGAACATGGCGATACGTACCGGGTCGGGTCGCTAATGCCCTCGTCGAAGGCACGCTTTGGTCCACTGATGTCAGCTAGAATACGGCGACGCAGCAAATCGACCAGTTCCATCACGACGCCCCACGTGAACCGTTCACTATTCACTGTACCGCAAAGTGCGATGGTTGGAAAAACGCAAACACTCATCGGCTCGGCCCTTAAAGCACAGGTACCGCGTACCGAACGTGCTTCACGATCGAAGCAAAAAACCTCGCCCGTGCAACGCCCGAAGGCGATCAGTGCCGACCGAGGTTACGGGGTGATAACACCAAAGGTACAGCCGTATGCTGCACTAGCAATGATGCGGCATGCGAAACAAGGGGAATCTGTATTCTCTATTACCGGTAGCCCTGTTGTTACCGCCAAGTAAGTACAAAAAACGCAAGTTAAAAGCCTTAAAAGTAAATTTTCTGATGGAGTTACGATTTATTTCCAATTTCCGCCTTACAGTATGCTCGAATCAAGTGCAAACGTTAACATTCCCGTGTTGAACGGTATGCTTGCCATCAGACCAACCGAGCTGGATGTTGTCGATGAATCGCTGCTACGTAAGATCGATCCGAACGTGCTGCTTGAGCTAAAGCAGCTACAAAGCAATTTGGACAAAATTATGAGCACTCTCAATATCTCCTGATACATTTCACCTCGGGACTGTTGCCCTGCCTATTTTCTGTGTCTCCGTTTGATTTAACTTGTAGTTTATCTTGAGATCTTGACGATATATCTGCCCCCCCGGTATTACTTTTTCGCTCGTAAGCCATTTTTTTTCGAACTGAATAAAACGTTCCTAACAGAACACAATCTGCAAATCGGATAAATAACGTTGCAAATGAAAGAATAATAACTATATGTCCTATCGCGATAAAATACAACCAATTTATTTGTGGCAATATATTACAATGATTGCATTTTTTTCGGTTAGAAACAAAGTAGGCTGTTTTTTACCCACGCGTCTAGTATAATCTAACTGTCCACGTGCATAACGCCACGCGAAATCTTCCTTCTATCGATTAGACCCCAACCCTAGCTTGATAAGATTTCCAATGAACGCCCCTCCCTTTTTGGGGGGATATTCAACTGTGAATGGTGTGTGGTTTTGATTAGCGAAAGGTGTCAGTCCGAGTGTGTCGATCGTTCGGGTACCGTCGCGGCTACTGCGGCATTCGCCACCAACAACCATGGGCATGAAGTCATCCCTAACACAGCCGAATTCTTCGCTGATTGATCAAGTTACGCTTATTGTAAAGATTCCTGCCGCCACCGTGTACATCATTTCCCGTGGCCTAATGCTGATCGTCAAAACGTTAACGCGTGAGTAGTTGTTTGTGGAGGGGAACGATTGTTAAAAACACTGGTATCGTTATTTAATACGAGTCATTTATCCTTTCCAGGACTTGGAAGGATGATGCAGCGGTGAACCGAAAACGGATTCGAAGCGTGTACCCGTTCGGAATGCTTTAGTTTCGCTGTTCAGGTCAAATAAGTCAATCAATGCATGATATTAGCCCAGCGGTGTTAAGGTTGTGGTAGCGAGTCGACTAAGTTTAAGCTATTTTAAACGTAAGGTACATTAGCGGTTAGTTTATTTGTTTTTACTTTATAATAAAAACATGAAGATTTTACTGTAAAATTGTAATGTCTTAGAGACTGCTTAGGGACACACAATTGCGCGTACCGAAATCGAATAGCTATCTCTAGATTGAAAACAGGTTTATCGCGGTACTCATTTTATCTACACTTCATATCTTTATTTACGCCGCGATAGCACCGTCTTGCCCTAAACGGGTGCCTTTTTAAAATCGCCCACAATCTATACCCGGTTTACAGATGCACAGATTTTGCACACTAAAATTTAAGCCACCTGTTTGCAAATATTATTGCTCCACCGTCTCTCGGTTCGGGTGTATTGTTAGTGTTGCAGCATTTGGCAACACACTGTAGTGTCTCAGTGCGGGAGGGGTGAACTTCTAGCACACGCTGGAATTGATTTACCAACCCATACACACGCAGCGAGATAGAGGACAGACACGACAAGACAGAACCCCTTTCTATTGCGCCGCTCTGTGCCGATTTGTTGACGTTGCTAAATTAAACGAAATATATCATTTCGCCGTTCTGCGGAAACCTTGTTTCGGCACCATCCATCTTTACGACGAAAACATATCGAACGAACGGTCGCTCGGTTGTGGGTGGACTGTATACCAGAAAGCGCAAGCGCTGGGGCCCGCCGTACCTTCACGAAACGTCAGTTCAGCAGCTGGTGTGTGCATTATCCGTTCGCGTTGACACTTTTTTTTTTTGCTCTTGTGGTGCAGCGGAAAACTGGATCAATAACTGTGACCGTGCAAAAGGTAGCCCGTAGAAATATCATCAAGCGTTCCGCCAAAGTTGCTTGTAAAATTATGAAGAACAAACCGAACGTTTGCGTAGCGTAATACAGGTGCTGTGGTTGAATTGATTGAGCTGTTCTGGTGGCTGGTTGTGTATTATGTGAGTGACGATTGTTGGAACCCCTTGTCGATACGTTTCGGGGGTTTGCTTGTGGATGCCATCCTCATCTCGGACACGGAAAAAAGTGGAATATAAAACCCATTCGTCACAGTTTTTCAATTCACCCACGTGCTAACATCCTTTCCTGTACAGGTAAAAAACACCATGCGTCTCCATCAAATATGGTTATGGGGGGCGTGTAAAGAACACTCCAATACTCACCCCTTAACTCCCCCTTTGGGAACAGATTTTATTGCTCCAAAACAGTGTTGCGTTACAATGTAACCCTTAAAAAAACGTCAATGCAGTGCGTCAGTTTGCAAACAAAATATGCTTCCAAATACGAAACTGTGTGCCACAAATTCTTATTGGTGAGGTTTTCGTTTTTAAAATTAGGTCAAGTTTAAAGGGCGACATTCCGCAGGCATTATGTGTGCTCTAGAAGAAATCCTAACACTAGAAACACTTTTTTGATACATGTGTAGGAAAATAAACTATTGTTGAGTTAATCTGATTCAGATTCATAAATCTGAATCACTTTTTCAACGATCCATGAATCTGCTAAGATTTATTCAATCGCCCCCATCCCTCCCCACATGGCAACCAAGGGGCATAATCCTCCACTGCTCTGGAGAATCATGCATCTTTGGAGATTCGATTCCTGATCTGAATGACTCCGCTCAAAAGATTCAGTAAGCACAAACACAAAAAACACACTCCATACTCAGGTTCAACCCTCACAATATGACAATAAATTCCATTCGGCAGCGAATAATTCCAATCAATATTTTGTCTCAAGGATCGAATGCAAGGAATCCGTTGGCCCATCGGAATGTATTTGCACAGTGTTTTATCGATTGCTGTGTGCGTGTGTGTGTGTTTTTTGTTTTGTGACACCCTGATTAATTGAGTATATTCCGCTAGGCCAATAGACGTAATCAACACTTCCACTGTCCTTGTAGGTTATTTACGGCACTGCCACGGATTGACTTACTCTTTATACTTTATTTTTAATACTGTGTGTGTGTTTTTTTTAGGTACAATTCCAACGGTACGACTGACGCTTGCCTACGCCCAGCACGAACGATGCCCATCGTGAACATATTGAAGCGAGCGTCCAGCTACATTCTTGGCAGCGACGATGACGCAGAAGATGGTGCCAGCGAGCTGGTGTACGAGGATAATGAAATATTGTTCTGCAAGAACAACATCTGCGTACATCCGCCCGCCGTTGTACGGCAGGAGTCGGATATACTGCACTATCCGGGCTACCTAACCGTCACCACGAAGACGTTCATCGACCAGTACAACAATGCCAAGCGTCCAACGCTGTTCCTCACCTGGATCCCAAACTCGACGCTCCGCAAGTGTCCGTCGACGGTCGAAAACGTTGTGCTCGGTCGCAATGCGAACGGTGGTGTCGGGTTGAGTGAAAGCAAGCTGAAACTACACCTGCAGCATCTTGCCCCGAAAGATAATGCCGGCCCGGGTCAGAACCAGCAGACCAAGGGGATCACAGCACAGCAGCAAGAGAAGGGTACCGTTGGGGAGAATCCGTTTACAACGACAATTAAGATTGCCAACACGAATCCGTTCCTCGAACCGTACAACGAAACAATCGCCCAGTCGGCGACGAGCGACAGCAAGTCGATGAACTGCTCCGACTATTCGGAAACGATCAGCATCAGTTCGAACTCGGACAAGGCGAGTCTGTGCAACAGCAATGATTACGATGGAAGAGATGAAGAAGTGGTCGCGGAACCGGAAGAGGATGGTGAGGATGATGTGGACGAAGGGTGCATCATTAGCTCGGAAACACATCACTCCACCGGTGGACCGGACGAACTGGAGGGTGATGACGCGGAGTTGAAGACGGAGTTGCAGCCCTTGCTCGATGACGGCAGCAACAAGCTGTTGTCGACGGTCGGCTCGAAGCTGCACCACCATCATAAGTTACCGTCGCAATCGTCCGTCACCTCGGTGAACATTACGATCGCGAGTCCGCACATACAGAATGTGGACATTTCGCCACCGGAAGCGACACTTCCGGCGACCGAACGCTTCCTACGGTCGCTCTCGATCACGTCCAGCGATGAGAACAACCCGAACTGGATGTCGCCGGAGCTGCTGGCGTACAAGCACAATCTCGCCTTTCCGGAAAGTGCATCCGCGTCACCGATCGTTAGCCGGAAGGCGCCACTGAAATGTCGCCGGTTTTCGGTCGACCTCAGCCAAATGCGTGCGCTGCGGCTTTTCTTCAACGACGAACAGTGCACCTCCGGTCAGTTGGTTATTGCGTCGCGCGAATCGCAGTACAAGATACTCCACTTCCACCACGGTGGGCTGGACCATCTGGCACAGGTGTTGCACCAGTGGCACTGTCTGCTGCACAACATCAAGCTCGCGCCGGGTCAGGACGAACCGGCAGTCAACTTACCGTACCGGCAGTTTATGGTATGCCGGCCGGAGGTACGGCTGGCCGAGCTACATCCCGAGGAGGGCAAAGTGTCGAAGATCACGACCGATTACTTCTACGGCACGTTGCTGAACGAGCGCGGCCAAATCGAGGACGATCTGCAGCTGCGCAAGTGTGTGTTTTTCGGCGGGCTGGATCGGAGCCTGCGCAAGACCGTTTGGCCATTTCTGCTGCACTGCTACAGCACCGGATCGACGTTCGAGGATCGGGCCGCGTTGGCCGAGATACGGCGCCAGGAGTACGAGGAGATAACGCGGCGCCGGCTGTACTCGATGTCGCCGGAAGCGCAGGCCCAGTTCTGGCGCACGGTGCAGTGCGTGATTGAGAAGGACGTCGTGCGGACGGACCGTGGCAATCCGTTCTTTGCCGGCGATGATAACCCGAACATCGACACGATGAAAAACATTCTGCTAAACTACGCGTTCTACAATCCCGGCATGTCGTAAGCATCCTCAATGCGTATATACTCGCGGCTTGAGTGTTTGCATCATCGTTGCCTTTTGTTTCTCTCCATTCCAACAGGTACACACAAGGAATGAGTGACCTACTGGCACCGGTGCTGTGTGAGATAAAAAGTGAATCCGAAACATTCTGGTGCTTCGTGGGGTTAATGCAGCGGGCCATCTTTGTCTGTACGCCAACCGACAACGATATCGATCGTAATTTGGTAAGCTGCCAAGTCGTGACATTTAACCGGCGAGAGAGCGGAACACTTGCTTAACCTGTTTTATGTGTAACCGTTCCATTGCAGTGTTATCTAAGGGAATTGATTCGGCTTATGGTTCCTACCTTCTACAAGCACCTGCAAAAGCACGCCGATGCGATGGAATTGCTGTTTTGTCATCGTTGGATTTTGCTGTAAGTAGCACATGCGAGTTGCCGATTGAGTTTTCCTGTTGTGAAGAATTCACGGCACAAACGCCATACTAGCGCCATTAGTGTTTATTATTACTTGACGGCGTGGAATACCTTCAACATACACAACATATTTTCCTTAATCCTACAAGACCGACTAGTCCCAATTGTGGAAGAGACAGTTGGGAACTATCGATCTTGGAAGAGATCCTGGATATACATGCGATCTTGGAGAAGATCTTTGATATCCATCCCTTCATTGACTTCCAGGCTGCGTAGCATAGCCAGGGTACAACTATACGACGCAATGAGATCTTTTGGAATTCTCTCCACCAAGCTTACCAGACTGGTACGAATGACATGAAAGGTAATGGTGGGTGGAAAACTCTCAAAGTTCTTTGTTACAACCAAGAATCGCAACCTAGGAGATGGGTTAGGTTGTCTATTCTTCAACCTGGCGCTGGAGAAGACCTTCCGTAACTCGGTGATGGAAACTTCGGACACCATCTTATCATACGCTGATGTCATAGTCATCATTTGTATAATGCTGTTCTACGTACCGGAAGCTTATCAAAGGATCGTAGATCGAGTGATGATGGCCATCACATCCAAATTGTTGGTGGCACAGATAGGCGATCGCATCATTGAACTCGCCCAATCTTGGGGCAAAGGTGTTAACACTGATGCTCGCTAGGGTGCTGGCTGCCAACCGGTCCTTCTACAGTCTCATTTCGCTAAACATTGTTGAATCTCTTGCTTCTGTGAACAGTTTCCCGTTTTACTACTAAAAAAATCTGCAATCACGATCATTCTAGGTGCTTCAAGCGCGAATTCACCGAAGCCGTTGCCATACGCATGTGGGAAGCCTGCTGGTCCAACTATCTGACCGACTATTTTCATCTGTTCCTCTGCCTGGCGATTATTGCGGTGTACGCGGATGATGTGATTGCTCAAGATTTGCGCACGGACGAAATGCTGCTTCATTTTAGCTCGCTGGGTAAGTGCGTTATGAGTGCAGTTTGGCACCAGCTGTAAAACACTATCATCTCACTCTGCTCACAGCGATGTACATGGATGGACAGTTGATACTGCGGAAGGCGCGTGGATTGCTACATCAGTTCCGGCAGTACCCGAAGATTCCCTGCACACTGTCCGGGCTGTGTAAACGCTGCGGTCCCGGTATGTGGGACTCTGGACATCATCCGTCAATCGAGTGCATTGGTCATCTGGATCACGAAACCTGCGCGTTGGCTATGGATTAATTTATTGTTTCTTCGTAACCACTGTTGCCTCTCAATCTCCAGCTTGTTGTAACATGGTTTTATTCGCTTTCTGCCGTGCATATCTCAGCATCAGAATATACTTAATGAGTACCGGTTTAGTAATAGCAGCATAGTCACATTATCCAAATAGTTAGGTTAGAGTTGCTCAAGAACTGTTTAAGCGTTACACAATGATACTTTCCACGCTTTCTGGGCTAGGCTTCGATCTGTTTAAGGTTCTAGTTGATACTACATACCAATGCAGGCACCATGCTTGAGTTATACCATTGCTGGTTAATTGGGTCAAACGATCCTTCACATAAACATTCCAATAATTCCCGAAATTTTGTTCTTGTACAAAGCACTTCCACAAAATTGAATCTTTAAAGATATTGGTTGTGACGGTAATGTTAGTAGCTATATTATTTATTTATGTTCAGTATTATCATGCAATTGCATACGGAACAAGTATAATGAACTAGACGAATGTTCGATTCATAGCATTGAAGGACTGCTGAATAAAAACAGAATGAATGAAAAAACAGAAACAACAAATAATTCCACTGACTGAGGGACTGTGGGTTCTGGTCGGAAAGCAAAGTAAGCTCGTTCAATAAATATAAAAAAGATCTATTGTTGATGTTATATATTATACACATAAAAAAAGCTATAATAGATATACCAAAATTTTATAACCAATTTAAATGCTACTCCAAACAGACAAAATATGGCTGTTCCAACATGGAGCGGTGTAATGTGCTACTGATGTTTTCCTTTTCGCTGTTAAACTACTATACTACTGTGTACCATCTCTAAAGACACGATTACAGTAACAGTTAAAATAGCCGTTTCGAGTTTAGCGAGGATCCAAACTGAATAAAACTACACAGTAAACACATGGAAACAACATTGGCCGTAATGTTTAGGTGGGTTTTATGTTTGAGCTAAGTACTGCTTCAGCTTAGAAAAGCAAAATCAAAATATAACGTCATAGTATGCAACACACCCGGTTACGCTTTCGGTTTGCAAGATTACAGAAAGAGTATAGAACTAAACAAAAATTCCGCGGAAAAGCAAACAAGCTGCTTGCTGTTATGAAAACAGCTGTACATTATAACACACACACACACTCATACAAACAAAAACAAAATAAATATTAGCAAATTAGAAGGACATGTTACAAACATTATAAAAAAACAGAAACAAACAAAAAAACAGCAAAACACTGCATTGCGAGGTAGAAGAAGTAGTATTAACAAAAGAACGACAAAACACACATCCACTAACTACTAGTATATAGCCTGCTGTAACCGCAATGTGCTAAGGAAAATAAAAAAAGCGCAACCAAAACCACTATCAAACTAACAAACAAAGGAGGACAAAATGACAAACCTTGTTCGGATGTTTAAACTTTCTTTTCTTTTACCTTATGGGATAACGGGACACCTTTGTGTTTGTTCTAGAAGATGTCTTACTATTTATTTAGCCGATAAAGTATGGAATACGTACATTGGGGTGTGCACTCCCTGGGTCGTATGCGAAGTGCTTTTTCACTATAGTTTAACCTTCGCTAGCAGTTCATCCCGGCCAAATCGTCGTGTTTAAATTCAACAAATCAAATGTACAGCGCCGCGTGTTGGTTAATTCTTTTTCCTTGATTTCCTGTTAAATTCTATTGCTGTTGCCAATGTTGTTAGTTCAAATCGTTCATTGCGCGCATTAATTCTGCTGTCGGTAGCGGAAATGCTCAATAATAATTACCTACTGCTACCCAACTTAATCATAATTATGTTATGCCAATAATAATTTGCTCCACCTACATTGCTCGCTCAGAAAAGGAAATGCAACTGTGCTTATGTGCAATTCTCTAATTCGTGCAGTATTAGACGAGCTCTATCTCTCTCTCTTTCTCTCTCTCTCCTGTGAAACGATGTTGCCCATCATCCCATCTGAGACAGAGAGTCTACAAGGGGAAGAATGTACGTAACTGTTCCGTACCCTTTGCGTTTTCATCCACTCACCGCGAAAGTACTCCTCTATTTGCTGAGGAACATTGCTCTCGCGCCCTAGTCCTTCTTATGTTTGCTGGATTTTTTCTTCTTCTTGGAGGATTTTGATTTCTTTTTCGACTTTTTACGCTTTCCGCCCGATTCGTCGTCCGTTTCCGTCGTTGCAGCGGAACGTTTGGCACGCTTGCGTTCCTTCTTGTGCTTTCGCTTTTTGCGCTTCTTGCTGCTACCGGTCGGGCCGGCATCATCCGTTTCGGGACTGCTGTCGGACGACGAGGTATCCGAATCGGAGCTGCTCGAATCGCTTGAACTCTTGTTTGATTTACCAGCATGTTTGTCTACCTTAGTCCGCTTACCGCTTGCACCCGTGCCGCCGGCAACGGTATCATCCCGTTTCGTGACACCATCGTCACACCGGTCCCGTTCAGTGGATCGCTCGCGGAGGTGTTCGGCGGATCTTTTACGGGACGGTGTCCGATCGGCAGGAGATTGTTCGGCCCGCGCCGTTAACCGTTCGACTCCCGTGGTGGAACTTGGAGCGGTTACACCCCTTTCGTCGGTTGCTTCCCGGGCTTTCGAGTTTGCACTGTCATCCCGGTGGTTTGACTTAGATGATGATACCCTACCAGACGCATCTTCCCGCTGCGGATGATGCTTACTCCGGTGCGTATCGACATCCTTGCGGGAACTTTCGGATCTCTTCGAGATCGGCGGCGGTGATACAGTTCGTTTCCGATCCCGGCTGTTACCACGCCGTCCACTGCCTCGATCACGATTATCTCGTTCCCGATCCCGATCCCGATCCTTCTCCCTCTCATGATCACGGCTCCGACCACGCTGGTGGCGTTGTTGATCGACCTTCCGACTATCACTCTTTTCCCTACTGTTCCGCCTGGTGTCTTCTTTCCGGTCGCGCGACGACTGTTGCCGATCATCGTTACCCCGTCCACCATTACTACTGGCCGTTCGCCGGTTCGATTGACCGGATTGCTTTTTATCTCCTTCACGTTTCCCGCCCGCAGAAGGGCGATTTCTATCCATCTGCTTACGACCGTCGGATTCGTCCCGCAATCGACTGCGACTTCGCGATGAACCGCGACGCCTATCTGTGAACGATTTAACGCGATTCATGTTATCGCTTGTGACACTACTCATTTTACGATTCGGCGGCGGTGTACGTGATCCGGTAAAGTTTGATGTGTTGTCCGTCACCTTGCAACCTAACCGTTCTTTCACTGAGGTACGTATCGGCGAGGAACGATTTTCCATTTTCAACTCTAGATTTTGCTTGATTTCGACAGAACGTTCCGCTCGGACATCGTGTACCGGTACAGTGACCTACAATAATAAAAGAGAATAATAAAATACGCATTAGTGATTGATGAATGAATAATATACAGAGAATTTGTGATGAAATACTAAATGGTAACCCATTTTTGGATTCTTCCCAAGTTGAAGTGGAACATTGGAACAGTGGAACAGCAAAAAATCTTCTTCTTTGAGGGTCATAAATCTTGGATGATTCATGAATCTTTGCGAATTCATGAAGCGTTGAAATGGAGATTCAGATTCATTCATTCAGTTCAATTATTCATTCTGATTCGCCCAACACTACTCCAGACGGTTCCGGTGAAGTTGAAATTTTGGATAGAATCGTTTTTACCGTGTAAAAATTTGATACAATTGATAACTATTCACAACTACCTATACATATTTCACTTCAACTAGAAAAGAATCAAGATTTGATTTCAGTTATTGCATTAAAACTTGAAAACTCGGTAAATGTTTTTTTATCGCTTAAATCTCCAATGGTTAAATGCAACCAAAAACAATACTGCATCTTACCTGAAAACGTTTGAACTCATCGGTTTCATGCGCATGCTTTATATCCACCAACCTAGGCGGTGAGCCATCGTGCGGCATATTGCCTGCCGTGTAGAGCTTTTGCCGTTCGACGCTAATCTTTTTAATTTCAATCGGCCGTATCGCATTGATGGCACGCGTGAAAATTGCATGTTCTGTTCGCTTCACTACCTCACCAGTAACCTTAGCATCGCCGGCCATCTGCTGACCGTCCCTATCGCAACTGTCCTCCAGCTGGTCGGCGGGCGATCCTGCGTCCTGTTGTTCCACCGTTGATGAATTAATCTGTCCCTCCTCGTCCATCTCCCACTTCGACAGCTCAGGCATCATGGAATTGTCGTCTTTCGGTTGTAGGGATAGCGTTTGGTCGCCACCATCGAGCTCCTGCTCGTAGTCGAGATTTGCGTGTAGATCCAAAACGGAATCGGATCGCTTCATCAGCATGTCACCGTCTCCGGTGGTATCGAGCTTGGTAGGGTTTTCCTGGCTCTCCGTACTATCCGCCAAGCCCGCCATACTCTCTTCCTCATGATCGTTTGCACCGGTCTCGCAAAGTTCCAGCTGATCTGCTTCATACTTATCCGGTATGTCCGAATACAGATCCGCATGATCATGGCCATCAATGTGGGCTTCTTGTTGTTGGTGTAGAAGTTGCTCAGCGTCCGACTGCGGCTGTTCCGGAGGCGGTTCGGTATCATTATGTTCCTCATCGTCAGCACCAGAATCGCCGGAATCGCTATCATGCTTCGGATCCTCACTAGCGACACTTGCAGGACGTTCATGATCGTCTCCATCATTAGACTGACTATCGCGCGCATGATGACTGTTTGGATCCTCCAATTCTGCTGTTGTTGGTTTCGCCATCGGTGCTTCATCACGATCCCGCACCGTTGGTGTGGCCGGTTGCTGGGAACTGTCCGGTTCCTCCTTCTCAACCGTCTTCCGCTCCTTGCGCCTATCTCTCGACCGTCGCTCCTTGTCCTTTTCCTTCCGTTCCTTCTTGTGTTTACGCTTTTCCACTTCCTTTTCCTTTTTGCGTTTCTTTTTATCCCGATCCTTCTTCCTATCCCGTCGATCTTCATCGCTCGAATCACGGGGCTTTTTCTTCGCCAGTTCTTTCGTCTCTTTGTCCTTGTCGCGATCCTTCTCCTTGTCGCGATGATCCTTTTCCTTCTCGCGATCCTTTTCCTTTTCGCGATCTTTTTCCCGATCGCGCAGCCTTTCTTTCTCGCGCTCTTTTTCGCGTTCCTTCTCCCTCTCCCGTTCGCGTTCTTTTTCTTTCTCCTTGTCGCGCTCCTTTTCCTTCCTTCGGTCCCGTTCCCGATCGTGTTCCGTATCGCGTTCCTTATCCTTGTTGCGTTCCTTTTCACGATCACGGTCCCGTTCTCGTTGACGGTCACGTTCCCGATCCCGGTCGCGATCATGCTCGTTACGTTCCTTAGCACGATCTCGATGATGATCTCGCTCATCTCGCCGCCCATGTTGATCCTGTTCGTTTCGCCTCTCCTTTTCGGGCAGCTGGTGTTGTTTGCGGTCCTGCTTCTCCTTCTCGTGCTCACCGGTTGACCGTACACCACGGTTTGCAGCATTCGATTTTTCGTGCCTTTCCGCAGACTCCGACCTCTTCGATCGATATTTCCTTCTGTCCGAACCATCACGATCCGATCCTTCCTGGTTGCCCGTGGCTTGCCGTTTGCGGTCACGTGAACGTGATCTACCCCGCCCATGGTTACCACCACCACTCGCTGGCCCGATTGATGATGGCCGATGATCGACGCTTCTGTGGTCGGAATCACGAGCACTGCCTGCACCACTCTTGCGTTCTACACTTTGCCGATCCACATGTTCATCGTGCTGGCGGGCCGATGTTGCATGTTGATGGTATCCAGATTCAACGGGAAATTCGGACCACTCACCCTGCTCTCTGGTCCGCTCCGCCTGGTCATGCGCAGCGTTCTGCTGTTGAGCAGCGCTAGGCGACGAATGGCGGCTGGACGTTCGGTGCCGTTCGCTCGTACCTTTCGTATGTGAATGCACCATATGCTCGCCTTCGCCATCGCCAAAGTCCTGCTGCTTGGCACCTCCATAACTACCGCCAATGCTTCGTTCTCGTTCATCGCGTCCCGGATACCTAAGTACATAGGAGAGGTCCAAGAAACATTCCCAACACACACCACACAAAACCGGGACGGGGACGGAAAAGGTGGAAGAGAAAGAAAAGAAAGCGAATACATTAATTAATAAATAGCTCTCACGGCGTGGATTATTCTTTGCAAAGCCGCAAAAAAAGTGTCACTGTTGAACAGACACCCCGGGAACATGTAAGTAGCATCTGTTGTCACATCAAAAACACGATCACTTTACCTCAAATCATCACGCATGGGAAGGATGAAGGACAGCTTTTCTCGAGCAAACACAGATAGCTGGAAAAATCCGATCGCCTATGGATATGCCTATCACTTTAGACGAAACTTTAATCACATTATACTTAAGTTTAAATTAATCCTAATGTCCAATTTAGTTTGCACATGTACAAAAATCAGGCCTTTACAGATGACGGTTGCAGTGCAGGTTCCGTTTTGCCGATAGTCACGGCATTTGTTTTAAATTTAATTCACAATGGTAAGATAAAAAAGGGGATTGTTTCTATAACATTAAAGAAACCGAAAAAGGTTAACATGAACATGGTTGGATATAGTGCAGCATATGTCCGTGATGTAATGGGTTACAGCGCCTATAATTCCCCAGGCTCAGCGGATGCTTGTGGAAATACTGCATACAGTAACAACGTGCTGTGTCAACGATACGAACGTATGCGCGATTGTGCGATTGAACTCTATTTTAACTTTACCTAAACAAATTGCGGAGCGCATGAGTAATTTAAATCGCAACAAACACAATCACAAAACAAAAACAAAATATAATAATATCTTAATTCACACAGGCCGCTTTTATAATATCAGGGTTTGGGTTTTTTTATTAAAATTCACACAACATTCGCCCTCATACGATAGTATTGCTAAATATGAAATAAATTCAGCGTCCCCTATAACATTATAACGAAGGAACGCAAAAGCGATTAATGAATGCTAATGTAATATCTACAGTGTGGAGCTGAACAATGTTTTCGTCTTGGGTATAGTTATTTCACAATGTAACAGGCGTTTCGGCTTCGAAGCTACCTTATTTTTTGGAAAAGGCAGAAATATCACAGAACGCGTGTTTAATTGGCTTTAACTTTCGATCTGCTCTTTAATGCCCAACGTATCTCCTTCCGACCGGTTGATCATCTCCGCCATTGTGCGAACAATTTCATGCTAAATTTTAACCTATTTTAACAATTTGAAAAGATAATTTTTTATTGACTTACTTGAAATATGGAAAGGAAATGTTTTTGTTTTTCCATTGCCCTACAATGTTGCAGCTGTCAGTTTTGAATTATAATTTGTAATTGTTTCTTTAGCGTCCAAAGGGTACTCCTGTAAAATACGATACGCTTACTCGTCTGAACCGGCGTACGTTTGTTTTTGTTTTTTTATAAAAATGGAAATTGAATTGCAAAAGGATGAAAAAGCACGGAAGATGGAGTTCATCTGATCATCAGTTTCAGTGATCATCACAACTTTCGAACATTTTTTTTTGTTACTACACTTCACTGCACTCAAGAATTAATAAATAATTTAATAATTAATTCACCCAGTTTCAATAGTATAAAACGCATCCGCTTCGTTTACATCATTTTAACATAAAGTAGAATATTATACTAATTATAACGATCCTGTTTTGTAAAACAGTATAGCTTATAGGGTTTTACAAGTCAGAACTGCCAAACAAAGGCAGGGTAAAATTAACTACAATCGATTGAAAATCATCATTGGCGAGAACTATTTTAACTATCAGTGAGATCACGGTATGTTTAAGGAATACGAATAGGGCAAAAATACATTTAATTCTGACCAAAAAATGTGTTTTTACGTAATATACGACTAATAACGCAAATCTTAATTAAAGTTTAAACCCATGATAGAAATATTAGAAATATTACAATCAGTCTTTGTTTTTTTTTTCGTTTAAAACAATGATGATCCAACGGACCCCGCATAATAGGAACGCAAAACATTTGCACTTAGGTATACTCAGGTATTATCACTAATATCACACATTAATATCACAGAGCTTTTGGGACGATTATATATGTTGCGACAGTGTTTAAAAAGTAAAGAAAACTTCTACTGCTTTAAAATGCACAAATAATACTGCGACTGTAGCTGTACTGCTTGCGTGATCGAACGCAATCGTTACGACACCCTGCAACGTTTTGTCGCATCGCAAATAGTACACCAACAATACTAAAATTAGTAATAACATGAACACAATACCTGTTTGACTGTGCGGAAGCCACCAAACCCGTTTGCATCGAGGGTCCTGGCCCTCCGCCTAATCCACCGCTGCCCATCATGCCGCCACCGTGCTGACCGGCTGGTCCGTGTCCATCGCGGTAGTCATTCATATGCTGACCATGCAAAAAGGCTGGTGGTATATCATCTGAGCGTCCACCTTGCATCGGTAACATGTGACCCGGCTGGTGACGATCATACCCCCGGGATGGAAAGTGTTGCATATTTCCACCTACATCCCGATTGTTTCCTCGTGCACGACCACCCCTTGGTCCTCCGCCGCCTCTCATAGGACGATTGCCGAAGCTGTTTGAAAAAAGACAAAAGAAAAGGTTATAAATATAATCATGGATAGAATGGACGCGCTGAGTGCGCTACTTACCCGAAGCCGGAATTAAATCCAGGTGATCGGTCTCTGTTGAAATCTCCCTGGCGGCGTTCATCTCGACGATCCCTATATCTAAAAGAAAATTAAAAATATAGTAGATTGAAGTTTTATAATTCATCAATTATAAACTTGAAGGTTTACAGGTACAAAGGTAATGTTGGAACTATTTCTGGATTCTTTTTAAGTTGAAGTGAAATATCACTTCAACTTGATAATATTCAGAAATGGATCCAACTTTTACGCTTGCTCTTGAAAACCCTGTAATGAAGTTAATTATACCTCATTCCACCAAATGATCCCGAACGACTTCTGCTGCGTCTATCTCTATAGCCCGGACTGCGTGACCGTTTTCGTGGAGACTTATTTCGTTTCATTGGCGAACGTGATTTCGATCTATAACCAGAATAAATATAAAACAATGGTAAAACTTCTTCTCTTTTCTACTCTCTCTCTCTCTCTCTCTCTCTCTCTCTCTCTCTCATTCGCTTCCAGCTATTGTAACATACCTTGTATAAGATCGCGAACTACCGGAACTATACGAACTGGATCGATTACGGCGACGTTCTCGCATACGATCGCGCTCGTCTGGATGTTTATCGTCCGGTGATCGTCGTCTGTCGGGCGACCGTTGACGCGATGTGCGTCGTCGATCAGACGAATTACCGCGTGGACCACCACCGCGACCATTATCGAATGATCGTGATCTGCGGCCCCGGTCAACCATAGGCGACCGGTTACGACGCATTTGCTGCTGTTGCTGCTCTTGCTTTTTGCGCAACTCTTTCTCGCGCATGATTCTATTGAACGCTTCGAGGGGATCGTCGATAACCCTGTGTGAAATAAATTCGGAAGTAAAGAAAAAACGAATATTAATTCACAATGTTTAAATAAACAACTACGTGGAATGAACGGTCAGCTTACCCAGGCCCAATCGATGGATGTACACTTGGATAGCCTCCCATCGGCCCTGGACCCATCGGACGTTGCCTTAAATGGGGAGGATGGTGTGACATAAACCCACCACCACCACGCATCGGATACATCATGCGTGTTGGTCGATCGCCGGGATACATTCCGCCATGATGTTCGTACGATCTTTGCTGTTGCTGATAACCACCGCCTCCCTGCTGCATTCCATAGCCTCCTCCTCCTGGACCATTATTTCCACCGCCGGCACCACCAGCACCACTACCACCGCCGCCCGGACCACCGTAAGGTGGATGTCCGACGTGACCTCCGTATCCACCATTACCAGGGCCCATGTAAGCCCCGCTTGGATGTCCCATAGCCGTTCCTATGGCTTGAACGTGTTGTGGATGATTATGTGGAATCGGCATTAACCCTCTCCCACCACCACCACCACTACTACCACCGCCACCATTGCCACCATGTAAGTATTCCGGCGAACGTTCGCCGTACTCGCGCCCTCGTTCGCTCATCATCCCAGGCGGTCCAGCCCCATAACCGTCGCCATCCTTCTCCTCCATTAGCATACGCCGCCGATGATCTTCTTCACGTTCCCGGTCCATATGGTCGTTACCACGGCCACTGTTATTACCATTCCCACCAGCACCATAACCGCTTTGCTGGTTCGCTATCATCTGCTGTCTTTCGTTCGGTGGCGTATCGTGGCCATGCGTTCGCCCATGTCGCATCGGTCGGCCACCGCCATTATAGTGGCCACGGAACGCACCTCGACTCTGCAGATGAGCGGGCGGCACGGTAACTGTGATGTTGTCCTCATAGTCCGACTCATTGTCGAACCCGGGACCTGCTGTCGGTCCCATCCCCGCGGACTCTTTATTCTCCTGCCGTGGCGAAGCGAGATCATCTTGCAGGGATATTTCGTCAAATAACTGTGGCTGCTGTTGATGGATAGCATCCGCATTGCGATGTCCAGCGTCATCTTCATAGGTAGAGGATTCCACCATCTCGGTGGTAGTGGAAATGGAACTACCAATAGGTGCACCGCCTTCCACATCACCGAACGGTACCGTGGACGATAAACCACCGCTAGTGGTACTGTCTGCAGTCGGTATTTCTTCCGGCTTTGTTTGCTTCTTCCCTACCGTGGCTGTGACAGGAAAGAAATATTTTATTTGTAGTTAAATGTTAAACAAATATGGTTTTGTGCACTTACCTTTCGATTTGGTGTATCCCGTTTCGTTGCGGAATGCATTCACGGAGGTACGCAGGAATCGGTTCGGTATCAGCGAACCCGGTGATGAACCTTTCTCCTTACAATCCGGACATTCATTGTCCTCCGATTCGAGCAACGCCGTGCGCACACACTCGTCACAAAACGAACTCCCACAGCACGGTATCATAACGGCGTCCGTAAACAAATCCTTGCAAATGCTACAGATGAGATCTTCCGGTATGACTTGCTTTTCTTCCGGTGGCATCTGTACCGGTTGCATGGCCGGATTCTTTCCCACCTCCTTGTCGCGCTCGATAAATGACCGCGGTATACCGGACGTTCGCTTTACCTCCATATTCTCCTTTGGCAGTGGACCCATCGGACAGTTCTTTATCCAGTGGCCCGGCTTGTGGCAACGGTAGCACTTGTAATTCATTGGAACTTCTCCCGTTTGTGTACCACGCACTTTCTGGTAGCTGGAAGTGAATGACAAGCGGGAAAGGACATTTATTAGTTGATGGCACACACATACGCACCCATAAGGCGTAAGAACAGTCACTACCAACATTAAACTAGTACCTGTGTTTAAATCTATCCCATAGCACGATAATGTAAGCATTTTAAAAGGAAAACCACGCATTGCAGATATGTTAGACTATTTGCATCGATAACGACACTACACCCGAAACACTTACTTGGTAGGATCATATTCCGCCGTACTTTGAAACATCATCTCACGAATCTTGTCCTCTTCAGTACCATTCATCATCGAAAGATCGACATTGGTTTGCGAGCTGGCCGCATCATGTTTACCACGCGGTGCCGGCGCCGGTGCATTCTGCTCCGGTGCCGCCTTCTCCCAATTCTTTTTCCCCTGCGACTTTACCGGTACGCGTGCAATAGTAAGGGACGTGTTTTTGGGTATCAGCATATTATCATCATTGTACTCTGGAATGCAAAAAAAAAAACGGATTATCATACTGTTTTACATACCAGTAGCACACGCGTGTCGTCTTACCTTCTTTAGTCTGTGCATTGGTAATCTGAAGATCGAAGTCGACCGTTTTACCCAATCGCTTCTGCTGAATGATAGCTTTCTTCAGATCTGCCACCGATATGTGCAGCCCGTCGAACGTGATCGTATCGAAGTCGAGGGTGCTTTTAAACTTGTAATGCACCGACATTTTGACCGTATGGAACAGCACAAACCACAGCCGTGAACGTGAATGCACACTGAAACAAAAGCAGATAGAGGGGAAAAATGAATTTATGTAAACATGGCGCACGTTCATTTACTATGAAAATTGTTGATTGAAAGCTAGAAGGTTAAAAATTGTTTCGTCTGTGATTTGAAGCGGATTTTCCATGCTTGTAACTCAAAATAACCATTAAAACAGCGTCGGCTACACTAGCAGTTCCAGTTCGGAATACAGCCTTTTTCACGGAATTTGACAACACCGACTGAAATGGAAGCAAAGTACTATCGCTCCGGTATAGGTTATGATTATCAACTAAAACTAGATCAATCCCAAATCCTTTTCGCGGATACAATCGTCATCATTCGAACGAAATTTGGCACAAAATCTTGCCCATTTGCAAACCACTTTCACCAATCAGACCGGATCACATTTTCACACAGGTCGTCCATGTTTGATTCTTTCGCAAAGTTACCCTTTCTTTGCCTACGGAACCTTACACACAAATCAAAAACACATCGCACATACGTTTTCCCCCACAATTCTTACGTAATTTAACAGTTAAACGACAGTTATAAGCTTACCGCAGGTGTTATTACCTTAAAAGCGTCTATTATTCACCGTTTTACTGTGCTTTGTTGCATGTTTTGTCTCGACGAATTCACGAAACAGCGCGTCGAAGATTACAAGCCCGACTATTTTCTACCCATATAAAAAATGAAAGCTAGCGGTGGCCTTGTTGCCAGCCGCTGCGTGCAAGAGCAGCAGCTGTCAAAATTGACCTGTCACTGGTAATGCGCTGTTGCGTTACGAGGCGTTAGCAAAGGGTTCAAATGTGTATTATATACGTTACGCGTTTGTTGCTGATGAGATCAAAAAGATAGAATGCAGCATTTTCTCGTGAAAAGCATACATTATTTTCCATCGCGAACCCTGTGGATAAGATTGAAACATTTCTCACCAACTCCGAATGGGTTTCTCTACATTTACCTAGGGGTTAATGTCTTACCACATCTGTTTGTTCATTGACCATACAAATAGTAGGATGCAGAATCAGGTGCACCTAGGTAAAACTTGATATCGCCAGAAATTCGACCAAAACTGATAATCGATACTAACGTAACTCAGAACTGGTTTAAAAGTTACGTAACTTTTCTTTAACAATGGCCAGTTCGTGCAGTTCGATTAACCATTTCGATTGAAATCAATGCAGCAGGAGAAAGGTTTACCACGATTTTTTACACGCTTATTAACTTTTTATTATCTTTCGTTTTAATGGCATATAAAAGTCGCACCGTACAAATGTGCAATACGTACGTTTAACGCGTTCAGTAAATTGAAATCGAAAATTAAACTTCCCTAGATCTCCAATCCAGAGCTCTTAATCTTGGTAATACGTATCATACAGGTAACTAATAAAATTTTCCATATTTTCTCTTTTTATGGCACGCAATTTAATATAACGGTACATTAGCCGCACCATCCACATATCTTGCATCAGCACCAGCGGAATCAGTCTAGCTTCGTGGTATATTTGTTCCAGCATACTTATTCTTTTGAACAGTATAGCGATGCATAGAGGTCTTTTCGGTACACTGAAGATGAAAAAGATGTGCCATTAAGTTATTACTAAATCTTACTACTGAATTACTAATATTTGCTTATATTATACGTACTTCTGGTACCTGGATATGAAACGGTCGAAAAATAACAGAAGGCCTACAAAGTGATCTTCCGTAAATATCTTTGCCTTACTCGTTATAAATTGTAACCAGATTGCAATTAGATCTTTCAATCTGATCTTTTCGGTGAATACATCTGCAACGAAGGGTTAGGCGAAATGTTAAATGTGTGATAATGTCCCTGTTAGGATTGTATAACAAATTAACCCCATGAAGAACTTATCAACCTCATACATACCATTGTACGAGAGCACCTGAACATCAGAAGTGGTTAATGAAATTACATTGATAGGATCTGTATGTTTAGGTGCACCTTTCATGAAAATTAAAGTATCACCCTTCTTGATTCCATCCACCGCACGAATCGCGACCGCGCCATGGTCCAATAATCTGTTGGTTCAAATAAACCATAAACCAAATAATAAATAACAAATCTTTGCATTGTTTTATCTCTTCGAACGGTACATTATACTTACATGGTGACAGTATTGTAATCAGTGCAAGAAGATTTCATCTCGGTCTGGAACCGATACAATCCAAAGTACTGATTTCGCTTCGCTACACTTGACTCGGAAAAGGACCTACAATCCAACGATCTAGCACCTGTCGTGTGTACCATTTCGTCATAATCGGTTTTGTCAAATGCCAGCTCGTACTTAAAACAACACGCTTGTGATTCCGTAAGGCATAACAAGCGTAACAGGACGCTCTCCACGAACGCGTGACGCAAATGAAGTGGAAAAGGTGTCCAACAGTGCTTATAATGTTCCAGCAGCTTCATATCCTCCAATATCAAGTACAACAGTTGTGGGACCGTTTGAACTAGAGTGTGACAAACTTTCCTTTCGTCTGAGAAGTGATCACATGTAAGCGCTTGGAAGACTTGCAGAAAATCTGCCGAATGTGTATGATTTTCAAGCAAAACATCCCAAAGTTGCTGTACCGTGTGAGGTTCCTCAAACGAGCGCTTGCGTACCAATAGGTTTTGCTGCAATACATCCAAAGCCTTCACTAGCATCCGTAGTGTTAACACATGTTTCTTCAAGGGAGGATACTGCAACTGAAATCCCCGGCACTCATACTGGTGGTAATGAATATCAGTTTGCTGGCATTCTACACTACAGTAAAACACCGCACAACACCGCGTACAGCTACAAACACACAAAGGCACAGAATTAGACGCATTATTATGTGCGAGGAAAGTTTCAATTTTACTTCCATTACTTACGGAATTGTGTATAATATTTTGAGCGTACAATTATTGCACTGCATCCTGGAATCCTGGACATAGCCAACTAAAGGTTTATCAATGAACACGAAATCTCCCCTGTTGAAGTCACGTTTGCTTATTAGCATTCCGTCCTTACTGTGAAAAATTATCCAAAAATAGGCATAATCTGGGTTCCTTGCCAGGATATAAAAGAAATACTTACGATTCACATGAGATGGCCCTACTGTCGTTGGTCCCGAACAGATCTCGTTCCCACCATAGAACGTTTAATTCGGTGCCTTCATACCAAAAAGGGGAAAGGGTCAGCTATGGTAGCATTTGCCATATTCCAATCTCATTATACTTACGAAATTGTCCCAAATTGCTATAGGCTTCGTTTAGTAGCTGAATTATCTCCTGCTGTATATCGTCCGCTGCAGTGTCCGGCTCGACGGCATGAGCCGCCTCCAGGAAGCGTATGGAATCTCGTAACTTGCCAATACGTAGCAGATGCTTACCACAGTGACTCAAGTATAGTTTCATCTGCATCGGATCGTATACCTGGTATAGTTTTTCATGGATCATTGGCAATGTTTCGTCCATTTTTACATTTTTTTTAAGACATTGTAAATATTTCGCGATATCCCTACGCACAAGGAAACAACTAAATTAGAACAATGATCGATCGATGGGGAACTTACCGAAACTTACGTTATGAACTTTATTGGTAGTGGATTTCTACGAATAACTTTGATTTCAGGCACTTTTTTATCATTTTGAGATTCTACATCGATTGAAATTTCAGCGCTGCGGGAAGCCATTCTTGAGCAGAACCCGATCACTATTCACAGAAGGATTTCCTATGAAACACACGTTACCTCTATTCTACGAAAAGTGCGCTCTACATTCCTCTTTGACTTTTCCCCAAAACGTCAAATTCAATGCAGCAGTCTGTTCAATCTCTGCAGACGATTTTCTTAATTCATGGTTAAATGACTAACTCTATAAGAACAACGTTCAATGAAAGTGTAAAGTTTGCACAAAGCAATCAAATATTTATATTTGCAAGCTTTACACCACTAATCCATTGAAATCGAAGAGAAATCCGTTATTGCTTGCAGCAACGCGAATCCAGTTTCACGTCAACGGTAGGTTATAAACGCGCTGTATTTGTTGACAAATGGATTTTCAAATTAAAACCGCTACTCGGGTTTTTTTTTTATTCAGGTACCCAGTGCAAATGTGGTTCGAAAAAATAGAATTATAAGTTAGTTCGCATATTGCTGCACGATCTTAATTACATTTCAAGCATACGTTATAAGTTACATAATAAATTGATACACAAATTCAATATTCAAAACCAGATTATATTTCCTCAAGGATGTCGATTTTACCAAGATGCAGTGATGAGTACGAAAACATATGCTTTCTCAATGGCATTTCTTGTTTGCGCAACTGTAAACGAATGTATGAAGCATGCAACAGGTTGTTTATTGGCGCTTTGTCGAGATACAGCTTTAGTTTTAACAGCTAGACGCCCATTCACGTAAGGTAAATATTACCTATGCAAGCCAAGCTGCCATATTAAGCGTTGGCAATGAGCTACACGATACGAGTGAATTTGTTGCCGACACCGGGCAGAATGCATTCGACTGAATCTTCGGTAATGTTGGAAAAGCGTTACACATCAACCGTGCAAGGCTAACTTTGCGTATTTCGGTGAGCTGGGCCGTCGTGAAGCTTCCCTCCTGTCCGCCTGCCTCAAAGAAGTATCGATCACCAGTACGCGTCGCGAGGAACTGTTGCTTGAAAAGACAGTAAAACGTTGGACCCAAAAGGGATCCCTCTATTGGTTCCTCAAACGCACCAGCGACAAACAGATCAATATCGTCCACGGATGGGTAGTACAAGCGGAGTTTTTCAAGAGTTTTGGGACAAGGATCCTTGAAGCTGGCATTGTACGCTTCCCACGTTGCGAACCGGGTCAAACCGCATCGAGAACGGTAGTCGTTGTAGCGTGCAAAGCCAAAGTCGCGCATTCGCTGTATGTCCTGGGCAAGAAAATCTAGTCCCACAGGTTCACTTGCCAAACGATACATAAAATTTTTCCATTCGATGCTGAAACTCCTAGTCGAAATCAGTTTAGTTGATTGGGTGATAAGTCCGGTAAAGAACGAGCTAAACATGCTTTCGAATAATGTTAGGTTGCCCGCCAAGCTGCTTAATGAAAACGATTGCACTGTGTTGTTAAGGTAGAAGCTGTCCAATAAAAAAGTGATATGTTAGCATGTCCCATCCCAGCAGTAGTTCAAAAGGAATACTTACTTGATGCTGCCCGGAAGCTGAGCTTGCATGTACGGTACCAGAACTCCGCCAAATTCACTCAACGACGATGGGTTTTGGAAAGCATTGAAATCCGTTGCGAAGCCCGATCCTTCAAATATCAGCCGGTCTTTTATCATGTTCGCGCGTCCCAAGACACCTGGAAGGTACTGGTAGTACACGATGTACTGATACTGAGCAATGTTGATGCGTCTCGCTTCTTGAAATAGCACCTCATCCGACCAGTTCGCATTGAGCAGTTTCAACTGATTTGCCAATCGGTTGTGCTCCCTCAGAAAGATTAAGTGCACTGTGGCTGTCATTGGGAACTGGTAGCTGCGTTGATCGGCCAACACATAGCACCCATCACTTCCGCTACATTCTGTGGTGTATTTTGTCGCCCATTCACCACCGTTACGTCGTACCGAAAGCAGTTTACCGCCCGTGAATGCCCTCACACGGTTGCTGTCCACGACACTATTACCGTAGAGGAACGATAGGTCCAACAGGCTACTTGCACTATTTATCTGCTGAACGGGCTGCCGTGGTTGGGTGGGCTGTTTCGTGAGCGCCCTCACATAATTTTGGCATCCGATGTTAAACCAAGAGTACACGGGGTCATCCATACCGATAAATATCGCGTAACATCTGCTAGAAGCGGACTCTGGCGGTATAACCTTCCTTTCAGCACAGCACTGCAAATTAGTGTCTGCGCCGGCGGGGGAACTTAAATCGTGGCCAATTGCTTGCAGAAAGAATACGTTGATCAGCGTGTTGGTCGGATCGGGAGTTTCATCGATCGAAAACAAATTGTACGATATTTGTCTGGCGTTAACGTATTTACTGCCGTTACTCATGACCGGTGGAGTAGATATTCCGTCCGCATAATTCGGTGGAAGCATACGAGCATATGGTTCGCCAGATCTGCCCAAATTTGGAATGGTTGTGCTGGAGCAAGAGGAATCAATCGAGCGATATTTCGATTTGGGACAGCTGCTTCCGGTGGTAGTAGTACCTGATGTACTAGCCGGTGTAGTAAACCATGTTGCTACAAAGTTAACGGCCAACGATAATACGACCACATTGACAAGAATTCGCTGTATCGAGAGATGGGAAAATAATGTGTACTTGATACGATATGGTTTTATGGTTGTATGGCTGCTCACCTTCATCCCCAACATGTTGGAGTTCTGACAATCCGTCTGTTTAGTAGCTCCTTGCCAGTTGGTGCTACGTGTATCACTGTACGAGCCGGATACAAGATATTCGCTTTTTATACAAGTAAACTGCTGAATCGATCGTATGTCTACTTCCTACGCGATCGAATGCAAATCTGAGCGGTAATAGTCTGTGTAGGGTGAACATTTTACGGTTGGTTGGAAAAATATTGTAACAGCTGATTACATTCTTCGTTTTTTTTTTATTACCTTGGTGCACAATTTGCGAAGATATTTTGCGGTAAATCTGGTTCGAGGGATTTTTTCGGGAGAGATTGTGGTGACGTAACCGAAACAGGTTCTAACCAACTTCAAGCGAGCAAAATCGAACTCACGAAAACGTATGAATTTTGTTTTTGGTGCTTTCGGAATTCAAAAATTACCATTCTTCATCCACTTTGGCGTATTGGTTATTTCCTAAGTATGGTTTCATTACGGTAAACATACTGAATGCATAAAGGAACTGATCGCGTAAGTGCGATGGACTGGTTTGTGCATTTTTTCTATAAACTAACTAAAAACTTCATGTACGGCTTTGGTTTTGGATAGAGGACATTGCGGAAGCTTGACTCGCACATTCCTAGAAAGGTACTTTGAAAAAAGTTTTGTTGTTTTCGTTATCATTGTACGATGCTTTTCACCGGGTTGTTAAAGCTCTCCAAGTTGTCATTCAAATTTATGAATATCACTTGGAATGTTCTAATTATTCAGCAAAATTAATGATTTACAAATTTAGATACATTGTTTAAATTTTTTTCATTAGAATGGATTGTAAAATTTATGTTATACAACTATATATTGAGAAACATCACATAAGTTAGCTAATTAATCCTAAAATCATATGTTTAATCTCTCAACTAGATACTGTAACCGCGCTCGAGGGCCCTTTGCTTGCATTTTGTCATTCCTCGGAATGAAAGTTCCAACTTGGCATTCATTTCTTGTTTTCGACGGTGGAAAAGGATATCAATTTTTCTCTCCACAGCGCGAAATCTGTCCGGTTTTGTCTGTGATCAAACGGGGCTGCTAAAGTCCTGTTTCATTTTTGTGTAAATTGTGCAATCGTTTAACTTTTCGTATATACACACACACGTAATATAGAGTCAGTGCCGTTCCGATCGCCCAAACACCTAGCTGCAAAAAAGTGTGCAGCACCAGCAGGTACGTGAAAAAGTACGTGCTTGGAACCGTCTGGATGCTAGATTGAAATGAAAATCGGCCAACATTCCTAGATAAAAACAAACGGTTTCCAACCTATGTGTATCGCTTCATAGAGAAGCTTGCCACTGAGTGATATCAGCATGAAGTGAAAGTGAAAATAGATTGATCCAGTCAATAGGCGAGAAGAGTTCAAGGACTGTTGTTGAATGTTAGCAGTAGTACAATTCTCCTTCATTCCAACCGTGGAGGCGAAATTAGATTAAATTGGGATTTATAGTTCATTTATCACGCCCACGGTGTCTTTCAGATAGGACAAAAGTGGTATGTTTCTGCATTAATTATGCATTCCTCTGTTTATCAATGTGTTGATAACGCGTCCTGCAAAATGTATGGTACCAAACGTTAAGTTCCACATGATAGTTGCATTCGGTGACCCAGTCAGAAGCATGTTTTCCAACCAGTTCACTGTTTCACTCACAATTTTAATCGATCGACTTACACGTCTCCTACAGAGTGGGGACGATTTTCGATCGCATCAAATCCCCTCCATGCTTGGCAGAAATTCCCCGTTAGAGGTGATTATGAAAGTCTCTCTCGTCGCTGCTAGGATGGTGCAAATGGCATTTTTTCAGATAACGGCAGTTTGAATATTCTGTGTATTATTACATATATTCTCTTATAGAAAGTATGCCGGGTATAGTTAACAAGGGGAGTAAAATTTCCGGACAACAGCACTGTTGATAGAAGTGCGATGAAGCTATCTAATTTCGTTGCGATACAACTGCTGGCAGGTGTGACACGTAGCAAATTATCCAACGTGTACGATACGCACAGCTTTCGGCCAGTGTATTTTTGTGCAATGATATCGGGGCTGTGTCTTGATAAGATTCCAGTGTGTTTACGTTATGTCACTGAACAAGACCAATTTATGATTCGCCGTCGATAATGTTTGAAACTGGAACTGTGATATATGTTAGTTATGCTGTATTTGTGTTGTTAGAACGCTGATGTTTAACTCTTCATCAATGCTAATTTGCTTTAACCGTTTCTTTGTAGCTGTACATCATCGCAACGCCTACCAAGCATGAAGTATTTGGATGGTGTTTCGCAATAAGAAGGATTTTATCCTATCACTTGCCGTTTGACCAAGAAGAAAGCCTGGAAATCTGTCCGACAAAAACACGTCTGGCGGCAGGTGACCGGTATTTCCCGGTTACCGTAAAAGAATGGCGGAACAGTTTTCGGCTTCGACCGCTTTTACGAACATGAACAACAACACGGACGGATGGGGTGATGATTGGGGCGATTGGAATGACAACGCCGCTACGAACGTGGATACGGCAATGTCTAAGACAATTGGTAACGTGCAAGCAACACCGAACGCACCTCCCAATGCATACTTCCAACAGCAGCAGCAGCCTCAACAACATCTCCAAACACAATATCAACCACAGCACATGAATCCAACCCCAGCAGGAACAACGTATTTGAACAGTGGAGCAAACCGAATGGATCAACACAATCACAACTATTTGCCAAACTTTGCGCAAGGTCCTGGTGGATATCAGCAGCAGATGATGGCGCCTAGTACGGCTAACCAATATCCTACCACGAATTATGCACCACCACAACCGGCGTATGGACAGACCAATAACTTCTTCAACGCACCATCCTCACACTCGGTTTCTGCATCACAGCGGCCATCCTCGCATCCACCAGCTTCGACAACGCCCCAGCTAGTGCCGACCTTCAGCCAGACCATTTCCGATAGCTTCGACACAACGGCGGGCAACAGCTGGAACTGGACCGTGCCGGAACCATTAAACCATGCGCATCCAAGTATCTCTAAAGTACAGACGGACGAAAGTGTCGCGCCAAAACAATTACCGCAACAACCTCCAGCACCGCAGCTACAGCAGCAGTATGAGGACTTCCCGCAACCGGGCCACATACTTCCAGCAAACGCTCAAATGCAACGCCTGAAGGCGGAAACACTTTCGCCGCAGTGGTCAATCGAAAGTCAAGTGTCGTCTGGCGATCGTTCACTGGAGAGTGATCCTAGTGGTGATAATAGAGGCACATCCCAGCCCAACACAGGTATGCCCTCGGACGAGGATTTGACTAGCGGTGCAAAAGGATCGGTTTACAGTGAAAAAACATCAGGTGTGGAAAATTCCGAACGGCAACATACATCCTATGCCACACCTTTTCCACCGTCGTCCGCCGCACCCTCGCTGGATGGTGTTCCTGACAAGCTGGATGAAGTTTTGGAAGCTTTAAGCATTAAACAGGAAGCAATGGAAAGCGTTGGTGGGCACAGTAACCTCGAAAGCAATTACCGTGGCGAGCAAACGTTTCCCCCGCCTCCACCTTCAATCGTCGGAACTGCGTCTGCTGGACCGCTGGTGAATGAATCGCTAACGCATGCCTCTAAAACGTCATCCACCACACCACCCTTGCCACCACCCCCGATCGATAATCCGACGATGGCATCTTTGTCAGCTGGTGGAGGACCACCGCCATCCATGTCCGGACCACCTATGGCCAGTGGACCACCACCGAAAGCAATGCAAATTGCCAGCTCGAACCCGTTCAAGCGAACCGGACCACGGTCTCATACAGCCACACCAGGATTGGGTGTTGGGGGACCATCTACTGCGTCGATCGTACCCCCTTCGAATGCGTCGATCGCACCACCTTCGACGAATGCCGGTGGAACGTTCTTTTATCAGCAACAGACACAACATCCCGCTTTACTGCAACCAGCGCCCGTAGAGGAAGTGCACGGTAACAATATCGAAACATTAACACCCGAAAATCAGGAAATTCTCGTCGAAACACGCAGCGAGCAATCGATGGAAAATCAAGAAATTGCTCCCAACAACGATCGAAATCAGTACCTCCAAACGGGCCACCTGTCGGAGGATGGTTACGGAGCAGAGACACCATCCGCCACTGTTAGCTCGCGTGCTGCTCTTCAAGTGGTCAGTGGATCTGAGATGGGTGCTAGTCACGGTGACGCTAACGATAGTCGTCTTCCTCCGCCGGGTCTGTCTCGATACGTCCCGGGCCAGAACGAACAGCAACCGGAACCGTTTGTGCAATCGGCCGTTGGACAAAACTTTCCGGAACCACCACCCGGGCTGGACCGTATGGTGCCCGGTATGGATCTGCAGAACGTGTCGGATCTTTCGCTCGAGCGTCAGGCAGATGGTGAGGTATCGGATAGTACCCCAGCTCCGGTAATTATGCCAACGGTTGCAATGAGCGCCAGGAACGATCATCTGCATCACCACCATAATCATCACGGTCACCATCATCACGACCGGCGTGTCGATATGAGCGATCGTAACCTTTATCGTGTTCCCGGTGAGGATGACAATCACAATCATCATAACCAACAACGGGTAGTACCAGGTGGAGGGTTAGAAAATGAGCGCCCCGTGCCTGCACCCTCGTCCGTGCCGAGCGCTGGTGCAATATCGGCTATTCCGGGAGCGTCGAGCTCGGCGGGATTAATAAACGCTGTAGCGACGCTTGACATGCCTGAGGAGCAGCGGGAGTTAGTAATGGACGGTGAAAATCCGGATGATCAACGGGAGGATTCATTGGTGGGAGGAAACTCCGTACCGGTAATGTCTGCGGCCGGTTCCGGTTCAAGCGCTGCCGGTGCTAGTGGTGTACCTATTGCCCTGGAGACGGAGTCAAATGTTACTGTCGACACGTCCCGCATGGAACCGTCGAACACGTCGACAGCGGACGACAGCGATAAGGGTGGTTTTTACGGACCCGGAACTAGTTCGAAGGGTGCCGGTCGTCGAGAGGACGACAATCTTCGACGATCGAACAAAAGCAAAAGTTCGCGCGATCGTTACGATACGGAAGATTCCGATTACAGCGAACATGAGCGTCGTCGGCGTGAGCGAGAAACGAGCGTCGGTGTTGCGGGTGGCAGTGGTACGGTAGCTGATTCCGGCACGCAACGACACGAACGGTCGCGGCGCACCGGTGGAATGCCGGGTGACCGCGACAAGGATAAACGAAAGGATAATGGACGCGATCGGGATCGTGACAGAGACCGGGAACGGGACCGGGATCGCGATCGCGATTATGACTATCGCGATCGTGATCGTGAGCGAAACAGGTCAGTTGGAAGGGTGGTGTTGCACCATGAGACAAATTTGTCACCACTGCCTAACTAAATATTTATGTTCGTTCATTCTTCCCGCAGATACGACCGCGATCGTGAACGCTATGGGCGCAGTAGTAAGTATGATCGCGAAAGTCGCTACGAAACCGATGGTTCAAAGTACGAAACCGAACGATCGACCCGATACGATAAAGAAGACAAACGATACGGTGGTTCCACGCGCGACGATTACTACCGAAAGCGAGAAGAGCGAGGACCGGCGGACGATGCTCGTGGTGCCGGGGGACGAGACCGCGATCGGGATACGCTTGAAAGACGACAGAGAAAGGAAAAGGAACGCTCCGAGCGCTACCGGGGTGATGAACGAAGGAAAGGTGAGTAAATTTCTACATGAATCGATCATTTTTGTGACCGATGTGATTATAAGTTCCCCAACATAGACATTATACACTCAATTCCCGTAATCATTTTTACTCGTACGTATTGGTGAGAGCCATTTGAAATTTTCACTGGACTTCATTATATGGCCGGAAGGGTTACAACTTTGATGATGACGCTACGGATGGTATTATCTCATCCCACCATGCGGCTCGTCCGGTGACATCTTGTCCGGCCATTATTTCTGATTCCATACGACCGTAAATGTTGCCATCGGCAGCACCTAGAGGTGAATTCAGTACAAAGTCCGGTGGTGCTAGCGAGTCTATCATCGCTACCGCATCCCGCTTTACAATGGGTAGCAGTCGTATGATCGCTTCCTGTACCAACCGCAAAGCATCCATGTTAAAGTATTCTGCGCTTTGCAGGGTGGCCATGTGTTTTAGCAGAAGCGTCATACCGTACAGTTCGGCTAGGCGGGTTAGATACGTTCGCTCAGGTGCAAGTTCCATTGTCTCGAGGTAGTGGCTAAATGCGCTGAATATTGTACGCTGGAACAGGGAAAAATAGATTATGTTACCTTGAAACTAACCGAGGAGCGATAGGTTACCTCTTCTTACCTCTCCAAACACTATGGCAAGATCCTTTGCGTAGAATATTTGGGTATTATTTCGAACATCAAACTTTTGGCATCCCTGTGCAAGTAAACCTTGTGCACGTTGATAGGTTTGTTCCAGCGTGTAAGCCGTGAGCCAGTTCAATGTATCGAGGATAACTGAGTAACGAAACCCGAACAAAAGATGCATAATAATGTAATGAAACTTCTCGTTATATTGTTGAACAGTATTGCTCACCGTTAAGGTCCAGTACTTGTTCAACCGTAGAAAATTCAACACGCTGCTGCATTATCTGCATGTAGTCGGATAAAAACGTCATCGATCCCAGCGGTGACATGAGTGCGAAGGCAGCGTAATCACCTCTCGTTCGAATGCCTAACAATTGCTGGGAAATCTGTTGCAGCAGTACATTGTTCTCGCCCTCGTAAGTCACGTTCGCGTCGTTGTCTACCCTCAAGTCAGCAAGACCCGCCATGCGAAGGTAACCGTGCCCGCCACACGCTTCCCGGCAATCCTGAATACCGTCTCGGGCCGCCCAGCTGCAGATGGGTTTGACGGTGGATGCGACGATATGTATCTCCAGCAACAGCTCATTAGCGATCGGTTCTGCGCGAAGCATGCGGATTTGCGCATCTCCGGACACACTGGCAAACCATCGATTGAACATCTTCAGCGCCACACAGGTAGCGAGATGTGGCAACAGTCGGTGCTGTTGTGACTGGTACTCCAGAATCGGTATCTCCGGATCATCAGCTGTTGGACCAAACTGACGCCTGACGGCTGAATAACGAATGCCGATGGTGAGCGCTTTAGCGAGTAGTGTCTGTGAAACGATACAGATGTTAACCCGACCCAACACCAGCGGCCCCAACGATAAGGCGAATCGTTCCACAGCGCTGCCGATCGCCGATTCAAACTTTCCCGTCACCGCGTTCACATCGCCGAACCGTGCCAGTAAATGTTCTCGCGGAATACGGTATTGGTGGAAACTCACGAACCCATTGTCAACGCCATTTAGGCCGGCCTTCTCGCCCAAATCGCCCACCAACAAACCGGGAAACGGTTGCAGCGTATGGCGGTCGCGAATCGGCACCAAAAACCCACAAACACCGTGGCATTCGCCGTCCGCTGTGTACAACTGTGCCCAGACGATCGTATCCGTGCAGCTTTTCGCTAAATTGCCTGCCCAACATTTTGCCGCCTCGAAATCCGGTGTGTCGAGGATGAACTCACGGTGGACCGGATCGTACGTTGCGCGTGTTCGAATTGCCCGTGCGTTCGTCCCGTGTCCGACTTCGGTTAGCGCGAACGAGCCAGTAATTTGTCCCGCCTCGGACTGCTCGATCACATGCGCCAAACGACCGTTGGGTTCGTCGAACATGCGTATAACACCGGTGAAAAACAGATAGTTGACGGTTAGGCGCACCAGCAGCGACATATCATATTCGGCAATAGTTGCGTAATAGACGGAGGCAAGCTCGGGTTGCTCCGTAAAGATGTCATAGTCGAAGAGCCGTTCGCGCTGCAAAAGTTGCATCTGTACCATTGCTAAACGGCGCCGTTCATCTGTGGGCAGATCACGTACGGTGCGGCCCCGTATAAAGGGTTCACTGGTACGAAACAGCCGATAGAGTCGATGTTGCATTTCAAGTCCACGTTGATCAGTAAAGAAAAGGCGCATTCTGCGCCAATCGATCGTGGCCACACTGCGGTACTCTTCCAGTGGTCCGTGCTTCGGTAGGGGGCTAAAGAACCGCTCATCTTGTAATAGCGTTTCTGTCGTGGACGATCTAAGCATACGTTTTAAGAAATTTCGGTAGAGATACTCAATGAAATTGAGATTATTCAAATCATTTAACTAACCGATTTGCACCAAACTCGATCAGCACCATTTTCTTCGGGTTTTTTTTTTTTGTTAAAAAAAATGGAAAGAATGCACGTAGATTTGTCTGAAGACACTAAATTAGATACTGCTGAGTGTTCCTGCAAGTAGCAGCTTGAACTAACGACTGTGATCAAGAAGTTTAATGAAGGTAACGACGAAGCCATAGCTGTCGAATGCCACATGACAGTAAATGTAGAAGATTTGGGAGAAGCGAAAAGTTTCGTTCGCTATACGCACTGTGCTGTATATCATTCAGTTCGACCCGAATTTTGGAAACATTTGCGAAACGATACCACGAAGCACTTTTGACTTTGTCTCTTTTTTGTGAATTAAATTATTATTTTTTGGCTGTGCCATCGTGTGCAAACGGTTATGAACTTGAGTGCAACCCTCCGAATACATTTATTATGTATTCAGATCTTTGTTGCGCTGGTTGCAGTACTGCGTACAGTCGGGTAATAGAGGAGCTGCCACAATGACGAGCTCTACGAGTTGTATGATGAACTCACTATCGAACAGCGGATTAGACTCGCCAGTCTCCGGTGTGCACCGGTCAACCACGACCCTGTAAAGTCAGTTTAGGTCGTCCACATGGACAGAGGAGGCTTGGTAGGACCTTATGAAGTGATAGTGTTGATGCGTCCGCTCAGGAAGGCCGGGATAGTGGATTGACGGTGCTCTACCGCGAGCGCGTTAGCAGGCCGAAAATTGCGAAGCGATTGAAGCGCCTGATAAATCAAATTTATAATCCACGTCTAATAACCTCTTCGACTTGAGTGATTCTGAATTTATCGTTTCTATCATGAGTCCCTTTATGATTAGGAACTTCAAGTGCAAATTTACATTGCTAGTATTTACTTAAATTATTAAATTTAAAGTTTGCATTTTTTTCGATTGTATTTTTTATATAATCTTTATTGAAGTTGGGTTGCATGAAGTAAACCTGTACAGTTCGATCAGTTCTTTTCAGTGAACTTCGTTCGCCAAAGTTCTCCAAGATGAACTATCTGCGCGGATAGATCGGTTAAGTTATGCTTTCATTGTAAAAGCAATCAAGCGAACTGTATAGGCTAAATGACGCACATTCAACGAGTTATAAACCAGGTTAAACTGCCCGTAACGCGGGTCGAACGGTTTGGCACAGGTGGAACGGAATGTAACGCTTATTGAAAGGTTTGTAACGCAGGTTGAACGGTTGGTAACGCAGGTTGAACAGAATGTTACGTACCGAATTGAGCGAACTTCCCGTCGATAATAGGTACAGTATGACCTTCAACGGTAATTTGAGCGAATATAGGAGCATTTTTTTTGAACGACCTGGAATGGTAGGATGAACAAATTATATGAACAAAGAATGAAAGACACATTTTTTTTAGAGACAAAGGAATGAAATATATGTACGCTCAAGTTCTCAATCAATGATTAATGATTTTGGCAACTCTAATCTACTCTTATCTAATTTTTTATTGTTTTTTTTTTCTTTTCATTCAGATGATCGCTACCGGGAAGGCGAGAAGCGCCGCGATCGCCACGATCGACGCTACGATCCGGAAGATTATCGTACGGGTAGCAGAAATGGAACCGAGCGCGATCGCACTCGGGACAGCCGCGAAAAGGACGACCGAAAGGAGAAGGATCGCAAGTACATGAGCGCAGCCGGCGGATATGGTATGGTATCTTCCGGTGCTGCCGGTGCTTACGGTGCGTCAAGCGGGTACTACGATCCGTACAGTTACTACGCCCAACATCAGCAGTATTACGAACAGCTGCGACGTACGAATCCGCAAGCGTACGCCGAATGGTACCGTACGTATTACGCGCAAATGCAGGCGAGCCAGCTGCAGCGCGACTTACTAACGACGGATGGACGCGAGTCGGTTCACTCCGGTCGCAGCTCAGCAAACGACAAGGAACGGTAAGAGGATGATGGACCTTGGTAGTAAATGCAGTTTGTTTGAGTGTGTGCGTGTGTGTGGGTGTGTTTGATTAATTTTGTTTAATGTGGTGAAGTGTGTTTCCTTGCCGGGGGATGATCGTGTTATAATTCTTCAAAAATCGGGTTACGTTTTCAATAATTACGGGTTTATAAAATAGGATGTAACTTATAAATATTTTTAAAAACATTGAAAATCATAGATTTGATTCTACATCTTCATTCTGTGATAGCAATGATAGGCTATCATTTAAAACTCAATCTCCTGTCCGTTGAGCCGTTGAACAATCTAAAATTGCTTATTATCCAGTGTGTTCGTTTGCATTATATATCTCTTGTTTGGCGTGTGCGCGTACTATAATTTTATGAAGTTATCTTAGCTTTATTGTTTTTTTTCCTCTTTTAAAACACATAAACCATCAGATGCATTTTGCATTTGAATGCGCAAGTGTTGCCTTCATTTTCAACTTCTGTTGTATAATTTTCCGTTAACCGCGTGAAATTATCTTACTTTGGTTGCTTTACTTTTCCCCATTTACTTTTAACACGACACATCATTCTGTTATAACCTTTTGTCGCTGCTGTTTTGCACTAACGATCATCATATCCTGGTCCCATCGTTTCATACGTCCCGGAGTTTCACATACATTCATTTTTTAGCACACAACCAGGACGAATCGCATTTATTGCACTTTTCCGTCCCGGTGCTTTTTAGCGTTTCACAATGGAAAAAGGTTAATTTATTTTAATGCAAAAAAAAACGTGATCTTAAAAAGTTGTTCTGTGTTGGGTTGCTTTTTGGCACCGGTTCAGGCAATAGAAGATGGCCATACTTTGAAAGCACTAAGATTTGCAGAGAATTACCCATTAAGATGCTTCCAACGGTGTCAGTTAGTACTGCTCATGGCTTGTAGCAATGAACCACACCTGGGGGCGCCCACACACTGTGCAGAACGTAAATAAACCCACTCGTTAGCAGTCTTACCGCGGATGACGTTTCGTGTAGTTGGCAAAGATAAACGCTACAGTGCAGTGGTTGCAATGCGCTCTATATATTCATCTGCAGGTTTAATCGGACCACACCGTTTATGCATCCGCCCGGTGTGTACAATCCCGAGGACTACCATCGCCATTTCAATAATCAATCCTTACCGTCGGCTGCCGCGACGACCGGTCCGGCCGGTCCGAGTTCGCTGCTCGACCAAAGCTATCTGACCGACGTGTCTGGTCAGCCGTCGTCACTGCCACCGATGTTCCACCATCATGCGCATGCCTTCCAGCATCAAGCGCAACTACACCAGCAGCACCATCGGGCAAACACATCGCTGGCAATGGACCGAACGTATCATAGCGAAGCGGGCGGATACTTTCAACCAAGGTGCTTTTCAACTTTATCATTTCATTTTTTTATTCGGGTTTTAGTACACAGTTTATGGGGATTAGTTTTATTGTTTAATGTTAGGGCACTGTTCTGTTCTGGGAATAAGCGCTATCAAACTCACTCTATTCATTCATGCTTTTCATGGTACTGTTCCGTAGTTTTGTTTGTATGCACACATTCATATTATTTACCGATACATTGATGGAATGTACAAGTTATTTTATTTAGTAGTGTATTATTTTCTCAAGATATTATTGTTCTGCATGAGACTTGTATTGCTTGTTATTTTTTGTTTTGTTTAATAATTATCTTTTAATTGAGGTGTCGTCAAGAAATCCCCACATGGATGGTGCTGTAAAAGTAAGGATGCGCATGTTTAGCTTTCGTATGGTAGATAACTGTTGTGAAAGTCGTTTTTATTGCCATATTCCTACATGATTCCTTTGGAGAACTGATGAAACCATTGATCACAGGAAGTGATCGTTCGGTCGTATAATATTAATAAATTTAAAATGCGCTTTGAACCATTGTACATTGTTTATTAATGCATTTCCTATGTTCTATGGGTCTCACAGAATCGATCAAATTGATGCGTCTGCGATTAAACCCGAGACCGGAGCAGAACTGACGATGATGGAACCAGAGCGCTTAACGCCGCGGAAGTTCCCCGAAATACATCCCATCGTAAGCGTGTCCGCCGGTTTGCTAATTTCGACCAAAAATCGTTTGACTATGAACGGAATGGCGGATACGGTTAAAATATATAGTCTAGGTAAGCTGGAAACTAAAGACAAGAAAAGAAATTACATGAAACAGACGGTAAATGTCCTTCCGTTTCAGGATATAACGATGCTAGCAGAAAACTGTTTCAAACTTACCCGGGACCGCTGGTTAAGGGAGTGACTCATAAAAAGTCAGTCATCGAATTCTGCGAGGAACAGCTTCGTCAAGGGCCTCCTTACAGTGGCGCATTGGCATTGATTAAATCACGCGGCAATTCGATCAACAGTCTTCATTCGTCTTCACTAGCCGCTGGCGTTAACCGTAGCTCCTTTGCGCTGCTGTGGAATTACATCATTCTACTACTAAGACAAAATGGCGTAAGTGCTTCAACACGTCCACATAATGTCAATTATTTAACACACAATTTTAATGTTTTTTTTTTTTATTTCGACCGATAGACATTTGTCGGGACAGATATCTCGGAGCTGTTGATGCGAAACAAGGAGGAGTATCCGTTTGAGTCGATTCAGCCTAATGTAACACGTTCTGCTAATATAAGTGGACGCAACTCGTCCCTATCCCAGGCTGCTGCAGAACGGGAAGCGGATGCCCGACAGGAAGGGGACAGTGAAGAGGCGGGGGATGCTGCTCAGGATGGGGAAGGTGCACAGGAAGCGCTGAAAGATTCACTTGCAGAAGTTGCACCAAAATCACTGTCGGAGCTAGAGATCACGGACAAGTTCCGCAGCTATCTGCTCTACGGAAACATTAGTGAAGCCCTCGAGTGGGCTACAGAGCATAATCTCTGGGGACACGCACTATTCCTCGCTTCGAAGGTAGACTCGCGGCAGCATGCAAACGTGATGATGAAGTTTGCCAATAAGCTAACGTTAAACGATCCGCTCCAAACGTTGTACCAACTGTTGAGTGGGAGAACTCCAGCGTCTGTAACGGTAAGCAGATAGGAACGTTCATTATTCATCGATGAGCGTGAAGTACATTGTTTTTTATTTGTTGTAATTGTTTGATTACAGAGTGTTTTGGATGAAAAGTGGGGTGACTGGCGACCGCATTTGGCGATGCTGATGTCAAACAGTTCCGCCAAACCGGAACTGATCAAGAAGTCGATCACAACGCTTGGCGATACGCTGCTACATCGAGGCGACCTGTATGCTGCACACTTTTGCTACCTCTTGTCCGATGTGGCCTTTGGTCGATTTGCCGACGTTAAGCAGGATGCCGCTGTTGGTAACAATGGTACCGTCCGGTTGGTGTTACTTGGTGCTGCTCATCACAATCGTAGTTTCCGCGAGGTGTCTACCAACGAATCGATTATGATGACAGAAATTTACGAGTATGCGCGATCCCTGAACGAAGATCGTTATTCAATTGCGGAATTGCAGGTAAGATGATAGTGCTGAATGTGAATGATTGAGACTTAAATCTTGTATTAATGTAATGAAATGCTTTGTTTTATTTTTTTAGCGCTATAAATATCTGCTAGCTTGTCGTATGCTTGACCAGGGCATGCAACTAAAATGTTTGCTGTACATGGAACAAATAGCGGACCAAATACAGTACGATCCGTACAGTTTCGATACAGATTTTGTGCGAAAGGTAAGAAAAAGTTAAACCAAAACCGAGAATAATAACAATGAAAGATGATAACGGGAATTTAAAACGAAACGGTTGCAACTTTACCAGTCCATTTTAAAACTCTGTAACCTTATGTCTGCATCTGTGTTTTTAATTTGTGTGACGTAACACTAGGTATACACGCTTGGTGATCGATTGAAGTATTACGATCCGGTCATGGAAAAGGCGCTGGATGAATCAGTAAACAACACCGGGCGGGGAAATATCTACGCGAACGTGGAAGATCCACAATGGTTGAAACGGTTAAACGATATACTCCTCAATGGTGTAAGCATTCATTTTTTTGATGATTAATTAATGAAGTGAAATTTAACATTACATAAATTTTACATTTTACGCTACAGTCGCCGAATGGTGCCTCACATTACAATAACGTTAGCGATGGTCAAGTGACGTATGATTACAACAGCTACGGTTATGCTGCGGATCAAACACAAGCTGACGGTACCGTGGCCAAAGAACGGCAGCTTTCCGTTCCGGAACCTCCGTACCCATCGGAATCGAACGACATTAACAAGCAGTTTAACGAAATTAGTCAGCAGCTTGGTCAGCTTAATTTGCAGTACAGTGATCAACGCCAATCGGAGGAACAACAATATGCATCGTCGCAGCCCAATACCGCTCCGTACGAGTTGAATCCTGCTATACCGAATTACGATCAGGGTTACGAATCGATTAACCAACAATCGCTGATCGATCCATCGGTCGAACAAACGACCAAGCAGGACGATTATAGGCAGCAGCAATTTCAACACATCCACCAACAAGTGCATATGCATCAGTTAAATAGCTATATTGAACAGCAACAGCAGGAATTACAGCAGCAGCAGAATCAGCAGTCAGCCGGAACAAACTTTTTCACACCAGCTTCAGCGAACAATGAAACAATGCCGGCGCAATACGATACAGGATACTGGGGCGCCGCTGGTAACAGTGAGGTGAATAGTTTTTAAATAACTTTTTATTAGAATTAGTGAATCTTTTGTTTATCTCGGGGTAGTGTTGTAAGTGATTTTTTTAAATTTAGTTTAATATAACATCCGCTTGAGAATGTATCGGATAGTTTATGTTTTGTTTCGTGGTTTTTTGGCCCGTTGGCTTGATCAATCTCAACATTAGGGGTTGTGAGTTGCTATGTACTATTTTTCCTTTGCTATTCCTTTGTTTTGGTTTTGTACGATATTGTTTTCTACGCACAAACGCACACACACACACACAACTGTGTAAACGCTTACTTCCTCCCTACAAACACGGAATGCAGCTACGATCACAGGAAAAGGCGTGGCAACAACAGCAACATCAATTCCAACAGGATGAGGAGGAACACGATCTAGACGAGGAGGACGATGAAGAGCAGAAGGAGTACGATCGTAGTTCACTGTCGCCTTCACCGGCAATCGATGCGATACGAGAGGAAGTCGCTGGGCGTGATTGTGGTACAGCGTTCGATTATCACCGTACATCACAACTGCAACGAGATGCGTGCGTAAGTAGCATTATAGCCGATGGCATTGACAATGGGTCGCGAGACAGTGCTACTAGCTCGCCACTTTCGGAAACGTTTCGTGGCAATTATTGTGCTAACAAGTGTAACGTGACGCATGATGTGCAAAAGCTTCGGCAACAGCGGCAACACCAGAAGCAGCAGCAGCAGCAGGACCAACATCACCTTCAACGACACGCAACAGTTAAAGCAATCGTATGGCCACGCACAAGTCTGCAAAAGGTGGCGCCTGTAAAGCATGTACAGTTTGATGTTTTAAAATCTGGCCTAACTGTGCGGGACCGGGTGCCGAATCAGCTAGCAGTGCGTAAGGTTAGAAAGAAACGCCGTAAGGTTTCGATTACGGGCACTGCACACGGGGCAGCGATGTTGCCTATAGAACAAATCTGCCCGGAACGGCGTGGCACTTCGATGAAGCTATCGAAAGCTTACCTCTATACGGCACGTAGCCGGCGTGAGGGTTTCCTAGCAAACCGCGACGTAGTCTACAACGGTACCTATCCGATTGATATGCCCTTCTGTAGCCGCTTTAAGGACTATAATTACAGCGGCGAAAGCACCGAGTCAGCAGAACACAGTGACGCTCGTAGTGGGAAACCCGTAATCGATGAGGGTATTCGGGATTACTTTGAAGGGATAGATTTCGGCAGCTTGCGGCGTCGCCGGCGTTCCGTTTCCAACCGTAGCGAGCGTTCCGCGTTGACTTATGCCATTGATGAACCGTTGTAGCACGGGTTCCGTTAGAGCGTCTAGAATATTAGGTTCCAAATCACGCTGTGTAGGTCTTAACGATTTGTTTATTTCTGTTGGTCAGCACACAGCGAGCTTATGCTGCTCTGCAATGCTCTAGATAAATGTAGCAAAAGTTGTAGTGCTAAGTGTTAGAAAGGTTCGAAAGCGTAAAAGAACAATCTTGCTGATTTATGGTCAGGAGTAATCTGATTAGCAAACGTTCGGTTTTTAAAATAACCACTGTTTATTAACTTTCCCTAATTTAAGCTTCAATATGCTTTTTAAGTTCGCATAACTTCTTTTTGCGTGCAATTGGTTTCTCCTGTTTATTTTATTTGTAAATTTATTTGTAATGTGATAGATTTCGTCTTACCACAAAGTGAAATCTTTCGGCTAGACGTTTACTGATTGTGTGTTGAACCTTTTCCCACGTAGGTACCGAAACCGACGATCTCAATGCCAAATTCTGTCTCGAAGCGGCCCGGTTTTGGCGATGATACCGACGACGAACGGACGGGTGGTCGTGGTGCGGGGCAGGCCGTGATGTCGGGGAATATGGCACCCGGTGGTAAACCACAGCAAACGTCGAATGTAGTCGCTCAAGCAAAAAAGAGTGGTCCCGCTGCTAAGGATGGAAAATCTGCTGCTGGGGCAGCACGTGGTAATGCTCAAGGGTATGAGTGGAGTGATTGTTCTGCGTAAAACCAGAATATTAACATTATCAATTCTCGTTACAGATCTGGATGGTTCGGTGGTATATGGAACAAGTTTTCACTCAAACCGAAAAATCAGATGATACTGCCCGATGATAAAAATCCAAAGGTATTTCACGTTTAACTTGTATTGGACAAATTTGGTAGTTTAATGAGTTGATTTTTCTAAATTATTTCCCCCACATCTGTAGATTGTTTGGGATGAAGTGACGAAACGTTGGGTAAATACGGATGAAAATGAGGCGGAAACGGAAGCTTACAAACCACCGCCCAAGATGGCCGATCTCGTCCCTGCAGGTCCAGCTATTTCGGGCGGTCCTTCACAAATAAGTCCTCCGGGTGCTGCTGCAGGACCGTCTGTACCGCATTCGCCATTGCCAGATTCTGGTTCCGCTTATCAGCAACCAGTGTCCAACGCGATGGGTGGAAACGATGGTACTCAAATCCGTTCTTCACAATCCATTGGTGTTGCTGGTGTAGTGCAATCGAATGTTGCGACTGTCAATGCTGCTGGTCCGGTAGCCGAACCGACGAAAATACCCACACTGCAGTCCAACATGTACAAAATGCAACGCAACCGAAGTATGTGATCGTTTGTCGCCATTAAATGACATATATACTAGTAATGTGCGTTCCGGACCGCTCTATAGGATTCGGATCCGGTTATGAACTAACGAGAATCGTTAGGTCGGAACCTGCTCCGAAGCCAACTTTGAACCAACAAACTCCGCAGCAGACACCAAACTAACGACTCCGGAGCCGGTTCTTAACCAACATCTGCTGAGCCGTTATTTTGGGGCTGGCTTCAAAATCGATGCTGGTGTCCGAGCTGGTTGCAAACATTTTTGGAGCCGTTCAGAGCACGCACCGATCCTGAGCCATTATTTACAAAATTAGTCTATTCTTTACGTGAACTACAATAAGAAGTTATATTATTTTTCATTTTCGCAGCCCTTAAGCGATCCTACGTTGATGTATTCAATCCATCTGGTGCGGCCCCAAGCAAACCAACGGAACCGGTACTAGCACCGGCTGTTCCCACGTTGCCTAACGCTCAGGGAAGCTTTTTTGTCCCTGGAGCAGCTCCTAATACGGACGGAGCAGAACAACAGTCGGATCAAGCCCCTGAGGTAGTGTATAAATATTTGACTGGTGTGACCTTTATCGTTTCTCATCAAACTTTTGCTTTTCTAGGGAATGCCACAGTTTTACAACCCTAATCAATTCGCTGCTGGACCCGCTGGTTATCAGCAGTAATAGTGGACTGCTTACAAAACCTCAGTCGAGATCAACTCAGGATGAAGAAACCGCAGCCCCCCCAAACATAGCTGTGTGTCTCTCCCTCTGCCAAACGGGCAGTATCCTGTTCCGTTTGTTTTTGCTGAAGAATTTGCCACACACACACACATCGCATGGACACCGAGGTTTGCTAACACAAAAGTATCAGCCACGTATTCAAACACAAGTTTAAAGTTCAGTAGTGTGCATCCCCCGTTTTACCTGCGTTTTATGTTATTATGTACTTTCAATGTTATGTGTTATCCTCACCTTATCTCGTGGCTTCCGATTCGTACCGCATATTATGTGTTTTTGTCTGTTATGCTTACTTTAAGTTGACGGCAATATTATTAAAAAGGGAAAATAAGCGAATGACGTTAACATCGATTCGGTTGATTTGGTTTGAAACATTTACAGTTCTTATTCGTTCGCCGTACCCCATACGGGTGCCGCTTTTTAACGCGGCTGGGGCAAATTTGGAGCGCATTATTTGAATATAGCAGCAGTACGAAACATTATGTGCAACGAAAACTACCCACGGTAGAAAACCAAACGCGATAATTCATGGTTCTTTCAAACCTTTTTATTATTTAGTTGTGTTCCAGCATTGGTGGTTTGTGATGCGTTTTCTTATAAGTTAAGGAACCAAGACCTAAAAGGGTCCCATTTCCATGGTATGTGTAATCTATTGGTTTGTTAATGTGTTAAATTGTTTTATGTGACGTAATGTTGCGCCTTCGTTCCATGTAATCAAAATAGACAGAAAACAATACATTTAGGCTAAGAGCCCGGCTGCGCAGTGGAACACTGGATGACATTCTTAGTGAGAGTTATGTTCAACATGTTTCTTCTTTTTTATTTGTTAACGGGAAGAAAGGAAAAGATTATTACTATTATCAATATACCCCTTTTTCTGCATAAGTTTAAAATTTGTGTATGTTTTATATCAGGTATCAAAATAGCAAAGCTTTGTGCACTATTCACTAACGCGGCTGGAGTAGAGAACAATGGTGCACAAGAAACACACAGTCTGGCAATAAAGAAGGGAAAGTAGCTGTAGTAGTGAGTCCTTGTGATATGGTATATCGTTTATTGGGTTTGCTTTCATAATTGCTCGTTTGCCGTGAACCAATCCCTCGTTATTTTGTTACCTTTATTTTAACCTCTTTTGCATTCATTGATTGTATCTCAACCGATATTCTTAAGTGTATGATGAAAAGACATACTCCGATACTCGGCGAACGGGGTTTATTTGCAAAAAAAAAGATTAAACAAATCGAACAGAACTGCAGAAAAGCGCGTAGAAGAAAGGGATATTATATAAAATGTATAATGTATTTAGCCCAATTGTCGACAGAATAAATTACACTTAAAATATTACAATTAATGGATATTATATACTCCAGTTGAATCACACACCGCAGCCCACTCCATCAGGAAATGTTCCCGTGAAAGATCCGGTTAGAGAATCCAACGATCGTTTGCTTCTGCAGTGTGTTCAGTTTAAGAATGCCATCCATATCCTGCATCAGTTTGTTTGTCTTGCGCTGCACGGATGCGACCGTCATGGCCTCCTCCCGGACCTGATTGCCATCGATCAGAGCACCAATACGGTCGAGCTGCTGCTCAATGGAAGAAAGGCGCTCCTTCTGCTTTCCGATGATGGCGAACGTTTCTTTCGATATTGCACTCGGTGGCAGGAAAATGATCGTTTCGCGCAACTGTTCGTCCAATGTTTCGACTTTGCTTTCGAGTCGCTGCAGCTGCTCGGTCATCTCGCTGGGTGCGGCCGACACTTTGTTCAATCCATGCAGTATACCATGCTCGAGCAGTGTTAAACGATCGAGGGAATCTTTGTAGTGCGCGATCGTTCGACCGTATTGTTCAACATCCGATTCGATGTCCTTCAGAATGTTGTGGCGCGTTCGCTGTAGCTCCTCAACAGCCGTTACCGTGATGAGCTCATCGGCAAGATGCATCGAATCAGCGATCAATTGCTGCATTTCTTCGTCATAATCGTCTGTTTCCAAGGACATTGTTTCGACAATTTGTTTGTGATTTGGTTAAAAAACGGAACTTTATTCACTTCCACCCAAAAGGAACGTTGTTTACGTTATTTTAATTTTGACAAGCAGGCGAAAATCACCTCATGGTAGCAGAACGGAATGGTGAGTTTTCTGGCAACACTGGCATTCCAGTGTCGGAAAACGCACTGTCAAAGTATGCGGCATGTCCGTACGGTGTGGTAAACAAAGATTAATATTTTTTAAAAGTTTCACTGGTTTCCGTGCGCATTGTGAAGCGAATAGTGAAAATGAATATCACTCCCGTCGTGCGATTAGCTTCCGATCGAGTAAACATTCCACTCATCAGCGATGATGGCCAAAATCAACGCCTGTTCACACCCGGCGAGGTCGTGACAAGACAACAAGGATTTATGCGGTAATGAAATAGCACATGAGATGGTAAACCAACAACCGGCCGTCAACTAACTGATGTGCTTTTGCTTTTAGTGGCCATGGAACATACATGGAGGACGATGCATTAAAATCCTCCGTTGCCGGTGTGATGGTGCAGGTCAACAAACTGATCACCGTAAAAGCCCTCAAGGGTCGATACGTTGGTGAAATCGGAGACGTGGTAGTAGCCCGCGTAACTGAGGTACAGGAAAAACGCTGGAAGGTAGATACAAACTCCCGTTTGGATTCGGTACTGTTGCTGTCCTCGGTCAATCTACCGGGTGGTGAATTGCGCCGGCGTGGTGTGGAGGACGAAAAGCAAATGCGTAAATATCTACAGGAGGGCGATCTGATCTCAGCAGAGGTGCAAAATGTCCACTCGGATGGTGTGCTGTCGTTACATACGCGAAGCTTGAAATACGGCAAACTCTCCCAGGGAATTCTCGTCAAGGTGTTCCCTTCGCTGATCCAACGGCGCAAAACGCACTTTCACAACTTGCCCTGCGGTGCTTCGATCATTCTGGGAAACAATGGATTCATCTGGATATATCCAATTGCGAACAATGAAGGAGAAGGTAAACTTTCTTTTGATTGCTTGAATGGTTGTCGCTTTATTGTCACTAATCGTACAATTTTTCGTTTAAGGAGGAGGTTTCACGCAAAACCTAGATGATGTAGTGTCGAAGGAGGACCGCAGAACCATTGCCCGGTTAAGGAATTGCATTCTCGCTCTGGCACACTGCAAGATGATGCTTCATGACACTAGCATACTGTACGCTTATGAGGAATCCTGCAAGTACGAAACTTCCGAACTGCTTCATCCGGAATGTATGGCCGATGTTGCGTTTCTCACACAGCATCGTTTGCGAGTATTGGAACTGTGAGTTAAGAATGGGTTAATAAAGGTCTTGCGCTGGACAAAACAAAACTGATTTATTCATATGTTTTCGAAAATTTATTGTACTTTCATTAAAATCACTTTACGAAATGTCAATAACGTTTGCCGCAGCATCGCTCAATGTGCAGCGTGTGTTTACGAATGGGCACAAAAGTGAACGAGCAAAACAAAAAGCAAGACAGCAACAGCAACAAACGATGCAACAGCGAGCTATCTCGCTCGCACTGATAATCGTAAACTGATACCGCTTTCGAACGTCAGGCAGGCGCAGGTTTGCATTCGATTTGAACAAAAATTTTCACCCACAAATTGTCAATCTTGGTTGCAGCACAAGTACAACGTAGGGCTAGCGTGTCCTTTAAATACGGTCCTTTAACTTTTTGCTGCCAACCTAGTTACCCTTATCCTCGCACACAACATGGAGGGGATTCTGGTGTTTGATCAAACGAACGATTTAATTTACCACAACTTCAACGAGGCGATGCGAGAAAAAATGTCCAAGCAGGCGTACGAGTTGGGTTTGCTTGATGAGGAGTCGGCGGTACAGTAAACAGAACGGTTGCTAGTGGGTGTAATCAGTGTTATTTAACGTGTTTGTTCTTTTCGTTCTGCAGTGTCCAACCCAGCAGCTTAATTCGAATGTCCTGATACAAATCTTCAGTCCGCTGCTGGCATCGCAACGGATCATGATGTGCCAGTTCGACAATGCGTACACCTCGATTCAGATGGATAACAACCTGAACGTCGTGTTCGAAGAGGTAAGTTGCTCAGGAAGCCTTACAAGCGTCCAACCGCGGTAAGACGGTTACCTTGAGTTCCTGGCACAGACCATGTTTTAGGTTGTTGGCCTCACACTTTGGGAGCGAAAACATAAACAAAAAAGTTTAACTTTTTATTGCCGCGTTTTATCGTTATCATCATTCTCATTATACCGCCATTCTGTCCAGTTTCTAGGGTACATTTTCTTGGATATTAGCACGAAAGAGATAGATCTGGTAAAACGTGAGCTGGGAGCATTTATTGCATTTACGAAATACATTTGCGGGCCAAACATTTTCTCGTATGTACTTCCAATGAGCCGTGATTGTCTCGACCTTTATAAAAATACTAAAACCTTTTACTTTCTTTGTAGCATTAAAAGCGATGCGGGAAAAATCGACCATCTGACCGAACTGATCCAAACCTATCGAGAGCTGTACGTTGTAAACCAGGGCGTACTAATGGAAGCAATCGAACAGCTCCTAGTAAATGTGGATGTGAAGAATACTGTGGTTACTGCCCTGCAGGCCGCCACCGATCGGCTTAAGCAAGATCCACACTCCCAGCGGTCACATTCGTTGCTGTTCGTGGGCAGCAAATTTCTCGCACGATACAGTACTAGGCAGGCCCAGGAGTTGGCCGCCGTTGATATGTTCTTCCTCAACCTGCTCTGCCAAACGCACAGCCACCGTCGACACCGCCAGCGCATCGTGTCGCAGATAGTGTTCCTGCAGGGTAGCGTCCACCAGTCGTATGCCGGCTGTGTACCGCACATTGTCCACGTGGTACACCTGTTCGAGCACGTGTCGCTGGTGCTGGTAATCGAGCATGCTCATACGGCCCTCGCAAGCCATCTGTACGATGTGTACTTTGCACTGCACAAGCTGCAAAACCTACAGAGCCAGTTCGATCTGGACAATTTGCGGGGTGCATTCGATGCGCTCGATACGTACGCAAAGCACACGCAGGACGCACTGAAGAAGGTGAAATCGAACAATGCCGAGGTGGAGGAAAGCATCCGAACGTTCGGCGTGAAGTGGGACACGTTGCGCAAAAAGTACACGGACTATTTTAAAACCACCGATAATGCGCTGATCGTGAAGATTGAATCGAACATGCCGATGTTTGTCGAATCGGTGAAGGAACTGTTTCGGTTGCTGTGTGCGAGTTGCGCGACCCTGGAGCATGGTTTGCAGCGTGTCACCGATATTGCCGATGTGGCCGAAGCCAGCCTGAACGAGGTGTTTGTTTTGCTACATGCGAAATCGCAGAAAAATTTTACCATGGGATCATATCCTTTTCAAATGCATGCGTAGCGAATGGGTGAATGGTTTGATTGGGTTTGTTTTTCCTTAACTTGGTTCGATTTCTTTCGCTAGCACGTACATGGAAGAGTTCCCCGGTATGGTACATTTCATGCATATAGATCGGTACAATGGAAGAATCGTTGCACCATCACTAGACGATCATGACCCGGCGGATATCCTTAAAGATAGGGTAAGTACCAACTATTTACTAACTTAATAACTTATTCACTTTTAGCGTTTTTGAGTTCCCTGGTTTTTGTATTTTTTCTGTAGATGTATTGATTTTGTAAGTTTTCAGTAAATTAGAATTAAATCACTTTGGAAACAGTCAAGCTGAACCTACTAGAGAAATAACAGAATATGTGTGACCAGAATAGTTTTACAGCACATCAGAGACTAAAGATGAAGACCGAGACGAAGGAAGTTTCAAGTGTCGTGGTATGGTCACCAAGTATCTTCCGGAAATTGAAGATCACTTCCTGAGATATCCCATGAAAGAATATATGAATTTTTAGACTGACCTGACCTTCTTACTAAGAACTCGCTCGAAGATTATAGTTTTAGTCATTATAACCATTACATTCAATCACTCTTATTTATAATTCCATAATGACAGCATTTGTCATATTTTCATTCCATTACCTTTATTAGTATTAATATTTACGTCGGCATAGAATTAGACGGCCAAAAATAGACTTATTTATTTGCGCTCTGTTTATAAAAAAAAACTGTCCATCTTCTCTTCTACCCCTATCCCGCACAGATATGGTCGATGGTCGCCTTTTCACGCAACTATCTCGACAAAGGTTACATGTCAATGATCTGGAAGGATGTAACGTTCAGTTACGCGTACTTCCTTTGGTTCGAGGACGAACACGGTGCGACCTTGAAACCGAACGAACCACCAAATCATGGAACCGTAGTACCCGCCACAAAACCGTCACTGATAGCCGGCATCCTGGCGGGTGACTACTATCAGTAAGTGCTTTAGCCAACAGCGTAACCAATGCGAGATCATCTTAAGCTGAAATGCTGATTGCTCATTGTAGGCGCCTTATCGAATCCTGCTTTCCACGGACACCGTCGAGCAAGGTCCGCTGCTACGAACTGTTCCTGGTGCACCTTGGGCTCGTTACGTCTACGATCGTGCTGGAACATTGCCGCCGGCTGGCCGTCACCATCACGGATCTAACGGGATGTATCGGAAATCCGATCGATCTGCTGTAAGAGCGCGTGCTTCGAGCCGAACGACTTACAACTTTCGTTTGGTTAACCAGCTGAATGTTATCTGCCTTATTTGTTTCCTTTTTCGTGTAAGTTGAATTATTGAAACTTGTTTTACTGGTCCGTAAGTTGTTGGCCGGCAAGTTGCACACACTGTTTTCTCCACTAGTGTACTGCACTTGGCGTTACGCTGCCGCCGCTACTTGCAGCCGACATTACCGATTCATTCGATTAACATATGCCGACGACGGAAGATTGTTTACGCGGAGAACATTCCGGCGAACAGTTGGTGTGTACCAGCGGCAGCCAGATCATTCCACATGTATGGTGACCATAAGTAATGTTTATTTATTAGCAAATGTGCCGCCTAGCGGTCATGCATACATACTACTTATCAGTACTAAACCTTACCACCAACACCACAGACCACCATCACCAGCACCATCAACCATTAGCGTCACGTATTTCATCAAATTGATTGTTTGTTCCCCCCACCGGTCCGTCGCTGCGGGTCGGTACGAGTTGGTTCGAGCATTCGTTCGCATTTATGGTACCTTTTGCAATATTGTCACTCTAAACGTTCCACCGAATCTGTACAAGGTACATTATTTTCTGCAGAGTTTTCTTCCCATCCCTTTCCCAACGGTTCCGTAGGAAGTAGCGGTTGTTTAGGGTTTGCATTAGAAAGCAATACATTCTCCCGAGTATGGGATATTGGATATAGATTACTGTGAAACGTGCGTTCAATTAATCCATATCACGAGCAAAATGATGACAAACAAACGTTTAAAATGCAAAAAAAAAAATTATTTTCTATCGTTGTGGTTAATGAATCTTTTGAGAAGAGTCATTTAAATGAATCATTTGAAAAGGATAATTAATATGAATCTTTCGATAAGAGTCATTTATATGAATTTTTTGAAAAAAATATTATTTTTGCAACTTTATCAAAAAAAACATGTGAATGAATTTGTTTCAAATTAATCATTTTGATGACGCTTTTGAAAAGAGTCATTGTTATGAATCTTTTGAGAAGAGTCGTTTCGATTAATCTTTTGAGAAGAGCCATCTGAGAAGAGAGTAGTCATTTTTATGTCTTTTTTTTTGAGAAGAATATTTTGAGAGGATTAATTTATATGAATCCTTTGCATAGTGTTATTATTTAGAATCTTTTGAGCAGAAACATGCATATGATACTTTTGAAGAGGATCATTTAAAAGAATCGTTTGATAAGAGTGGTTGTTGAAGAATTGAAGAATCTTCAATGACGTTGTCGCCATTTAAGTAAGGAATCGACAGCGAAAAGATTCATCAATCCTCAGAGCAGTGATTGATCATGCCCCATATACCATGCGTTACAGTGCGATTTTGTAGCGCATTTTGCAAATAATCTAAACAAGTTGCATACTTCGGAATTTCCCACCGGGCAAGGTTAGGTGCTCCCCATGCTCCCCAACAGCGACCGGAGGAAATGAAGGCCCCTAATACCGTATGATTAGTGCTGATAAGACCTAATTGCACTGTCGATGAATGTTGCTGCATATTGCTACCTTCGTTCTCTCTGCAACCCTGCAACACGCGAAACACGGACCATAAATAATCGTCACGTTAAACTCCACCCCGCAGCGAGCAAAGCGGTGCGAAAAGAGCACTTCTTGATGACACCATCGATGGAACTACTGGTGAGGACCACCCTCCAACAAACACGTCCTCTTGGCCGTGTAAATGTCATTTAGGTTATTTTCTCAGCCACACTGTGGCAACGGTTAGAGTGGTTTATGGAAAACAACCGGGATCGCGGTGCTCGGTATGGGACAATTACAATAATCATTATTGATAGCGATTACGGTGGCGCGTAATCGAGCAGTGCATCTTCGGAACACTTCCGCTCGTGTCGTGACACGTGCGCGTACGTGTTGGATTTTGCAACAGCATCTAATGCATCGAGGAAAGTTCACGATCATGTGCGTTGAGCATATTTTTAGAACGTTCGTTCATCGATCCGGGCTGGAGGGAGATTTTTTGTTGCTTTGGATTGGGAATATCTCCAAATATAAAGGAAGAAAGGTTTTACGTCATACCTTCAACAATAATGACGCCTGGATGATGGTAGAATTTCATCAGAGACGTGTATCAGCGTGATGCAATTTTGGGGACGTGACGAAAGTTGTGACGAAATAATAATTATTCAATATCTTCTTCTAATTGCATGGAAAAAGCGCCAATATTTTCAAAGTTGTTTGGGGTTTTAACTGCAGAAAAGCAATAATTCGCACAAATAGTAATACGTTTCATAGCGCTATTGGAAGTAGTAACACGCCAAATTTGTGAGGATGGGCAAACGTCACACGCACACGCAAGTTCGGAAGTAACAGAATCACGAAAACCAACCCAAGCTCGTTCGTGTACTAACACTATGCGCCAAAAGTCGAACAGCGCCATGTGTCGTGCCTTTGGCGTGACCGCGAATGATCATCGGATCGGAGCAAAACCCGGGATCGGAATCGTGCTGAAAAACGGTCCTCGGGTGGAGGAGCAGTGAGCAGGAGTATTTTTGTTGTTGTTGTTCTTGTTGTGGAATGAACGATCGTGGCCACTAGTTTGCGCATCCATCCGTCGCTTTGGCGATCTGTCAGTCGAAACTGTTCGTCTTCGGGGCATGATCGTGGAGCGGTTCGATAACTGTTAGATCAGCTACAACGGTCAGTATATCGGTAACGTCGTGCGGGTTAGTTTTGTGACCTTCGGTTGTTTGTTTTTTTTTGTTTATCTGCCAGAAAGTTTTACTAAAAGTGGCTCTAAATTGTGAGACAACTCCATCACGTCGGTGAGAGCGGATCTATTCAGTGATTATTACATCCGAAGGAAAGAAAAAAAAATCGATTGTATAACATCGTACCATCCGTCCTTGAAGATCAGTTTTTCCTTCTATGTTGCAGTGCAAGCGGATAAAAGTTCGGCCCGGATGTGATATCTTCTGATGACATATTGAAGAATTTATGTTCTTTACGGTGGTTTATTTGTGAATATTGAAAAGAAAATACTGCCACATACGTACGATACGATATCTTCGACGAAAACCATAGTTCTGGAACCATTCTTTTCTTTCGACGGGTGTTTCGCGTCAATGTCAGTAAGATAGTGTTTTTATGTAACCATCATCGTCCGCACCTTGCACTTGCACTTGTCACGGAACCAACACTCGTACCCCGATCCACGGCACAACCGACCGTCGTCCGCTGTTAGCAAACAACTCTGTAACCTGTCCCTTCTTTGCGCGGTAACCCTGCTCGCGGCAACATTTTCGTGGTGCAAGCCGGCTGGGGGGCAGCGGCAGGTTGCAAAACCCATCGTGTGGAAAGTGTGGCATTTTGAAAATTGAGCTGAAGTGTGTGTTTGAAGGGCTTTGGAAAGCGTCTAGTGTGGTGAGCAGTAACCGCCTGCTGAGGGGGAGGGAAAGCGATCGTTTGTAAAAATAGTCAAGGGCCACCTACGCCCGTGTGTTTGTGGGTGGGTTTCGCGTGATCGACGGTGTGTGCTACAAAGTGAAGGCTTACATAATTACCCCACACAGAAAGCCCTAAAACGCTGTGGCTGTACAACTGCCCGTTGCGTTTTCCACCAAAGACGAACGACATTCAGCGGACGGTCGGCAATTGATCCTCCACGCGCATCCTAAAGATCGCCAAATCTACTGATCGATACACCGTTGAAGGTTACCTGCATGTCAGAAATGGAAGTCCCCGAAGTGGTAAGTGTCCGTAATCATGGTTGCATTCAACTCAACCAAAATTTGATGTAATGTCATAGCTGGGTGTGGTCCATTGGTGCAGAGTCCTAAAGATTATTTATCAACAACATGATCCATTGGGTCCATCAGTTGTTACGCCGGGTGTAAAGGTACACCAGGAGACCGTTTTTCGCCAACATTTCTTATCAGACCACCCGCTTGATAAGCGAGAGAAAGGGGTGATAGTTATCAACACGTCTAGTGGCGTACATTATATTGTCCATGTGTGATAGCCTGGCCGAAAGAGAGAGGTCTTTGGGAGCTGTGGGACAAAAGCGATACAAAAAGGCGCTAAAGGAAGGGAAATTCCTGAAATTGCACCACATTTAATTTTTCTACGGACGAGATATTTGGATTGCAAATCATTTTGAACAGAGTTCTGCGATGTCTAAGTTCTTCATGGACGTAACGAACATGGTCGGTCGACTCTTATTCCAGAAGACTTGTAATGTTTTATATCCTACAATAATTTTTTGAACGTTATTTATGGCCCCAATAAGTGTAATCGTGTCCAGAATACCATAGACACAGACCGCACCAAAGACATCCTTCCGCCTGGGGATACAAATCCCCCCCCGCGAATTCGTCCCAATGTGTTCAAAAACAATCCCAATCGATTCCGGATGTATATAAATAAAACGATTAAGCAATTATCGGGTTTACAAGAGTTTCTGATAACTGTCGGCATCGGTCGAGTGGACGATAAGGAAATAATGGGGATTCTTCCCTAGAGCGATTTATTGGGACTTTACCTTTAACGTGCAAATTGAAAATGATTGCTCAACCTTCCAGTACCATTGCGTTATTAACCTGTGTTGTGTTCATTGCGCATCGGTAATGATTGTACCATTTTTTATAGAATTTACTTCAATGTTTATTTTGGTATTTTTCTAAGCTATTGATATATTTTTAATATAATTTTCTATTAAAACCCTTAACACAACGCAACTTAATTTTACATTCTTCGCACCAAGCGATGCAATCTGATGAAATTTTGCAATGCAATTTAGTTTGTCCATTGATAATAGGCATGCATGGCGCTCGGTATTGTTCTACATCCCCTACCCCTACCCACACTAAATGCAGCGCAGTTTCAACAAAGTAAAGGGCATAGCAAAAAAAAAAGGAGAGGATGAAGTTTTTGTTGCCATTGTTGGTTGAAAGTGTACTTCCCCGCCAGCTTGTGACGTCACACAACCGCTTCGGAGGTGTGTCATTCGCTGCGTCTGCGCGCTGTTCGTCCGATTTGGCGATGTGTGCGTGGGCTTAGGTGCAACGAAAAATTCCTCAGTAGGCCCCTAGCACGTGCGAGCGCGTATTGGAAGTGGATAACAGAAGCAGTGGAGGGGGAGATTGGGGGGGAAGAATACTCCAAATAGAAAGCCCTTCCACTTTCCCCGATTCGTTAGACGCTTGCAGACGTTAGACGTTTCGACCGCGGGGAGAGCGTTTTTTGACAGTTTTAGCTAGTAATTTTTACACGGTGGTGACATCTCCATTATCAAAGAGAATTCCCATTTTTTCCCATGTTCCGCTGTTGTTTATGAAGCTTGTCAACGCGTACAAGTTCTCCATGCAATTGTGATGTGCTTGTGTGTGTGTGTTAACATGAATGGTAAAACGTTTCAAAGCGATATTTCATCTGCGTGTGGCGGTTTAAAGAATGTTTGATATGCATATGTGTGTATGGATACGTGTTTATCCGAGTGACGCACACTTTCCATGCCGCTTATTCATACGCACCTTGAAGACCCCTTTTTTATCATATTCCAATACGCACGCGGTAGCTAGGTATCATCATGCGAGATATCGTTGTTTTGTTGCTGTTGTTTTCGTTTCGTGAAGTCCACCGCAATCGCAGTACCACCACATTTAAACGCACACTCCATATGCCAGCCCGACAGGCTGGAAGTGTCGAGCGCGCATTTGGGGCCACACTCACACATACGCAGCATGCCCAGCTCTTTCACACCTATGTGCCCGAAAGCGAGCAAGCAATAGCCCGGGCCCCGGCCAAGGTGACCTTCCCTGCTGGACAAATTTTCCATAAAACATTTATACACCCGTTAGTACGCGCCGCGGAAAGTTGTTTTTGACACACCGGGCAAACTTCGATTGCTTGGTGACAACACACGGGATTTTTGTTGGTGATTTGGGTACTGGTGTATTGTTTTATACGTACTGCTCCAGATTCGCAAGCGTGTACACGTGTGTTTGTGTGTATGTGTGCGGAGGTAAACTTCACTATCGGATAATAAAATGATGCGTGTAACATAGGCAAAATCGGCATCGGGAATTAGTCTGCCACCGTCAGCGCATCCTTTGTTGATGCTAAAAGTGCTTATGATAGGTTTCGCAATGTACGAAAGAAAGCAGAAGACGCTAGTGTGCTAATATTCATTACGAAACGCTTGTTTTTCTCTGGAGGTGGAAGGTGGGCGACCCGCACGCCAGGCGTTCCGGTAGTTCACCCGTGAAGTATGTCGTCTACGATGGCGTGGCTATTCCAGAAACCTGTATTCGGTTCCTAACGCAATGGTAACTACGATCGACGCAGGAACGATGGTACACGTCACCCGGCATTGAGATTGTAAGCGCATTCTATAGTGCCACCCATGGAAGCGAATCCTCTGGAGACACTGCATTCTCGCAGCAATTGAGTCGGTGGTGTGGTGCCACGAACGAATATTGTACCGTCCGGCAATCGCTCCGGGCAAGGCAAGCTTTTGCTTGGTGACCCCACTCACCTCGACCCTTCTAATTTTGTGTTTTCTTACCCTGTTTACCGTGTCTTGCAACGGTCTTCTTCTCGCACGCCAATTGCTCTAATTTGCATGACTGCCAAGTGTTTGTGTTTTCAGTCGATGGTTTCTGCCAGTGTGCCGTTTAGAGATACGTGTTAGCTTTGGTGCGAATAGTTAGTTTCCAGCAGTAATTATATAAATATAATAGCCGATTTGTTTAGATTCAGTGAAAACCGTTTGTTATCATCCATTTACAGGAATAAGTTTCACGAAATCACAATTTATGCGCGTGTGTGAGTGTGTGGTTTCCAAAGTGTTGTAAAGTCCAGTGTCCACCAAGTAGCCTCATCTTTTGGTCCAATTGTGTAGCAAGAGTTGTCATCACTTATCGCAGCTGTTGTGTAGTGTGTACAACCCTCCAAACGACGACGAACTTACGGGACGCGGAAGTGCGCGATAGGCAAACAGCACCACAACTATCATTATCGGTTGGTCCGCCAGAGCAGAGCCGCCGAATCTGTCCAGCATGGATCTGGTGAAGCCATTCATGGGAATGCACGTGGATCGTGTTTCCAAGGAAGTAAGTGTTTCTAAGTATTACTCCCATGGGAAGACTATCTCCAGAAGAGGAGTCTCTTTCGCTCCAACAATTCGTTATCATTTTCATTTGTTTTTAGGGACCTGAAACTTGCAGGACCTGTTTTGCGTGTTAAGAAAGAATATTAGCTTTGTCGTTATGAAAAACTGGCCGAAAAATCAAGAACTTGGACGCGAATACCGTTTGATGTGTGTACCTGCTGATGTTGAGGTTAATATGGTGCGCAAGGCAAACCCATACACAAACGAGACACAGGATTAGATAACACACAACCTGAACAGTGTCCCCGTGCTACAACACCAGCAGTAGGTGGGGATCTCCCCTCCAGAGTCCTTAAGACCGAAGTGCAAACGCGACTACTCATCGTGGAGACGTCACTGACCTTGGTGGGTTTCACTGAAGGACACCTTGAAACAGGCTGACGAATATAATCTATCTGTATGTGTGTGTGTGTGTGTGCCTATTTTCCCTCCCGTTCTGGGTGGTGCGGCCTCGACTGTCTGGATGTGGTGAGAGTATTATTTCACCCCCAACTCAGATCCATTGATTACATCAGCCATGAGCGGCATTTCACGTTTAATTGCACCTTGCTGAGACGAATGATGGTAGCAGAAAACGAAATGTTTCTCGTCGTTATTGCGCTAATAATGCGAATAAGTGTCGTTATTTTGGTAAAGAATATTGATCCTGTGCCTGGTGGTGCAATGGTTCGTCCCTTTGACGGAGTGAAACGAACGGGTGTTGTTGAATTGAGGAATAGTACGCATGCCTTTCGATGTCCATTCATGATTCACTAGCAGGATGTAATACCACACACAACGTTGCATCATCGTGGATATGTTTGGAAGTGTTGTTTTTACTTTTACCTAAATTTGTTGTTTTTTTTTATGGAAACTTTTTTAAAAAATGTTTTGTGTAAGAGAAAAAAAAGTAGATCAATATTTGAATCCCACATAATTTTTTTAATACTATATCTATCATGTGTTTGGGCTTTTTGTTGGAGTGCTATAGAACAGATATGTAAAAGCCATGCTCCTCGGTTGAATTGTTAAATAACTCCGATATAAAATCTCATTATCAGGGTGGTCCTATGGTCCGGTCTAAATCACCGAAAGCGGTGGAAAGAATCAGGTTTTGAAAGATCAGCAAAACGTGGCAAAAATACGTAGAATATGATGGCGACTCGGTGATGTAGTGTGTATTAGTAGTTGCCAGGTGCTTCATTACACTAAAGGGCCGTACCTATTCAATATCGGGTATAGAAAGTCCAAGAAATCTAGAATTTGTAAATCCCAGAACTCTTGAAGTTTTTAATTACCAAATATAGTAGAGAGAATTTCGTAATATGGGGACAATTGTTGCTCAATTGGATGTGTTTTACAATTAATTAAATATTTTAACCCTTTTTTTCTCACATCACACTCAATGATCATCAATGTCAAGTGAGCGGATCAAACAAGCACCAGATTATACCAGCACCATTCATCAGAAATATTAATTTAGAGCTTTTTTTAAGTTCAACTCGTGATCAATGTCTGTTTCACTTTCGTGCTAGCGCCTCTAACGAAAACAGAAAACAAACAGCAGTAAAAGAAAGAAACACAAGAAGGTTTGACCTTCGCTTATCGCCAATGCCCAGGGCTAATCTGACTGCCCTTGTTTTCTTATTGTACATTTTGGTTTGGATCGAGATTTTTCGTACCACTCCGCCCGAAACCGGTTGAGAGTTCGGTGGCGGAATTGGGATTGTTGCCTAATAAATTAATAGCGTACCGCGAGCAGTGTTCAGCGAGAAAGAGCCAAGACCGCGATCGCGGATTGATCTTTGCACCACGCAAAATAGTGTGCGCCATATCACATGCGACTCAGTTTCGGGTAGCGGGCGATGTAGGATGGACGAAAAGTTACCACTGGATGATTGGACGAATGTGTTAATGTTTTTTTTTGTTAGATTGTACTTGATTAGGTGTTTTGTTTGTTTTACTGGTTGAGAACAAACCGGTCCCAGTGCACTGACCCGTCATGTTAATCGCCTTCAAAAACGCCTCCAGCGATCATCGGAGAAGGTCGTTCCGAATCGCTGCATCCCTATCGCGAGCCCAACAGCGACGGGCGGAAGTATACCGTGGTTTGATTTCTTCTGCAAAACATGACGGAACTATCCGCGCAGGGGTGAACGGAAACCCTTTATTGCACGTACCGGTGAAGTGTCTCGTGGTATCGGTCAGTCAGGTGAACGATTCAATTCCGCGTAGTCGCCGCAAACCGGGTGTCCTTGATGGTCCGCAAACCGGGCTAGACGGGTCGGTAGTGGAGGATCTTGTGCTGGATTTGAAACGCTATGGAATATCATGCGAACTGGGTGGTTTGTGTACGCTCTATTCATCTAACAATGCTTAATGTTATCACATTAAAGTGTGATTAACTTGATTAATCATGTTGAAGAGAACAGACTAGTGTTATTCATCTAGCTTCACCGATTGTGGACTATTAAAATGAATTATGGAATCTTCTTTATTTAACTCAACATTCATTATTTGGGATGTCTAGATGTCTAGAGCTAGATTTGTTTGTATCAAATACTATTGCTAAATAGCCAACGAGTTTCCTGTCAATACGACCATCAAAAAAGGACTCTTTAAACGATTTGGATAAGTGTCATTCTAATGACATGGTCAATCCAACAGAGCCTACCAGAATTTAATTCTTTGCTGTAGATCGTAACGAAGCTGTCAACTACAATGCTATTGTGTTTTTACCCAATATTCACCAAGATTTTGGATGAATTCGAAGGATCGATCACTTCTCTCTATATCATCCTTGCGTAAATCGACATTTATGAGCAGGTTGGCTGATGCATCCTTGTCCCTTCACCTGGTCGATCCTTTAGTACACTACCTAGAAGAGCCATAAACCAATTATATCTATGTCATTGGCCTATTCCAGGATCTGTATTAATACATAGAAGCTGAGCTCTGAAGATTTCACTCTCAAATGGTGGACAAACTACAGGTGGCATTAAAGGATCCTGTAAGAGTTCGTGATTGTCATTCTCATTCTTATTGTCAGCCTAGTAAACTTGGCAGGAAGTTCCACAAGAGCTAATTTAATCGTAAGCTTCAACTGTATACTGCGTCGAGGCTAAGAGGCTTACAGCAGTACAGGGACCATGAAGGTTCCATATGATATGATATGATTCCAGCAACAACAGGTGTTTTGAATGAACATTTTCTTTCAGCTTGAAGATCCTGACAGATATCTTGATGTTGGTGGTGACTTTTGATCCAAAGTAGGTTAAATTTTGGACGACTTCTAGACGTATCTCAATCTCCAAGATCTGGTGATCGTATTTCCACACAATTCAATAATTCATCCTGGTTACACGAGGAACACATGATACAAACTTCTTCTAAAAAGTGTAAATTCGTCTTGTTATTTTTAATAAAATCTGGTTCAGAAAACTAGGTCACATGATTGACCTAGTAGTTGGTGCAAGAGCATGCCAAAGACAATTCCACCGTTCCAAACATATGACGAACCAACATTGGAGCAAATGCGAAACCACCGACAACGTCGATTGATGGATTGAGATTTTTCGTTCTGTTTTGTTTGTTAAAACCTACCGAAACACCAACCGATACGATGACTTGCTGTGGACCGTCGCAAACCGTGACCGCAACACAACACGCCGTCTTATGTAGCCCGAACGTACCATATTTCTATTTGTTGGCCTTCCTTTCCTTTATTGCTTACCGATATCGCTGTACGGGAATCCGCCAACGGACCAAAGTTCACCACCGAAAACATTAGCCTCGGTTTGTTTGTTGTCGTACAAACTGTGTACCCAATTCGGTATCGATGGGGTATTTTTTGTTGTTGTTGTGCAATCTTTGCAATATTGCATTGAACAAGTGCTCTTTTTTTTAGTTTAGACTTCGTCAGTAAATGCTGAGTAATAGGCAGGGCGTTAGCCAACGGTGTATGCGTGTGACGTTTGTGCACGCAGCTGCAGTTCGAAGGGCTCGTTCCGTTTTGATCTACACCTTCCCTCCCTTCGCCGGAGCAGTGCGGACAGACGTTGATAGTCGTGCAGTTTCATGTTCATTCATTTCAATGTCATGGAGATGTGGGGTACTTGTTGCATTGCACCATGACCACCATCTATTGCGCGTCCGCGTCTTGCTCCGGGGAGTGCGGCTTGGTTTTACTCACTTTAGATGCATTCGTTGTCCGATAAACTGGCGCTGGTGACTGTACATCCGGAAGCAATCTGTTTAGATAATATTTCGACTTGTGCTTAGGAGGGCCCTTACCCGTTAAGGATTTAACTGGAATCGTTTATACGTGTCATATGTGATGAATGGTGAACGTGACTTTTACTTTTATTGTGCGCTTTAAAACGCCCTACAATACGGACCGGTGCCACATCAGCACAGGTGAAACTAATGTTTTCCTTCTTTCACACGTGTTGTGAAATGTGTTTCCATGTTGGTCAGCTAATTAATCCGATCCGAACGATCAATGATTGCAGTGCTGTGTGGGGTTTAATTTCTGACCATTTGCTTGTAACTGCTGGGGGATGCAACGAACGAACTGCCGGAGGTGCATATTATGACCGTTTCGCTAATTGACGGTGCTATTTCTCTTTATTTGCCACGTGCATCCAATTGTGCTGATGCGTTTGATCATCTTTTTGTGCCTTCTGCTTTGTACGCCGCGTCATGTGGTCAACGAACTATCCGAAGTGGATCGTGATGCGATGATCAGCCTTTTTTAAGTGTTATACTACTCTTTGTTTCGTTTTTATCTTTTTTGTGTTATTTGTATATTGCCGCATTATGTGAATATAGTGAAAAAATATTGTTTTAAAAATATTTTTGCGTTATTACAGGGGTTTCAAATCATATAGGGGGATCTTTGCAAACTTTCGGTTTGTTATGCGTAATATCTCTAACAGCCTCGATTATGGTGAGAGACGTTCAAAATTTATTACTGCATTTTTACTGTTCTGCAACAGGGAATAGATCTCGATCCTCGAAATGCGCCCTTTTTTATCTCCGCTGACGGTGGCGCCCTCTTTCGTCATACGTTCCGAACTCCGATCCTTTTAAATAGGCAGATTGTGTCGGAAAATTTTGACAGGGACTTTGCAACAGTTTTGGGGAATTTTGCAATTCATCGGGAGATATTTTCAGTGGATGAATAGAAATTTGAAATCATACAGGGGAGCTTGTGCAAATATACGGAGGAATTTAGCTAAAAATGCTGTGGAGAGCAATCTGTCCTTCTGGTTTCGGTTCGATTGTCAAAATTCAAACATAAAATCTTCCCAAATGTTTGAAATATTCCATTATGTGATTGGAAACTCTGTAACAGGAATTGAAACGTTCTGGTATTGAATCAACCAGCAACGACTCTTGCTAGAAAAGAATGGTCTTTATTATTGAAAGGACGGCTCAAAAACACACCGACCTACCTACCGATGAGCGTAACGTGTTCCACGTGAGCAACACAGGGGAAAAACAATCCCCGGCGGTCTCCTCGATCACCACCCAGCATCTCCGGATGCTTATGACAGATGTTTTTGCTTTCATCCATTGACGTACGTCGCACTCGTGACGTTGTCGAGATCGGAAATCGGGATCGGTAGCGAACAGTGGGCTGGCTAATGTGTGTGTTTGTTTTTTTTTTGGGTTTCGCGCTATAAAATAATCTTCGTAGAGCACATTAATGTTAAGCCAACCCATGTGGACTCCGTTGCACCGTCCGATGCATCTACTGGTGAATTACGTAGCCTGTTGTACCATGGGTAGCGGAAACTCACCGTTCCTGCCTACTTCTATTTATAAACTTAATCCAACGCGGTTTGCCGCTGGCAACTGTAAGAAATAAAAACAAAAAACCCTGCTCTTGAGCTTCATCGTGAGATGGTTGCACTTGAAACGGCGCACATTCGAACGGTTTGGTTGGAAGCAAGGCGTGTCGGTGTGTTGGAACGCAAATGACCGATCGGTTCGGTCTCTGCGGTGCCTACGCTTCGGTAGCCAATCAAGGGCCAACCGTTGTCACTGTTTCGGGGGCTCGTCCCCATGCTTTTAAGCGGGGCCGGTTTTTCAATTTATCTTTTGCTTTCTGGCAGTTGCGCATTTTTCTCTCGTACCATGGTCTTCCTGCCCCGCACAGTGGGACGAGAAAGAACTGCGCAAGTGGTTCTTAAAATATATTTTATTTATTACTGATTGTACTGGTTAAAAGGTGTTTGGGTTTATTATCTACAATGCAACGAAACAAAAGTATAAAACCTTTCAATTCTCAACTTTGTGAATGAGTTGTGTGTTGTTATTCCGGTTGATACATTATCATAATATCTTTCGTTCGTTATACTTTCTTTTTTTTATTTTTCTTGTGAATAACCAGGTCGTAATAAACTTATTTTTACCACCTACCCGAATAGTCAGTCCTTTCGTGAAAAATGCCACTATTTCTTTGACAGTAACTGTCAAAATGGAGAGCTTGATGTCTGCTCTAGTACTCAAATGCCTAGCATGATCCCTCCTTTAGATGAATGTGCATGGGTATGGCTCCATTGCCTGTGAAGATTATTCCTACTCGCGAAGATCCGCATAAAGACTACTGTCATATAAAGACTTCAGCTGCTGTCAAAAGGGAGTGCTTGATGTCTGCTCTAGTACTCAAATGCCTAGCATCATCCCTCCTTTAGATGAACGTGCATGGGTATGGCTCCATTCCCTGTGAAGACTATTCCAACTCGCGAAGATCCGCATAAACACTACTGTCATATAAAGACTTCAGCTGCTGTCAAAAGGGAGTGCTTGATGTCTGCTCTAGTACTCTAGTGCATAGCATCATCCCACCAAACCACCGCCAATACAGTAATAGCATCACGGTTGTACACGACAAGAGCATTGTTCTCGTGCAGCTGTGGCCTTAATTGATTGGTGTGTCAGCACCATAGATTACCAGCTGCATTTACCGCGTGGTACATCACCTTCCCGATCCGCTTATCAATTACAGCAGGGACCAAGCTGCAATTGTTACAATGATGTTTCTTCGGACAAACTGATTCGCCAAAGTTGAATAAATTCGGTTCTGGACTTTCCCTCATCGTTCTTGTGTGGAACTTTTACTGGTCGGTGCAGTAACTCTGGGCAGTTGCTAGAAGAAAGTACACGTCATTAAACTTTCCCAGCGCTATTCAATATGTATCACCGGTGACATGGTGTTGGTCATAGCTCAACAGCACTACAGACACTTAACCACAAAAACGCACGTATCATAGAACTTCACCATATCCTAAATATCAGAATCTATGTTTGGTTGTGACCAATTAATAGGTGATGATGAACAAGCTCAACAGTTGGAGAATAAATCTTGGATGATTCAATAATCAATAAGTAGCCATGAATCATTAAGAATTAATGATTTTTTGTAATAGATATTCAGGGCCATTCATTTAGTTCAAAGATTAAATAAACTGAATCAGAATCAACTTAGCCCCTAGCTTCCAAGATCCCTGGATGATCACGCTGCAGATGATGGATGATCTTCAAAAGAAATGCAATCCTTATCCGCTGGTTTTCAGGTTCATAACCTTATATTTTTTGAAGACATCCATTTAGGTCGTAATTACATAAAACTTGTGAAAAATATTATTTAGATTTGGAAATAATTAATCTCGGATTAAATGCAATCGCATTATGGACCTCCTCTAAATGAGCATGTTAATGGCCAGCTTGGTGATTTAATGATAGCGGCTCCTGGCCTTCACACGACTTCATCCCTATCAAACCATATTTTTTCTCCCAAGCTTTTTATTCTCTATTACTCAAATCTTGAAGTGGCAAAAGAGAGAAAAAGTAAAGTTCTCTCAGCTCAAAACCCTCTATAATCAGCTAATTACTAGTTCTTTCACTGATATCGATGTCTTCTTGTTAGTTTTTATAATGTTTACTTATTTTTTCACCAAACCACAAATCCAAACTATCAGTGTGCATTCGTAGACAGATTGGATGCTTCTAGTGGCTGTAAGTGGCCGGCATAAAATGCCGTGTTCCGAAGCCGGTTCTGTTTCGGGTTGGAATGTGGTAGAGCCACCTTAGCTGTATGGCGCCCGTTTTCAAGTAGGGTGATACCGCTACTTGCGTGGGACGCACTAGTCTTCTGTGGCTCCGCCATACACACACACACACACACTCGCTGGAATGTGTTGTGGAAACCTTTGAAGAGATTTATCGACCGATGATCACCGTGGTTAGGAACGAAAGAGAAAAAAACCCCTGTCATCGGGTACCATATATACATTGCTCGCTTATGTGTCACTGCACGTAACTCCTCTGCATGGCGGGAGCCATAAATGTGTACCCTTGTACACGGTCATCTTAAACTGTAACTGATTTAGATAGACAAATCACACAAACACACTGAGAAATGGGAATTAAATGCGTTTGTGGACAGTGAACCGTGAACCCGAACGGACGAGGATTTCGATAGTGGACACATTTCTTTCACCAAACTTGTCGATGCAATCGGCTTGTTTCGCTGTATGTCGCTTCGGCACGTTTGCGTGTACGCGTAGCATCGTTCGAAAAAAATAATATATATATATATATCGTCCAACAGTCGCGAACGATCGGTCAGCATCCTTTGCCAGTGTCGTAACGCCGTTCGGGGACGATTGGTCACGCCGCGCAACCGTTCTGACGAGTGGTTTTTGTGATTTTTTTTGTGTTATAAAGAGGTGTTTAATGCTCTAGCAGTTAACGATGCAATAGTGAACATTAAAATAATTTGCGTTTATAGCGTATTATAGCAAAATAGAATATTATAAAAATTTTATTATAATTAAAGTCACCGAGTATACTAAGTGAATGAAATGTGTTTACTAGTTTGACATAACTGAAATATTGCCGCAAACTGTCATACAATATTAAAAACAAACACGTTCTCCACTGTCATAAAGATCAACTTTACGGCTACACAGAAATTCTCCCCAGAAAATTCCCCTAAATTGTTCATCATTAAAAAACACACACATCAGACTTGAAGTTAAACTTCCCCAGGTTGACCCATAGATGGAATCGTCATGTTGTGTATTCTTCGTGCGCACCCACATGACTGGGTAGTTCCCGGCAGTGCGTATCTTTTGCTTTGTTGCGAATTTGTGATTTCCCCCAAAATGACACAGAAAAATGTTACGACCATAGTCGAACAGCGATGAAAAAAAGGGCATCAACACAACAACAAAAAGCATCAAAACATTAACGTAGACAAACGGCCGGTGATCATGTGCCGCGTTATTTTTGGTTGCCATTGCCATTCTGTCGTGTTCTCCCAGCAACCAACGGGACGGCACAAATTGCTAGAATGTGATGAATTTGGTACCGAAACCGGGCACTGGGAGGGTTTATGGAATTTCTTACAGCATATTGTTTCTGGTTCGGTAGCGCAACTTGCTTTTGGTGTCCCAAGAAAACATCCAACAGGATTCGCTAGACTATCACTCTTGCTTTGGCTGAATATTGAATTCTTGGCTTCAGACATGCTGTATTTGTTGGAAGAGTCAAGAAGTTTGATGAGTATGGTGTAAACACCCTTTTCATTGACGCAGGGCACTAGCAGTAGCACGTACGTTCGAAAGGAGGAAGCACGTGAGAGAACACGCTTGACTGAAGGGAGTACAGTAGCTGCCATTATCACTGCAACCCCTCCCCCTCAATTTTCCCATACCCCCAACGCTGCTACGTCAGCAACCGTCCATCATGTTTTCGTCGAAACGAAAATAAACATTCCACCAGCATCCTATTCACCTTCCTCTTTCGAATGTCTTTCGAATGTAACTTGGGACCTCGATCGCACGATCGTCATGTGCGCGCACACACCCTTCCCAAGCCACACGCTAGCGATTGTGTGCGAAGTTCGATTGCTTAGGTGTGTGTTTCCCCCGTCACCGAAGATCGTTACGCGTGATAATGGCGGGTGTGATCGGTAGTGCGAGTCGGTGCTTTAGAAAAAAAAGAAACAAGTGTACGGAATAACGGTGGTAGACACGATCTGACAGTCGCGCGCACTACCTTGACACACACCGAACAGTGCTGCACGCGTGTCCGGGTAGCATGACAGTTTCAGTCGGCAACGAAGTTCGCAAATCGTAGCAAGCCGTTAAGTAAAAGCTTGAAAAGTTTTCGTCTCTTAGTGCGCTCCGGTGTGCATTTGCCGAATTTTTGGACAAAATACCCCGTTCGAGTTTGAGGTGTTGTTTGTTATCTTTGCTAGTTTCGTGCCAGTGAGCATTTTGTGTTGGGTGTGTGTGTGTGTACGAACGAGAGTTACATCCCGGTTGACAAAAGCTGTGTTGTATGCATTTCAGTACATCTACTTCGGTCTAAACATAAACACGAAACACACACTCGAACCTCGGTGTAGTTCGAAAGTCAGTGGTTACTTAGCCGTGGGTTTGTTTTCGAACCGCAGGCACGAGACGCCAAAAATAGGGCCCATCCCTTCCCCACCCCGCTCCGCCTGATTGAAATCGAAGTGTGATCTTGTGCAGAACGAAATGGGTGTCATCAAAGATAACTTTACCAAGGTAATGCTGCTGCCATATTACATAGTAATGCCCCTAGTGATCGCTTACAGCTGTCTAATGATCTATATTAAAACGAAAAAAAAATAAAACAACAACCTTTTATGCATTGTATTGGCATTTTTAGACGGTTTTAGTATTGTATTGCTTCAATTCCTTTCAGTCAACATGTTTTGTGTTTCGCGTTTAAGCGCGAAAATCAAATAAAAAGTTGATTCCGTCTGGTGACCTTTACTAACCTTGGCAGGTGTGGGGGGAAAGGCACCGTGACGGTTGAATACCGGCGACCGCGAAAAAGATCTCGTGAGATGGCCTCGTAAGAAAAACAAGCAGAAAGCGAGAAAAATAATTAAAATGAGAAAAGGAAACACGCAAGAAAAAGGTTAATTTTTAACAACATAAATCTTATTTGTGGGTGGTTAGACACGAACAGTGTATGTTTGTATCTACTTTGAATGATTAGAAGTCTTTTTATTTCTACTCACAATTGAAGACAAGCGTATAGTAGTAGTAAACTTCTAGTAGTAGTAAAACTAAAGAAGGTATTAAATCACATCTTAATCCACAAATCAACCAAACACGTACGTCAGCAATCGTCAGGATCGTAGGATTGACGTACATATGGAGGCGCATGGTGTGTGACATACGTGTTTTGCAACAACGAAAACAATATCACCAACACTTTCTCTTTTTCATCCCTGTATCTTAGTTCCATTTTGTTTTTCTTTCCTCTCTCTCTCTTTCTCACTCTGTCTCTCAATGGCCACTCACACGCTACCGGCCTGAAGTGTGCTGTGTGCGCATTTTGTTATTTATTTCCGTCCGCGAACCGTCAGTCTACCGTCGGCTCTCTGCGGTGTTGCGCCGGAATGTGCAGGAGGAAAAGGATTTTGATTTTTTTTTTCACCGAACGAGAGTAAACTGTGCACTGCGTAGATTTTCCCGTAAGGAGTTTGCTTCCACCCAATACTTTCACGAAACACACACACACACATGTTGGTGAGAGTGTCGTGATCAGTCTGGATTCGACGCAGCAAAGCGAAATGGAAAACAAATCATTATCCGATCCGATAAAACAAATAGACTAAACAAAAAAAAAATAAGCTCCGGGAAATGTCGATAAGGTTTCGCCGGTTGCATCGCGTTGGCTTCACTGGGTTAAAAAGGGTTTAAAGAGATGGGATGGGGTCATCATTTGCAGTGCAGGCGGTTCGGGAAAGGAAACCAACACCGAAGCGGGAAGATGTGAGGGCGATCGGGTTCGATTTCCTTGGAGGATGGTTACCAGAAATGGCGCGCCGAATGAGAAATCGCCGATGAGTCGCGCTGGTAATTGATTTCTAATTATAGCCGGTGGCAAACTGCTGCAAACGAAACCAAAACCTAACAACAACAGCAAACACTTTTTGGCGGAACACTACTGGCGGTTTGCTGAGGATGCTCGTCTGAAGCGACCGGTTGATGAGTGACGACGGTCCATAAGTTGGAAACATTGTTATCATTTAAATCTTCTTATGACATACTGATTAATTTGTATGCTGAAAGTAGAGTTCCTTATTTCGTATTAATTGTACATCAATTCCACTCACTTTACTCAAAAAAAAAGACTTAAAGACCGACATCGTATGGAAGATGTACGTTCTAAAGCTCCACAAAGTTGTTCATCCCTGCCACAATCTGCGATCGGTGACGACTCATTATGTAACGTTGCAATGTGCATCCACGGCATCTTATTGCCTCACTCGAAAAAAGAAAACAATGTGACGATGTGCAAAACAAATCCTATCTGCTTTGGAATCTACTATCAGTGTTACCGTTTGCCCGGGGTTAATCTGTTTAATTGTCGCACACTTTAAACACGGAACACTACAAATGTTTGAACCACCAAGGCGCTTGATAAGCGCAGCGGGAGTAATAGTTACGGATGGTTTTGGGAAATATTTTTCCACATATTCCCCCCACCGTGCATTTGTTGTGCTTCTGGATGAGCATTTCACTGCTGTTTATGATCCTGACTCGTTTACCCTTGCACAGGCCGGGCAGGTTATGGTGTATGGGCTAACAATTGTAAATAAAGCAGTGGGACTTTTCAATCGAGAGTGCACTTTAGCCAGTGGTTTAGGTCGCCTGAAACGCATTAACCGGCCATAAATCCGTTTCACCTGGAACGCTTGGTTGATTCCTCCGTACCCCAAACCATAATCGTGAGAAAACAACTCATATTTATGGCAGACTTTCCCGCTTGAATAGTGCCAGTGTCGAGCGCCTATGCTAACGAGATGTGGTTCTGGTGCGCACCCCCACCCGGGACGGGCCCACGTGAGCGTCAGGTCGGTTGTTTGCGAAACCACTATCGATGTGTGGTTTGTGGCTACAGATTCTACATATTAGCAGAAGGCGTTAGGGAGGCACAGGGTGAGAGATAGTGGACGGTATTCTTGTAAACAACCCACTAACCTACCGTAGGGCACCATCATCATCAACTGCGCTGGAGTCTAAACAACAGCCCGGGGCCGGCAGCCGGGTGTAGCCTATAATTTTCCCACTCTCCGTTCGGAGCTACTGCGTCGTAACCTTGGATGAGGTGTATCCATTGCATGGCGAATTAGTACTCGGTTTGGAAAGTTACTTTTGAGTCTTCCAAATTGCAGCGATCTCCTTCGAGAAGACAGCCATCGTGTCTCGAAATGTTGTACTTCAATAGTCCGTCTAGAAAGCAATTAGTTTATTTCTCCTGCTTGACGAATAGCTGCAGTTCATTGAAGCCAAAGTAAATTGTTGGTACGTTATCAGCTACTACTATTATCAGACATTGGACAATAAATATTGACATTTACTGAACCGTCGAGTGAGGTGGCACCTTGTCAAAAGGTCGTCAAAAATCCCCATACCCCCGGGACGTTACCGGACGGTTTCACCTAAACAGGCAACCGTTGCGAGAGGCACGCTATTCATTGATCGGTTTCAGCTCCCCCTTCTATACGTCCTGTGAGGTACGCGTGCGCACACGTCTTCACGCGCACTAATCGCAAGATTATCACGCGGGCTTCCGTGCTGTGATGCACCTCTGCAGGGCTGAGCTGAGATACTTAGCGCACTATCATCCGGTGCTTTGAAAGCGTACCCCGGTATGGGTACGCGAGGCCCCGTCGAACCATTATCAGTACAGTGCCTAGCAGCCTGCCGGTCGCATCAGGTTTCTACGTTGTGCAGAATCGCAGATCGTTTCCATCGCGCACTTGCATTGTCCTTCGAGGACGTACACGGTTAACGATGGATTGCAATGGTGAAAAGGTGCGAAAAACGATCGCCAATTTGTGCGGAATCTTTCCGTTCCAAGGATCGTCCACGCGCAGATCAACGTCAAGCGGATTCGGGGCTGCTAGTTCAGTGCATGTACTCATTTGTTCTCGCCTGTCGTGTGTTGATGTGGTGTGACGGGGAGGGGCGCTTACATGATCGATGTTGTTCCTTCCAAGGGCGATTGTTGTGCATGGGTGTGTCGTTCGGTAACAGAATCTTTCACTAATTCGCAACACCTTTCCCCGTTTCGTTTGCTTACAGATCCGTGATCAATGCAGGGAGCTAATCCTCACAGACAAACAGATCGAGGAGATTATGCGACGGGTGATCAAGGAAATTAACCGAGGGCTCAGTAAAGAAACGCACGCCGAGGCTGACGTTAAATGCTTCATCACCTACGTACAGGACCTGCCAAATGGGAAAGGTATGTAAAGTGTGTTATGTTTGATGTTAAGTGTTTGTAACGTAAAATAAATTGTCGCATTTTGTTTTTCGTTTGCTTGCAGAAAAGGGAAAGTTTCTGGCCCTCGATCTTGGCGGCACCAACTTCCGGGTGTTGCTGATCCACCTGAAGGACGAGAACGACTTCGAGATGCTGTCGAAGATTTATGCCATTCCACAGAGCATTATGCTCGGTAGTGGGACGCAACTGTTTGACCATATTGCTGAATGTTTAGCCAACTTTATGAAGGTAAGTAGACTTTATAAAGGCAGTAGATAGTAGGCAATGATATTTGCGAAAATGTCGGATTATGTTGATGTAGTGTTGAGTGATTCTGATTTCTGAGGTACAAAATTAGGAATGAATCTTTAAACTGATTGAGTATAAAGATGATCTAAAAGAGATATTAGTTTTTACGAGGCCCTTTAACTTTGTCAAGATTCGTACATTTTTTGAAGGATTATCTTAAGAAATTCTTACGTTATATTAAGAAATTCGTTTTGAATTTGGTTAGATCTCAATTTTACAATCTTTATCCAATTGATTTTTTTGAAGTGTGAAAGAGCCTTGCTTATTCGTACATATGTCAATCATATGTCGTCGTCGGTCATGTTAAAAAAAACTCGTATCAAACCTTTGGTTTGAAGTTGAAGTTTAACAGCTCACCTCTAAAGCATATTGTGATATAGAGTTTACCGTAACTATAAGTAATTTTATGTTTCAAGATTTTAGGTTGACGATGCCAAATCTAAAGCCCTTTGCAACAGACATATTGACGTATCGATCGATCCCGACTGTCATATCAGTTTACCGTACCAAAAGTGTAATAAGTGTCAGAATTGTTAATGATAGCGCTATCAGTGGTACTTTTGACGTAATAACCTCTAGGCTCAATACACTTTTGCACTGATAAAGCGGTAAACATCTAGAAGAGTAACTCTAGTGCACTTTCGTATCATAACGCGATATACCTCAGCGTTTAGCTATAATTAAAATTTCTTCTTTTTTTATGGCATCTCTTTTCCGAAAACAAAAAAAAACCAGGAACACTCAGTGTACGAGGAACGTTTGCCGCTAGGATTCACATTCTCATTCCCGCTAACGCAGTTGGGTCTTACCAAAGGTATTCTTGCCCGATGGACGAAAGGTTTCAACTGTTCCGGTGTCGTCGGTGAGGACGTTGTGCAGCTGCTGAAGGATGCTATCGCCAGACGGGGGGTAAGTTTGGGGCCGGCGGTCCCTTCATCGATGGTGACTTTACAGTTTTTGGTCCGTGTGTCACCGTGTTTTATTGGTGGTATTAGCAGCAAATGGTGTTATAATTCATACGATCCTATCCGATCGGAATGGAACATTGTTCATTGAGTTGTCGATAAGATGATGGCATAAGCGGAAGAATTTTAAACAATTACATTCAAGCACACTTTTAACACTTTGTATTGTTTCCTACAAACACCTTAAATAATGGCGGCAACGACAATAATGATGCTTTTGATTTTCTTGACAAAATCTATGGTACCACCAAATTCATAACTTACAACTGTTCAAATTTCATCGCCACCAATTGGTCAACATTGCGTGCGTTAGGACGTTAATATAGCGGTAATGGCAATTCTAAACGATTCCACCGGAACGCTGATGTCGTGCGCGCACAGTAATCACGATTGCAAAGTCGGTGTGATAATTGGTAAGCCACCTTCAGATTGAGTTTATTAATTGCGTTCCGTAGCGCTTTGTTGCCGATGGAACGACTTTGTTGCAGCCTTCCAAACGGATGTCCATGCAAAACAAGAGGGTTCTACCGGCAACAAAGTGGGAACTGTAAATAAATTCTAAATTATCTTTCCCGTGAACTTTTCTTGCTGTTTGTTTCTGTTTTATGTTTCGTTCGAACCTTAACCGTTCAAATTCTATTTTATCCTACGTACAGTTTCTTCCGTATTGCTAGCAGAGCCTGATACAAACTATAAAGATCTTACTTTCTACATTCTTACGGTTTTGTTTTTGCATTTTTTTCCTTTACACAAATACACACGAACTCTTTCTGTTGTATGATACGGAACATCACCTGGTCCTTATGCTATCATCCGGAATCGCCGTCGGTGCACATGAATGCACGGCGTTGTACCGCAGCCAGTACGGGAAATGGATAATTTATATAGTTCTTTTTTAATCTGCCATACAGCTTCACTCCTAGATAGACCGTTCACAGTACACTGCCTGGTTCTGATGCACGTTTTATTGTCACCGGAACGTCTTGTGCACTGGAAACGTGACGCATGTATTGATGCTTTCTCGATATATTTAGTCTTTTCCGGAATCAACACTTGAAATAAGCTGTACGGGAAAGGAATATCCGGCATATTTACTATTTCTATTAATTGAATCAACTGCCAGCGGGGATTGTACGTGTGTTCTTTATCGCAACCAGGAAATTAAAGTTCAGCACAATAATCACATCTGTTATGGTTGTTTTTGATACCAAATGGATTATTTTATGGTCCCACTCTATCTGCCAGGTCTCAGAAGCGTATTATTCGCTTGTTTATGATTGCGGAATTGAAAACAGTTGGACAACAAGCTGTAAATAGATAACACAAGGGCACAGTATACAGATAATGCAGATTATGGTGGTTTAGTTTGCTATAAAAAAAAGTTGACAAGTGTTATGAGTAATTCTGGGGACATTAAGTTCTTCAAGTGCTTGAAGTAACATGGATTGCCTATATATCTTTTTCTATTCTCTTTGAATGCTTATCGTCCTTCAGGAGTTATAAGAATCAGTTTTGCGAGCTTCAAAATTATTTTCCAATTACGGATTACTTATTGTACATATATTTTTACTACGTCCTGTTATTGCTTATCTTATGTCAGATAAGTTGGAGTGTTATTAAGTAATGAGGTTCAAAGATCTTTATCTAAATTGGTGAAATTATAGAACTTTTCTTCAATGAACATGCTGTTATCGTTCCTAATCATCACATATCTTTCACAGTATCATAATTTCTGCACCAATTTAACACATTTTATTAACGAGTTTTATGTATTTCTTTTCTTTTATTTCTCGCCCATGATACGAAAACTTGGTCTATCTACCTGTGAAACAAAAACCATTCCTTTTCAATTGCGTTCGATCTACTCCTTGTTTTGCATCTTGAACTGATCATCATCATCCACGTGTCTCACTATGAAACATGCATTGAATGCTGCGCTCTACACAACTGAACTGAACTGCACGTGAATGTTGAAAATGAATTGTTCGGCTCATGTACGAAATGCGCCCCGTGCAACACACTGCTCTACACCTTCCGGTCTGTGTTCCGTTCTCTTTCGAATCTGTTCATTGCGCGGCAACCGGGTAACAGGATGTACAAATTGATATCTGTGCCATCCTGAACGATACTACTGGTACACTGATGTCCTGTGCGTGGAAGAATCACAACTGCAGAATAGGACTGATTGTCGGTATGTAGCTGAAGATTCTCACGAGTGTGTGCGCGTGTGATTATGTATGTTTGTCCTGCGTGTGTGTGTGGGTGTGTGAGTGTGCTTGGAATGTATGTTACATCTTAATGGTGCGAGAACTCTCACTCTCTGCTCTTAACATAAGGGACAGGAACAAATAAGCGCCTCGATTGCCGGATTAAGCTGAACTTTTGGTAATTGGTGGTTATAAGATTGGCAACGCAATTGGCTTTACTGCAAACCGTTGGACAGTTTCTGATAGCCCGACGGTATACGCCCGTGGGACCCCACTAACTGGTGATAGTTTCTTTTTTGTAAATTGACGATTCATTACTGTATTTTAAATTAACACACAAAACAAAAGATTTGCCGTTTTTTAAATTTTGCTAACATAACTAGGCTCTTCTTTGGTGCTTTACCGTCTCTTGCTCTTGTTCTCCTTTTCTATTTTTCTGTTTCTCTTTTTGTTTTCTTCTTTGTTTTTTATATGTATTGTGTTTACAGTTGTTGTATTTTTATGTTTCCATAATTATCTCTTTCATGTTTTTCCCTGTTTCATTTTTATGTATTATTTTTATCTTTCTGCATGATACCTTTCCCTTTACCTCTGGTATTGTGTTACACTATTACCAATATTCGTACTAATGAGTTTCCTGTTTTTCGATCTGCTGCGGTGCAACATTCAAGGTACGGGCAGTAACGCGTGCTACGTGGAGAGAGTGGAAAACTGCGACCTCTTCGATGGTCCCAAGGAGGGGCCAAACATTAAGAAGCACGTGATGATCAATACCGAGTGGGGCGCGTTCGGTGATGACGGTGCGCTCGACTTCATACGCACGGAGTACGATCGCGAGATCGATCAGCACAGTATAAACCCGGGCCGGCAGCTGTAAGTGTGCTAAGCTTTGTGAAGCTGTTTCCGATGAATGCAATTAATGCAATTTGTTTGTATATACTCTTTCAGACAAGAGAAAATGATCTCGGGCATGTACATGGGCGAGCTGGCTCGTTTGGCGATAGTAAGGTTCACGAAGGCAGGCCTTCTGTTCGGTGGTGTCGGTTCCGATATTCTCTTCAAGCGCGGCCAGTTCTTCACGAAGTACGTTTCGGAAATCGAATCGGACAAACCGGGAACGTATTACAACTGTCGGGAAGTGCTGGAAGAGCTGGGCCTCGAGCATGCGACCGAAGAGGACTGTGCGAATGTGCGCTACATCTGCGAGTGTGTATCTAGCCGGGCGGCTCACCTCGTATCGGCCGGTATTGCGGCATTGATAAACAAAATGGACGAAACGAGCGTGACGGTATGTGTGTTGGATTTTGGGCGGAATGTGAGAGATGCCAGAAATTGGTTATTAATTAGCGATCAATTTTACGTTACAGGTTGGCGTTGACGGTTCCGTGTACCGTTTCCATCCCAAGTTCCATGATCTGATGGTGCAAAAGATTCGACAGTTTGTGAAACCGCACATTTCCTTCGATCTGATGCTATCGGAGGATGGTTCCGGTCGTGGTGCAGCGCTAGTAGCGGCCGTAGCATGTCGCGAGGCACAGTAAACGCTCCGCGTGCATCGGTCAGATAGCGCCGGAGTAGCACCGAGATTTGGAGCAAGAAAACCGAACACTACCTACACTAAACCGTGTGTGCGCGTGGCCAGAGATGGTGAAAAGTTTGGGTGCAGCTGGGTAGCTACTCTCCAGTCGCTGGTACACTGTTGTTAAAGTTCACGGGCCGTCAGCGCACGTGCTTCAGACTCTTTTCTTGTGTGTTGTAACGTTATCATGCCTCGTTTCTTTGTCACACAGCAGAACCACACTCGCGATTTGATGAAAAATGGGTTACAATAATAGTGAGAGCGTACAGTAGAGTGACCACCTCACTGCGACATAGTTACGTACAAAACGTTCACAATTCTCACCCCTAGCGTAACTAGTGATTTATAGAGTATATACATATATACATATTATATATCTATAGTGAAAGAAACAATGTTGATCAATGAATAAGAAAAGCAAAGCAAATCATTTTATTAGAAAAAGGGCCATGGAGCGCAGCTTCTGTGCTCCGCCTGAATCCCCACCATCACCACCGTACATTTACTCTACCAAGCACACCGTCCGTTACGGATACTGTGCGGATAATGAATTCTTGCCCAGACCTACCGCGTACCACGGTGAGAAAGTACAAGAACTTGTTCGTAAACGAAAATGCTGCCAGACTATGAGGAGTACTACCTCAAGGGGCAAGAAATGCTAGTATATGCTAGGGAAATTGGATAGAAACTCGGATGTGTAAATTATCTTAGGATCGGCCACATGCGCTTCGATGTGTATGGAAAAAAAGCTGCGATAGATTTATATTAGCAATGCTTCTTCATCTTCGGCAGTAGTTGTATGCGTGATCTTGTTTGTGTGAGAGCTTGTCTGCCCTCTGACAATGGTTACGAGATCGAGTGGTAAAGTTGAAGTTATTTATGGATATTCTGGTTAAGTTGTATTTGAATTGGTCGTGATTCTTCTTTTTTTTTTGCTTCGTTTGACAAAAGTTCACAAAGTATAAAAAATTGAAGATTTACTTCAACACATTCTAGTTCAACGTGTAAAGAGTTCAGAAATTACTTCAACTTTGTCTCTTGAGCTCGAATTTTCTGTATTGCCATACAGTATGCGAAGTCTTGAAGCGATTGTGTTTCTTTTTTGCTCGGTGGAATATATTATGAGCTTCGGTACTGATGAACAATGGTGTGCGGTACTGAGCGTTCGCATGAGTTAGTCGATAGCAAAAGAATGCAGGGAGAAAGTAAAACAATAAACATTGCAAACCTTTTAAAATTTAACGTCCGGTTGCAAAAAGGGTTGTACCGATTGTATCGGATGGTTTTGCAAGCAAAAAAAAACGTTAATCACTCTTTAAGGATGTCGCTAAAAGCGTAATTAAACAAAGGAGAGCGAGTAAAGGGGTGGCCAAGGTTTTGAGTTTAGTGTCGTAGATTGTACATTATTTTAAAATTAGTTACAATTACTGATGTTACTGTATTTCTTTCGTTTTTCTTTCAATCGCGAAATAAGGAAAGAATCGAGTGCTAAGGTACAGCCGTAGAGGAAGGCATGTGGGAGCAGATATAACTAGCAAAAAGGGCAAGGAATGGAAAAATAGACATATATTGAATAAGGGAAGTGAAAGTAGTGAACTAGTGTAAAAAAATAAGAAAATATCCCACAAACCAGAATGAGGCAGCAAAAAAAACCATCGTGAGTGCTGTTGTATGAAGTGTAATAAAGTAGTAACTGGTGAATACGAATAGTTTGAATTGAATGGAAGCACGCCAACGAATAGGACTATGGACTGATACGACACCGGATCGGATATGTGCTGCCTTCGCTCCTTTTACCCTTTAGTTAGTAGTGTATAGTTAGAATTGTTGTTTTTGTTTTCATTCTCTCCGGGAACATTAGTTTTAGTTGGTTTTTTAGGTTTGAGTTGTTTGCATACTTTTACGTTTATGTTGTACTGGTAGCATGTTGGCATGATCATGTACATATCCGCAATTGAACGTAGGCTAACACGTACGAAAGTATATTGGAACCTCTTCGCTGCAACATAGACAGTTCTCTAAAATTAAACTAACAACGCTGACAAAAAAAGAAAGCAAGAACTATAACCCAACGTGAGTTCCGATTGAAATTTATAACAACGATATGCAACCCCAGACTTGATTTCTTATGTTTTAACTTAAGCTAGTCGACACATACACACACGCAAAGGACATATTGGAAGGCCATCGATGTAGGCAAGTTCGTTAAAACATTTTGGAAAAATGTTGATGCTCTCATTAGTCTACCGCAGAACAATGTTCATGTTTCCCAGCAATATGTTGCATCGTGTGAAGCCACACAGAATTGTGTAGCGATATGAAAAAGGATCCATTGAGAGGGGCAACCAACACTATTCCACAGCGAAAATACAGTCATACTAAGCTGAATTGGATGAGTAGAAGATAACAATATGTATGAAATATATTAAATTGAAAGTATTACGTGTCTGGTTTGGTTTCATTTGCTTCTGTTTTGAAATAGACCAGTGTTTTGCAAATACAGCAATAAAAAGGTTTGATGTTTTTTGTACATAAATATAAATTACTATTACTGAACTCGTGGCATTATTAAACTTGCTTGACATTATATGGCTTCAATATTATCTTCAATGAACAACACGTTGTTGGTTAAGCAACATAACCGCCGAAAAATTCCACGAACATCCGTTTGACAATTTTGAATGCGCGCAAACGTGCAGGACTCGATGGGACCTGTCAAACGGTGCCGTACAGCGAAAGTGACAGATGGTCCACAAATAACAACCAGCAATCTGGGCCCGCACCACTACACTCGCACACCGAAAAACACATGGTATTCGCGCATACGCGATAACGCGAATCTAGCGCTCCGTTGCGACTGACGGAATTCAGTGCAAGGGTCAAATGCGAACGATAAATTTCGCTCGTACGTGACGGTGGCTGCAACGGTGACCGTACGGAGTTGTTGTCCGTATTGTTTTGCAAGAACCCCAACAGGTTTAATCTAAATCAAAACATCCGTGCCAGTGTTGTAGTGAGAAAGATTCGTCCGTGTCGGGGAGCGTCAATCAATCATTGGCGGAACTTGTTCCAGGCCAGCAAAACAATGTGCAAATGTGTTGCGATGTCGTACGAAGTTATCAAAGCAGCAGCACAACCCTCATAACCCTCATCGAAGCTCATAAAGATAGCAACGCAAAATCTTATCTCGCACACGGATTAAATTGTCAGAAGAGATTGTGTTCCCTCCTTGGCTACTTGGATGTGTCTTTTTTGTGCAAAGAAACCTTCGCTCTAGATTGATCCGTGCCGCACTCTATTGTGCTGTTACTGCTTTCCCTATTTTTGCATTGTTCCTGTCTGGTCGTCATTGTCACGTAAGCCACTAACAGCTCTTTAACAAACACCATCTTGCGATACCTTTATTTCACCGTAGCCACATATGTGCATGCCGTAATTATGATTGCCATCCCGTGGGTGGAAGGGTTCTGAAAGTGGCGTACAACAATAGGACGGTTTACCAATACCCTCGTCCACACAAACCCCGCAAGGGTGGACCGTCCGTACCGAAAAACGGAAAGAAAGCAGAAAGCAAATAATCATCTTCAGCCTGTATCGATTTACGAAGATGAAGTAAACGGTGGGCGGCACGCGGGTTGAAATCCCACTTCGAGAGCAGTCCTTGTGATACGGTGCTACGGAGAAGAGCAGCGAAACGGTGCACCTTGAGGACAAAACACTTCTCGTGCAGATCTTCACGCGCTTGTAGCCCCACGATTTCCGTCGTGCGGCAGGCGGCTAGGAGTTTCCGGTGGCTAGGTCATGAATCCGAGAATCGTCATCATCGGTGCCGGAGCGGCTGGAGTGGCCGCTGCGACACGCCTCATCGAACGGGGCTACAAGAACGTGAAGATACTCGAGGCAGAAAATCGCATCGGTGGCCGTATCCATACCGTACCGTTCGGGGCAAACGTTGTTGACCTGGGCGCACAATGGTAAGTGGAGTGCTTGTCCTTCCTTCCGGTTCTTACCCTCCTTTATCCTTATTGTTGGTTTTCCCCTTTTGATAGGCAAATTTCTTTCACTTATTTCCTCCCCCTTCCAAGCGGGGCGCAATATGTAATTCAAGAATTTATTCGGTTTCTTTCACCGCTCCGAGATGAAGGTCACTAAATAATCGATTACCATGATTATAATTTATTTACTGTGCTCGTTCACACTCGCACCCATATTGCCCACCTGCAAAAGGGTTCGTTTCTCATATAATCTTTTGCGATCTTTTGCTTTTTTCTTTAGGTGCCACGGAGAGAAAGGCAACGTATGCTACGAGCTCGGTTCGAAGTACAACGTGTTCGACTCGAACAGTGCCCGGTACGAACGGTTCGTGCTGACCCGCTCGAACGGTGAACAGATACCGAAGGAGCGAAGCGAAAAGTTGCTCGGCCTTATCTGGTCGATCCTGGAAACGCACAAGCACGAACTGACCGGGTACCGGGGTTCGCTCGGGTCGTTCATTATGGGGAAATTTCGGGCCCTGCTCGAAACCGCCGAATATGCGGACGTTAACGATGATACGGCGTATCAGGTGTTGGAGTTTTTCCACAAGTTTGAAAACTCGATCGAAGCTTCCGACAGCTGGTTCGATACATCCGGGCCGGGTTATCTGCACTACTGGGAGTGTGATGGGGATTTGTTGCTAAACTGGCGCGATAAAGGCTATCGGACGGTGTTGGAAATATTGATGGTAAGTGACACGGAGAAACTTGGAAATGACATTCCACACTTATGTCGTTACACATTTGTAGAAACGACATCCACTCACTACGGCAACCGATGCAATCAACCTGGAGGATTATACGCATTTCAACAAAACGGTCGCCAACATCAATTGGACCGCCGGACCGGATAGTCTCGTATCGATCCGCTGCACCGACAACAGTGTGTACGATGCAGACCACGTCATATGTACGATTTCGCTTGGCGTACTAAAGGAACGCTACCAAACACTGTTCACGCCCGATCTTCCGCCGATCAAGCGTAACGCGATCCAGGGACTGACGATCGGTACGGTTAACAAGCTGTTTCTCGTGTTCGACAAACCATTCTGGACGAAGGGCTGGCAGGGTTTGAGCCTGATCTGGAATCAGGCCGATCTGGACGAGGTGCGCAAAATGCCGGACAGCTGGATGGAGGATGTGTTCGGCTTTTACATCGTAGACTATCAACCGAACGTGCTGTGTGGTTGGATTTCGGGCAAAAATGCACGCCGCATGGAACGGGCCAGCGATGAGGATGTACGCCGTGCGTGTATGTTTTTGCTGCGCAAGTTTATGAAAGGTTGTACCATCCCGGAACCGGTACGGTTTCAGCGCACCAGCTGGTATTCGAATCCAAACTTTCGCGGTTCGTACACGTTCCGATCGATGACGACCGATCTTCTGAATACGTCCGCGTCCCATCTAGCAATTCCGCTGACGAATACGTGCGGAATGCCGGTCGTACAGTTTGCCGGTGAGGCTACGCACGATCATTACTACTCGACCGTGCACGGTGCTGTCGAGACAGGATGGCGCGAAGCGAACCGGTTGATCGATCTATACGACAGGTAAGTAGCTGCATGGCGTTGTATGAGGGTAGAATTGCATGGTTTGATATTTTAAAATGTAACTAATATTGATACGTTTGAAAGAAAGGCAACAGCATTGGAACTGTTGAAAGAAATTTTGTTCCAAAAATCCTTATCGGTCATTTTGGTTGTTACTGTTAAAAATTATATTGAATGATGCTATAAACATATCAAATGCTATATTTATAGCATGTGTATACTAACCTTAGCACGTTGTAACTAGAAACAATTTATAACATGAAGATTATGTTGTCTTGTTATCAAGTTTAGTTTGTTTAATAGAATTTGTGAGTAAAACTACATTTCACCAGTTCAGTTTTGTGCTGTATTAAAATATTTTTTGGATATTTTAAACACTATTCATACGATTATTTGTATTAATTTAGTCATTCCTAGTGAAAAACTAAAGAAACACAATTGCCTACCTCACACTAAGTTACAGTATCTTTTGTTCTGGTTTTATTTTTGTTTCTTCTTTTTCTTCTTCCCTCTCCTTCTGCAGGAAGGCACATCTTTAAACACAATGATGCAGACACTATTTGCCATACCCCAGAACGAAACACTACACAGATAAGACAGATCTTTTATAAACTACGCAATACTGTACGATGTTCCCTGTTTTAAGTATGTTTTCCGTTTTCAGTAGATAGCTGCAATAAATATGTTTATCTTTTACATTACCGCTTTTTACTTAGCTTTATAAGCACAAACTCGTTTTCAAAAATTTACACCATATTTTTAACATCTTTTTCCAATATCCTATTCTCGTTGTAGATTGATTCCGCCGTTCAATCATGGTCCGAAAGCGTACGTTGACGTGCTGATCCTTGGGGCTGGTATTGCCGGACTTGGAGCAGCTAAGCAGCTGCGCAATTCGGGCAAAAGCTTCGCCATTCTCGAAGCACAATCGTCCCCCGGGGGACGCATCAGTACGAAAGCACTGAAAAAGCATCACGTCGGTGGGAAAGGCTGTCAGTTGGTTGAAGCCGGTGCCCAGTGGTTGCACGGACGACAAAATGACCTGCACGAGATAGCCAAGCGGAATGGGTTACTGCGCGAGGAAACGTCCGAGGAAGGTTTGGGAGAGTTTTTGCGTGACGATGGTTTCCGGATAGACGACCATCTGGTGAAGCGGGTCGACTTTATCGTTGGTCAGATTTTAGAACAGTGTGAAGAGTTTGCCGCCCGTACATCCGGTGGCGATCGTGACGCATCCTATCCGGCATCGCTGGAGGCATATTTACGCGAGCAGTTCCGAAAGCGTACGGAGAAAGATTTTACCGCCGAACAGAAGGTGCTGGCACAGCAACTGCTCGATTGGCACTGCCGGTTTCAGATCATTGACAATTCCTGCCTGCACGTATCGGACATTTCGGCTAAACTGTGGGGCAGCTATTCGTTCAATGGGGAAAGCTGCCAGGCACACATCAACATGCGGTACGGCTTCCAGGCGCTCGTTAGCTGTCTGATCGAAGAGATCGGCATGGAGAAGATCGTATACAATAAGGCGATTTGCGAGATCCGCTGGTTGGATGGCCGCAGCAAGGTGATTGTGAAGTGCACCGATGGAACGATTTATTGCTGCCAGCATCTGATCGTAACGTTCTCGCTGGGCGTACTGAAAGACACGATGGATCAACTGTTTCAACCGAACCTACCGGCAAGCTACAGTCGCTCGATTCGCAGCATCGGATATGGGACGATCGATAAGATTTTTCTCCAGTTTGAGGATGCGTGGTGGGGCAAAGCGGAAGGGATACAGCTGGTGTGGCGGGATGAGCTGCGGAAGGATTCGCACTGGACACGCTTCATCTCGGGATTTGATGTACTCAGTCCGGGTCCGCCGAACACACTGCTCGGTTGGATCGGTAGCTATGGAGCGCTCGAGATGGAGGCGCTTAACGATGAACAGATCGTGAGCGACTGTGTGTTTATTTTGGAGAAGTTTACCAAGAAGAAAGTACCTAAGCCTGTCAATTATTACTGGTAGGTGACTTTGCTTTAATGTGTAAGTGTTGTTTTTCTCATTTTTGTATATTTTTATTTCAGCACAAGATGGAACTCCAATCGTTATATTCGTGGTTCTTACAGTTACACCTCGGTAAACTGTGATCACGAGCAGAACTTCATGTCCAACCTAACGGAAACGCTCATATGCAATCAGTACGACAAATCGGGTGAAGAATCGCGCAAAAAGGAATCCTTTCCAGCAAATAATGCTTCCTCGGCAGTAACACAATCGACTACAATCGGTACCGCCAGTATGCGAACGGGGACGTCAACGAGCAACACCAGCGGTCACAGTACGAGCAGCAGTAATAGCAGCAATACACTAACTAGCGTCCCGATAGCAAACCCTAGCACCCACAATACTCCAAACAAAGTCGTCCAGAAGACAGCTGAATCTTTAGCCAATGCTCCGAGCAATTCGAGTACCGGTTCCACCACAACCACACCCGGTACGAAAGGGACAGGTACGAGCAATAGTAACGTTAACAGCAGCACCAAAACCAGTGCCACAATCCATTTTGCCGGTGAAGCATGTCACGAACGGTACTTCTCGACCGTACACGGTGCGTACCTGTCCGGGATGGAACAGGCGAAGAAAATTATGATGCTCAATCAACAATAACTGCTACCAATTACTTCCTGGCTGTAAAGCTACCAAACCTAACAAGCGCAACACTACAATCGTAACGAAATCAAAAACCAACCGTCAACTTTAACAAAAAGCAGACCAAAATAGATACAGATATAGAAACACATCAGATAAAATATATGCAAAGAAGAAAAAAAACAACAAATTTAAAATGTGAAAACTCGTAGAAGCTAGAAAGCAGTTGATAATTAGTCAGTAAGAGTGTAGTAAAGCAATCCCAACAAACAAAATCCCGAACGTAACCGGGAACAACACTTGGGGAGTAGTCGATAACACTTACATAGCGTAATAAGAAGAAAGTGCCCAATGCGTGCGGCCATCTATTTACCTTTAGCGCTCATTGCAAATGAGAAGATTATTACGTTAAGATCAGCTAGGAAAGCTAGAACTAGTATACGTAGGCTCAATACATTTAATGTAGCATCATCTTCCATAGCGCTAAGTTAAACTCCGTTCGTTTTTTTCCAAAACAAAATGAATTTACGTTCTTCCATTTATTGTCCTAAATGACTGCCTGAGGTTAATGTCAAAATCGTTCCGATGCATTTGTTATCTTTAGTGCAGGTTTTGATCTGCATTGCATGCCAACAATTGAGAGTTTATCAATCACGAACAGGTTGGATACTCCTTCGCTGCTTGATGGGGATTCTATTCGTTAGCAAACTGGTGAAAGAAGGCGTAGGCGTGCAGTTAGACTGCAAAGAGCAAACATGAACCCGTAGAGCTTTCCGCCGTTTCCATTTTATAGAGCAATCTAGAAAAGAATAAATAATTCAAAACATGTAATAATGGTGTAAATTCATCTGAAATATCTTCGAAACGGGAAATATTATAATAATGAACATGGATCAAAACAAATGAACATAACCGAGCAAAACGTGGAAAACCATATCGGAATAAGACCGCTTTACTTGATCTAATGGTCTGCTATAACTATAATTAGCATGCTATAATTTGACATCTGATGTGGTTTCAAGCCGTTGCAGGGTTCTCCTTGGTTTTGTATTTTTAAATATATTTTTTAATTGAAATTGATTGATAAAAAAAATGCTTTTTAGAAAATTTAGCTTTCTTTGCCGTGAATACGAAAAATAAAACACATCGAGAATTAATTTCCTCTTTAAAGTGTGTCTCCAAAAACCAAATGGACTTACAACTTGCCGTTCCTGTATTGGACAAGTTAACCTGTCTTTAATTCACACATTAAAACCCCTGTCTCTGTCAAAATATGCGAATTCCTTTTGTTATTTGGGGAGGCCACAATTCTTGCTATAAAAAGAATAAATTGTACCTTAACATTGGTTTTTCAGTTTGTTTCATCAAAGAAAAACGATTTTAATGTGCCATGATCACGATTCAAGATTTACGATCATTTAATTTCTTAAATAAATGTCAAAACAAGTGAAGAAAAACCAAAAAGATTTTATTATTATAAATATTTTACAACTGCACACCATGATGGCCGATAGCAATCCCACAGTGCCACACCCAACCGTACCCATATATAAACGAGGTTCGTCGTTTCAAAACAAGTCATTTTTTAAAATTCTTCGTGATTGAAGGACCGTGGCTAGCACGTGTCGCGTCAAGGTGCAACACATCGAAACAGAAAAAGAACGGTGATTAGATACCGCATAATTGTTACTGCTTGTTCGTATTCGTGATCGTTGGTGATATGCACACAGGGGTTTAAAAACGCAAAACTCAGCACTAAACTTCGTGTGTTCATCGACCAGGTGTTTGCTGTGTTTACGCAGCAGATTGTACATTGGCACAGGTGGTAGTGTGGCTGTCGCATGGAGTGATTTAAATGCATTTAAGATGAAGTGAAGCGCACCGCACTACGAGTGATATTCTCAGTTTAAGTGATCAGTTTCCTTAATTCTGCAGTCTGGATTGTATAAGTGCTATCGGTTGATATTCATTTGTGATATGGAAGTTCATGAATGATTATTTTTTGTCAGTTTTAAACGATTAGTGACTCAGCTAACTCAGCTCAGGTGAATTTCTAGAAAATGAAATAATGAAATTGACTTCAGTTAAAACAAAACAGTACTATTAAAAAAGTGATTTAACTGACTTTTAAGTGTTGAAAAAAAAAAAACTACAAAATCCCCTTAAAAAGTTCACTTCATCACTGCTTGCTTTGATTAATCTTAAAGGGAAATCCACATATTTTGGTGTGCCCTGTTGAACGCCTCGCCGAGTGTTGTGCGGCTAATTAAACTACATTGTAGTTTTATTGACCAAACACAGGGGAGACACAAAATACAATTCCTTCAACCGTGGTTTTGTTTTCCCCTTAAGTGTCCCGACGTGAATTAGATAGGAGTTCCAAACGTAAAACAAAAGAAACCCGTTTGAAATCTCAGCAAAGGTGGAAGAAAATAAAATAAGAAAGCAAAGATAAGACACTCGATCGCGGCCGTCAAATAAACATTATCTTCCTTTTTATTGCACTTGATATAACATCCTGTCGAAAGATCGCCTAAGTTTTCCATTTTCCCAATGGTTCAACTTCTGGTTAGATATTTGTAAACCAAACAATTAATACGCTAAGTGTACGACAATATGGAAACAAATTATTTTTATCGTTTAAAATAAACACATACGTGCATGCTGTTTGGAAGGGTTTAAAATTTTGAATGTTACTCACGTTTTCAAATTGTTGCTTCCGTCCAACCGCTAGTCGCGTTCAGCTTTTCGATTGATAATGTTCTTTTGAAGCCAACAACTGGCCCTTCATCAGCATTGAATTTTTATTTTTCTTCAACCAACGCAACGGGTGAGTCCCCTTCGATGGGATCCGGGGTCCGTATTATTCCCCGAGGCTAGAGGCATCATAAAGAATTAAGAAGAAGAAAAGAAACAACCTCAGCCAAAATTCGTCAAAATTGTAAAAAGAGGCAAGGATTGGCCACCGCATTAACGCGCCTCGATCGGCGGGCAACGCGTACGGGGCCTGGGGTTTCAAGTGATCGAAGGAGCCGGAGAGCCTGCGGAACGCTCACACATCAGGAAAAGGAAAGTAATCGATACATTCCTTCGCTCGGTCCGAGAGCGTCACTTTCTAAACGAGGAGAAAGATATTACGAACCCCCATGCCCGACAAGTCGAAAGCTGGCTGGGAATTCTTCCCGCTGCTTTCGGGTGGTACGGGCCCAACAACAAAAAGCGTGTGGATCACTGACCACAACCATGCGGAGTTATCCTGTCCGGAGTTCGCAAACAAGTGTTGTGAGGTGCTTTTGGTATAAAAAGCATTAAGACTTCGGTCAATTTATCACATCATCCAGAGAGATCAGTTTTACGTTCAGTTAACTTGTCCTCAAAAGGGCCTGTCCGAGATATCCACAAAACAATGAAAAACGATCGACAAGAAATGATCACTTTTACATAACATGTTCCAATTTTCCTTTACTGTGTGTGTGTGGTATTTATGCCTTTGTTGCCAGTAAAAACCGGAAACAAAACCATTAAAAATTCTATCGTTTAGGAAAGCGATCGCTCAACGCACGATCCCTTTTTTACTTCTTCTCTCTCGAATGCATTTCGGTCGATTGTTGTTTTAGTTTGAAATTCATCTCACTGATTATACGCCCAGCTGATACATTTTTATAGAGATCACGATCAATATGCAATATATGCATAAGGAGTGTTTGATAGATCCATCATGCACCACGGGTGAAAGTGTTTACTGAAAGGGTTCCGTAAACAATAAATCGAACAAAAGCGTTTAATGCTGGACCATTAGGCCGTCACTGTTCCATTACTGGCTTAGTATGTGTGCGATAGTAGTTTATTTGTTTTGAATTAAGATGCAAACGTTTCCCCTTTTAATTAATTCCCTTTTTATTGGACGCTTACCACCAGTGAGGATCATTTGTGAAAGAGTTTTGTAAATGGAGGGAAGTACCTCCTTCTTCATGCTTTTATTTGAGAACATTTGTTTAGTGAAATTGCTAGATTTTCAGCTTATAATACTAGTGTTGTGCCTAATGAATCTTTTGAGAAGAGTCGCTCCTATGAATCTTTAGTGTGGAGTCATTCAAATCAGGAATCGACTTTCAAAAAAATTATGAATCCTCAGAGCAGTGGCGAATCATGACCCTTGGACCACTTGGTAGTTGGGGGAGAGGAAAGACGGATAAGCTCATAGGTGGAGCAATCCTTTAACATTCATAAATCTTTGACATAGAGATTCAGATTCATTCATTCCGTACAAAAGATTTGTTTGGATTCAAGAATCCGAATCAAACTCACCCAACACGATAAACCACGTAAGATAAGCAAGTTTAAGCTGGTATTATTGTTAGGAAGAAATTTAGATAAAGATTAATATCTGGCAGACCCATCAACGCCATCACTTCATCTCAATTTGGGTCTGTTGCTGTCAATTTGGGTCGTCAATGCTGTTGTCGGTTCTGACCTTTGACCCAAGCTAGATGAAATTTTGGACGCCTTCAAAGGTGCGATAACGATCTGCATAACACTCATACACTCCAGCAAGAACTTAAAGTGTGTCCGTGTGTGCAGTGCTAACTCCCTTATCTTCTGTGTGTGATCTGACCCATTCAATTGATAACCTCAACCAACAGGCAACTAGAGAAACGTTACTGCGTGTTGGCTTGTAAAGCACCAAAACCTACAAAACAGTGACAAAAATGAAGGAATAAAACGAAGTGCTAAAGGGCTAGAGTAAAAACAAAAGTAAAAACAGTTAATATTACTTGGTACCTTGAACATAATCACAACCATCACGATCATCATCAACAAAAGCAATAATAATCGGCAGATAATGGTTGCATAATTTTATCATTAAATTCATCTCCCCAATCCCTCATCCAAACCACAGTGAAGCAGCAGAGTAGGCCGGTGAAGAAGGCGTAAAACAAAAGGCAACAAGGAATAGTTCAACCTAGTGCAAAACACAAAACAACGCCAACTGCCAAAAAAGCAAGAAGAAAGATATTTGCGCACCCGTCTGCGGTACAGAAGAAGCGTACGTTGAGTGTGCAGATTCAATGGATTTGTGCCCCGGGGCCCCCTGGCCATTACCCGTCACCGTACGTGCCCGCAGTGAGTGTGTGTTTCTGTCAGTGTGAGTGCGCGTGATGTTCAATTACCGCAAGTGTCACACAGGCCGCGTAGTCTTTTGGTGAATCTGCCCGGTGTAGTGTGGTCGTTATTTCGGCTTTCCTATCCGAAGGATGATGTCATACGGTGTACTACGCTGCGCGTTGTGATTATTCCAAGCATTTGATTTAATTGTTGAGCGTGCTGTGTGCTGTATGTTTGATTGCGCGATAACATTCCACAACTAATCGGCAGCAAAACGTGCTTTAATTCGAACGTGTGAAATACCGACAAAAAAAAACGTGGTAGTGTATGTGTCCGGTTAAAGATTAGCGTTGACTCTGTATCGTAGCAAGCGGAACAATGGAAAACGAATCTTGTTACGGAGGCGGTGACATTGCGGGTGCCATCTTCGGCACGCTGCTCGCCGTCATCCTGGTGGCGGTGTTGCTCTGGTGGCTCTACAAGAAGAATTACATTCTGAAGCGAAAAGGTAAGCCCGCACACGTTGGTATATTTAGGCAAAACGGAAATTGAATTCATCATCTGTCGCTTTTTAGTTCATTCAAGTCAATTTATTCTCCGCTGTGTGGTACGTTGCATCGGCGTGCATCCGGTGTTTCATCATTGGGCTGTGTGTGTGTGTGTTTTTAATTTGATATTATGAAACGGTGGATCAAATACAGGCAAACCGATTAGTTTATGTTTCGAAACTAGAAGACATCATACCGAAGAGGCCAGTATTGATTTTACTACAAAATCCCAACCAAACCGATTAGACGGAACGCAACGAGTAGTATCACTTTGCATACCCGCCCGAAACCGGTACGGAACTTGGCAAAAGCCACCTTACGCGTGATTAGGTCAATCAAGCGAGAAAAGTCACCCTGCCACTCAAAGTGGGTTGGCAGGATGTTACATGTGTCGCATGCAAATGACACGTAGTTGTGCACCCTGACGCGTTACGCGGCCAAGTGTCACCCGTTGGTACCGAGTTATATCGTCTCGATTGTGCAACGGTTCGGTGCCCTTACTGGCAGAGGGCTACTTTCCATCGGGATCGTACGAAGGGAAAGCAAACGCCTGCCTCCAAAACAACACAACGCCCCGCCACTGGTTCGCTTACTGCAACCCGTACCCGTTGAACGAATCGTTTCCTTTTTCCGTTTTAGGCCGGCGTAAACTATCCAACGCCCACGGATGACGTTCGTGTTGGATGCGTGTGTCGTCTCACCGGCCGGCCACCAGCAGCAGCCGGAATCGTTGGAATGCGATTGATTCGAAGGGGGCCGCCAGCCCGTGGTTTATCATCATTTGCATACGAATCATAATGTTTATCGATGAGTAGTTCGGCGTTTCTCTTGCGAACGGTAATGGTGGCACGCACACGGGGCTTGGACATGGTTCATCGATCGTGGACCCGTGGGTTTTGTTGATCGCCCGATGTGTTTACCCCCTACGTACTGGGCTTTATTTATCGATGCTTCTTTTTTTGCCTCGAGAAGTTTCGTGCGATACCATTGTCTGGTTGGCGACTGAAAAGCCCCCGTCAATCAGAGAATAGTGGTCCATGTAAAGCGAGGGCGTGTGATGCGTATCGGTCGAATATTGAAAATGTTTATTTCATCTGGAAAAAATCGAAACGTTATCACTATACAGAGTATTGGATGTATCTAATTTTCATTTCATTTTTAGATATAATTATGATATTAATCACTACATACGATTGGTACAGCACTACCATCATTATACCGGATGTTTACACCGCCTTCGAACAAAACTGCACCGGTCGAGAAAACTCTTGCCGAGGAAGGAAATAAAATCACTTTCCTATTAGTCCATGTAACACACCGCACAACATGGTGTAGGCGCAACTACAAGCACCGCGGAAACTACTGTCGGACAGTAGCCGGGCGCAACTGTTTTTCGATTGCACGGAGAAATACGCATTTTAATTCCTGTGTACCGGACACGCACTAAAGCACCGGAACTGGTAGTTACCCCGGTCGGTAGTAACAAAACTTCACAACGTGCTGTATTTCAGTAGTGCACTTTCGGAATGACATCTACACAACATACAGACGGTAACGCATATGCAAAACAAACCTTCCGTACCCAACCGATACCGGAAGCTTTGCACCGAGCCGCCAGTCTTCTCCGCTGAATGATGGCATCGTCCATCATCAGCCTATATTGCGTGACAGGGCGTAATGAGTGCAAGGGAAACAGTCAACCATCCTGTGGCAGGTTTGAAAAATTGCAAGTGCGACAAATTGCGTCTCGTTGATTGACCGACGTACATTAATTGTGGCCGAAGATGGAGCTTATTCGTTATAAAATCGAGACACTTTGGACAAATGCATTGGAAGTGATGAAGCATGAGTTCGGAAGGCGCCGGTGCGCCACCAACATCGGGTGAATTGAACTCAAAAATTGGGAGTGTAAAGGTACAAACACACAAAGGTCCCACAGTTCCCCATTCGCAACTGGACTGGAATTCATTCCCAAAATCTACAAAAATATGTACCCCCCCGTTACTGAAGGGCAGCTGGAACGGACAAACCAGACCATGGCACGATCTCACCTCACGGAATACATCAGTAAAACATCGATCCACGTTGATAACCTTCCGGTTTCGATCCAGTTTTAACGGCAGTGGTGTAAATACTTCACGCCTCATTTCTATCATCAGGTATCCATCTAGCGTGACCTGTTGTTTTAACCTGCGCCTTTGGAAGGTAATCACGGTGTACGAAGTACACCAGAGATCTACAGATTCGGAGGAATTCATGCACAGTTGGAAAGTATCATTGCTATTGGGGTGTTGCTACATCCGTAACACCGTATGAAACTATACCTTTAGACCTGAAGTGCCTCACGTGAAAGTCCGCGATGGCACTCCCGGGGGAAGTCTTTGGAGATATCTCAGGAATTATTACAAGGTGTTCAAAACAAGGTGAAAACTGTGGAATTGGTCATCGAGAGGCGTTAGAGACAAAGCCACATCATACAGAGTGGAGCGCTAGGTCCCACTTGTCGTTGGTGTCTGGTGAACATTGTCTTCCTTTAACGGGGCCCAATCATGAACACCGATCACAAGCGCACGATCTTCCCGCGATCCTTATCGAATGTTCCCGGGCCATTTGATACTGCTTAGCAAATTAATAATGCTGCGGCTGGATATATTCGACCTGCGGATCAGTGTGTGAGTGTACCGCGCGGGTGCGCTTGCTGCGCTATTTTCCCGATCTACGATCTCTTATCTGCTGCCAAACCGTAACCTGGCGTATGGAGATGTGGCGGTAGCGTTTTTGTTTGTCGCTGCAACCGGAAAAACAAGTTTCTTGTTCTTCGGCGGCAGAAAACTTGCTAAACGACACGCATATACATACAAACACACCCATGCGTACGGCCAATACAGGTGCACCAGGTCGCAACTTCACGAGAACTCGTTTTCCGAAACTCGGGAAGCAGCATCCCATCCCGGGCTCGCCCCTGTCGCTATCAGGCGGTTGATACCTTTTTTTTCGCTTCGTATTTGTTTTTGCGGGCTGTGGTCGTACTCTTCCCAGCCAGTGGAGCATATTCGGTGGAACGGTGGTGGAATCTATTGCGAGTTTATGCAAATGATGGGTCCCCAAACTCACCCGATGGCTAGAATCGGTGGTGAGTTCGATCCGTGGCCGCATAGAAACTGGACTGTACGTTCCCAAATGATGGAGGCATGATAAAGCCAGAGCAGTGAAGATGCGTGTACCTAGCGAGAAGCAATTAACTGTTGGCCTGTCCTTCCTCGGCCAAGCGACTCGGAGACCTGGCTTACGCAACATGTAACAAACACCTGTGTCTGGACATTGTTTTTTTGTTTTTTTTTTCAACAAAAATATTTGCAGCAGTTCCGGTGACATGATATCCGCTTGCTGATTTATCGATCCATCGTTTTGTCTAACGCGTTGTGGCTGCCACGGCAAAGGGAAAAACAACCCCGGAGGCATGTCCAGACCGTGTCATACACCTTGAGTGATTGGGTAATTTTAAAGTTTTGAAAACTTTCTCTAATGCCGGGGGTTAGCTGCGATGCGATCAGGTGTGAGAAACAGCAGCAAATTAATGTGCTGCTTTTTTATAATTTATTTCAGTGATTATAATTCTTTTTTGAAAAATAGTTGATTTTTTGTTGTTTTGGGTTGTTGACTTCTTGCTCAATTTCTTGAAATGATAAATTGATTGTTATAAAACATCGTTTGTGAGCTGTTTTTTTTTTGTATTTTTTAGATGATCAAATGATCCTGCAACAATCTCTTTGAGTTTATGTGGTACTTTTGGAATAAATTCTGAGTTCTTTTCTAATTCAACTGGAACTTGTCGATGTACATGACGTCGGATGTACGTCGGAGCTTTGTCGGATTTCGAATATCCGAAAGATTTGCAATCGGATTTGTGAATTGAGCAAACTTAGACCAGAATCGACTTCAAGTTGCAAAAGCTCCAGAAAGGTGTGGAATGATTCAACTTTAACGTCAACCATGAAAGGCATTTTTTACAACTATTAGTGAACCATCGACTTCCGTTGCAGCGGTGGTCTGCGCACCGACCACGATCGCCACGCAGATCGGTCAGCGACCGTGCGCCGTGAGCCAAAAAAGAAGCAAAAGAAGCTACGCAGAAAACCACACATTGTTTGGGGTGACCATTTCCCCGGATCAAGTGTAAAAGATAAACATTCCAACGGATCGACCAGTGCCGCGGGCCACTCGCATCAACGTTGACGCGCAGGGATGCCGGCACGTTGGCTATTTTCTATTCCCATTCCATTCCATTCGCAGCGCGCTGGGACCCAGGCTTGTTGTGGATGGCGGATGGGGAAGGGGGAAACCCGAAAGGGGAAGGGGGCGACAGATCTGCCATGCAGATCTCTCGATCCGAAACCAACCCCGGGCCAAGCGACAAAGTGGATGATTTTTATATCACTTTTCACAAACGAAACGGCGCTACGTGTGCCACCCTCTGGGCTGGGGACGCTCTGGTCGTGTGGTTGTGTGCTGTCCGAAAAATAAAACAGGTTTCTGGCATTTTGCGTTCTTGCGGCCGCATAGCGCTTGGAAGTCGAAGCGAGCGGCGAGCGGGCCCGATTGGTGGGGTGGGCAAACTGTTGGAAAAGAATTTTTATCATTATACACACCTTCGTCTTCGTCTTCATCACAAAATTGTTTTTCTTTTGGGCAGAGAGAACAAGTTGCTGGTGCGCGAACGATCGCACCACGTATACACATACACCGATCGGAGTTTCGCTGTGCGCCAACGTGTTAGAAAGCTTTCTGAAGGAAAGAGACACCTCTGACATTCACCCAGGAGGCACTTGTATGTGGCGAGCGTTGAATATCTGTTGGCCGAAGAACTATTTCATTTGCATCTGATAAATAATACGATCATCTGCGATCTTTCCTTGCCGAGCTTGAACTGCGTACCAGTATAAGCTCAACAAAATAGCTGCTGTCAGCACGCGAATGAAAGCTTTCCTTTACGGATTTCAGGCGTTTTTTATATGTAATTCATCGCCTCCTCGGTAAAAGAATCAAACAAATCTTCTCTCTTCCTGCTAAATGTTATAAAGCACAGTGAAATTCTTGATCGTGTTAGCCGTCGTTTTATTGCTCTTGACACTCGATTCAATCCTCCAAGACCTCCTCCTGGACCCCATGGAACAAAACACATTTCGCACAAACAGATCCGTAAGTGTTCGTCGACGGTCCATTAACTTCAAGAGGTCTTATCTTCAGAATGTTTTTCGTTCCATGCACACGAGGTCGAAAATCTTGAAACCGGCGGATTATGGCTCCAAATAACTTTTAAGAGTACTCAATTCAATTTATCAATTATCGTTTCATCCTCTTTGCCGTCTCATTGTGATCGAATTCCTTTGGGAAAAAAATGAGACGATGAAGAAGACAAAAAAAACAACTTAAATATTTAAAGCTTTGTTCAATAATTTTATTTCTATTGATCATTTGAGACCGTAGTTTGGTGGGACTACCGATTGGAAATTGGAAAAACGGACCAATTGAATCGGCGTCGTCTGAACCGGTGAACCAGAGGGCGTAGGTGAAAGCCTCCAGCAACCCGCTAATGAAGGTGTTCATCACGGACCGATGGGATTCAATGGTTCGTAACGGATCGGAAAAAAAAGAAAGCTAATTGTGCCTTCCGTTGTTGTGTAACGGTGATCATTGCCCAATTAAAGTAAATCATCTTCGATGATGGGCGTATTTTGTTTCTAATTCTAAATTCTTGTCCTATTCTCAACGACTTTCTCTGTTTGGGCAATCGTTTTATGTAGGTCAGAGTGGTTCATGTTTGAGTTTTCCCTTTTCTTTCCACGTCGCAAAGCGTGGGCTGAGTAGTGTTCGCAGCATTCCCGGGGGGTTTGGGTGATGTAACCCACTTCTGCCGAGCAGAAACAAACCCTTTCCATTCATGTTTTAATTCAGTGGAACGCTGCGATTGTGCAAATATCATAAACAGCTATTCGCATACAAACACAGATGACTCTCCTCTGTGCAAGTGAACCCTACCCGTGTTAGCTTAACACGGCCGCATACTGCAGCAGCGTGCATGTGCAACAGTGTTCTATGCCCTTTTTCCTTTGCTCGCACTCGCGGCGATCATTAAGATGTGCGGGGGTTGTTTTTTTTTGCTGCGCTACAAATGCTCCTTACACTTGCGATTTAGCCGCTCGTAACCTTCGTCTGATGCGAGCTGGGAACGATTTGTAATGTAACAGAACGATGTTTTTTTGTTGCTCCTGTCCCTGTTCCAAACGATGGCCGTACCGTGGGGTACCATAAATATCGCACCACCACCGTGGTCACATGTAGGTTGACGCGCGCTATCGCGATCGATCGCGAGCTCCCACTTCCGACCGCACCGTACCGGGTCGTCGCGTTCTTCCACGTCACCGAGATTAGCAGCAGGCCGTACCAAAACTGGCCCGATAAATGTGTGAGCTCGCAAAATCACCCCGTGCCATCGATACATACAATGCAAGCGCACTGTTGCGCCGACGACGACGGACACGAACGACAACGATTATAGATGGTCACGGATCGTTTAGCTTCCTCGGTATTGGCAAATGAATGCCTTTCCAACCGCATGAACGTTGCGCTAATAAGTTGGTGTCGTATTTTAAAAGGGAGGCTCTGAAGGGAGGTTTTTATTGTGTGTGTGTTGCACTCCCTACTTCGCTTCTACGTTTTGAGCATCTGTGCGGAAACATCATCTGGAGAATGTGTTCCATCGCCTACGATGCTCTGTTCGATCTTGCTTCTCAGTACGTGTGAGCGATTTATGCCCGCGCTGCCCTCAATATGGCTGTTTGGTGGTGCGGGCTTTTATCGTCTATCAGCGCTTGGTGCGTTCGATCTAATCGCCCAGCTGATCTCGGCGATGGGAGATTATGTTTTAGTGTGAGCATTTTCCAAGATATTCCCCAGGCAGCACAATTATATCCAATTTCCGTTTTACTTTTTCGACGCTGATCGATGTGTGAAGCAAGGGGAGTGAACTTATTTTTCTACACGTTGTAGCAACGTTCTTTATCGATTACAATGCACTAACGCTAACGGAGCATTTTTTTTTCGGGGGAGCCCATTCCACTAGGAGCTTGTATAATTGTTTCAAATCACACTGTGACTTACAATGTACTAAGCGCAAGGCAATGAAAAGGGCCGGAAAATAACAGTATCGATCTCGTGAAAGCTTACGGAATGCTTTAAACGGCGGAAGGGAGCTCTATTGCGGCATTGCACAGTGTAGCAGCGCACTAAACACTCTGATCTAATCGATCGCACATACATTAAGTTTAATGTGCCCGATTCGTATGGTGGCTGTGTGGTTATGATACACGAAAAAGGTAAGCAGATCCATTTCGAGAACGGCTCGAAATGGGGGATTGTACTTGATTTCTCCCCTGGTATATGCAACTGTTGCTCACATTTGGCACGCTTCCTTTCCTGTTTGCAACCATTGACCACAGGGTCGTATTGCGGGGTCGAGACATATTGTTACGCAATGTAGGAATGGGTTTCTGTTCGATATTGAAAACAACAACCTCAAATGTAGGGACTGGGAAGCTGCTTTGCCGATACCAGTATACACATTCAAAAATAAAACATAATAAAGTAAAAATACTTCGTGAAGTGTGAAGTTGAAGCTGGTACTGGAAGCTCTTCACGTTGAACTGGAATATCCACTGATGGATGTGGACTCTCTTTACCTGTACTGAGTTTGAATGTGGTGAATTCAATTCTATGTGAAAGATTTTCACCTAATTCGCTTGTCAAAATATCCGACAGCACTGATACAAGATCCAGATATTGCGAAGAATTCCATATCTACCTGACAATAATTAAATAGATTAACTTGAATGTTAGTCATTTGTAAAAGACAAGCTTGAGAAGAATTAAGAAACAGCTCAAACTTGATCATTTGGAGTCAAAATCCCTGTAAAAGTCTAATAAGTTCGACATATATTTGCTTCGAATCACTGTAAAACACCGCGATTTCATAAAATATCGTCAGAATCGAAAGGTCTGATAATATTATGATATAGAAGATGGAAATTACTGGAATTAAGTAGTTGATTGGGTTTTGAAACTATCCATACATGGGTTACAGATTTTTAGAGCTCAATTACCCAAGTCTAAACCATGTTCAAGAACTGGAATGTGTCGAGAGAGATGTGAAATCTTGTGAACTTTTTAAGAAAAGAGAATCCGGAACTGGACAAGAAATGCCTACTCAGATATTAAAGATGTGTTATGGATGTTCTGGAGAAATTCTGGATGTCGTTTTGAGTAAAACGTATTTGAACTTTGAAGATACACGTTTTCGTATGGAAAACTCTTTGGGAAGTATCTTCGTTATGTGTCGGTAAACTGATTAAATGTTGTAGAGGCCTGGATCTTCGATAACATATAACATATCTTTGATTATTCCTGACAAGCTCACTGTTTCCCTCGTGCTTTCAATCTGTTATCAAAGAGAGAATTTGTTTGAAAAAAAACAACAGATGTCCAAGATACCTTTGGGATTTCCCCAATTTTCCAATGTACTTAACTTAAGCTTCTTCAGCTTTAAACCTTGGTACCGGATGTCTGTTGAGGATGTAAACGTTCCCGTTCCCTATAGAGCCTCCAATTCGTTCTGCCAAAACTAGAATTCGCCATTGTACCTACCAACTCCAAATTCCTAGAAATCCGCTTCCAAACAGAAAAATTGGGTCAATCAAAAATCATTCAACAAAAATTTACACATCACCTTATTTACACGTAGCCGTAACACCCCGCGAAAAGTACTCGCTCGAACCACTTTGCTATAAAGATTGGCCCAGCTTTCTCTGCTGCCCAAAGCAGAGAACCCGGGCTAGCTTTAATTGACCGTAGCGGTACCGGTTCTAAGTTTGTACCGTACTTCCGCGAGACTCTCTCTCTCTCTATCTCTCCCCTTCTGGGGGTTTAATATTTGCCACACAGGGGTTTCCGACCCCCTATGCAAACAGTTCCAAACTCGATGCCCGATCGATTGCCAAATCGCACACCAAATCGCCCGGGTCCCGGGCGCGGTACGTGTCGGAATATAATCGAAGCTTAGCGCATCATCACCAACCTCAATCGATCGATTCGGGTGAAGAAAATCGCTTGTATAATTGCTTTCGCATTCAGTGTTCTTGCCTACCCGGTAACCGTCCGGGTTTGGCACTCGGTTTTCATTATTTCATTTCCCCATCTTTGGGGCGACTTGGAAGCGTTTAAACGTTTCGTTCCTTTGTTTGTATCGCGCCTTCCGCAAGCAACATATATCATTCGTGTACGGTTTTCTGTTCGGTTCCGATTACACGTTTGTACGTTCCAAGCAGTGGATTTGTTTGCACCATTCATAACGCGCAGCACCGCCCGATGGACCCGCGAGTGGCTTGCGCAAGAAAGGGTGTCTTATGTCATTGTTTAAATTCCAGCCCACCTTCAAAAAATGGCGATGAATATTTGGGACGCTAGTGCGAAGTATTTCCACGAGGGTTTGGTAGTCAACACCAGGGTATAACGTTGGACGATCGTTCGTGTGTCGCATAACGCTGTGCGGATGTGGGGGTTGGGAAATCAGCAGAGACGGTAACATTCTTTCCTATAACACAATCACAACCTGTTGGTAACGCACAATGCGAGTTGCATCCTTATTTGGTGTTGTATAGTTGGCAACAATCGGTGTGCCAGATGGTAACCCCAGAGGTAGCACCCAATAGAGCTATAACGGTAGTATTATTCTGTAAACATTTCCATCCAAAAATGGACAATCTACGCGCCTAATGTGAAATGAAATCATTTTCGTTGACGAATTGCGGGACCGGGACGGGAATGAAAGTTAGCTTAACCTGTTGCTCTAAACCATAACATGCTGGGCCTGTCATTCATCCAGAATTTGTGTCCGGTTTCGGGACAACATTCAGTATGTAAATGCTTTTTTTTTCTAATTTGTTTTAAGTCTGGTCCCCCCGCATGAAAACCACTGGTTCGCGGTGAGAAAATCAAACAAACGTCAGATAAACAGACAAAGTGTGCTTCAAATTTGAAACCTGTTTGCTAAAAATAACAACCCTTCCTCCTCGAGCATACCAACGGTGTGAGACAAAGCTCATCAAAACACACGGTACGGGACCGGTTGGTTTGTTGTCGGTGCTGCATCAACCGATTGTTGATCGGCATATTTTGTTTTTCCTTTCGTCGATCTCTGTCGGGTAAAGGTTAACACATCGGACTGCAGCAGTCAGAAGATCCACGGTTTATGATTGACCTTCGCCAACTAAGGACAAGTGATCGTCATTCGTGATCGTGGTCCGATCTGGCTTCAGAAATGCGAAGGTACATATTGGAACATACCATTGAGCCTGGAATGGGAAACGATCGCTTTATTTTTAACACCGTGTGACTACAGGTGTTTTAATGGTGGATGAAGGTTAACTTACTGTATGAGGTATAGATTCACTTTCATGTCGAATTGTGCTTTTAACCCCGGCCAAATGAGCTAAAAAAGTTTTTTTTTGGACATTGAAACAGTGATCTTGTAATTGATTTTATTCTACAACACACGAAGGTTCGTCGCTTTCTAGCAAACGAAAGACTTCAACGACATCTTTGTGGGTTAAAAGCATTGAAAATGACGCTTTAATGAATTTTGAAGGTAAAATTACCGTAAATGAATGATTAACAACCCGAAATAATCAATTAATTTTCAACAACTCTCCACTGGCTGGTTCAAACAATATTGTTTGCTCTTTCTTTTATACCCCAAAAATTGATTCTCACCCAATTGGGTTCCACATTTTCCACCAGGGCTCTTTTCTTACCTATCATTCCGGTCACTCGTTCTGCGGTGCCGCACTTCCCTCTGCTGCCATCGATAGCGAATATAGCTAAGCGAACCAGGAAGCAGTCTACAATAGATCCCCCTCAACACAGTCAATCATTTCCATCCTTCATCATCTTGCCCCCGCGCGCTTGTCTAAGGTTGTGCGACCGGCTGACCAAGAAAAAGTACGCAGACAGTGAATCTGGAGCAGCGCAATAAATTACGGTGATATTGAAATTCCATACGAAAAACCTCCACCGAAGAGAGGGAAAGAGAGAGAGAAAGAATAAAGAAAAAGGATTGGTCAATTGAATGTTGTTCGGCGCAAGCCTCCTAACCGGTACCCACCGGGCAGTTTGTAAGGTGCATTAGCGCAGTGCTCGGGATGCGGTAAATTCCAGCCGGGCACACCGTAACCTCGATAATAAATAATAAAAATTGTAATAATAGCACCAAACGGGATAGGCAGGAACGAGACGAACGGAAATGGCTGGAATCGTTTCAACAGTAGAATGAAGGGATACGAAAGGCAAGCCTTTTTTTCTTGCTGACCACAACTTCAGTGGAGCGAGATGTTCACATGTTCTAGTTTTATGGGAACTTCTGTCAAAGTGAATTGCTACATCCACAACGCGATTGCCGCTAGGATGGAATTGAAGGCTCAAGTTTTATAATTACTGAGCCTTAAGTTTACTTGTACGTTTAGCATCAAATTTAATGCTTGATGTTCAAATCAACCACATCCACCAGTACCTTTGTAGAACTTCCTCAGAATAGACAAGAATTCCTTCCAGGACAAATCATCTTTAGCAGTCATTCACACGCTAAGCATTATTTAATTGGAGCCCATGTGTGTGCGAGCCCATCCTCAAGCAATCTCTCTTCGCGATCCACCCCGAAAGGTCTTTGCCCGTTGTGTAACATACAATGTACCAAACGCTTCGGCGTACAATGTTGCAAAGGCGAAGAAGACGGGCAGCAAAAAAAAAGGTCCAACGCGCACCCATTGGAAGATGTCAGTGCATGATCATTAACGCACACATTACGGTGTGCGGGTCCACCTTCAGCCAGCTTCCAACCAACCTCATCCTCACCCTCCCCCCGGGGGGGGGGGCAGGTTTTTGCAGGTCACAATGAATTCCACATTCCAAACAGATTTTGTTACCGACGCCTTATGGTTCGGTAGATCATTTATTGTTGCTAAAGTGACGAAGACAGGAAAGCGCTGATTGGCATCTCGTGATATATTTTATAGCTCGATTAGCATACAGCCCGCGGAATGGGACAACAGCAAGCGTCGTTTGAGACATTGATTTAGTATGAAACTCCCCATATAATCTCCCCTGTGCAACTGAGTGAAAGGAAGTTTTAATTTCACTCTCTCTTTCGGTTGTTGTTATCTTGGATGGAAGATAAATTCCTGAAGATGAATTCCTATCGTCTAAGACAGGTTTGCACCGTTTGATTCACTTTTAACCGAACGAATGGTATTCGATTGCTTAATCAACGAGCGCCTCACACAATTGTTTCCAATGCCTGTTTGCTTGCCTGCTGGCTTGGGAACATTTACTAAGTAACGAACGCGATATATCTGCCCCAAACAAAGCCTCCACTGTAACAGGATTTAGTTGGGATGCGCGTGGGAATGGCACCGAAATGAACAAAATGTTATGAATGAAGGTGGACGAAGCATCATCGGAAAGGAATTTATCAAACCAAAAAAACCGAAACTAAAAATCCCTATCGCCATAGGGACAGTGTGGTCATTATCCAACAACAACATCCATATCTAAATATCAATAAAAACGATCAGGCAGAAAAAAAACGAAGGAAAAACGGAAACCGGAAAGAAAAGGTTGAGCCGTGTGGCGTTGGCTTTCAAAATTTACATCTTGCCCATCCTGAGGTGATTCGATCGCGTCGATAAGGGAAGAAGTTGTGATGTCGCTGCGTTACTGCCGTTGTACATAATGATTTGCTTTTGTCGATGTTACAAAACCCCTGCAGGGCACTCGCTCGCCACCGTTTGCATAAAGGGAACGCTTCTTGCCATGCCGCTGGAAAGCTGGAAAGTGTGAAACGAGATGCTTTTCTTTGCCAACTGACAACACTTTGCTGGCCATTTCTCCCCGGTGGAGCGACGGTAAACAGCTTCCAGTCACATTGACACAAGTCGCTGCATTGCAACCTTCCATGTCCAACAATCGTAGTGTAGAAAGGGATTTGTTTACCTTTTAACGTACACGATCGTAAAATGGGGATGGGCTAGGCGGTCGAATTTTGAAAACAGCTTTCTGTTTCATACCCATGAACAGAAGAATTATACTGTTTACTTTTCGCTGTTAAGGGTGAGCTGCTACTACTGCAAGTCCTCCAGACAAGTAGTTCAATTCTCACCTCCAGCGGGCACTTTTCCTTTCACTAACCACCCGCTCGAATGCGGGACAACGGTTTCCTATTCGGATCAGCTTTGCATAACGCACGCACCCCAGTCAGTGACACAAACCATGGTCATCGTGTGCCTTTTCGTCATCGGCAAATTATTGGGCATTCCGATACCCGAAACAGTGTCCCGTTCGTTCGTAATCCCAATCCATCACCGCGACGGACGCAATCGATCACGGCACGTGCGTCATATAATTTTTCGCGCGTTCTACACGCTGCCCCATCTAAATCGGTGCAGAGTTTTGCGGCTCAAGCGGCACCCCGTTCAACTTCGACCCGCACGTAAAAAGGGGTAACTCTCGTAGTCTTAGACCGGGCGAGGTGCAATTGCGAAGGCCTTTAAGCCCGCGCACATGTTGATTGAGTAATTGTAAAACCCACCGAGCGGCTCACCCAGATCGTGGGGTTTTGCGCATTTCATTAGACGTTACGGCACGGGCAGGAGAGCGAATCAATCACGATCTGCCTCCCATCAAAAATGCCGGGCTCTAGGGGTAAAATCCACCTTCATGCGGACCATAAATGGGGCTTTGGTTGCGGTGGGCTTCAGAACTCGCGCTTGAAGCATGTAGGCTTTCCAGCGACAGCACACACTCAACGCGCTGCTTGTGTGTCGGTGTTGATGATGTTTCCGATCGACCGGTTCTTTGACATCGCAAGCAGGATGGTTACACACGCCGAAGAAGAACGAACTGTCGGCGGTGTGTTGCTTCACCGATAGGGCGTCGAATTAGTTGTATTGCATTCGTTTGTGGATGAGTCTATTCGGCCGCCCGTCAAACCACCGAGAGCGGGACAGATAAATTCGTTAATAATCGATTAAGGCCCTACGGCCCTTTCAGTTTCTTCATTTCCACCTGACCCAGCGACGGTGGTGGTGTGGCTAATCAAAGTAAATGATTTCAAATTTGGTATGCCTCGACTCGATCGGATCATCCGAGAAATGATGAGAAGGAAGAGGATATACGTGTGGAGCGATTAATCGTGACAGAACTATTATTTACGGAAAGGATGTGTGCGTCGTCCTACAGACCTGTTTTTTTTTTTATTTGACTGTACTTAATTTCGATTCTCTCAGTAAGGGTGGTCGTGCGAGAATGTGTGTGTAGGAACGAATGGTTGAAAGTTCTGAAGTTCTGAGACCAACGCCATTAGATCCTGTGTAGGATTTCTTTGCGAAGGTGGAACACAGCATCAATAGCTGCGCCGCGTACTCGTACCTTACCCTCTGCCCTTTTCATTTTTGGGTGTGTTGCCCGCTCACACACAAGCCCTTTAGAAGTGGTGCCTGTGATGACAAATCGCGATCGAGACGAATGCCGTTTGATGAGTATAGGAAACGGGGTGATGAAATGTAATGAATCTGTTTTACAAAACTGAAATAAATGAGCCAAACGTATTAATTAAGGCTCCACCTTGACGAATTGATGACTTATGCTAATGCATTAAACTAAACAATGTATTAAGCTCGATTGCTCTATTCATATGATGAATAAAACATCAAAGAATGCATCATAATTGAAAATCTCAATCTCTACATATTACTTTCATCACGTTCATACTCATGTACAGTGTTGGACAACACAATGGGACCACAGTGTTGGACAACACAATGAGTATTCGTTTTTGACAAGTAGTTATATCGCTTCAGAGTCTAAAATTTTCAACCCAATTACGTGTAAAACTCACGAAAACATTGCTGAAGAAGGGGTTTACAATTCAAAAGTAATGATTATCAGAAAGGCATTAGTTTTGAGCACATTAAAGAGTACGTTGATGAGGTAAAAAATTCATATAATTTATATAAAAGTGTCTATAAAGACTTTCTTTGAAGCTCCGTAAAATACCGGCTATTGTTGTTTTAAAAACTAGGAAACTCAAAATTATCAAAATATTATGATAGAAGAAACTTCAATTTTGTGCTGACACAATTCAATTCTAATTCAATCAGGTCATACGTTTTTTCAGAATTCTGGATATCGAATGACGTTTTGAAACGATAATTTCGATAGGGTTGATATAAGAATGAGTCTATTTTTTATGCTTAAATCAATTCTTCATTTATTCTATTATTATTTAATTGAATGTTTCTTAAAGGTATTCTTGAGATCTTTTGCATAAAGTTTTACCTTTCTGGAGAGATTTTTGATAATAACGAATTGTATTCGTACTACCTGTTCTCTTGCAATGCAATGGCTTAAATATAAGATTGTTAGGTGATTTTAATGTGTTGTCCTACACTATAGAAAATGAATTAAATGTTTAAAAACTTATGCAATATTCTTATTTATTAATCAAAACCTTCTCTATTTTTTTACTTTTAGGTAAGCATCACAACACATGCTTCTGTCGTCATCGATTACGAGAGAAACTCAAGAATATACCCTGCGCACGTTCAGGTGAGCGTCAGGTTCACGCGTATCTGTACAGTTTCAGTAAATAGTATGAAATATAACACAAACTGTGCACAAGCTGCATCCCGACAACATTCCAACCATGACACTCTTACACCCCGCAATCGATTAATCAAAATGCTCTTCTGCGTGGTTCAGGTTGCAGGCCATCGACTTTGGCGGCAATATCGCCGGCGCTGACGATGGAATTTTAGTTTGTCAATACGATTCGGAAAAGTCAATCTCAAGGAACGGGCGTCCGGGACGGAAAGAACGAATGGCATCCCTTGCCGTTGGGCGTTCCGCTACGTGCACCCATGTGCAGCGGTTAACTAGTGTGATCTTCCCTGTTCTGTTCGTGGACCGCGTGCAAACATTTCACGGTCGAGAATGAAGCGATAAGAATAATTTCTTCATTAGCACATACCATGACCTTGTACGGGGGGTGTGCAATGATGGCACGTTGAAAGCAACGGCACAGGGACCCGGTGCTTGAAGCGCAGGAAAATAAAACCACAACCATCACATTGTGCACACACGACAGTTTGAAATTCACCCCTATTCTGGTGAAGAGAAGCAAAAAAAAAACAAAACAGTTTGGTCAACGCTTCTGGACGACTGGCTTTTAGGCAAGCAGGCAAGATCATTATACTCACCGTTGTCGAGATGCGGTTGCGTTGGAAGATGAAACATTTGATTGATCGCTCCCCAATGACCGGCCCGTTTACCTGATGGATTCTGGAAGAAGAGCGAACAAGCCTCAACGAACGGTGGAGGTATTACTACGGGTCTACGAAAGGTCACACCTGAATTCTTGATGTTGCTGAGTAGAACAAAACGACAACAACAAAAAAGCCAACCCCTCCCGCGTACTGATCTTATCCTTGGCCGCAGCGTAAGAAAGGGAGCTGCCATGTCATGTGTCAGTCACCGCCATCACACGCATTCAGCGGGCAAGATCGTACGAAACGCTCCCCGACGAGTGCTTGGAGTTGCTTACGGTGTGTGTAAGTGTAAGGTTGATTGCTTGACGAGAAGAATGAACGTTCCTTTCCTACCATAGGCAAGCATTACGCCTCCCCACACACAGACGCACACTTGATTCCTTTGCGTTCGGGGCTTTTGTTTTCGTTCGACAAGATATCCATCAGGGGGCACTCCCTCACCGTCCAGACAATATTGGCAGGGGAGCTCCCGAGAAGGTGGCCAGTGTGGTGGTGAGTTGAAGATGATAAACACTTTCTATTTGTCTATCCAATGTTCAGCACGGTGTTCAACAATTGGCTCTATTTGTATTGTTTCTTTCCCATTTGTTAGTTCCCGATCTTTCGCACATTGAGTTGTCGTATCGATTGAGGATGAGTTGATCGAAAACAACTCGAATCTTATTGCAACTTTGCCGACTATTTACATAACCCACCAGCTGGTTTGTTTGTATATTAAGATATAGTAATCAAACATAATATTCTTACAAGTTGAATAAGAAACGTAAAGGGTCTCTACTTATATTAAAAAAGACCTCAGCTACAGGAGAAGATATTTCATACAACTGACTCTTGCTCAACTCGTTTCTTGATCAGCCTTCGAACGTCAACAATGTAAATACGGGCTCCTGACAAGAACACCACCGTATGCCCGTTGGGCAGAATTGACCCCATCGAAAGAGTGTACTGTGCAAGGACATTACATGATGCACAAGACACGGTACGTGCGTTAACTCCCTGCCAGATGTGAAGTGTTTTCATCTCCACTTGGGTATCAGTTTGAAGATACCCCACAGAAGTCTCCCCCCCAACCCCCCCCCCCCCCCCCCCCCCCCCCGCCATCATTGGCTGTAGCAGATCGTATGTAAGTCCTAGTCAACCACATGGGGTTTTGTGTGTTCAAATGTTACTGACGCAACGCGCTTGTAGTGTACATAGCGCCATCTGTGTGTCAAACGCAGGTATCAAACGCATATAAAAACGCACACTCACACATCGATAATGTTGATTAGAAAACGTAAGTTAGAGATGAGATAAGGTATCGGATCGGATGCACCGATCTGCTAGGACACTCACATTCCTGACCTGGAGCGATACACTACGGAACCGAATAAATTGTATAAGTATCGACACAACTAACAAGTGGTGACCCCGACGTGATCGGTACAAGTAAAATACAAAAGTGAACCGTTTTCATCGCCGGCACATGAACGAGTGCAACGCACCTTTATTCTATTCCGGGTGTTAATAAAAGAGCACAAACAATACCCGTGGGTACAAGCAGTAAAGACGGATAGTGAGACATGTGTGTGAAAGGGTGTATAACGTGAGTGCAATGTGAAAGCCGTCCGTAAAAAAATCGCGAATACACGTCGGATTGACGCTACCACGAGGTCCGGCCATCGCGAATACACGTCGGATTGACGCTACCACGAGGTCCGGCCATCGCGAATACACGTCGGATTGACGCTACCACGAGGTCCGGCCATCGCGAATACACGTCGGATTGACGCAACCACGAGGTCCGGCCATCGCGAATACACGTCGGATTGACGCAACCACGAGGTCCGGTCATCGCGAATACACGTCGGACGGACGCTACTACGAGGTCCAGCCATCGCGAATACGTCGGAAGGACACACCCACAAGTATTCGGTTATTCCTCGGATATTCGTCGGACGGGCGAAAATCACGATCACCGCCGTCGCAGAGATACGTTGGACGGACGTAGCCTAGCGGGACAACAACCACGAGGTCTGGCTATCGCGAAAATACGTCGGACGGACGTAGTCACGCGAACGATCGTCGCAAATATACGTCGCACGGACGTTGGCACACGGGACCGCCATCGCAAAAACTCGTCGGATGGACGTTGCCATCCCGATCGGCTATCGCAAACATTCGTGGGGCGGACGTTACCACGCGGGACGGCCATCGCATTAATTCCGCAGATAAGCAATTTTAATTTTTTTCACTTATCCTTAAAACATTTTTTTCCTTTGTCATTTTTTTCTTTTTCTCAAAATATTTAACACTCTTATTAGCAAGGGTTAGTTAGGTTTATTACTTCCATTCACATTCACACAATGAAAGATTCTCAATTAATCCTTCAATTATTAGATAATTAGATTATAAGATACAGTAAGAGTAGGTTTTATTTCAGTGAAGTGTGCATTTTGATTTCCGTTTGAAATTTTTTTTATTCTCGTTATGACTGAAGAAAGTAGTAAAACTTCTGTAGCCGTCAGTGGGGAAACATCCAAAGCGCCGGGCGCTGGATGTTATGATGCATTTAAATCGTCTAACCCTCCACCAGCGATTGAAAAAATTTCAACAAAGCTTCCAGAATTCTGGGAGGATGCTCCGGACGTTTGGTTTGCCCAGGCAGAGGCGGAGTTTGAGGTTTCAAAAATTGTTCGAGAAAGAACGAAATACTCATATTTGTTGGGTGCCTTGCCTAAACAAATATTGGTGAAAGTGATTGACATTATTAAAAGTCCCGACACAGAACTGCCATATACCACTCTTAAAAATCACATCCTAAATAGAGTGACACAGAGTGAAGAAGCAAGATTAACCAAATTGCTTTATCATGTAGAAATTGGCGACAGAAAACCATCCGATTTATTTCGCCATATGGTGCAGTTAGCGGGAAATTCAGGGATGGTAGGATCAGCTCTCATACAGAAACTATGGAAATCAAGATTGCCAAAAGCAACTGAAACAACACTGATCGCAGTTGATACCAAAGAGCAAGAAGAACAACTGAGGATCGCGGATAGATTGTGGGAATGTTCCCAGTCTGGAGATGTGTCCGAAGTAAAAAATAGGGCTACCTCCGAAAACAATTCTGAAAATTCTACAGCTATTCTTAGAGCCGAGATCCGTGAACTTCGAGGGGCGGTAAAAAGACTAACAACCAGAGAACGAGGTAGAAGTACGTCACGATTTCATGATAATCGAACTAGGACACAGTCTAAACCTCCTCGGTCAAATTCACGGCCACGCATGTGTTGGTATCATTTCAGATTTGGTAAAGATGCCGAAAAGTGCACAGAACCGTGCACATTCAACAATGAAAATAAAAAAAACTAACCAACTCGCAGGAACTAGCGGATGTTCCGCGAGATCATGTTAACTTCTCGCCACGACTATTCGTCGAGGATGAAACGTCGAAGTTAACATTCCTGGTAGACACAGGAGCTGACGTGTCAGTTATTCCGCACACCTTGATAGGAAAAGCATTGCACAAAACTGAGGCATTGCTCACGGCAGCCAACGGAAGTTCCATCGCAACATATGGCACAATGCTGCTAAGAGTGAGCCTCGGACTACGACGGGTTTTCAACCATATTTTTATGGTAGCAGCAGTTAATCGCCCTATACTGGGAGCTGACTTTTTGTTTCGAAACGACTTATTGGTAGACCTTAAACGTCGCCGTCTAGTAGATTCATCCACTCAAATAACGGCGAGAGGTACAATTGCACAAGTCGATACGCCGACACCAAAACACTTTTCACATAAACAAACAGATTTCACAAAGGTATTGGAAGAATTTCCATCCTTACTTAAACCTCCCGATTATAACGAACCGGTCCGCCATTCGGTACAGCATTACATAGAAACCAAAGGAACCCTTCCTTTTGCGAAACCTCGGCGCCTAGACCCAAAGAAACTGAAGATCGCACAGGCAGAATTCCAACAAATGTTGGAACTAGGGATATGCCGTGTGTCATCATCTCCTGTTTCATCGCCACTACACATGGTGCCTAAACCAGATCAGGATTGGCGACCGTGTGGTGACTATCGGCGACTCAATGCAATCACTACTCCGGATCGCTATCCGATACCCCACGTTCAGGACTTTACAATGAACCTGAATGGTTGCAAATTTTTCTCAAAGCTGGACATCATCAGAGCATACCACCTGATTCCGGTTGCCGAAGAGGACATCCACAAAAACGGCTATAACTACACCGTTTGGATTGTTCGAATTTGTTAGGATGCCTTTCGGGCTTAGGAACGCTGGACAGACTTTTCAACGTTTCATGAACACTATCTTCAGGGACCTAGAGTTCGTTTTTATCTATATAGACGACATTCTAATTGCCAGTCCATCAAAAGAAGAACATATGGAACATCTTCGGATAGTATTAAAACGTCTATCCACAAACGGAGTGAAAATAAAATCTAGTAAGTGCAGTCTCGGAGTAAACGAGATAGATTTTCTCAGCCACCGCATAACAGCTGAGGGAATCACTCCATGTCCGGGCAAGGTAATTGCAATTCGAAATTTTCCTACTCCGAATTCAGTTAAACAAGCTCAACGTATAGTCGGAATGGTGAACTATTACCATCGGTTTATTAAGAATGTTTCAGGAAAACTGCGTCCTATTCATCAACTAATAGCTGAGCACAGCAACAAGAAAAAGAAAAAGGATTTCGTATGGTCAGATGAATGCGAGCAAGCATTGCAATCAATAAAAAGCGACTTAGAAACCACAACATTGTTGGCCCATCCCAACAGTGATGCTGAGCTATCGGTCACAACGGATGCCTCAAACTATGCTGTGGGAGCAGTTTTGGAACAAACAGCTGATGGAAAAAGAGTGCCTTTAGCGTTTTTTTCAAAAACATTAACGCCAACGGAAACAAGGTACTCGACATTCGATCGCGAACTACTTGCGATAGTTCTTGCCATTAAACAATTTAAACATTTCCTTGAAGGACGCATTTTTACGGTATTTACGGATCATAAACCGTTGACTTCTGCTCTAACTTCAAAAACTGAGAAGTCACCGCGCCAAAGCCGGCAGCTAGATTTTATTTCTCAATACACTGCCGATATTCGGTACATTGCGGGGGATAGCAACGTAATAGCCGACGCGCTTTCGCGGATAGGAGAGACAGAAGCAATCACAAATACCTACGGAAATTTTTCGAAGGAGCAGGAAAAAGATGAGCAATTAGTGAAACTTATGAATAACACAGAAGACAAGAACACAAAATTCAGATTAGAACGACTAACCTTGCATAACACAGACTTAGTGTTCGAGTCTTCAACGGGGACTAACCGATTGTATGTTCCATCAACTCTTAGGAGACAAACTTTCGAGAGCCTCCATAATTTGGCACATCCGGGCATACGCGCCTCACGCAAGCTAGTAACGGATAGATTTTTCTGGCCGTCTATGAAAAAAGACATTGGAAATTGGACACGTTGCTGTCAAGGATGCCAAAAAGCTAAAGTAGTTCGACACATAAAATTTCCAATCGAAGAATTTAAAACAACAAAGGGAAGATTCGAGCATATACACATGGACCTCGTTGGACCATTGCCGCCGTCAGAAAACATGACATACCTGCTTACCATAGTCGATAGATTCACAAGGTGGCCAGAGTGTTACCCAATAAACGACATAACCGCATCTACAGTAGCTAGGAAATTCGTTGACGAATACATGTCACGTTTTGGCTGCCCAGCAGTTATTACCACCGACAGAGGAAGGCAATTCACATCGAAGCTATTCGACGAATTAACTCGTATATTGGGAGTACACCATATAAAAACAACGGCATACCACCCTCAATCTAACGGGATGGTAGAGCGTTTCCACCGACATCTGAAGGAAGCACTAAAGGCAAATGGAAATACCACACATTGGACGAAATGCTTGCCTTTGATTCTTTTAGGGATTAGAGTAGCTTTCAAAGAGGACCTTAAAGGTACACCAGCCGAAATGGTTTACGGCCAAAACCTTAGGTTACCTTCAGAAATATTTATCCCTTCTAAAGATGGAAACTTCACAGATCACACCGAATTCATTAAAGATTTGAAAGAGAGTTTCAAATCAATACAACCGAAGGCTCCAAGACATGATAATCAATCCAGGTTTTACGTTCCAAAGTCCATAGAGGATTGCAGACAGGTTTATGTACGGGTAGATAAAGTAAGAACAGGATTAACTGCACCATACGAGGGACCATATGATGTGATACGACGATTTCGAAAATATTACATCGTGAAAATCAATGAAAAAAATGAATCTATTTCTGTCGACCGCCTTAAACCAGCTTTCGAATCTGTAGAAAACTCAAACAACGCAACGCCACAAACCTCGGGTACGAAGGGTAATTCCAGAAAAAAGACAGTACGTTTCAGAGAATAACAAGAGTCCGCGTTTCGCGTTTGACTGCCTCATTCAAATCGTGACTGAGTCACTGGGGGAGGGTCATGTAGTGTACATAGCGCCATCTGTGTGTCAAACGCAGGTATCAAACGCATATAAAAACGCACACTCACACATCGATAATGTTGATTAGAAAACGTAAGTTAGAGATGAGATAAGGTATCGGATCGGATGCACCGATCTGCTAGGACACTCACATTCCTGACCTGGAGCGATACACTACGGAACCGAATAAATTGTATAAGTATCGACACAACTAACACGCTAATGCATTCGATGGCCTGCGGGAAACGTGATCAAACGAATGCACTTTTTTACGGTTCATCTTCACTACTTGAAGTTCCAGGTACTGGTGGCACTCTTTGCACAAGTACACCGTACTTTTCCGAGATCTTCAATCTTGATATTTTAGGTAGTTACCGGTGTTCCAATCACGGCACTCCAGGGAGAGCTAAAGAGAGGGGTACACAATCATTTTTTTTCTTTGTTAAGCGGACGAGAACGGTTATTGATATTTTATTCAAAACAAACCAAAAACAAGACACATATTTTAGGGCATTCGAAGGCATTTCTTTGCTGCTCATTCTCTGGCGGTAGGAAACAAATAAGAACTCTCCCAAGGTTCGGCTTGACTGTCATGAATATTATTAATTTTGATCTTTTCCAAACACCCCGACCGAAAATAAAGTGGCACGAGTGATCTTCACGACGTGTAGGGACGTCCGCCTGAAAGGCAATTCTAGCCGTGGCTCGAAATGCGCACGGTGCATCAGCAAGTGAAAGAAGATCGGGCGTTATATAAGCGACGGTAACGCTGACGGGGGAATGTCGTTGTACACACTCATACCATCGTGACATACCACCGTGTGCCGGGTAATTTATGGTATTTATCGTAGCTTGTGATCCATGCTTAGATACGCCGGCAAAAAGGGCAATCCGGTTCGTTCTTAGACATTCACAACGACTGTTTTTTTTTCTCTCTCTTCTCGTATGATCATTCCAAACCGATGGTATTCCCGATGCACGGTAAGAAAGGAGAAATAACAACATAAAACAGCAACGCTATCATACCAATGGACTTTCCGATTTCGAATTACAACCCAAAATCCGACCTTTGCAACGGTCGTCGCCGGGATCGATTTCGGACAAACAGGTAACAACACTGTGGGAGAGTGTGGGAATTTCTGACTGCAAATAGTTTTACTGCGCTGTGTATCGAATCGTGCGAGATACAGGACCGACTATAAGACGATGCTACCCGTAACGATGGGTAGCAAAATTATGGCTTTCCCTTTCTTCTAAAATGCTAATTTTTGTGTTCCAGTGGCTATAAAATACAGGTAACGCACATCTTGCAAAAATGATCCCAACCATGTCCCACATGGTTGGTTGATGGACGATTCGCGTCCTGACGGATTAGCAGCTATTCTGCATCTCTGCTTCTTACTGTGTGATACAGCCTGCCGTCGCCATCTTCTAATTGTGGCTAGACGATCACGATCACCCCCGAAGTAGATGATGATGATGGTGATGACAATAGATACTGGTAGATCATCGTTTTGCCAGCTGGTTGTATCGCTCATCTCAACCGTAATTCCATGTACCCTTCAACACGCTTTTGCGTGAGGAAATCAGAAACCCTTACGGGGACACGGGTAGCGTACATCCCCCCATAGCAGGGTGGGGAGGGAAGAAGCCGTGAATAATTTTGACCACAATTTCGATGTTTGATGGACAACCCGCAACTTCGCCGTCGATCAAACTATCACCATTACGTAAAGCGGGTGCCACGGTGTCTTGTCAGGATGGATGTGAACGGCCATCGGCAATATTATCGACGGCCGCACGATAGAGAGAGGGGGTTTGCTCTCGACGATCGGTACAAAAATTGGATGGTGCATTAATTGGAAACCGTTTGATTGGCAAAATGCTTCATCAAATCCGTTCCTCTTTGCCGTTCGGGTGTCGCAATGAGGTGATGAACATATTTTTTTTTTGAGTAGCAGTACTTGACGCTTTGAATAGTAGTAAGTGATATACAGCAAGTCCTCGAGCTCGAAAATCAGTACATGTCTAATTCTGATGCAATATCGTTTATGCTTCCACATTACTGGGTAGATGCTACTAATTTGTTGGTAATGCATTTGAGTGATTTTTAGCTGATTATAAATAATAAAAATAGAAAAATGGACATTTTTAACGAGTTTTTTAATGACAATTCCCTGCAACCTAGTGGAGATTTCAGCGCTGTTTGTTATTTTTTTTAGTTACCCTATCATGCGCTGTCAAAACTTTACAGCGTTATCAGTGGTAGCCCAATATCTCAGTATTCATGCTCATAGACATGAATCCAATAACTTTGAGGCCTACCAGAAGTGACATCTGATGTCCAATTCCATGAAAAATCTAACAAGAATCCTAATATTTATGTTTTGGGTGGTGCTAACTTAGGTTCTGGCCAGTTGGCGTACGAACCCCCGAAGAAGAGTTCACAGGATTATTCCTGAATACATCCTGAGCATTAAATGTGTGGTACCTGTGACTATAATCGGCGGATTTTATAGTGGACTCATCGTTAAAACCAGATCAAATAAATACTTTTATCTAAATTTTGGACACATTTTCTGTCATCGTACGTAGGATGTTGTTGACAAATGACACGGATTCGTCATTTCGGTCTGTATCTTTGGAAGGGAATGTCTCATGATCTTTAGCAAAAGTTCACTATCAAGCAACTGTTAGAGTTTTAAAATCAAAACACTTTGTTTAGATGGTACAGCCTTATAAAACGCGTATTTGATCATCTCCTTAAGTCAGACCCCGCGAATCTCTAGTACCTGCTACCTGCAGTACATCGTGTGATACTCGACTTTAATGTGAGACGTAAGAGGAGAGTAATTTGGGTACATAAAATTCAACAAGCAGTAAGTTAATGGTATTATCTCAATCAAAAACACAAATGTTCAATTTTCTGGTAGCCAGACACAGTACATCACAGCCCTTTCAACCACAATGCCCATAAATTATCGATCGAGCAATATTACGTTGGTGTGGCGGGTGTATCCGATCATCTTTCGTCACCTGTCCTACACACGCTCGAACCGTGCATGCAGGAAACGTGCCATCCTACGGCTGCTGCATCAAGGCGAATTGGCGCATCGGCCGTGATGATGCTTAAGCGACGTTTTTGCGCTTCCTACGTTGCATCAGTGATCGCGTTGGTTGGAAATTGCACCATCACGACCGCTGCTAACCATCTTTCCCATCGCCATAGAATGGAGTTCCTTTGCTATCTTTTCACTCCCACTTTCCCCGCAAGATTCTTTTCTCCGCGGACGATGGTTTAACCGCATTTGCTCGACCAAAGTGACATAAATAGCAACCTTCAACTGTGGGTCCGTTTGCTGTCCGCGAGTGCTTCTGGTAGACGAAACTGGTGCAGAGCTGGAGGGAATTGGAGAAGGAAAAAAAATCACACAGATCTGGAACACAGAAGTTCCAACCGCCGTCCAGCATGGATGTCGCTTCTTACGGAATGTACCGACACGCGTCGGAAATGAGACACACGGAGCCCGGAAGGGAGACACGCAACGGCAAAACGCGATCAACCGGAGCGGAAGATTGCAAAACCGATGTCCGACCGGCGATTGGGGATGTGTGCGTAAAATGGGTACCTTCAGTCACTCATCGAGCCACAAGGGAAAATAATTTACACGACTGTTCCACCGGGAAACGAAGAGAAGGAAAAACAAAATGCTAAGCTCAACCGAGCGCAGGCAATTAAAACATTAGCTAATTGATGACGACCGATGGGTCCGCTTGCGCTCGATTGCAGCAACAGTGCCGCAATCACGTTCGATCACGGTACGGGTGTGTGTGTGCCGTGGGCATCGGGAAGATGCATCTTTCCGGTCCTCTTCGCACACACGGGAACTGTAAGCGAAAAGTGCTACAAATCACACCAGAAGTACCGCGCGATACTGCATTCGCAACTCGCCAACGGACAGATCTGCTTTTTTTCTGCTTCATTTTACCGTCTTTCTGCAGGGTGCGGGAATAGTTTCATAATTGAAACGGCACTTCTCATCGGATCGGATGAGATTATTGATTTGCAGCCCCGCGTACATTCATGTAACTCGACATAGCGATCGAATTACTGCATTAGTAGCTCCTCTTATGTTATCACCTTCACTTTAAGACCGTTCCATCAAACCTTCATTCATAAAACCTTTCGCAGCTTATGCAGCCAACATATGTACCCCGCCATAACGATTTCATCACCGCATCACGGGCTTCAATTAGTGTTTAATTGTTGCTGTTTTTTTTGTCTTGCTCTTTTTATCACGTGCATCATATCTACTAGTGACGGGCGTCCAGGAGTGTTTACAACCCTCTTGCGTATCGGTCGATTGATTGTTTTCACTCTTTCTTCCATTTTTGTGTTTGCAATTTTCCCAGCATCAAACCAGTGTTTTCTAATTGCTTACACGTTAATTGATACCGCGTGCTTAAGTGTGAACATCGGAACAATCGTGTGAATTGATTTCGGTTCGCCGGGACACTTAAAGGTGTAGGTGAAGATATTTAAACGCTGGCGCTGTAATCCATGTGACTGATCGTTGTCGGATAGGAAGAGAAAGAAACAGACTTGGGAGTATGAAATGTAGCTAATAAGTAGATTGTTTTCATATGAATGAATTAAAAGTAGTTTTTTTTTCTGGGTGTATGAACCTTAACTTCAAGAAAACAGTGTAATAATGAACGAAAGACTTCATCACAAATTAAGCGAGGAACCTCGTGACTATTTTAGAATTATTGGCTATAAGTTGTGGTATTACTTCAACAAATGCTAGAATTATTTCTGTGAGGAAAGTATGTATTTGGTGTATTTAAAAAAATTGTAGGAATTTGTATCAAAAGACTTTTACAACAAAGTGTTAAAATTTCACATATTCTGGATTTATTATGCATAATTTGTGTTGTAGATCTATAAAGTGTTTATACTACACTGTTTCTGTGTGAAAAGATTTTAGTAAACGTATCTTAGTGTAAATAAAATAGTGTAATATAAAACGGAAGACTTTGTGTCACATTAAGTGACGAACCTCACGTATTGTTTGGAACATTTAAGAATTGCTAGGCATCGTTATGAAGATTTTGATGTTTTTTTTTTGATGATTTAAATTATACTATCTATGTTTCAAAACATATATTGATTGTCTGTATTGAACAAAAAAGATTTAAGAATTTCAAACGAAAGACTTGGTGTGACATTAAGTGACGAACCTCACACATAGCTTGGAATGGTTGAGATTTACTTTCCATACATTGTGTTGTTGGTTTACCAAATGTTTATGTATTATTTTTATTGTATCAAGAACCATTTAATGGATAAACAATGTTACTTTATGAGTCATTAGGCGTTTAATGCGAACGATTCCAACCATTTATGTATTTGCTGCAACAGCAGCCCCATTCTGCTTCTGCACGCCGTGTTCGATGCTGGTGTGTAGCACGTTCGCAGCAGCGTTCTAGCAGTAGCCTTTGCTTTTCTCCAACAGCACGAAATCTATCGCACTCGAGGAATGCAAAACATGCCGTCTAGCTGCGCGACACCGAACCGTTCAAGGTGAGCCAGCGGGGCTCGGCCACACCAAAGCGTTGGTCGAACAACAACCGTCCCCCGGTGCGAACCGGTAAAAGTGCGCAATTTTCATCACCCTTTTCCTTCCTTTCTTCCTGCAACCAACCATGCTGGGCTCTGTACAGCCATGCTGCGGTACCCACGATCTACGATCCAAACGCGGACCGAGTAGCACACGTACCAGGCAATGGTTCTTCTTGCTCTGGTGCGGGATCACCTGACCCGTTGCCCCGTGACTGGCTGCAACAGGAAAGTGGTGCACGCTGGGCACGACCGCTTGAAGTGCGCGGCCCGCCACAATCCAACCCAATGCCTGCGAAAGAATGCCACAGGTTTCGTTGTCGGTGTTTGGTGGTGGTGTATCAGCCGCTCAACAGGGAGGCTGATCCATGCACACCCGATTGGAGTTGATTAACATTTTATGCATTTCGCTTGGCGAAAAACGAAACGTACCACACAAAACACGTGCACCAGCGAACGGGGCGACGCTTAGTAAATGTGTTTGTGTATGGGGACAGCGAATATTTCCATTTTGAAAGCTATTATATGTGTGTGTGTGTGTGTGTGTGTGTGTGTGTGTGTTTAGATCAGATGTGAAGAATTGGTATGGTGGGGCATGGGTCGCAGCTAAACTCTAGCGCGCGGTTAAGCGAAAGTGAAAATACACATTAAGCAATTAGTGCCGGTATTTAAGGTTTCCTTTCCACTGGACGGAAAGCTGTGCAGGTCTTACCATTGTAACTCAATTAAATTGAACGTCATGGAATAAATGATTATTCTTTAACTTCCCGGTCAAATTAAATAATATTTATATAGCCGTAGCGTAGCTGTAATGAGAGAGAATATTCATTTAAGAGGAATACTTTGGTAGAGAGTTTATGCACTGCTTTTAAATACGAATTATAGATCAAATGTAGAGGGAAAAATACCCGCACAGATGACGAAAGCAGTAAACTTTATGAAACATAACTTGTTTCAGCTAAGTTCTATCAGCGCGCACTCATAGCCCGTTTTTTGCGCCCGCTGTTGCAAGTAAACTTGTTTTCGTCACCAGCGGGCTTTAAGGCATCCTTTGCAAAACAAAAACCGCCCAAGAACCCGCTTGTTTGGGTCGTCCCTTTAACGGTTAGCTTAGATTTTATGCGCCACCCCTTATCTGGTAGCTTTCTGGACTCGCTCCCCCTCTTGGCGGCACGATTTTCTACGGCGTCCTGACACTTCAATCTGCTCAACCCGAAGGGGGGGACTGATGATGGGAAGCCTAACCCGGGATGATGTGTGTAGCGCTAGCAATCGTTCACCGTTAGGTAAATGGGTGAAACCACTATCAAACGAGTCGGGCTGTAAAGGATGTACAGTTAGTTCGGTGCAGGGAGTGCAGTTTTGCACCAAACAAACAGCACTTCGCCCGTTGGCCAGGAGATTAAATGATTGACAAAACTGAACACTGAAACGTTGTGCGGTCAGTTCTGGGCCGCAAGAATGTGTGTGTTCCCATTACGCTTTGCAGTGGTTTTCATACATTATTTTGACAGGAACATCATAGTAAAGCAAAACCATACTTAGGATGCAGAAACAAATTTTCCACAACACAAATGTCTTAATTTAAATATGATTTAAATAGTAAAGTTAAATTTATAGTATTTTCGAAAAATCCCATCTCCTTCAAGATTAATATCTTCAAAACAAGTGGATGAGAGTTAAACAACAACAAAAAACGTTAAACCCAAACCTGTCCCCTCGTACAAGCGAGCCACTAATGCAAAGCTTATTTCGTCATTAATCAACCCCCATCGATCGATACGCGATGGACCGCGAGACCGGTTCGGTGCAGGAAAGTTTTGTGGCCCTCTGTTGGTATCGCTCGGGGGCCATGCTCGTTTTCTGTTAATCGATCGCATACAACAATCATTAGTGGCCGAAATACAAGCTGGGAAGAGTCCAACACTCCCACGGAAGATGACACTCTGGGGGGGGGAAGATCTCCCCTGTACGCCCCCGGTGGGATTAATAGATGGGGGTAATATCGAACGGTACGGCGTACCCGTAACACCCTTGGTGTCACTTTCAATTCCCAAAAACACCCATCAGGCGGGAAGTGCCTCCTGAAAGTGGAGTGGTTGTTTGCTTGAACGAAAGCAACGTTTCCAGCGCGGACAAACACACTTACGGCGTGTGTCAACGGCAGGTCGGTCAAGTAGTAAATTTCACCGGCCATGTTACACGCCAGAAGGCTTACAAATAAATAGCATTTAATCAGTGCTTTCCGTGCGTCCTGTTGATTGGGTCTGTTTTTCGGTACAGCCGCTGTAAGCGATTAGTTGATACAAGGGGCAGTTCAGACCAGTTGACGACAAAAACTCGATAGCCAATGTCTTGAATGGATCCTCAGGGAAAAGATCGCCCTGGAGCGTAATGAAGTGTGGATGATGTCATCTAAAAACCGCACATTTTTTAAAAAGCTTTTCTTCTCGCTTTTGCCGATTACCATATCACTCGAACGGTCAAACGCATTATTGCGCGTCCACTCAGCGAAGATGTGGATCTTTGACCAAATTCCCTCCAATTTAGCGTGGTGTGGTGTCACTTTGGGGTTTCTCTTTTTGCACAGCTCTCTACGTCTTCGTTGTCGTTGTCGCTTCGGTGGTTGTTATTTGCCCTCCTTTATCGCCATCGCTCACAAACCACCCGTTGCGGGGACCGTTTGAAAATGGGAGAAATTTAACATCGATCACCCGTGGAGCCTGTTCGAACGAAAAAAAAAAAACCGGTCCACCCATCCCCGGAACCAGCCAGCGGTACCAAGAAAGCATCCCAAATATTGGAAATCAGGATGTTCATGTTGCTGGCGGTTGTTTGTTTTTGATTTTTTTCTTCAACTCGCCTGCATTCGGATGCACACGGTGGCGTTTTTGCGGGCGCGTCCGTTGTCTGGATTGCATACGAAAGTAGCATTTGGCGAAATTGTGCCAAAACGTGTGCGCGTGCGGGCACTGAACCGGATGAGGAATAGAGGGAGTCACCATTTGCATGCTGAGTTATGTGGATTGACCGTGAACTGAGTGTATACGGGAAAGAAGATGTGCCGGATATTCATTTCTAGAGTAGGCTAGGAAGCTAAGCAGCTATAGACGGAACTTGTCAAAGAGTTGAGCATATAATTTAAATAAGGACACATCATCCAGATGAAAACAAAGGCCTTTTCTCGTTAGATTTCTATGAGAATATCGATTAATTGTTTTATTCGCATAAGTAGTCTTGGCCGTCACTCAAAATTAACAATGTAAACTAGAATGTTCTAAAGCACTCTTTATATGCTAAATAAAAGACTCTTTACTCAGTCTTTTACTGGACTGGGGCAGAGTGTATAACCTTCTTCAAGACACTTGGAGAGTCATCTAGTTCTCAAGTTCTTCCTTAAATAATTTAATTAAATAATTAAATAATTTAGGAATAAACAATGTAATAGTCTTTAATAGTTTGGAAATTTAATGCGATACTTCTTTCACTTATTCGATTCGGAGGAAAGCCACGAATACCTCAGAGATTCAGATTTCGATGTACACGAATACCTTATGCTGGAGACTAGGACAAACAAATAACAAATAAAAAAATTAAAAATAATAGGTAAGAAGATATTAACAGTGTAGAGTAGCAAGCATAAGTTTTTTATTATTATAAAAATGAAAAATGTACTTTTCATTTTACGAACTAAATCGGATGTCTTGTTGTCTTTACTTCGAATATCTTCATGATAACCTGGGCAAGAATTTATCATCCATCAGAACATTTTCCTCAACTGAAACTTTACTAGAAGCGTAGGAGCCTATCCTATGTCAAAGTTGTTTTGATAGTCTTTTCATGTTGTAAGAATATTGAATAAGTTGTCCTAGACGCGTAACTCCAATCGACACACAAGTCCAATAAATGTTGTAGACATTTGTAGATGAATGTTGTACTGTAACAACACGGTTCTTACTGAGCGCCCGTGCAATAGAAACATAAGAGTACATAGATTGCTTCCTTGAGGAACTCCGAATCTCGTAACTGGGACTGGCTCCTGAACAAGAATACTCGAATTTGGCATACAATTTTATTAAACTCAAACATTGTTGTATATAAAATTAAAATTGCTCAAATTGTCAAAAATACCGGTAGGTTCTATGAAAGATACCTTTGTTATGATAGAATAGAATCTCTCGGTACATCTTATAGATCAAGTACTAACTAGCTCTAGAGGTAACGAAGCGAATTCTTCACACCGGTACAAAATCCTATCCGAACCATTCCTTTTGAAGCTCGACAAGGTAGATAAAATATATTCAAAGTAAACGGTGTTCATGTTTTACATGAAAGGTTTAACCAACTGAAAGAAGAAATATATCTTACCGGCCGCGACAGCACACGTCCATAGAGGATGCAAACTCAATAAACGGACGACACAAAGGGGGCCCAACCATAAGCTCTCACAGCTTAAGCTTCGACCGGTATGTGTCGGCGGCATCTGTTGACAAAGTGCCACACATGGGGCACACGGGAGAGAGAGGGGGCAAGCAAAATCGACGGGGTCTTCTTGTTTCCCAATGCCATACGTTGCTGTATCGCTATGCCATCGTTACGAGCTTCTCAATGCACCACATGGGACATGATTTATTCCCGATCCGAGTACCATTAAGTGGTATTTAACATGTATTAAGCTCATGTTCATGGTTAAAGCTCATTTAAATGAACCTGAAACGGGAGGACTCGCATCGGAATGTTTGTTACGATCGAATTCTCGAAGGTGAAACACGCGTTTGTTCGACACAAATTCTTAATCAGAGTGCAACAGTTCATCGCAGAAAGGAACAAAAAATGCGAATGATCATGATGCGAAACCGAAAAAAACGGAAGAACACCAAAAATGCACAAGATAGAGTATGTATGAAACCTGACAGTACCTCGGACAGCGCTACCCCCCAAAAGAAACTTGTTTTGCAATGCATTTTTGCGTTGTGTGTGTGTGCAGATGCAGAACCTGATCGTAAAACGATTTGTGAAATTAATCGCTTTCCTGATCAGGGAAGGCTACCTAACCGATCGGGTTGATACTGGTCAACCGCACAAGGTCAGCCTCCGCACCGGAGAGCGGTCTGTTAATTTCACCTTAATCGCACAGTCCGATTTGGATTAATGTGTCCGCCCGGCATACCCAGCAGGTGGTCCCATTGATCACGATTTGCACACACTTCGTCGCGCAGATTTGCACATTCGGGTATTTTCCATTCGCGACGCATTCCAATGCACGGCCGTTCACGGACGAGCGTGAAATCGGAGTTCTTTCGGAGCGTTTCACCCTCGATCAAGGGAAAGTGTCATACGGTACACGCACAGGGCGTATCTACTTTCTCACGCAAATAATGGACCCCGAGGTGCGTTTGTGCTCATCCTTTCATGGCTCGCTCCAGACACAACTTAACACCTTGCTGTTAACTTTCAAGGTAAACCAGCGGCTGGCGGCAAAAAAAAACGTTTGCCCCAGACCAACTGCAGCTAGCAGGGCCAGACAGGCACGGTCCCGTGTAGTTTGTTCCGGCTGGTTACGATCAGTTGGCACCTGTCGCTGTGTGTTGCCAGTGACACAAAAACAAAACACCGGCGCGCATACTGCTGCCGTAGCTGGGGTGATTATCAGTCGCACCCCGAATGTGCGCGGTCAAATGAAAGGATTGTTCTGTTTGCCGCGGTGTGTTTGCCGCAACCTGCATCCGCACCTACAATGGCATGCGGAAGGTGCAGATTGGCGTACGAGATCACGCTCGCGCCTGACCTTCAGCCGTCCTGTTATGACGCGGTGCGATACGGATAAGGGTTAGGTCGAAAGGGTGATCGAATGCCTTGCGCAGAACAGGTTTTTTTTCTGTATCCAATTGGACATGATGTGCTGTGGGTGATGAAAAAGTCGCCCGCAACTCTATCGCGCGAATGGAAAAGAATGCGATGTGTGTGCAATGTGCTGTAGAACGTACACTGTGGGTGAATTGAAGCATTAGATTCGAACAAGTTCTGTCCGTCACGTCTGCTTTTTGGGGGAAGCAACACAACAATGCAATCTTGTGACTTCGTGATGATTTTTGTTCTGCAAATATTTCGTGCCTATCTGACTGAAATGGTTTCCTCAAAAAACCATCATGCAAAGCATGTTTATTTTGAATGTTAACGATAGTGAAGCATAACAAACAAATCCAAGTTATCAGAGAAGTGTTTTTTTTGGACAGGAGTTGTTTTATTCCCGTTTTTCCGTGGCTCCAAAAACCTTTTGGGGAGTGTCTGTCGTTGTTTTCTTGGGTCTGTCATTTCTGGATCTTTTTGACTTCACCAACGTAGATTAAACAGACCAAATGCTGAATAAAAGTCAAATAGAAGAACGTTTCGGTTGAGATTTTGGATCCATCCGGCCGTGTGAAAATTGATGAGGCTACCACTGAACCACCGGGTATCTTCCTATCACTTACTGTTAAAAGGAGTATAAAAATAATAAATTGTGATTGTCTAATATATTATGCATTAAATTTTCGAAAAAAGTGTGAAATGCACTTAATCAACTTTTATGTAAAATACAAGAAAAGCCCTTACATTAAATATAAACTTTTCCCTCAACTTATCTCCACCATCTGCCATGTGTTTAACCGTGATGTTTATGCCTTTTCTATGCATTTAAACACCCATTTCTTCGCGTGAAATCGAGAGTGATCACATCCCATCATCCTTCTTCTCACCCACTGCCCGTACGTCATGTAAATTAAACTGCAGCGATCAAACCGTTCCCGTCTCATCCCTTTCAATGGGGAGAGGCCAATGACAGGTGATAAAAGTCATCGAAGGTGGTAAGCGCAATTGCAATTACGACCTAAAATGGGTATTAAAATGGCTACGATGAGTTGCAGGTTTTGCACTGCGACCAGTTCGAGAGCATGCGCAATAAATTTGCGAATCAGGCAGCTCAAGTACATCGATTGCAATCGTTTGACATGCGTAAAGATGTTTTATTGGGCGCATGCGAGGGGTTTTTAGAGGTTTATCCGGAAATGATATGGTATAATGTAAAAAAAAACAAGCTATTCACGGTTTTGCGAAGGAATTCCAATTTAATTTCACCAATACCTTCCACTGATGAAGCGAGATCATTCCGGGAATTCGTACCCCAAGAAGACGGATCTTCAACACTAATTGGAACACAGGGTTTTGGGGGTTTAATGTCTCTACCGAAAGGTTATTTTAGACCGGTACATATAGCTATAGGTGGTATTGTTGTTGAAGCAAACTCATAAGATGGCAACCTTTCCTTTTTTTACGAGCGATAAAAAGGTATTCATCTAAATTGCATCCGGATACGGATGGTACGAAAGGGAAAGTTAAATATATAATACACCCCAAAGCGAATATCTTCTGTTCGTAGAATTCCAAATGTCATAACGATCCCAGTTTTTCTCTAAAGATGTATCACCTACTCGTTTGGTTTTCTAAGTTTATTAGCGGTTTGCTGTTAGAAGACAAGATTTTGTGTGGATTAAAGAAGAAAAGGATAAAAGCCACTTAGAAATCCCCGTCATCCCGTCAGGCACTTATGTCAAATGAATGGTGCAAGTGGGCTGAACAATGACAGGAAAATTTCTTCCAGCAAACAGATCACCCGTCCACCTGATTGCTCTTGATTCCAACGTACGTACGTAGGCGCGCTACGGTTCCCCCGGCAACGGAACCCCGATGAATCCTTTCAACCGTAATGGACCCCTGGGCCAAGCGTTCGGGCCGGGCATGTTTGTTTTTGAGATCTGAATTAGGTCATGCATCCAATCGCGTATCTTCGCTCCCGTGGTGTGCGCACTGTGCGGCTGCTCGAGACGGTCATGGCCATGACCACGACCTACAAAAAAAAAAACCGAAGAGACGACGCCCGGCCACCAAGCTCGCGCACACGCGGTGATTAGACCGATGGTGGCAATTAAACAAAAGTGCTTAACGTTCCGGAAACGGGCCACAGCGAACCTCGAGTGTGGTAAATGTGCTCTCGCACCCCCCCACACACACTCATAAGTTCGCAAACGGTCGGTACGGTGTTTGTTTGATTTCGGTTGGCAACCGTGCGTGAGGGAAAATTAAATAACACCCCAATCTGGGTGCAAACGTATGGCTGGTCAGTACTCCTGACCGAGGCACCGATTCCGTTTTAATGGTGCGGATAATTTAATTTGCCCCCTTTTCGGCTTCGACCTGGACGTGTTGTGTGTACTCTTCACCGACCAGGGCTGCTTGGTGCTAGTAAATGGCACATTGGTACGATAAAAATACAGTACACACAGCAGAAACTCGTCCCAACAGACAGATCGCCGAGTTCAAGCACCCTGTCGAGAGAGTGGACGTCACAGAAATATTTCTACACGATGTGCCAAAACAGGAACGGGAAAATGGCGGGAAATCTATCGGAACGTTTCCTTGGCAGGCAGGTGGTCTCACTCCCGGGAAGAAGTATGGTGGTTTATTGCTTTATGATACGGACTGATACTCGACCTGGTTGGTTGGGATAGCAGCAACACGAGCGCTCTCTCTCGCTCTTCTTTCGCTCAAGACCACTCATTAGGGGTCTAAAAATTTATGATCAATGCTAGTATGCAATCACTCCCTTCCCCTGACTCCTGCCACAGCACCATTCTTGAACGCGCGCACCGCAGAGTGGCACGTGCTGCCGGTTTTGTTGTTTGCACCACAACTACCGGACCGTGCGAATAGAGGAAATTGGAATTTACTAAACATTATCGTTGACATTAAGCGTCCTTTTCTTTCTCCTTTTTTTCCATTTCCAGGTAAGTGTGGTCTTTCCCGCAACACCACCGATGAAGGGTGAAAGGTGGATGAGTTTTCGAGCGCACTGACGATGATCGATGCAAATGTAGCAAATTGTGCCCCGATCGACCCGGACCCGGTTTAGTTTGAGTGCTTTCACAAAACAAAAGCCAACATTGTGTTACGGTAAAGCGAGTTTAATGGAACTGTCACCGTGGTAAGGGAGAAAATTCATTCCCAATCAAACAAACGATAGGAGATATGCCATATTAGAGCGTCTTTTTTCTTCAATGGGTTTGATATCTTAAAGAGGAGATACACAGTCAGCATTGTATTTTAAATTTTCTTCGATTGGTTGGAAAATTGCTTGTTTGAATTGAATGTCTGTAAGTTTCTAAATGTTGCTATGAATAGAAATTTCCTAAATCTGTTTCATTAAGTGCCTATTCAAAGGGAGTAGTAGACGCTGTAACGAGCTAAACAAGAGAGATTTCGGGTGTTTTCTTTAGAAACCTCTATAAGTATATGACAAAAAGAGTGTGGAACCAACCTTTAGCGGACAGTACAAAAACCACTTTGTAAAGATAGAGCAATACCCATATTTTTATCCAAATTAGAATTAAATTTCCTGTCATCATACGTAAAAGTTTTTGATTAAGTTTAAAAATTAAAAATTAACATTGTATTGAAAAAAGTTTTCGAATGAAAATATGCATATAATGAATATAGCTAGAATTGAAGGCCAATTTTCAAAGATGATAGAAAAAACTTTGTAAAACACATAAATTTAAACGATGTATCTATCAAACGAACCGTTTTTGAGTTATAATGTCCGCCAGCGTTGAAATCAGGGTTGCAAGATAATCGCGTTTGATATTTTGTGTCCTCGCTCCAAGCGATAACACCACACTGCTTCCGTAATTCGCTAGCAACTTTTGAATTTAATAACTACGCGTAATTTAATTTTATTTATTTTTTTAATTTTGAACTACGCGTAAAGTTTACGATAAGGTAGATATACCAAGTGGGGTGCATCGTGTATTTAGTAGTGGTGTCGGTCTTCACACGACAGGACCGGTCCAAAATCGCATCAGGACTTATTCTCCGTTCGCAGGTTTGACTATCCAACTAATGGTAAGCCTTAGACCTCTTGCGGTTGTTATGCCGGTTAAGAAGTAGACGATATTCCAAAAATAAGCCAGAAACTTAAAGAACCCTTAAAGAATCGTTAAATAACCTTTTGTCGAACTTCCGTGTGTATATCTCCTATGAACACTAAAACGGTCGGACCAGCCATTTTACTTAAGATTTAAACAAATCATCTTTGTTTGATACAAGACTATTACATATCCTTTATATAACACACACTCAAAAAAAAAACATTAACATATAATCCAACTCTCCAAAATTGATAGTTGAGTAATCCATAAAAAATGCGTAACAGTCATGGTAGTTCTAGTGTTAGCGCAACGTTATTTCACTGTGGCTGAGCATCGTAAAACTTTAAGTGTGGACAAAAAAATTACAACGCAAGCACCATACCTCCATAGCTCTTAAACGCCTGCTCAATTCCCTTATTAACGCCAGATGAGCTTCCCGGCCCCAAGCATAGGTGACCGCGGGTACTCCCCAAGATAAGCGGATCAAATCGTTAAGCTCCACAAGCTTCCCCTTTTCAAGAAAAAAGGCCTCCTCTCGCCACCAAAAAATCACGCAACAAACGCATATTTTATCGCGTGCGTTCATTTCCTCGCGCGGGATCCCTCGCAGTAGCAATAATCGATAAGTTAAGTGATTATGGTACCCCGGTCACACGAACGCCCGTACCATTTTTCCAAGCCGCAGACACGGTGCATAAAAATGCATTGCATAAATGCTGCAATCAGCGAACGAATAAAACAGGCCTTTCGATTTCTCTCCATCGCCTGCGATAAAGCATAATCCTACCGACCGTTTGCCAAAACAGACCGGCGCACGGGTTGGAAAAACCGTCACTCTCTCGCCGATCTAGCCTTTTCTTCCAACCCCCACCATTGGCTTTTTCTAGTTGGTCCACGATGTGTTGCGTGTGTGTGTGTGTGTGTGCTACTGTGCACTTTTGTTTTTCGTCCCGCGCCGGAGGTACAGGTTCAACAAACTAATCGTGCCGCCACACGTTCTCCCACGCGGCCATTTGCCTTTCCTGCCTTCCTAGCGCGGTTGAAAGTGAATGTGGTTCATCGCATCGACGAGATCCGCTTATCGTGGCTGACCTCGGCGGCTGTTAGCGAACACCCCCCCCCCCACGAGTCGTTGTACTGCGAAGAGAGCTAATAGCAAGGGACTAGGTAAAGCAACGGGAATTAGTGAAATACTATATTTTCCCCCGGGGGCGAAAATCGCTTTATTCGAAAGCTTATTAGATATTCCCAAACGACACGGATTCATTACAGCCGAGTTGACCTTGATCGTACTCGGGATGATCGTAGCGCTCGGCCGGGACAACCTTCTTTTTTGCTTTGCTGTTATTCACACACAAAAAAAACTCCCCCCCGTACCATCAATTGTTTCTACGTGAACCTCATGGCTAACAAGGCCCCAAATGAGGGGGGTGTTAAAAGAAGAGGAAAAACAACAACAACAGTAGTCTCAATCCAATTAAAAATCATTCGCGAACGACGCTGCGATGTTTGTTGTGAGCCGGTGCGAGCATTTGGGCAAAACGCGCTGGAATTCCAGAAGTGAGAGTTTTGGTCATTTAGTTTCGATTTCCAACTCAGCTCCTCGCACTTTAGGTTCCCTCTTCATCCCCGCCCGGAAGGCCCCCGCGAGCACTCAGCTCATGCCACGAGGTCAAACGGGATTGTTGCAACGGAAGACAAAAGCCGTCGTGAGCAAGTGGATTGGGGGGGTGAGGGGGATTGAAGAAGAATTCCCGAAGGCCCCCCGGGGGAATGGGAAGATGGCTAAGAAAACAACAACAAAGCTGTCGGCGAAAATGTTTTATGCATGCCCGGGCCCGGATCGCGCACAAACGTTTCACGAAATTACACGGGTTACTGCACTTTCTTCCGCTTGGTGATGGCCGGGTTCCGTGGGCCACACCCTATAAGGGGGTGGAGGAGGGGCGTGAGGGATGGTTCTACGCGATCTGTGTATGCAATGCACACATACTGCACGAACGAACAAGGTGTGACTCGTGGCCACACAACAGCGCGCAGCGCGATCGTTTCATTATGATCGATCTGTTCGAGCGATTCGACAAGAAAAAAACGAAAGACTCAAAGCGACGAACCGGCCAACGAAATGAAAGGGCCTCGTGCCTCGTACGGTTCTATTTGTGTCTGTTGCTTCGACGGTACGGAAGGCGAATTTGGCATGCAAGACAATGCAATGTTTCGTTTGAGGCAAGACAATTTCCACCAGGACGTTCAACTGTGCGTGCCCGAGAGTGTGAGGTTGTGTCGCCGCGCGGAAAGAGAAACCTGCCAACTAAAATGCGAACCCAATGCCAAACGATGGTGACGAATGCGACATCCAGCTCAGCTATGATAGATTTCAATCTACGTTTGCAGATTTGCTTCGCCAAATCCTAGGTTGTGTCTGTTTGCAGGATTGCAAAATCGACGCTGCGCAATGGCGTGAGAAATTTACATTCCACTGTAGTTTTTTTTTTGAGACGTTTTTTTTTTCTCGATCGGTAAGAGTTCTTACAAACCGTTCCCACATACCGCCGGAATCGTTCGACCCGTACTCACCACCGTTTGACCCCCGGAGGAGGCACAGCCCGATCTGTCAGTTTGGCTCATAAATTGTCAAAACGGGCGTTGAAAAGGCACCGGCACCAATTAGCGCGTCCAGCCATAAATCGAACGGCAGAAACAAGCGTTGTGATGGAAATCGTGACACGCCGGGACCTTTGGCGGAACCTTTTTGGTTGGAGTAAGCAAGCAACAAACAAAACCAAACGGCCACCGGTTGGTTGTGGGTTTTATAAAGCGCACGGGACATCATCACGTACGGCATGGATTTACTTGATCGAGTGCTAATAATTCACGCGACCGCAGGTGAATGCGGCACACCGGGGATGGATGTACGGCTTGCACGTTTTCACCAACCCGTTGAATATGGATTCCTTACGTGGCGTTACTTCTGTCCAGCGCCCGGATTTATTAATTGAAATTAATTTCACTTCAATTAACGGCGGCGTATTTATAAACGGCTTTGTGGATATTATTTGTTGAAGAAAGAAAGCTTTCGCCCGTAGTTTCGTTAATTGAAACATTAAATTTTGAACCGATAAAAAAGCTCACATACATCATTTATTAGGAAGGGGTTTATTGAGAAATATATGCGCAACGTTAAGCGTATCGAAACGTTTACCGCACCACTGGTGAAACTTGCCCCACGACTCGACGAACCTCATCTGTCAACCTTCATCTGCTTCTCGGTGCTGGTTGAATAAATTCCTTGCATGTCAAAATAAATTACCTCTGGGATTGTGTTTTTTTCCCATGCTTCATACAACACCTTCATATCAGCTGATCAAACCGCAGCGCACTTGACACAGCTGGGCAGGAATTTGATCCCCCCCCTACCCCTCAAACCTGTCAAAAGGAAAGCACCATTATTGGACTTGAGTCACAAAATTCATCACAATCCCAACAGCACTTCCCAACTGGTGCATAATAACTGGTTGGCAAGATCCAGTTCTAGTCTCTAGATGCTTCCCAGTACAGATCAGCTGTGGCTACAGAGGAACAACATGGCAACTCGTCGTTGGGTGATCATAGATCTTTTATACATACTTCAATCTATTCCATCTGGGCTGACATATGCGGACATATGTGGCGACCGTGGCGGGGGAGAATTAAACACACAGAAAACAAAAAAAAAACATCTTCAAAAGTAAACACCCATCAGGGGTGTGTGCTAGAGGGTAGTAAGGTAAACGAAATGTACATATCAAGCAGGGATACGGCCGGGTATGATCCACACGCAGTGGAAAAGGCGAAGGCAGGAAACACAAACCGGATCGATGGAACGGTGATGTGAGTAACTGCTCTACCGCCCTTGATCGTGCTCCTTGTATTTTTGCTTCATTCTCTACACCGTACCGGTCGGCCGGTATCGGTAGTTCGGTTGCGAGGACAACACACTGGTACACCACACACGCCACGCCACTCCGCGTGCCAAGTCGCATGTGCCACCGGGAAAACTAGGTTATGTTTCTTGTAGCGTAAATTTTTACGACTTTCCTTCGGCACCACCGTTGGCCGCAGCCAGCTTTATCGAAAGCTCAGCGAGTAGGCGGTAAGCACCGGTTTTTGCCGAATGGAAGGATTAAAGATGAAGTAGCTGAAGTGGGGGGAAAAAATTGCGCTATTTGGCAACCAACCCCTTTTTTGATTCCGGGGGTTTGATTTTCTCAACATAAAGTTTTCGATTTATTGCACATTTGTTTATAAACGGTGTTTCATTTAAAGTTGGAATTAATTTTGCGATAGTAAGAATGTATTTGTATCTCTATAATAAACAGATTTTTTTATTTATTGATGTATAAGTATTGGGTTAATATATAAGTTTCCAACCTGTTTATAAAAGTTAACAACAATGTCAGATCTCACAAGTCTATATTTATTAGTTGGAGTTGCTAATATTTTTTCATTACATTGTAAAAATATTGCAATAATTTTGGAGTAAAAGCGGCTATAAATTTACATGTACACCCAATAAGGACGATCATACTTAATCAAATTTTCATCATGCGCATTGCACTTCATCCAGTTATTATAGATTTCATATTTATAACAAACAGATAAGAAAAATAGCCAAATTAACTGAACATTTAGTAATACTTTGTGTATAACCTTTAATAAAATAAAATTTTGAAAAACGCTCTTACCAAACAACGATCAATAAACAATTAATCGTGAAATTCCATGATTTATTCAAACGTTTGTAACGTTTTGCAGCTTGAGAATGTTTAAGGTTAATTAATTGCTCCCACTGTGTGAATTCTATTTCTTGCTAAATTAAAAAGAAATAATTAGTTTTTTTTTATTCCGGATAAATGAAAATAAAACAATAAAACATGTTTGACGATTTCTTCGAGCAACAACTAGCTACGCAAAACCAGCATTACTTTCCACGATTCGTGACGCACGTGACAGAAACCAGCAACCCGTGCCACACATTTGGCACACCGACACACTGTTTGGTGAAATTAGCAGAAAATGGTTCAAGTGTTGCAACTTTTTTTTCTCTCGCCCCTCCCCCCTTCCCTCCCTCATCATTGGCATGTTGTTGTGTCTGGGGGTCCCCTGAGAGCCGTCCGAGCTTTTCACACGCAAACAATTCTCAACAGCCCACAGCTGAAACGGTTTCCGCCTTGTTAGCCGGTTGATTAGATGTGATTGTTGTTGATTCATTTTTAAGATACGTAAACAACGTTTCATTTAAGCTTTCGCATCGATAATTCGGTATTGAAACTTTAGCGGGAAACGTTGTTTTTTTTTTCAAATAAAAGACAATTTGCTGACGCGCGCGTATGCTTTAATTTAATGCTTCAAATACCGTAAGGAGCTTTTTTTGCGGTACGTTTGGTGGTGGAAACAAATAAGCGACCCAAACTACGTGGTCTCATTATGAAACTAATCCGCCAAACGGGCTTTAGCTCGTGATCGAGCAATAAATCTACTTCCAATCATCGTGTTAGCTTTATGGTTTATGTGTGCGAGCGTAGTGTTTTCTAGCATAGGCATCAATCTTGCTCTGTAAATAAACATATGTTCGTGGTCGTGGGCCCTATCAACGTACGTATTATAAACGTTTCATGCACGATAAGCACCGGTCGCTTGGTCAACAATCGACCAGACTTCACGCTGATTACGGCAAACGTTTCGTTGCCATGCCCGAAACCAAATCATGACAAATTGAATCCTGTGTACGTACAGTGCGGTACGCACTGCTTTAACCAAAAGGCGCACACACACACACACACGATACCCTTCAAACAATGGTTTATAAACACCCGAGTAACTTTACCTAATAACACAAATTAGTATCGAGCCCGTCCGGAAGCAGTTTGAGCCCTGGAAGGAATCACGATCGGCAGATAGATCCCGCTAAAAGGGCTTTCCAATTGCGTGCCCGGTCACCGGTCGTCGAAAGTGTAACGCAATCGAAGGGAAAACGGACCACCTTTTTCGATACCTGTTGTGTGTGCCTTTTACCTTCTCGTGTTTTTTTTTTCTTCCCCGCATCCCAAATGGCATGCGGTGCGTTTCCGCTCATGTTGGGATCAAGATACGCACAATTAGTAGAAGCAGCAGCAGCAGCAGCAGTAATTCTCGACGGGGTGTGTTATAACTCTCGGCCGCACACGGCCGGTTCACGATGGGAGAGGGTAGTAAAATAAATTAAAACCTATTATTCCAGCCACCAACACACACCCAGCGGCTGCCAATTCGGTTCGGGGTTCGGTCTCGTCCGATCGCGGCACTGATGGCCACTAATGAGAGTAAAAAACCCCCCGCTCGGATTCGGTTAGTGGATTTATTTTTCTCGATTAGCACAAAACTCGAGCGAAAGTGACAGTTTCCCAAAAAAAAAAAACGGCATCCAGGGGACGCTTTCGAACGGTGCTGAGGAATTGAGTTGGTACGCAACGCGGGGAAACGATAGCGAAAGTTGAACACTTTTAGTATTGCAACGACCAAATTAAAGCTTCACGCTGCACGCACTGTTGCATCGGGTGATGTGCGTACTGCATCAGAATGAATCAGTGGCCTAGAGTGCGAGTTAATGCGCATCTCTACGAGCAGTTTTACTGGCTCATTTGCGATTGAATTCACCGACAGTGATGTGAATCATGAGTGAGTTGGAATGTTTATTAATGAGTTAAACAAGTGCGAAAGAATTAGATTTGGGATTTAACTCTTTGAATCAACTAACAAATCACGTCCACAAAGACATAAACAACTAATGCGTTCGAAAACTCTGCAGTGACAATTGAGTTAGAGTTAAGGATTTAATTCTACGCGGGGTCTTGTAGCTCACTTGGGAGGATTTGAATCAGCTCACTCAAATCAGAAATCAGAAATCACTTCTGAGCTGTACAATTTAAATGATTGAAATCACTTCTGAGTTATAAAACTAATGAGAGAGTTATGTGAGAGTGAGAGTTAGTTGGTTTGAAGATTTAATGCTCCTTCAAGACTGGCGACTCATCCGCAATAATGTAAATCACTCCTTAATGACAAAACTAATCAGTGTGTTCAGGATTCCACGCTCAAAACTATGATTGGGGATACAACTCTCCGCGACAACCTGGAAACCTCACTCAGGAGTGATTTGAATCATTCCTGGATTATAAAGCTCAGTGAGTGAGCACAATGAGAGCGAGCTAGTTCATTCCTTAATAATAAAACTAACAAGTGAGTTGTCGATTCAAATCTCTACGGCGGCTTGCAACTCACTCACAGTAAAATAAGAGCAGGTGAGTTAGATAGGGAAGTCATATCCAGATGACGAACATTCGTGAGTTTTAAAAGTTTTGAATGAGTTAGGCAAAAAAGAAAGAATTAAATTGAGTATTTAACTCTTTGCAAGTCACTGAATTGTAATTCACTCAAAGTGATTGCTCCTGAGTAATTTCTGTTACTTAACTCACGTATTACAACTCTTCAAAGAGGAAGTTAAAGCCATTATTCTATTTTTGTTGTTATTCTCTCTGATTGAATTGACCATACTCAGGGTTCCATACCCCTATATTCAATGTTATACGATGTTACCTCTCGCGCATATCATAAGCAAGACAGAGAGAGACAAAAATAACAATATAAGCGATGAAATAAATGTTATAAATATGTCGAAATTTTACACACCCATTTAACGTAATGCATTTTGGACACCTTGGACAATCAATCCTTTCGTTCGCAGGCCTGTTGTACAATACTTGAACCTGTCTGGTGGTTGCTAAAGCAAATGCATTGGGAAACAAACGGTGGAATAAAATGAACTACAATTGATAAAAAAAATCAATCACCAACACACACAAATAAATCGAATTCCAAACATAGCACAGCATCACAAAGCCATTCGGTGGAACTGGTTTGATCAACCGAAAGAAAAAAAAACTGGCCAAGGGTGAAAATGCATCCCTTGCGAGATTGATCGTTGTATCGATGCCCGGTGTCCTCGGGGGTTGTTCGTCTGTTCCATCATCTTACAACCGGACGGGGACGGAAATCACCGGCCAAGGGTCGATGTTTACATTATGCTTCCACAATTCCACCTGTCCTGTCTCGCATTCTTTCTCGCTCTCTCCCTCTCTCTCTCTCGCCAACGTTATTCACACGCGTAAACGATTGTCATATTTCATGTTCTCCACGGATTGACTTTCGACCCTGGTGCGATTGCATTCGGTGCCAGGTCGTTCGGCGCGTAGTTATGATTCTCCCACCCGTTTGCCCACCATGCTTTTCGTGTCGATTCCATGTACAAAACATATCCATCGATGGTTCGTTCTGTCGCTGTTTCTCCACTTCTCACCCTCGTCGCGATAATGATCATGATCGTTCACCACCGCCACCCGGTTTCATGATCGACATCTTCACCGCGTCATTCCTTTTACGGTGGAGTAACAGGATTTATCCGGGCGTCTGGTAGTTCCCGCTCCTACAAATCGAAACAATGCGCGCCGAACGGCCGAAAACGGAGGGAAAAGAGTGAATCAAAAGATTTCATCATTCGGTTCGCAGCAAGCGACGAACCTCACTCCGGCAGGTCGTCGTGCTGCTGATGGGTTTTCAGGAAGGATTCGGGAATGTTTCTTTGGCCGCACCACACACAGGATGTTGAAACAGGATTCCTGTTGATTGACTCAACGTTTCGTGTGTGTGTGTGTTTATCATATTTGTCGTTCGCTGTACCAAGCAGCTAGGCGTTGGCGGACGATCGGGCCTGTGTGCCGTGTCTCCGCCGTGTGTATTATCCTGCAGCCGAGCGTACCGAACAATGTGTGGGGAAACGCGTTCCGCTGAATATTTAAGACCGTTTCTCGGTTCTGCGGTATAATTTTCTTCTCATTGTTATTGGCTTTTTTAAACCCTCAATTCGGTTGTTTATTACGCCATTGTCGGGTTAAAATTGTATGCCTTTCTTATTGATGTGTGTGTGTATGTGTGCGTTTTTTTTCTTTCTTACTTGCATGCTCTTTAAATTCATTATGCTTTCCATCGGGTTTCTACCCCCTGAGGGGTTGATGTGTACCCGAAACGATTCACCACACTCGTCCTGTCGTCAACCTGCACAGGACAACGGCTGCCCGCCATTTACAGCCACCCATTTTCTTTTGGTTCGTTTCCCTTTTCCAAGTGGGGATTAATTTTTGTTTGTTAATTTTTCGTACCATTGCAACGGATGCTTTCATCTCACGCGATGTATCGCCGCAGGAGAAGAATTTGCGTCTAGCGGCTACCGATCCCATTCAGGTGGTTTCGTTTTTTTTTTATTTTTATCGCGCACACTGTTGTGCAGTTTTTTCTTTTTTTGCTCATTTTCTCCTTCTCATTACGAAAATGAGCGGAATAAGTTGAAAAATAATTTTAAAAGCAAAAATTAAATTTGCTTTGTGAAACATTTCACTGGCCGAATTCATAAACTCATTAATGCAAAGGGATGCTTTTCTTTGCCCGTCGATCGTTTGATCGATTGTCTTTCCGGGAAGGACTTGGGCGAGGCGTAAAGTCAGGAACCCCGTAAACGTAATGGAGGATACAAAACAAAAAACCAAAAATACACCGGACTGTTGTTATCTTGCGCTAGCCAGACGAATGGAGAAACACAAGAAAATGGGTCAGTAACGATATCGTTGCCTGCTGCCTGCCATTCACCACTCGCATGCGAGATCGGCAGCATCCGATTTTGCAAGGAAGCTTAAAACAATGGCCCAACCAACGGGTTGGCAAACGGAACCGGTCGTACTGAACGGAACCGGTCAAGTCAATCACCAACCACCAGCCAATGATCAATGGGTGATGGGTGTGTGTATGGATGGATGGATGGCCGGAACGCGCGGAACCGGTTTTGCACCGATGGACCTTGCTCCTGGTGCTGCTGGTGTGCAATCAGCTGCACGTACCTGCCGCATAATTTGGCCACCATTTCTGTCATGTTATTATTGTTATCATCCACCCCGCGGTGCCCGTTGCAATTTTGTATGCGTGTGTGTGTTTTTTTTTTCGCGCCGTTGCGACACAATCGTCCTAATTACTTTTCCCGGCAGCACGAAAAACCACACATCAAATGCATGTTTCGCGCATGGGCCAGGGCGGGCGAACCCTTTCCGAAAGTGATTTCTCAATTTTAGGAAAGTCATGTGAGTTTTGGCAATAACTAACGGTGTCTTGGTGGCGGTTTTTTTCTTCCCCTTTCCTTCTGCTGTCCCCAACACGATCTCGCATGTCAAACCAGATTTATATGTTGGAATGGCGGGGGGTTTGCATCCTCCGGTGGCACAACTACACAGAGCACTCGACAAAAAAGGTTGTTGCATCGCATGCATTAACATCTTTGCCTCGTACTCGAACAGTGCAAAGTGGATGGTAGCCCAAACAGAAGTAAAAAAAAAATGGACAATTTTTCCACTTGTCCAAACTCGCTCACCGCGCTTCCTCCGTGCGGTGAAAAGTGAGTATAGTGCACAGCCTTTAACGCACAGAGATAATGGAAACAGGGGGGCAGGGTGGGGAGATTCAATTTGGCGCAGAGACCTGTAAAATCAAGCTCACCCCCTTTCGTACGGTGTTCAACAACAAGAGGGGCTGTGCATTCGATGTGCAATTTCGTTACGGGACAAAGATAATGCAAAAACGAACAGTATTGTGTGTTTGCAAGTGCATGATCTTGTGGGAAGCTCCACACGAACTTGACCGTAACCGGGTACCCTGGCGGAGAGTTGACGTTGGATAATGAACTTGAGAACTGTCAAAATTAACCTTCAACATTGTGGAAATTGTAATAAAAGCAGTATTTTAAATGATGTTACGAGTTAATTATTTCACAAATCATAGTTACATCAAATGGGTTATGTTTGCGAGACGAGTATTGTGGTGGAATGTCACTTATACGAGCTTATTGGGGCTTGAACCGTGGTCGGATAAGTGGTTTGGTATAATGCCGTTTGGTCGGAAGTCTTTTAACTCGTTGTTGGATAAGTCGTGCTGCCTGGAAATAATAGTCCCAAAGGCTACATGACTTATTAGGTAACAGCCCAAGGACGGCGCATGTAATAATTATTATTTTAAAGGTTTCCATAACAAAAAAGCAAAATTCAATCTGAAATACCTATTATCATCATGGTATTAGATCCTGGTCATGGCACCAACATGACATGATTATTAAACATGATAAGCTTAACTTCAACTATCTCAACCACCTGCGGCCCGATGGTGTATTTGGTAGCGGCCCATATGACGATGTCATATGTTGGGGTCGTTGCCGGGATCTGGTGCCATGACCAGGATCTTGCACGATAGGACCGAAACGAAATCTCATCCGGACCGTTCCCCCGTAGCAAGGACTGAATATCCGACTATGTGATAGAATAAGTCTAGTAAGCCAGCAATGATCCATGGTCTAGTAGATCGTTGCGCCAATAAGAAGAAGAAGTATCTTAACTTTTATTACATAAACTATTCATTGCTTAATTCATCACGATCCTAAACTAATGTGAGTAAATTTTAAGAAGCTTTAGTAAACTCTATTGTATAATATTGTAGTATCTGCTCTGAAAATTAATGAATCACGTTGTGAGTCGATTCCTGATTTGAATAACAACTCAAACTCAAAAGATTCATTTACCAAAACACTAGCTTTATTGCTGGCCTGTTTTCTCCAACTTTAAATATTGCATGGTAAACTTATTTATGGCATATTAAACTGTAGGACCAAGTTAACCGATTAACCGGCATGTGGCTGATATGAAATTGCTCAAACAATCGAATTTCCACTGCGCATTTAAGTTCTCGCTGAATATGGTTTGTACAATTGTGCAAAATACAATCAATCTTTTTATAAAAACAAAAAATCAAATCAATCACCTCATGTCCTCTCTTTAAAGAACTACACCACGTTCATCATTACAAAAAGGCTAAGTCACGATTCGGAAAGAGCTCAAACGTGTAAAACTAAAGTAGTTGATAGCGAAGCTAAAAAGGTTTCTTATGGCAGCAGAAAATGGCAAACCAATATGCGCCAATATGATCGAACAGTGGTCGAAGTGAAAGGGTTCCGACAAAATCATTACAATCGAAGCGCGGCTTCATTTATGTTGAGGAATGCCACACCGTGCCACAGAAGCGACGCGAGTGGACGATTGCCCCCCCGCACAGGGGATAGACGGGGAAATCGACAGTGAACGCAGGGTAAACCCGGAGCACTATCGATCGACACTAATCTGGCAGCTTCGGTGTATATTCAACCTTTGGTGCTTTCAAATCGGAGCATGTGTGGGTCCGTTCGGTCTTTTGTTTCGCATCTCTGCATATCTGCCTCGCTGTTAATCCGTCGGAAAAGCGTTGCTTACAGTCAAGGGCGACATAAAAGTAAAATCAAATTAAGCAAATGCTAAGCTTTGAAAGTGATACATTTTGGCGGCAAATCCTACCCCAAAAGGTGATTAAATTAGTGTGTGTCCCCCCTTTGGTTTGTCGATCATAAAATGTCCACTAATTGATCGTCGCGACAAAATATCACACATACCAGACATGCCTTTTTTGTTCGAGGTCTTACCGCTCACCGCGCCGCTGTTCAGCGATTTACTTCCTGTAATTAAATGGTGCGAAAAAAGCCCTTTCGAAATGCGTCCAAATACACCTGGAACGCTACCGGCATGGTTTCGGAGCCCACTTTGCCGCTTGCGAGGGCATATGGTCGGTCAGGGTGGAAAATAACCTCACCGATGAGATAATTACGACAATTTGAGAGGATTTATTCCCGCGTTCGTGCAGATATTCCGGTATGCATGAGCACATAGATTAGCCCCCGGTGCTCTAGCCCCCGTACTGTTCGTTTCGAAATACGAAGAATCGTTTATCGTTTCCGCTAATGGGTGTTAATTAGATTAACGTTATATTTCGCATCGCAACAACTTCAAACGCTAGAGAGTAACGCTTCCCTTTTTTCCTCCCTTCTCCTTTTTTTTCTCGCAGATCCTCAGCTGGTAACGGATGACCCGGAGGCGATAGCAAAGGGTGGCGAATATGCGTTCGACAATCCCGCATTCAAAACGGACGGCGGTGCGATGGGCAACAGTGCAACCAACGGCATCAGCAGTAGCGCCCCCAACAAGACCGGTTCCCCGCTGGATCCGAGCTGGACCGCCAACAAGCAAAACACCATCGAAAAGCGCAAAACCGTCGATGACAGCTACGTGAATGTGAGTGTGGACCGGGAAGAATGTGGACACCGATCTGCGACGCGCTCAATAATGATTAACTCACTGGATGCTTTTCTACTTTACCAGGTGACAACACCGCGGCTAGTATCGCTGCGCGGTTCCGACTTTACCGGCCTGGGAGTGGAAGTGTACGGTGGGCTGAAGGAAGGCATCTTCGTGAAGAAAGTTATGCCCCAGGGTCCGGCCGCTGGTATCGTAAATACAGGTACGGTTGGACTGGGAGTCGTCACACGGGGACACACATGGGACGATTATAACGCAATCAGTAGTGACATCATACGAAGAGATCGAATCGAATCACGACCGGATGCGTCGAGATGGTACCGGGCAGCTCTTGCTGCAAGCGTTCAACAAGAGATAGATAACCTAAAACTAAACCCGCAAAAAGGGGGAAAACGACATCGTTAATTACTAACAATGCTTGTTGGGTTCTATAACACCGATAAACCGATAGACAAATATTTCACCCAATCTACCTACACACCTTGCATTTGTTTTCCATACCCACTTCACGCTTCGGACCCCACAAAGCGGCGGGTCACGATTCGGTTGAGGTAATGTTTTTGTTTGGGAAATGCGATAGCGCGTGGACCGAAAAAAAAAGACAACACACGGGCGTACACCCAAACGTTGCATGCGCACGGGCCAGGAATTTGGCTCAGTTAATATTAGTTTACCAGCGCTGGCTGTGTGTTTCGTTATCGTTACCACTTCATGGCTTTACACCGAAACCGACTTGACGTCAGGCTTGGAAGGTTCGAAGGTTTGGTGACAGCGTTCCCAGCAGAGCAGAGTCGTTGGTAATCTAACCCTACGTGTTGCTTTTTTGTGTGTGCAGTTGGAGCTCAGGTGGTCCTAATGTGTTTGCCTGCTAAAATAGCTTCGTAACTGATCTTCTGACACACTTATGCAAGAGGCTTCACAACGTGGAATTGACAACACTTATCTTAACACTAGCAAGCCCAAGCGTTTTAAGCACTTTTCATTGATAATTACTTTACGAACAATTTCGAAAGCCTGGAATATGTTTTAATATTCTTGGGAGTTCGTACTGTAGAACAGATATGTGAAAATCGCGCATTAACTACGTTACAATTGTTTATCTGCAAAAAAATGTAATGAAAATGAAGCGTACCAATTACTGGAAGCGTGAAATGACTGGAATGGGTAATCTAGCTTATGATATATAAGTGGGTTGAACTAGTCTTTTGGCGAATTTTTAATTAATTTATTATCTTATGAATCTCTTGTGAGGGCTTATGAATCGTCAGGGATTCAATAATTGACTTTCTGTCATAAAGATTAATAAATCTTTGAAGGGTTGATTAATGATTCGAATAACTCTAGCTTTAATGATACATATGAGTTATTAGTTGCTAAAGATTAATTAACCACAACACTAGTCTGGTTGAACCAATTAGCTTTTTTCTACAAAATTTTATCAAACTATTAATTGTAGTAAATTGAATACGTTTCTCTCATTTTACCATTCGGTTCGCTACATATAAATAAAATAAAATGCGTGGAGTAAGTTTATATTAAGATTGTACGAGCGATAGGACGCTCACGTTCACGTCCATCTCCGTCCGTATGTTTTAGCAAGGACCGGACTCCATCATGTCCACCAGGTTTATCTGACCCCAGACCCGTAACTAATTTTGCTGGCAGACCCGCGCCAATCCTAATCTTACCCAGTCGCGCACATTGTCAAAAGCAACTCCGGGCTGGATATTTAGTTCCACCGTTCAAAAAAAAAAACCGGGCAGCAAGTGCACCGGCGGCCATCCAATGCAACTTTTCCCGCGCGTTCCATCAAAGCTAATCCAATTTCTGACCCAAAGGCACCCTTATTGGAACCGATTGCAACCGAAAAACCACACAAACGATCGGCCGATCGTTAATTCGATCGTAAAGTGGTCATTTTGCGTTACGAAACCGTCGCCTGTGTGAGTCCACACACACACACACACTCCCGCGGTGTGTGCCGCATAACGAAACGTTCCGAATCCTATCCGTTCCAAAAATTCTTGGTGTATGAAGAGTGATTTTGTTTTTTTTTTTCGACTAACCCACTAATCGAAGGTGACCTCGAACTGATGCTGTTTATTTCTGTGCGTCGCACCGGGTGGAATGGCATAGTGGCCAGGAATGTACACCAGCTCTGTGAGCGTGGACGATGTTGCGCTTTCATGACTAGCGGTCAAGTTTGCGCAAGACGCTGTTCGAAACAAACGAACAGAGTAGAGCAAAAAAAACCATTACGAAGTACTGTGGGCATATTCCCGCCGCTAGTAAGATTAGATTTGTGCACCAACTGCTGTAGGACACGGGGAAAAAAGAAACCTCTAGTGCATAAAACTCTCTTGGTAAAAGCTGTTTAAAGCCACCAAATGTGTTGCAATGTGCTAATCATTGAAAAAAATGCAGCAAGTGCGTGTGTGTAGAAGAAGCATACTAGAGGAGTCACTGATGCAATGGTTTTAGTTGACAATTGAGTTAAAGCAGAAGAGTCGATTTCGTGTTGATTGAAGTTTACGAAGCTGTGAGAAAGCTTTTTTTCGCTATCCACACAACCCTAAAATGCCTTTATCTCGTTTTTTTATTTTTCAACCACAATAGGTGACAGAATAACGAGCATCACGATAGATTTTCGACACATCGTCCAGGAGGACGCCATGACCATTCTAAGCTACGCCTCACCCTACAACGTACAGCTCGAGCTAGTTAGTGGCACCAAACCGGTGTTACCGCAAACCCAGAGCCCGAAACCGGGACATCAGAGCCTCACGCATCCACTGTACCGATCGAGCAGCCAGTCGGATCTGAACACGGTAAGCAATCGGAGAAAACCGCCTAAAGGTATGCAATCGCAGTGCAAGTGCTCGAATAATCGTTGGTTTTGTGCTGTTTTTTTTTTGCAGATTGAACGCAACTCGCGCAAGAAGCTGTTTCCGAGTGAAGATGCATCACCGCTAAAAATGGACAACCGGGCAGCCAGCCCGTGCAAATTATCGCTCCCGACGGTACACAAGGAAAATGAGCGGGAAACGAAAAAACACTCCTTCAAGCAGCAGATGCGCGAAATGATCGAGGAAAAATTCCAAACGAAGCATGCGACGACCGATGTCGAGCGTAAGGGTTCGGGTGCGGCGGATGAAGCGGGAAGCAAGAAGAGTGGACACAAGTTCGGTATCCGGGTGTTTCCTCCGTCGGTGAATGATAAGTTGTTCGGTAGCAAAAGCCCTACGAAGATACAGGCGGACAATGAAAACAATAGCAACATTGAGAAGAAAGAATCGGACGACAAGAAAGAGGAAAACCGTAGTACACCACAGCAACCACCATCACCACCGGTAGTAAAGAAGCGTACCAAGGCCGATCACAAGCTGGTACCGGATGTGGTCGGTGGTCAGATGGTGGTCCCGGAAGGCGGTGACTTTCAGCGCCAGAATAGCCTAACTTCCAGCGGCATACGTCGGGATGCGGCTGGTATTCCGCAGGAGATGCCAAGCTTCATGATGCAGGCAGCCAATGCTGCCCGGGACAATCGTAAATCGACGAACGTGGTGGCATCCGGTGCGGTGGAGGATGGAAAGCGTAAAGGAAAGGCGCCACTCCGTCCACCACAGAACGAATCCGAGCTGGACGAAAGCACGGTCACGATAGATACGAATCTGAGCAGCATTGATGGTAGCAGGACGATACTGAACGGTAGTGTCGACATGCCGGACACACGAACCGCACACCCGCGCATGAACTTTTCCGACAACTTCGCTGAGGAGGTGCTGAACTGTACGATCGATAGCATTCATAGTATCGAACAGTTTAATGAGACAGGACCGAGCAACAGCTCGACACCGAAGAGTGAGCGGAAGAAATCATCCTCGCTGACGGAGAGTGAGCTCATGATGCGATCTACCAGTCCCGGGGCTGGCGAAAACGGTAGGTTTTGCTTTCATAGGCGATCTATGGCGAGTCGAGAGTCGATTCACCACTACTCTCTAAACATTCATTCTCAAATGATTCATTAAGCACACCACAAGTTTTGATAATATTTTTTTAAATCCTTGTTTCATTAATTTGCAACAGAATCGGATGTCGAGCAGGAGCAGCGCATCCGTCAGCCTCCAACGCCACCGCGCCGTGAAGGCAATAAGATCGAACTGAACGCGGATGACATCACCGTTCATCGTAGCTCACCAAGCCCAGCACCGGACAGCAGCATGGAGGAGATGGATGACGAACAGGAAGAAACCAACCGTCGTACGGCGAGCTTAGGTGATCTGTCGAAGCTGGAACCAACGGGCAAAACGAATCAAACCGCCACAAACAGCAACACACTCGAACGTGCCCAAAGTCTCGAAATAACTGGCGACGCATCGGTGGTAACGGTCGTGAACGGTTCCGCTGGTGGTGAGCCAACCGGCACGGGTCTCGATGGTGCCAGAAAGCGTAAAATCTCATCGGAGATTTTACTGGATGGTGTCGTGAAGGATACAAACGATGGTCTCAACTCACTGCAGCGTCACCGTCTCAAGGGTGCATCGGCTTGGGGTAATCTGGAAGATGCGTACAACTCCGGTGAACTGCTGTCGAACGGTGGTGGTACTACCGAGGAGGAGAAGCAAGAGGAACTCGGACAGGTTACGGTGAAGCAGAACGGATACACCGAGCTGAGCACGTGCAAGCCGATAATCAATCAGGCAATCATTGTGGCGGAAGCACCGAAAGCCCGTCCCGAGGTGAGCAACCTGCCAGAGACCGAGCGGGAAGAACACATTTCCCTGACGACGATCAGCATGAACTTTGTGCCGGAGCAGGAGCCGGACACGAACATACCGGACGATGTGAAGGTATCGCGCTATCCATTCGGTAGCTTGGAGCGTCCGAAATCGGACGTCCTCAAGAAGCTGCTCGGCCAGAAGGAAGAGCTAGAGAATACGCCGTCCGTGTTTATCTCGGCGGATGGTGGTGAAAGTGTGGTGAGCACGATCAAGATCGAAAGCCAAACGGAGCGACGGTCTGATGTCGGGGAACCGATCAGCTTGACGTTGATTAATCCGGTCGAGAGCGATCGCACGGAAAGTGGCCAACCGTCGCCTGTTTTTACGAGTGGAACCAACGGCGTTAGTAGCATTAATATTTCCTCGATGGATTATGGAATGATGCCCACTGCTGGGTCCATCACGCTGAACGGAGGGATGACAAAGTTTTCGCTCACCGCCGACAACATCGTCACCATCTCGACGGCGCTGGATGGTGGTGTTGGCGGTACGGAATCACAACCATCATCGATCGTGATGATCGACGATGAAAAGCTTGACTTTAGTCTGCAAACGCTGGATGATTTCGATGATCCGATGGATGCGCCGCCGCCAATGGATTTCGCTACGGACAGTGTGACGGAACACAGCACGGAACCCGAACCGGTCCCGACGAAGCTGCCGCTTGCTAATGGTGTACCGTCCGAACAACCACCACAACCACCGCAACGAAGTTCGATCGCATTGAATCGGCGCGATAGCAACGGTGGCCCCATGACGAACGGTACGACCGGTAGTTTCGTGACCGAGATCACGCTGAAAGCACCGGAACCGCCAACGGCTGCTGAACGATTACCCCCGGTACCACCGCCGCAGCAGAACGGTACGGGACCTTCGGCACCGCCGGTTATCGCCAGCAAACCACCGATTGTCACGAAGAAACCACCGAAACCGGAAGCGAAACCCACGACACCACCGTCCCGGATACCGGTCGAGCGGCGCATGTCCAGCGAGCACGGTACGAACGGCGGATCGCTGATACCGCGCAACGCCGAGATCAAGTTTAGTACGGCACCGTACGAATCCTCCCCGGTGGCCGGTACGAACAAAACGCCCACCCGCGGTGTCGATCAGATACGGTCCACGTTCGAGCGGTCGAACTCGAAAACGGAGATCCCGGTACTGATCCGGCGCACCTCGATCCCATCGATCAATCTGTCCCCGTCCGCGTCGGCTACCGGTGGTTCGATGAGCAACCTCAGCACCAAAGCCAGCCCGTCCCGCATACCGGTGTTCAGCTCGAACGGTACCAAGATGAATGGTGGTTCACCGCCGCCAACATCGCAAAATGGCACCACCCACACCAACGGGCTGTACCGCAGCAACAGCAACAGTACGATCATGAACAACAACAACAACAACCATCTGGTCAACAACACCAAGATGGCGGTTAGCATCACCTCCATTAAAAACCAAGCCAAGCATCCGAGCGGCAAGTTCTAGCAGGATTGATTGATAGGCGATACTTCTCCACCTGCAGCGGGCAGAATAATCCGTCCAGTGTATGTGTGTGTGTGTGTGCGCGCGTGTGTGTGAGAGAGAATTTAGAATTTATTTGTTGTATCTATACATGTATGAATGTGAGTTAGAAAGAGAAGAATTATTAATACCAGAAGCGTATGAATCACGCGCACCATGAATAATGTGAATTAAAAGCGACATTACAGGAATTTCAGAAAAGAAGAATGAATCAATCCGGACGGGGTTTCATTCCAACTTCTAACCCAATCCAATCGATCGCTGCTACCAATTCGTCCAGCGGGAAATGAATGTTATGAAAGTAGGAGAACTATATGGAATACATTTACACTATTTCCTTTGTACTACTTACTACACGTTGCTGTTGTGTTCTTAACATTGCGTTTGGCCATATTATCACTTACATGTAATCAACCCGAATTAGGAGCTATAGACTATTAGTAGGCTCTCGTGTGTTGTCTGGTCTCTCGGTGCATCCGAATTATGTAAAGCATCACATAACAATCAAAAGAGACCCCACAATACGGGCTGCGACTGTCAATTAAACACACAACGAGAAAAATGAGTGTATTTGCTAGTGTTCTTAACATTTAAATTGCGAGCAAACGTTATCGAAGATGTAGAAAAGAGACGGGAGAGCAAAACGCTTCGATGATTTAGGTCTAGCTCTTTTATACAAATATGAATTGAAACACACCCTCGGGCTGGTGGTAACACGGGAAAAAAAGGAAGGAAAGCATCCACCAACGCTCCGTTCCGAGGACCATCAAGATCATTCGAAAGAGAGATGCTGTAAAAACAAAGCGGAACAATGTTATTATTATTAATAGTAGTAGAGGTTAGGTTTTATAACGAGTATGGTAGTTATTTTCTATACACAAACCTTCACGATACCCAGGATTGACCACTAGAGTTGTGCTCGCCGTTACAGGGCCCTACACGGCTGTTAAGACCCGTGGGACCAGCGTTTACCAATTCGACATGGACCAAACTACATCTTCTGCAACAAACAAACAAAAAACCCAAGCGAAAGTGCAATTTCACCAGCAGGAAAGCAAATGTTACACACAAACCAACCAACCGAAAGAGGAGGAGAGGTCGAGAGTCTACAAATGTGGCAACGGCTAGAATAGAGCAATATAATTATACGCTGTGTGGGCGGTAGAGAGCGAGCGATCGATTTTGTTCATATCTGCGCATACGCAAAACTAATCGTTAAGCATGTTCGACATCTAAGCAAATGTTTCAAACGTTAAATAAATTAAACTTGTAACAAAAAACACAAAACCGACCGATTGTGCGCATCGGAGTTGAACGGTGCAGGGGTATTTGCTGAAGCAGTGGTGGTATTCGCAAAGGTGGTGGTTGCGGAAGATCGAAAGAAACGGGGAGTGCCTTCATCTCGTTTCCGTCCCCGCATATGCTCCGTAGTCGAACAAAATTTTGCTTGCAAAATGAGCAGCAACTTTTACCAGGATGCCAGGAGGGCATCCTCAACGGAGGTAGCACAGATTCCGTGTCGTCGTTCTGGTGCATAAAAACATGGCAAAAGAAATGACGATTGCTGATCCGCATGCGATGATCAATGCGAAAGCGGAACAGATATATGATGCATTAGCACGACGGAGAATTTGTGCTACCTCCTAGAGGAGATGCTGTCCGGGTATCAAAAATCGGAAAACGGCTCGTTTTGTATGGAAAATTACCGCATCCGCCGACGACAATTTTGGATGAGATCGAAAATACTTTCTATTTCATCCATCTCACTTGCGCTAACGCATGTCAAGTGTTTGATAGTATGCGAAACGGTGAGAGAACATCTGCTATCACGTGCAATGATAACATGCGAGAGCGGAAGAGCTATATGTACGGTGGAGAGGGATTGGTGTTACCTCTGGAGTCGGATGCCTTCCTGGTATCAGAAACCGGCTTTCAGAAGAACCTTTCTCACTTGCACTAGCGACCACTTTCAAGTGTTTGATAGTGTGCGGTAGAGATCCATCCGATTGCTACGCGTTGAGTCAAATTCCGATATCAAATTCTTCCACATTTACGTTCTTCACAACCGCATCAGCTGACGGGACCCAAAGCGGCCACCTGCTCCGTCTGTGAGTTCGCATTCTGACGGTTGTTTCCGTTGTACGGTTTCTGTTCTGTAGGTGGATGAGATTGCTGGTTGAGCATGTCATATCAAATTGCGATAAATCGTTAGGATTAATGGTTATATTATGGTCAAAACTAAGAGATCCCCTCCCTAAGAGAACTTCCAACTTAAAATTAAAACCCATCTTGGACCACGCCGTCGTTGTCTGCTCTCCCGCAGACTTAACAGTGATGAACAGACCAAAGGATGTGCAGCGAACATTCAGTTCCTCGCAGGATGTCAACGGAAACTTGCATCCTACGCTGCACGCTGTCGCCTTCATGAATTAAACTTTTAGAAAGGAAGGACATTTTATTTCGTATTTGTCGAATGTAAAGGCAACTATGTTTCGGTCTTGCTTCTGAAGAAAGGCCGGGGTATCAAAGTAGTATCTTCAACGGAGTATCTTCTCCAACAATTTCGTGATCAAAACGAAGTAACAATTGATCACCGGGAAACAAAAAACAAAACTGTGGTCTCAGAGATCTTTGCCGATTCCGGCTGAAAGCCTTAATAAGCATAAAATTCAAGAACTGTAGCAGCCAGAAACGACCAATTAGCTGTCATAATTGATTTGTTCCAACTGAAGATCTTGTTGAGATCGCCGTAAAACTTTCATAACTTCACACTACATGTGTAATGCTTGGATTTACCCGTGGGGCAAAAAGCAACACACATGGCATGGAAGAACCACGACACTTATTTTACGCTCTCGCCAAAGATTTACGACAAAGCTCATAAAAACTTTTAGTGCCGAGTCGTGGCCCTTCCCCTTTCGTTGCAGGTGGAGCGAGATCACAAACGTACAAAACATTGCATTATGTAGTTATAGTGCGTGCCTCTGTGCCATAAACGGACAATTTGACCGTGGGATTTGAAACCGTTGGCAGTTGGAAGTTTCCCAGGCGCAGGCGAAATGTAATTGTCGCGCGACTTAAGAATGGCAGACACGCAAGGAAACGAGGAATAATACCCAAAGGGGGGGCGCATGGTACAACAAGTCTGAACCATTCAATAATGGATGATGTTTAACAGATGTTAGCAATATTACACGAACAAACATTGCGTGACGCACAACAAATCTCGTGCACCAAGAGATTTTGTTGGATTCAAGCGTGCCGATCATGAAGAGTTTTCGAATCCACAGTTTCGAGATTTTATTGGAAAAAGAAAATAAATGTTTTAAGTAGTAGCTGCAAGAGTGTGGTGCAATATCGAGAATATCGTGGGAAGCTCCCAACGTACCTGGTAGCGTACCCAGCCCCATGGTAAATGTCAGGTACTTAGGCAAACGTACCTGGGAAGACCGCGCTAGGAGTAGATGCATGGTTACAGCGGATCTCTGTCATAAGGATACGTGAATTGCTGCTCGTACGTTACCTTGCATCACTGACCTCTTCTGCAATAAACGTTTTTACAAATATGCTTTAATCTTATTTAGCGTTGCCAAGCCGTCGATTTCATAAATCTTTTCCGAAATAAAGCAAAACTAATACGTAAAAAAAATCGTTAAATCATGAATATTGGCAGATTATTGTAACTCGATAGCATTATGATTCTTGCAAAAATTGACTCCTCAACATGACTGATAACGAATGACTGCGCCCATTAAAGATCTATTGCCAGACAGCACTATTAGTTTTCCTTGATCGATTTTCACAGTTCACTCGCACTCACGAAACCAACATACTTATAAATCCTTGCAATTTAAGCTTATAAACGCACTTTATTCGTATTCGCATGGAAACTAATTCTTAGTCAACCTGAGAGTTGTGAAATAAGGAACAATAAATGGTAATAAATGTATTTAAAAAAAGAAAATTCTTCCGTCTTCCCGCTCTCTCCAACTTGTCCCTTAAATTGACATCGAATGTTTGCATTCTGGTGCCTTTAATGTAGTTAGGAAACAACAAAAGTAAATGGCACATTTGATGAACATTTCTCGCCAATAGTTCAAAAATCTTATTTGTTCGATTATTAAATCAATCTTAGCATCATACAGGTAGTTCGAATGCATAAAATCTAAAATTATAGACTTACTACCCCCTGGTGATGGGGTAAAAGAGGGATCGAAGATATTTATAAACGTTCCCGCTCTTGCATAATACGCTTTGAACCGAACGCACAATCTTCGTCTCGGGTTCTTGAATGCACACCCGTTGAGAAAAAGTATTTGTAGTATGAAGTATGATAAACGATAAACTCAAACAATGGAAATAAAAAATTATCAAACGGTATCTGTTGTACTATCGTTAATGCCCTTTAACGTAATAATGGTATATGTCCCTGTGTTTGACATGGTTCCTTTGAATGTGGGGAACCAAAACAAATTCATCACTTGATACCGATATATCATTTAATAGTTAACCACGGGGAAGATCTGAGATATTTCGTTTCTTATCGATAATCCTATTTTAGAATCATCTTGGTTCCCTGCTTTCTCTCTGGTTTGGTTGGTTTTTTTTTCGTACGATGGGAAAATTTTTTAAAACCCAGCTTTTTTTACAAATAATACAAACGGTTGCTCAAATTCTGGTTGGGTTGTTGGTGCAGATACTGAGAAGTCAAATATGCCAGCTTGTGGGCGTATTGGCAAACCGCCGGTACGGCGATGGTACCGCACCAGTTGTAGTACAGATGGGTCTGCTTGGATGTGTATACCTGCAGCTGATCCACCGTGAGACCGCTCTCGTCGTGCACGACATGGTAGGACGTCGGTGATACCGTGCCCTGGCGTACTGCCTGCGAGATCAGGTAGAAATCAGATCTGCGGAAGTAAAACAAAAGAAAACATCGGGTCAAACAACGAGAAAGGTATAACATTCGAAAGGTTTACTTTACCTTTCCGGCAAGGTGATGATGTCATCGACGATCGTGCACGGTGGCGGATTGCGGTTGGCCATAAACAACCGCGTGTTGATCCGCTTGCTCACCACGATGATGGACAGCTGTGGCCTGAAGTCCTTGCAGTTAGCGTAGACCTGGCTAAGCATGCTCTTGATCGTCTTGGTCTCGAAGTTGACCACATGGCGCAGCTGACCTTCGCCGACACCATCGCGGTACATGATAATACGACGCGGCAATACGCCTTGCCCGTAAGCGGCCTGGTACGCCCGGAGCGATTTCGCGATCCCGGCCGCAATGAAATTGGACAACTCCTCGCCCCGCTTGTGTGCCTCGATGGACGAATAGTACCTCGGTTCGACATGCTTCGGTGAATACATCGTGGCAACAAGTGCGCCGAATGATTTCGATTTATCATTCGTATCGTGACACACGTCAAAGCCAATCACCATCGCATTTGTGAGCGGATTCTTTACCATCCATGGTATGCCGCCCAGCTTACAGTTCAGCTGTATAACCACCTTGCTAGCGACGGACATCAGCGTACGCACATTGCCGTTCTTCGGTGTGATCGTGCGCGTTTTGATAACCTGGCACGGAATGGCCCGCTCGACGCAACAGACCTTCTTGATGGAGGCGTACCGATCCGCCCGGTCGTTCGGTACGACGCACATCACCAGCTGCAGATCTTCATTGAACAATTGGCTCAACGCTTGATTGTATCCATGGGGGCCATCATTCTGGACGGTGATTCTGTGAAGTAACATAAATCCCGGAGTAGCACAATGAAAAATTAAAGAATTGTACCCCTAGCTATCGCACTCACAAAAGAACGCGAGCGTCATTACTTACATCTTCGGTTCTGTTATCTTGAAGTTCATGCCCCGGCTGGCCTGCATCATACAGCCGAGGAAATCTTTCACCAGCGTTTCCTTGCCACGCTCGCACACCACGAACCAGCGGTGCAACGGAATCGATTTGAACAATTGATTTTTGTGGAATGCCTGACTCCACTCCGCCTCCGGGCCTGCTGGTACACCTTCACCCTGTGGCTGGAACATAATGGCCTCCTGGCGCAGGGTACGTGCCGGTACCTCGACCAGACGCCGATCCAGCTCCGTCTTCCAGAACTGGAACACCTCTCGACCGGCCGCACCCTGCAGCCGCTCGTTGAAGCGCTCCAACCGCTGGATGCGCATGTCCGCACCGATGCGCGTATGGTCGGCAATGGCTCGCATCAGGTTAAAGTCACGTCGCATATCGTCCGTGATGCCCGTCAAACGGCACAGCTCCGGCACGAGCAGGATCGGTTTATCAATCCCGAGCCGCTCGTTCGGTTGCGAAAGCAACATCGGTTGCTTCGGGTCACGGATCGTAATGTTGTACTGCTTTCTGTAATAGTCCATGAACGAAACGTTTTCCCCTTCCTTGGTCGGAAACGTCGACATGGGCGATGAGGTGAAATCGACGTCACAGATTTTGTACATCTTCTGATTGTAAACCGACATTACGTTGGCCCCGATCATCATATTGCGGAAGTTATCCCTGAACTTGCCCGGCTGGCGCTGCATGTTCTGCAACATCCTGTAACAGGTATCGGTACGCAGCACCCGGTGCGTTATATCCACGCACAGCAGCACATCCTTTTCGTGCTGGCGAATCGACGTCACGTACCCGGGGTACAGTTCCAGCCCGTACTGTGGGATGGAAACTTTCGCTTCCGGATCGAAGAAGTGGCGATTGATGGCCAACAGCTTCAGGCTGCCCATCGCCTGCCGGTGCATCAAGTTTAGTATCATGAACGCCATCTCAGATGCCATATCGACCGTTCCGACGTGTCTGATTGTCATTTTGTACAGTGCGTCTGTGCGCGGATCCTTCACCTGCAGTTCGATCTTTTCCGAGCGCAGTTTGTTGTACAAAAACAGCATCGTACCGTCGAAAATGTATGGGCCAATGACAGGCCCCTGGGTACGGATCAGCGCCTGCATCACCCGTGTATCTTCGACCAGCGGTTCAAAATCTACCCGGTATTGAAAGACGCACGCATTCTTGTCCTTTCGCGTCAACCGGAAATAGTTGGTTTTGACGACCAACTTGTTACCGGAGGTACCCTGCTTCGCCGGTGAATTTGCGGTGCGTGTTACCACCACCTCCGGGACGTATCGCATTCCCCGGATGGCTCCACGGCCGACATTCGCATCGCTCCCACCATTCCCATTGCCGTTGCCGTTGCCGTTGCCTTTGCCGTTACCGTTCCCGCGCCGCGCTACCGTAGAAGGTCCTGCACCACCGCCATTTTTATCACCGGTAGAATCGGTTTGCTCCGCCGGAGCTACGGGGACTGGTCGATTCTGGGGTGCGATGGCACCACCCTGCTTCCAATTGGGTTGTGCTCCCGCAGCACCCGGACCAGCGCGTGTTCCTCGACCTCGGCCACGACCTGCTTGTTGATCCATTGTAATGTTTTGTACTAAGGGAAAATATTTAACAAATTCATACGTTTTAGAACGTTTGGCGAATATTGGATACAGACATTTTAGATAAACCAGTCAAGAGGGACCACAGGTACGGCAACAAGACTAGATGTGCAAAGTGCAGAAAGGTAAATGATTTCCCGCAAAACTCCGACACTACTTCAACAACACGCGGAGCAGATTGTGTCCGCTTGTTGAATGTTTGCTGGTGCGCGCTGGTTTGTCACAGATTCAGTCGAAAGAGTGATACAATCAAATAAGAATATAATAGATGATTATACAACACATCGGTCGCTCATTCTCGTTGACACGTTAACTCTTGTCTGTTTGTTCCCTATTCCTAAAATCCTGCACAAATGTCGTTTCTAGCTTATCGACTACGCACACACTGAACTAAAACAAACTTGAAACTGAAGCAAGGATTTTATACCTATCGCTGCTACTTTCCTCTCACACACTTTCGATCTTGTCTGCATCGGTCTCTTCTGCGATCGGTTTGTTTGCTTTGTGTTTTTTTTATTCTCTTGTAACAACAAAATAGATTCTTCTGAGCGGAAAATATCAGTAAAGGCACAGACAAAAAACGCCACTCAGTGGTGGAGTTCGCAGCATTCGACACCAACAGTAGAGTAGAGGGAAAAAGTTACTGTTCTTAATAGAGTGTCAAATAGCGACGCTCAAAAACGAAATAGAAAATGGCGATATTTATCAACTGCACAAAGCAGCATTTGAAGGCACATGGAAACATGAGGATTCTGAGTCTCTACTCGCACTGAGTTTTATATTCGCAATGTCTAGCGAGTCTAGCAATTCTGAGCACAAGCTGCATTAACATGTTTTTTAGATACTTGAAATACACTTCCGGTGGGTTGTTTTCCAATCGATCCTGGTTTATGATGAAACCAAGCAAAGCAAAATCGTCACATTCTAACCAGGCATACGAACAACAGTAATCGCCGTTATGCCATTGTTCTTAAAGCGATGAAATATTTCTTAGAAACGATCTTTCTATTGCCGTTAGTTAGCCAGCCATTTTCTAAACGCCAGAGCCTGACGCTGCTGCGCAGATAAAACAGTCAGCAGAATTTGGCCTTGGTCCGACGAAACGATTTCAGCGCGGTTTATTCAACCGTGCCTGGCTACAATAAATTTGCCTACTCAGCGGAACTTTCAACCACATATCGGAGGAATTTCGAATACGTGAGTAAAGTTGAATCTACGTACCTCTTACTGGGCTTTGTAAGGGCGGTTGCTTCTTGCCCTAAATTGTTACCTGTATTAACTCGTCGCAATCTAGACGCTCTACACTATCCTACACTTCGCGTTGATAAAATTTTCACCAAAGGTTCACCGAAACTACAACCTCTTATCGCTAAGCTGGGTTCACAGATCCCACGCCTTACATCCGGCCTCTACCAAATCAACACTGAGTATGTAGAAATCATTCCAAGGAATGCTGCTTTCTCCGCTTGATCGTGTTTTGACGTACAATTAACACGCGCTCTGGTAGCAGACGTTTGGAGTGAGCCGTACCGACAATGAAAGTCGGTACAATGCTATATAAATCTTGACATGGCCGGTCAAGACGTTTGAAATCGAACAAAAAATCGATTGAAGCTAATCTCACTAATCACGCAAAAAGGTAGTTCATTAGTGAAATATACAAATGGCAATGTTTACTGTATTTTTCCGTTTATTATATCAATTTAAGTACGAAAATCATGTCCACAAGGTGAAGAAAGGCGCTGTCGCGTACAAACATAATCTAGCGTAGTCGAACCCTCAGTGCAGTAACATCTCGCCAGACGTTCGACAACGCGTGCTCTTGCGTTGTGTGAGGGAGACAGATATACGCATGACGTCACGATGACACTGCACGCGAAACCACTCCTGGGTACGCCTAAGGGACATGCGTTTTATCACGTTCTGGTAAATTGTTCCTCACTTCTTTAGCAATCCGTGACTTTTCAAGTTGTGTGGCAAACGGTGCATACCTTCCTGTGAGTGAAAAATTCTGTAAAATTGTCTCAAAAAATCATCACCGTGCATACAAATCCTTCATCCATACGCATTCAGCGCGTAAGTATTGCAATGCAGGGAATCTGAAGGGTGATATTTGTAACAAAAAAACAACGGGGCAGCCAAGTTTTCTTTCACATAATTGCTCTACCGATGCGATTAGCTGTGGCGCATGAGACGTGGTAAGTTTCGTCTCGCTCTTGCCTTCGTGAACCCATGGTGTACGTATCCTGCTCTCGCTTACGTATGAACCCCGTCTGAAATTTTTGCATTGTGGCTGATCATCCCCCTTGCTCGCTGTGGTGTGTGATATTCCTACTTGCGTAATGAAATGTAACGGACCGAAATTAAATGGCACTAATCCCTAGCGAAAATATCATAGGTGCTGGCTTTGTTCTCTAAAGATTAACGATTAAGGTGTTGCACTGTAGTGCGTGGCAATTCCGCTCTGCTTGCGAATAATGATAAGCTGTCGAAACGCCAATCGCCATATTTTTACGGCTCCCTAGATACTACTACATAGACAGTGTGCGATTGTCACTGCTGGGGCCAAACTGCTGCTAATTTGAGTTCAAACATATTTCTTGCACCCGTGGCGCATGTATTGCCTTCTCTATTGCACCACGTAAAAGTTCTTCTGCGATGTCCAACAAATTATCAATGGTTGAAACTCGTCAGTGAAAAAATAAATGCAAATTTATAGCTCCCATTTTCGATACCATTTTTTTTCTTAAAAAATAAATTGTTGTTCCCTCTTTCCTCTCTCTTTTCGCAGCCATATTTCGTTTCGCTACGGTGTTGACGACTTATTTGGACGTACGTAGAGTGAAGATTTTCTAGTGCTTTTGGAAGAAAATAAGTCAGCAGCTGGCAGATTCATCGTAGCAGGCCATATCCTTCTCGAACCATCTCATCGGCCTCTCTCATCCTCATTGCGGTTTTTGGAAGTGTGACGAAGCTTTAGTTTCTGCATTTTCTGCCCCCTTCAATCCCCCATACTTCGAGAGTATAGTTGTTTCTATTGATTAACACCAGCAAGGATCGCCTGGAGCGGCGGCTATCGTTTTATATGACTTTAGAAAGCGTACAAGGTAAGCATGATTGAATTACAGGTCGGCCAGTTGCAGATGCAAATTCCCACTTCTAAGTTCCAATCAGTTCGTATCGTCAAGTTGGCGAAGCTTTTTGGCTGTTGATGTATGCATTGCAAACCCTTCTGGAGCATTGTGCAATTGAATAAAGCCAATAATGCCTAAAGTGGCCATCTATGTTGTAGGTTAGCTCGGATATGGTTCTGAAATAATAGAGGATTAATTAATTTACAGCGGACGTATTTAACTAGCAGTTTTCTTTTTTAATTCATTCCTCTCAAACTTGTGTCGGTCTTAGAGGTGGGACTCATCAACATCGAAATATTAATTTGGAATATAAATAAAGCCATATTTCTCCGTACATTAGTTCGCAATTTTATTCCGCACTAATGATGTTTTCGTATCGCGTTTTACAGAAACACCAGCACTCAAAGAGGCACCGCTTTCTCCCATATTAAGGAGTTTCAGTGGTACGACGTGCATGATTTCGCATAGAAGCAGTAAAAGTCATAGGTATGTATATAGCGTATCAACAACAAACCCGTCTCGGTTTATAATACCTTTTCTCTTTATTCGCTCGGCAGGACTTCAAAATATTCTAGCAATAGACATCGGAAATTACAGCCGTTCAGAGAAACGTGAAAATTCCCAAGCAAACACTAGGCATCTCTGTACATTTTTAATTTAAAATCGTGTTATAAGCATCCCACATTTGTTTCAAAACTATACTTGCGCCAAAACTGAGCATCACTGTGTACCGTTTCTGAGTATCGCGTATGCTAAAAGCAGCGTTTTTGCGGATCTGGGAAGACAGTGATAGGAAAGGAGTTGGTGTACGTGAGAGAAGGAGAGTGTTTTCAGGAGAAAAGGTGATTATTGATTATTGAGCTCATATTTATTCACATAAATATCTACAAAAGCTACAAAACGTTCAAGCAACAGAATAGAAACCCAGAGACTTCCAAATGAGCTAAACCGAAACATACGCAGCAAAGTTTAATGCAGGTGCAAGATCAGGAAAAAGTTGCAAATCTCCCTTACTAATCATTCGTAAATTCGAACCTTTGGAGACGCAGTATACAAATAGTACCATTCTCGCAAATCGCGACAAACAAGTTCTGTTCCAATCGAAGCTGTATCGTCTATATAGCTAACCGGTGCGTTTTGATTATTCATTCTGCTATCATTTGGTTCTGTTTCTTTCTTTTCCTCGCCACTTATCATTTTTGTTGTTTCGGTGCGTAGCTAACGTGCATTAATTGGTTTTATGTTCCTTTCTGTTTATTTTTCGTTTTCTTGGCGTTTCTGCTGAATCTTCCTCAACCAACGTGCTTAATATGGCTGCCCTGTTGTGACGGACAAACTCCATTCGTATAGCGTGTTCATAATTAAAGCCCCTCCTGGAAAGTAATAGTAGGCTCATCTATAGAGTCAAACCAGAAGGAAAAGGAAGGATTCTATACGGTTTAACGCATACTTCCCACCCGTGTTACAAAAGGGCTGTAAAGGTTTCCTATACGGCTAAAAAAATCATCCGGTTGTTGTAACGGAACGAGAAAATTTCAAACACCCGACACCGTCTAAACATCATCATCCTACAAATGCTTTTGCTAGCAACATCCTCCAGCATACGATTGGAAAACGCCACAATTGACGCCAAAACCGATCTGCCGACCCGAACCGGTCCGATCAGCAACGATCGTCGCGAAGGAGAACAGATGAATTTGGTCAGCTTGAAGGAACAGGGCCGTTGGTTTCGTTAAAACAAATCATCATTTCCTTCCAACGCGCACCAGCAAGCATAATAAGACTACGCATGTCTCGTTTACCATCGCGGAAGAAATTACTTGCATGAAGTAAAAGGTTGCACACTGCTCTGTAGCCGGAAGCTGCAAGCTGACACTGATACGTGCCAGGGCAACGGTCCAAGATAATCCATCACGGGAAAATCTTCTCCTTGTTGTGCTTCTTGTCTGCCACAGTGAATCGCCACGTTGTGGTTAAGGTATGGTTGGAATTTTGTTAACCTCTTTTGCTGTTCATCGAAACATTATTTATTTTACTTTTCTTATTTTTTTCTTTCTTCTGGCAGTTGCGTCTAATTGTGTCGTAAAATCGCTTGCCGGATTTCATCGAACGTACATTTCTTCAATCGTTGTTGTTCCATTCGGCAAAAATGGCTACCGTAAACGTGAATCGTAATGTGACCGATATCTTCTACCGTTACAAGATGCCTCGCATCAATGCAAAGGTAGAGGGTAAAGGAAATGGCATTAAAACGGTTATCGTGAACATGGCCGAGGTGGCCAGAGCGATCGGTCGTCCTGCAACCTATCCGACGAAATACTTCGGTTGCGAACTTGGAGCGCAAACACAATTCGACCATAAGGTATATAGGTTTGAATTATTGTTTGGACATGCTTTTTTAAATATTTTGTAACGTTTATTTTTTAGAATGAACGCTTCATTGTGAATGGATCGCACGATGCTGCGAAGCTGCAGGATCTGCTCGATGGTTTTATCCGCAAGTTCGTCCTCTGCCCGGAGTGTGACAACCCGGAGACGGATCTGCTGGTATCGTCCAAGAAGGGTACCATCTCGCAGGGTTGCAAGGCGTGCGGTTTTCACGGTCCGCTCGAGGTGAACCACAAGGTGAACACGTTCATCATCAAGAACCCCCCGAACGTGAACCCGGCGAGCCAGGGAGCATCGCTGACCGAGGGTAAGCGTAGCAAGCGCACCAAGAAGGGCGAAAACGGTGACGACTCAACGGTTGGGCTAAACACTACCGCTAACGGTGGCGGCGGTACCGAGAACGGTAGTGCTGATGCAAATGGCGATGAGTCGCCGAACGGTTCGATTGCGGGTGGTGCGGTTGGAGAGAATGGTGAAGACGATGTGAACTGGACGGTGGACACGTCGGAGGAAGCGGTACGCGCACGAATGCAGGATCTTACCGACGGTGCGAAGAATATGACCGTGTCGGACGATTTCGATAAAACGGAAAAGGAACGTATCAACATATTCTACGAGCTGGTAAAGAAGAAGCGCGACGCGAACGAGCTGGACAACGTGCAGGTACATAAGGAACTGGTAACCGAAGCGAGCCGGCTCGATATCCAGTCGAAGGCAACGCTCGTGCTGGTGGAGCTACTGTTCACGGCTAACATTACGCAGGAGGCCCGCAAGTACCGTAACCTGCTGCTGCGCTTTACCCACGAGGACAAGAAGGCGCAGAAGTACTTTATGGGCGGGTTGGAGCAAATGATTTCGCTTCACGCGGACAAGCTGATGGACAAGGTGCCCGGCATACTGAAGCTCTTCTACGATAGCGATGTGCTGGACGAGAAGGTCATTCTGGATTGGTCGCAGAAGGTTAGCAAGAAGTACGTCTCGAAGGAAGTCGCTGCTCAGATTCACGAGCGTGCCAAACCGTTCGTCCAGTGGCTGCAGGAGGCGGAGGAGGAAGAGTCGTCCGAGGAAGATGATGATTCGGAGGTCGAAATCGAGTACGATGACCGCGCGAAGGTGGATTCGCTGCGCAAGGAACCGGCCAAACCGGACTCGAAGAAGCTGGCCAAGGCATCGCTCGAAGAGGACGAGGATGGTGACGATTTGAACATCGACGATATCTAAAGCGGTCTCCCGTTTCGTATTCTAAGACACACATCTCCTCCGTGTGATAACAGGCGCGAATATGTCATTTGCAGCAGCATCCCAACTTCTTTCGTTCGACCCACACACACACATGCATACGCTAGACACGCTTTCGTTCGCCTGGTTACGCATTATCGCAGGATTTGGATTAAGTTTTCCGCTTTAGTCGATGTGAATGACATTGCTACTAACTATGGTTTAGTATGCCTTTGCTTTCTGATCATTTTTGAATTATAATGGTTTAGGCGTTTTGCAGATTTAATTCGTGTTTATCTTTTTTTGGTTTTATTTGCTTAGTACCCACAGCATTGGGGATGACACCTCCTATTTACTTATCGATGTGAAAGCAAATTTTATGTCGTTTGAACAAGCAAAACTCTGCTATGTGTCATGCAACTCTCCTATATCTCATCATCTTTCCTATGTTAGAGCGCAATAAAAGCATATGAAGAAAAACGTATCGACTGAATTGATTTTATCATTGAATGCTGACATTAATTATAGCTACACCGTTGAAAAGGCCTAGTGCAACCTTGCATATATCGTTGCGGAAGGACGATCAAGGACATGATAAAAGATGAGCTCATCGGAATTTAAAGCTCTCATTGATTATCTGTATCTACGGGATTTAAATCCTCTGCTTAGGAACTTCGGTAGTTACAACTTTGTGTCTTTATAAAAACCTCTGCTCAAAAGGAATATCGGGGCATTTTTTCAATATTCATTGTATTAGGTTACATACATTAATGAATGTGTGAATGCTGTCGATCACACCGGTGATGATTATCTGGAACCGCAATTAGACATACCCCTTCTTGTGTGCACAACACTACGCTTACTTTATTCTATCGCAAACATCAACGCTACCCCCCACCCGCTACCACCCCACCGTGTCTGTATCATAATAAGCATCTCCCAACACATCTTATCCATTATTAGCGTGAAGCAGTATCTTATCGTTCTACGGCACGATCACTTGACTGATCTGCTACTGCTCCAACCGTACGTACTGGAAGAGTGCGATCTGTCGTGTAAAAGAACACATCGCATCGCATGTAAGTTGAAACGCTGTCCCAAAGTACAGTGAAGAGATGCCACAGGAAGAGTTTAACATTGCAACGAATGACTCTGGAGACGGTTCCTATACTGCACAGCAGTGGAGAAACCAGATCGACGTTAGTGCCAGAGATCGTGAAAATGTGACCAAAAGATTTACAAGACGTAGAGTCGGCTGTGGCTATAGTGTGTTATGCGTCTGTATGCTAGTGGTCTTGGTATTTGCTATCGTGCTGCTGTGCATCGGCTTTATAGTGGTGTACGAGAACGAAGGTCAAGTTGTAGCTACGGTTGATCTATTTGCCGATGAATTGCCTCCAGGTAGGAGTGAAAGTTTCAGTATATGTGGCTTATAATATATATATTCCTTGTATTATTTTTCCTCTAGAACAAGCTATTTGGTTTGAATCTAATCTTGCCGAACTGCGCAACGCATTTCGGGTGGTCGAGGAGAACAAGAAGCGTGCAAAGAATGTCATCCTGTTCGTAGCCTTGGATAGTGTCGACTCCTCCTATGGCGATCCCCGACCCATCTGGGAATCATTTCCCCACCTTGCGTTGCTTCGACCAACGATGCAGGAGCAACGTGCAGCACGTGCGTCATTTAATCCGACCTCCATGTTTTGTGGCATTGAAACCCACTCGCGCACTATTGGGTTGGATTCGGCCATTCAGCCTTCGGAAGAATGCGTCAGTACGCCGAACAGCACGCACCATGCCGTTTCGATCTTGCAATGGGCTCAAACGGTCGGCCGCCGTACGGGGGTGGTAACGAATGGTGAGATTGTGCAACCATTTCCAGCAGCATTGTATGCGCATGTACCTAATGCAAGCTGGTTGCACGGTGGCCCAGATCCACTGCTATGCCCAGATGTGCGATCGCAGCTACTTCATAGCGAAACCGGCAAGCAGCTGAATGTTATCGCCGGCACGCTAAACTGTCCCGATAAGTATTGCCGGGAAGCGTTTGAGACCGAATGGATGAACAACCGTTTGGTGGATCGATCAACGTACAAGTTATTGAAAGATATGAGCGACCTGTTAGATCCCAAGCTGGATGATGTTGAGTATGCGCTTGGATTATATGATCAGCAATCGATGGCAGAGCCAACTGCATTTTACGATCTGATCGTGGGTGCTTTGACTGTACTGGAAAGTCCCGAAGGTTTCCTACTGGTTGCCATCGCTGACCCCAAAGTACAAGCAACTACAAGCGAAATCGATGCTGCTGTGCGAGTTACGCTACGTAAGCTGAGGTGAGTTTGATTTGTGGACAGCTTATACTGCTGTGATTTCGATATTCCTCAATGAACTATATTTACAGCGGCGCTCTGGATGATAGCTTAATCGTGGTAGTACGTTCCGATGCCAGGGATGCGGGATCCACGTTCGCCACGGTTCATGCAATCGGACCGATGTCCCACCTGTTGCATCGAGTGCACAATCAAACGTTCCTGGCTCACTTCGTCTCGTACGCAGCCCGTATAGGGCGCTTCAGGGATGCAGACTTAACGAATCTGATTCTACAAATAATATGAAATATTTAAGTGATCCTGTAAATACGACACAAGCTATCAAATATTTGACGACCAATTGTTAGTGAGTCAGTCATTAGTCATTTTAAGGAAAATGGTTCATGAATGTATGCAGTTTTACGTGGAACAATAAACCAGGTGTTGCTTTCAATGTTTTGATGAGGTTTAACAGCAATAAACAGCACTAGAATAAGAAATACAGTTGGTTTTGGGAGTAATTTCAAATCGTCCGATGAGTTCCACACGTGATGAACGTTCTTCATACAAAATAAACTTAGCAAAGACACACTTCGCTGTTTCCTTCGACTCCGCGCAGAAAACAAACCAGCGACAACAACTTTTGCTGGAGCTTTTTTGACGTTTTGCCAAGTTATGAAATACCGACAGCGCGTCCTGTCTACAGCGGGGGTTCAGGAAAACGAGGGAAGACGCGTTTACGACACCTGTGGAAGTGTAGGCAGTGCTGTGCGGTGAAGGAGTGGAACGAGCAGACAACACACACAATTTCGCGTCGTCATTTGTGGGTAGGTGGATAGGTGTAGCAGATACAGATATTTGAAGAATCATCCAGCCAGGTTCGGTTTGTTACCAGCGAGCTCACATTACAAGCCCTCCAACCTGTTACGGTTCGTACCATTGCCGACCGATGTAATGCACGTGCATCGGGAGGGTTGCACCTTCACGATCGGTTGTTTTTGCACCATTCGCACGTTCACCCTAAGTGGATGTGTGCTCTTATCAGCTGCCTTCTACATTCTACACCTTCCTGCACGAGTCGTAAGCGATAAGGCGGTTCACGGATGTGTGTTCCCTATCGCAAAACAACAAAACACTCATCCCGCCTTTGAAGACTGTGGAAGATTATGTAAGAGTGAACCGACCGAATTCGGTACGTGGATCTAGTAAGGACGGTCTCGGCAGTCGGCCTCGGCAGCAGATCAACAACAGCGCGGGGGGGGGGGCAACATTAATCGAAAGTCGTCTGGCCATTGATTCACTCCCGCTGCTCCGTCTGATAGGGGTGGATCGTGCGCGCGTGTGTGTGATTTATTTACCATTTTAATTGACTTCTGTTGACCTGCTTTGTTTCCTTTCTGTCTTCACTCTAGTATTCCTAAGGCTACTGTGTTCGGTATCGTACAGACATGAGCAGGCAGAAGGTGTGAACAGTTGGTGAACAGTGAATTAATTGGAACACCCCGTTTATCTGAGGCCCGTGTGTGTAGTGCTCCACCAGAGCAGTTCCGGTTCGATCGTATTCTGAGCACAGTGCAACAACACGATACAAGATGGTGGAAAAGTTGGACACGCGGAGCTGTATCTTTTCGCTGCTCTACTCCGTTGTGTCGTTTGCGGTGGCTTGCGCAAGCTTGTCCACGCTGAACCCGAGTGATCGCATAACGGTGCAGAAAGGTGCGCTGCTTATCAGCTTTGGCTTTGTGTACTTCGTCGCACTTACCGAATTTCTGAACAAGCTGCTGCTGCGGACAACCATCGGGCACAGCTTTGTTAAGCGATATCGGTTGCGTGTTTCGGATGTGCTGGATATAACGAATAAGTGAGTAAGATGTAATTCTAAGGTATTATGGCCAAATGCATTACATTTTTCTGTTCTTTCCCATTCAGGCTCGTATCAGCCGTTCAGGCCGCCTTTTCCTGTATTGCTGGGCTTTTCGTATGCCGCTGGTCATGTCCGAGAAATTTTCTGCACGCCTCACACTTTTTGTCGGAATCGTACGCTTGGTTTGCGGCGTCGTACTTTTTCTACGACCTTTGGTCCATGTACAAAATCTACGCCGCTGAAGCGGCCGTCAAAATCAAGGTTAAACTCGGTCTGCAATCGGTAACCGGAGATAATAACAATGTGGGCGGCAGGAATGGCACAGCGAACGGTAATGGTGGAACGGTGGCGGAAAAGACGCTGCAAGCACTGGACGACATCCCGAGCGTGGAACAGGGTACACTTTCCTTTGTGAATCCGTGCAAAATAGGCATCCCAAGTTTTGCTAAGTACCTGTCAACGCATCCCTTGATGGTGTTTCATCATCTGTTCATCGGGTCGTACGGATTAGTCGTAATATCGGTAAGAATTAGTGTTCTTAATGCATCTTTACACTAATTGAATGTCTCTGAATCTTTATTCTAAGGATGGATGAATCCTCAATGATGCTCAATGATTCCTGAATCGTCAAAGATTCATCAATCCATAAGAATCTATGAATCTTTAAGGATTAATCAATCTCTGAAGAGTCATGATGAGTATGAGAACCAACTCATGATTTGAATGACTCTTTGCTGAAAGCTCATATGAATCAATCTTTTCAAAATATTCACCCGATATGTAAAATTGCGTTTGCGCCAAAATAAGCAGCATTCATTAACTTTTCTTCTGTTTCTCTTTCATTCCAGTATCTTCGTGGCGGTCTGGGAGATTGCGTATTTAGCTTCATGTTTATGATGGAACTTTCCACGCCGTTCGTATCATTCCGTAGCATTCTCAGTGTGATGGGATTGAAACAATCGAAACTGTACGTCATCAATGGGCTGGTGATGCTGGTCACTTTCTTTTGGTGTCGCATCTTTCTAATGCCCTATGTCTGCTACTACTATAGCCAGGTGGTGAATAAGCCATTCATTGAGGTATTAGACTGTCAAGTAGTAGCGAAATTGATATCTAAAACGAATGCAATGATTAATTTCTACCCATTTTCCAGGCTGTGTCGAATTTGCCATGGGGATGTCAAGTAAGCATTTTGGCACTGTTTTTGCCTCAGCTGTACTGGTTCCGGTTGATGGTACGAGGCGCTATGAAGGTACGTTCACACAGTTCCGTTCCGTTTGATTGATTGATAGATTACGCTGTTACTAACATATTTCTTTTCTTCGGTAGGTATTTTTCCCATCGAAAAACAAACGCAACACAACGATTGCTGCAAATTCTTGCGGAAATGAAGTGTCCACCAACGGAGAAACTATAAAATCTTCCCAATCCAAAGATAGTGAAATACGGTCCCTAATGTAAGGAAAACAGATTGTTTTTTTTTGCAGTTTCTGACCGGGGGCACTGAGTAGTAGGGCATTGACATCTTAGTAAATGTTAATGAATAAGTGTTATTTTGTGTGTAATTTGAATATTCACCGACACGCTCGATGTATTCGCCGTTTTGAATGTAAGACATTGGATAATGAAGCAGGGAAATTGTGACGCTGGATAAAAGGGCACGAAGAAGCAAAACGGTAGACAGGCAGGGATACGGATACGACGATGAAGCTAGGTTTTAGCAGGGACAAACTTACTCACTTCCATGTTTACACAACCAGTAGAACAAATGAGCTGCTGCTTAGTTTACCTAGTCATAGTATTTGTGTTTTGTTCACAACAGGAACGTTAATAGCTTAACAAGCTCCCATCATTACAAAACCTTGCGCAGGGATAAGCTCACTCGGTTCTTCCACGGTGTGCTTGCCAGGTTGCCCTGTTACCAATACAGTACGATTATTTTGTGATTGCCCGTTTAAGTTATACACGATGAGGAGAAAACAGAAAACCAAACGTTATAGGATTATAATCACCACAACCTCCCACAAACATATTATACTATATTGTTGTTAAAACAAAACAAACAGACATGTGCAGATTCCAACACAGAAACAAACGGAAGGAAGGAAGCATTACTTATACAGCGAACCATCTTACGGTAGTAGATGATAGACTTTTTTGTGCATTTTTTCTACAAACATAGCAGAAACCAGCGCGCACAATGTTTTCTGTGCGAAATAGTTTACAAGTACGGTGTTATACATGTGTACATTCAATCCTGAGTACGTCAGTAGATATATTAACGAACGGAGCGTGAGTCGTGAGTAGCAGCTAGTAGGACGATTACGGAAATTAGAGCATATTTAGCATTGGGGGTTGCAGAATGGGTTGCAAGGATACAACAAATATTCATATAAATAATCAATGGAGCTTTCATATTAGTGTGATGTTTACCACGTTATTAGGCACGACGAGTATAAGGAGCTAAAACAGGATGAGCAAATTTAAAGACAACATGTTTGGAAATTTATTTTTTTTCATTCGGCAATTGGACTGCGCTCATCATTGTACGGAGCTGCATGGTAATGGAATATCGTAATCGTTAGTCGAAACAAAAGATAGACTGTTCATCCTCGGTGTTTGATGCATTGGCTTACAGGCACATAGGCCGAGTAGAGTTAGCAGGTTTTGGATTGCGAGATTTTAATCTTTCATACGGAATCAGCAATACAAACAGTTCGATAAGAATGTGTTCCCCAGAAGCACAAACTATTGATGTGGCGAAACTTACAAACATTTTTGTATCGCACTTTGGCAGCAAAACACTGCGCGCACCTATTCCAACCGAAAGAATCAAAATGAAGAGTAGGATTGCTGAAAATCCTGTCCTGGGGTGTTGTGTTTGTGTACCAATTTACATAAAAAATATAATGTGTACTGGAATTTTGTAGCCTCTGTAGTCGGATGATTGGTATGGCGATGTATACGTCGTTCGTTGGGAAAGAAATGTAAATAAATTTCTAGTTGTTTGGAACAAATAGATATTATTTTAAATATTGCACAATTTGTGCTTAGAACAACGTCGAAATCGATAGTGCGAAACTCTTCGACCAGGTATTGTAGACGGCTGCACATTAAACGTCATCCAACGAGGAGGGCGCGCACACATGGTTAACCTTCGTCTCTTGAACCCGTGTCTGAGCGAAACAGCGATTACATTGCCATTGCCACAAGCGAGCCTCAACATTGACGCTCCTCGTGATTCGTGTTGCTTACTTTACGGTAAATAGAACTCTGTTAATCGCACTTTACATTAATCCATTAACTGCATTCCTAGCGTGTATTGCGCGACACAAAATCTGTGCATTACGTAAACTGTAAATCGTCCACAGCTTGTTTTGATTGTGCGGTACTGTTTGCTGTGTGAAACAGGCGGTTCCTACCATCGCGGCGTACATCGAGCGTTTCCTGTACCGCACAACCTATACGGGTGTACAGCGGCAGTGCGTGAGATTGTACATTTTCCAAAGTTTAGTAAGTGCAACCCGTGCTAGTGAGTCCTGTACGGTTTGATTGATGTGGCTCCGTGAAGCAGAGAGTGTACGCGCAAGTGTTAGCTAAACAGCTGCGGGCGGCATTTGTGGCTGAAAGGTGCAGGGCAGCAGACACGGACACTTCGATGTGCTGGTGATTACAGTTCATTGCAAAACCGTACTTGAAGAGAGTGAAAAACGTTAACGACTACATTCCGGCAAACGCTAGTGATTGGTGGAAAGCATATTTCGAAGCACTGCAAGACTGACCAGAACATAAACCAGGGATGAATCGAATGGTAATTTTTTTGTTTTGATTTTTACGTCCTTCAACGCAATCGCCACCTCCCCTCCCCGACAGCAGACTGCTGTCAGATTCAGTTCGTGACCGGCAACTTTTGGGCGTAAAGGAACCTAAAAGCAACCCATCAACTTTTAATACGATCCGTGTGCTGTGGGTCCAGTACAGCATGTCGACCAGTTTAATAGAAACGCTGATAAAGTCGGCAATGTTTCACATTCCCTTCGAGCGTGGAAGTGGGAAATTGCGGTAGGCAACAACATAACCAACAAAAAGGTTCAGTAGGGCGAATGTCAATTTTTGACAGAACATAGCGAGGGATGTGTGAATGGTGGTGGGGCTGCTTTTTGATCTGGTTGGCCACCCTCGACAAATGGAACTCTCGAAATGTCCCTGAGGCATTCGGTGACCGTCTTGGCACACGATTGGCATCGCACTTATGTTGTTCGGTGGTTCAGGAGGTTTCATTTATTATGCATCGATTGCATTCGTTGCCAACGGGAGATTGTGTGGACTAGTACAAATAATGTTGCAATTGTAGCAGTAAAGTTTCTACAGGAATTGGAAGAATGTGGCAATAATTATGTTTTGTTATTCTTATCGTTTATGACCATTTGAAGGAGATATAACAGTAATTTCATGTTAGCGTGTAGCACCGAACGCGGGACAAAACATTTGGACTCGCTGTAGTGTGCAACGTGTTTGAAAACACGTGGTAGTGCCAGTAAACGGGTCGTGCTTACTATGCCATGCTCTTTTTTGTTTCTTCTTCCTTTCTCTACTGATGTTGGACCTTAACTTCCGTATTTTTTATGGTGTTGTATTCATGTATAATTACCATTAATTGAATAATTTTGATCATATTTTGTTCAATTTCTATTCAGCTTATATTAAAAGTATTTGCATTGATTTGATGTGTAAGGCATCATACATCTTATTTACTATAACAGTATTTGGTAGGGTAAATGTAACACATTGAAATATTATTATTTTATAGGAGTCCTGGAATTGATCTCTAAACTGGCATATCTTTCTTTTGTAGGCTTTGAAGAAATCTTCCTACGGAATGGAAGAGGATGACGACGACGAGGAGGAAGAGGCCGACGATAAGGGAGGCGATTCAACTGACTCAGATTTCGACGATGACGAAGATCCGGACGAGATTGAAGTACCAGGTATGTAAATATATAAGTCATAACATAACCCCATCCCGGGCATTGGTGGTCATCGTCCAGTAAGATTGCTATTGAAACTAGCCATGGGAAGTCCGGGGTGGATTTATGAATCCAAGAATTTCCAATTTTTCCTCAGGTTTTCTGAAGTTGAATTGTGCAACATCAAGAAATAGATATCGAAGAGCTTACCTCAACTTTTTTAAGGAGGCTCTAGCATTTTAGTTTGGATAGGTTTACAGCCAAATGCATAGATAAATGTGCGGATTCCATAGTTGAATCCAGAATGTACCGGAATTGGGTTTTATTCGACTCCGGAAAATGGGATTTTAGCCATCACTAATCGCGATATGTTCAATTTCAAATTGTTATGATGGTACAGATTGTCTTTGTATTTGCTATTTAATATGAAATTCTTTAATTGATTTGTAGGTGTTATCAACATTTCAAAAATACACTGTAACTTATGTAAAACCCTTTTATATACATATCTAAATGTATTAATGGTTGAAGGATCAATAGCAACCATTTGAAACGCATCCAATCTTTAAGTACACGGCAAGAAGTAATCGAAATAATCGCTAATGCGTACCAATAACTAACCTGTCTTGCATCGCGAGAGAATATATTTGTCCTCGCTTCACACTGCCCGACCGCTATGCGCAGGCAACGATAAAGGCAGGAGAGCGTGTGTACAGTTTATCCGCCCACTTGCAGTGGCACGGATTTTACAAGCACTTTATGTTTCGCTCCAATATTATCTTCCACCTCGCCGGTGTGCGGTGCGATGTAGCTGCTATACGACAAGCCCCGATTTTATGTATATATTATTATGCTGCTACACCCCAAACATACGCACATACACGAATCGATTCAATATTCTTGCCCTCCAGCCAGCTGCAAACTCGGCCGGTCTAATCACGCCTCATGCAGAACCATCGCGTCTAGTATGGTGGGCCGCGATGTACGCGCGGTGGCCCAACCGAATGCTGTCCGAAAATCGTCCCCGCTGTACGGGAATCCGTTTGGCGAATTTCTCACGAACAACAAAACCCCTCCCCCAACCGGGCTATGAACCTGCCAAGTGCCAAGCCGCCAAGACGTTATTATGGGCCCGGCGTAGCGTCTTCGCTCGCGTACGAACCCGAAGCCGAAACCCTTTCGGTGAAAGATTCTCCACGCCTTTGCCAACCCGCCTGCAAACTTCTAACCCGTCATCCTCCGCTTTGCATAATGTAGGCATCAATTCCTTTCGCTTAAAGTTTGCCCTATCCGTTCGTTCCGGCGTGTGTGTGTGCGTGTTGCACTATCGCTGTGTCGTTCGCTCCTTCGCCCTGTTAGCAATATATCCTGGGAGATCCTCCTAAGCATCGTGACCATCACTTCCACACCCGCGCACGGCCCGCCAAAAAACCGTTGTCAAGTGCGCGTGGTCGCAGCAGCGATATGATGAAATGAGCTCCCTTGCCTTTCCGTTTAAGAAAGTTTACAACCGTCGCTCCCTTCATGGTGGGCTATGGGATTGTGTTCGCGAGCTTCTATCACCCCTTTCACCCGTCGGGGTACGCCTATCGTCACCCTTTCCGGGCATTCCCTTTCAAAAACGTTGATTGAGTCCTGCGTGTTTCCGCGGACTCCGCGAGCAAAGCGTTAAGAAGGTATCCTTTCCTTTTCCTGTTCTAATTGTGGAACTCAATAGCACATTCTGGTGTGTATGTGTGAGTGTGTGTATGTGTGTATAGATGGACGGGTGGTGGGTTTTAGGGGTGTACGCCGCGCAATATTTGGCCGTGGATGGGTTCGGCGAGGGCCTGCCTGTTCGTTATTTGTGCGTTCGTCAGTTGAATTATTAGCTCGCATGTGTCAAGACGTGAAGACGTGGTTCCTCCACACAGCAGATCGCTACTTGCTCTCTGACCGACCGAGCCTAAAATTATCGATTATTGTGCTTCGTAGGTTTAGAGTTTTAGAAACGGTGTGATAGAGTTCCTCACCACCACCTCAGTACATCGTTTACATTGTAGTTGTTTCTTAAAAGGTATTTACATACAGCTAGATTCTATTTTTCTTTACATTATTGTGACCATGTTCGATTTTTTATTGTATTGTAACATCTAATCCATACATTTTGTTTACTCTTGATTTCAGGCGGTGGAAAAGATCTTGCAACGGTGGCCACGCTGACTAAGAAGTACAAAACGGAGGCGGGAAGCTCATCAAACATTGGTGGAATTGGTTCAGAGCTCGGTATGGCAGCAACCGGCATGAATAAAACCGATCAGCAGCAGCAACCACAGCAACCAGCACCGGTGCAACTGAACAAGATCACCAATTTTGTGATTAAGCAACCCTCCAAAGATTCGATTGCGGCAGCGGCTGGGGGCACGATTTTATCCAAATCCACCCCATTAAGCACGATGAAGCCAAGCGTCGGTACGCGTTTGGGCGGGGTTGGTACACCGGGCACCACCGGTATCAGCACTGGGGGCAGTGGTGAGTAGTGTAATCGTTCACAGAATCTTAGTATATTGAGGATTGCGCGCGTAAAAGCAAAAGAAAAAAAAAAAAAAAAGAAAAGGAAAGCGCATTTTGAATGCATCCGTTTAGGCGTGGGCATCCACTTCTGGCCAAACCACATTATGTCCGGCTATTCGATTTCTGTGGGGTTTTGGCATAATTTCCCAATATGGAACAGCCAGTAGAATGCAGCATTCGTTTTCAATTGCATTAATCGCGGTTGGTTCACTACGAGGAGAAGAAGGATGCACATGCTCTCGATATCGCTATATCCCCGATTTCTCGTTTTGCCCTGTCGCTAACTTGCCTTGTCTTGTCTCATTTTCTTCCCCACGACCAAACCGTTCGGAATGTCCTATTTTATCAAACATACTTCCGGCTTGCCCATCCCCTAACTCCGAAACTCAATATCCTTTCGATGTGTGCGGAAAACTGGTCAACAAACGTCTTCGGCTGGGCTGTGTACATAAATCCTAATCATCTCCTCTCTTTGTTTATCTCGGGTTGCATCGTTTCGTTGCATAAATTATTTGTCCATTCGCCGCATGCCCCTGCGTTTTATGTGCGGAACGCACTTTCTCCCATTCCCCATTTTCAACCCAATTCCACTCCTGTCACATGCATCCGGTTGTACGACGGGCGGACACACGGAAACACTATTTACTTGCCGTCGACTGTTTAACCGTGTTCTGCCGCGCAAAAACCCATATACTCGCGCTTCCCGGTAATACCCGCGCATCGATCTGGAATTGGGGTTTTTGGGTGCGCGAATTTCCCAAACCCCCACCCGCAGCCGGCGATGGTAGAAAGATGATGGCCACCGGTGGAGGCACATCGAGTTCATCTTCGTCCAGCGGAAGCCAACATTGGGTGGGTGGTGGCCCTAGCGGTATCGGTAGCGGATATGCCACATCCATCCACGGCAAACCGATTGGGACGACGAAGGCAACGACGAGTAGTACGGTGACGTCGGCGGTAACGACAACGCCTCCGGTCACTGGAACGGTACCCCCGGGAGCGACCAGCATACTGGGCGGCCTGGGCAGCTACTATCCGCCGACCATTGCCACTCTGCTGGCGCAGAGTAAGTTACCGGCGACGGTGAAGAAATGGTTCTGCTGTTTTTTTTTCTCTCTCTCTTGAACCTTATGTTAAATGAATTGTTTTGTGTTTTTTTTCCTCCCCCCTTTTCGTTGAGAGAATTGCGGAAAGGTTGTTTGGGTTGTTTTTTGTTTGGTTGTTTTTTAATTCCTTAGAGAGTATATCGATTCGCGTCTTGCTTTCTGCAAATGTTTTCTGTTGCTAAATGGGTATTTTTTTTTGCATGGTTAACAATAAGCAAGCAAAATATTCGTTGAAATGATTTTGTTTTGTTGCAAAATAGTATTTTCATGAGATTCCAGGTTAAAATAAGTGCTTCTAATGCTTGAAATGTAGGGAAAACATTTTTGAGTATTGAAACGGTAGGAAGGGAGGCGTTAAAAAGTAGTAATTTGAAAGGGTTTCAATAATATTGTCCGACGCTAGCGTCAAAGTGTAATCGAATCAAATTGTTAGACGTCCCATCGGGCAGTCTCTTGGGGGAGTAAGGAAGTCAAATTGGATGTCGACCTATGTGCGTTTCCCAGATGGTAATCTTTGGATGTGTATGGTATATAATTAAATGGAATTGATGGCTGCCTGTCATGTTAGGCATTCAAGTAGAGCGTCTTCTCCATCTTACGCAGAATGTCTTTTTGTGTCGCGTGATACATCTTATGCAAATAATGCATTTTCCTGATGTTCCCAGGGACATGTTTCTTGGACAACGGAGTGAATTGACAAGTCGGAGCTTAACAAACAGGAAATTCGGAATATCGATTTTAAAGGTCATTGTGCTTAAAATTCCGCGTTACGGACAATTAATTCGACAATCGCTCACATGACGAAAGTGTGAAGAGTTTCAGAAGAATAAGTAATGTAAATTAGCTTTTGATATTAATTTCTTTATTGCATGCATTTTCTCCCCCGTTTATTAGGTGGTAATTACCATTTTACAATTAAGTTGATGATTTATAAATTGATTATTCATTACGCTCTGTTTATTTAAGTAGTTTCAATTTCTAATTAGAAGTTTAATAACGTGTGTGAAACTTATGCTCATATTACACGCTGTATTATTCCCAATCGCTTTCTACAGTGGAGATGTCTGGAATGGGTTACGGTGGGAACACATCGATCGGCGGTGGGACCAGCACGATCGGTGCCGACAGCATGAACAAAATCATGACGAACCAACTGATGTTGCAGAATCTGCAGGCGATGCTGGTGGCCAATCCACACTATCTTACCAGCGGCATACCGACGCAACTGATCTCCCAAATGGTGATGGCTGATCCCAGCAAGGTACTTTCATTTATAGGTGATTCATGCACTGTTGCCGTTTTGCAAAACCATGCTAACGTTGTTCCGTTTTGCAGTTGCAGTTAAACCAAATGCCCGAGGAGGAGGAGGCGGAAGATGAAGAGATGGGTGTTGCGGAAACGTATGCCGAATATTGGCCAGCAAAATGTATGTGTCATATTTTGCATTGACGTAAGAGTTTTTGTTGCATTTTTTTTAAAATTTATTTTTTCTCTGTTTTTCCCACAACAATATCCAAACACAGTGAAAATAGGTAAGAAGCATCCAGATCCGGTAGTAGAAACAGCGTCGCTATCGTCCGTGGAACCAAGTGACGTTTACTACCAGGTATCTATTCCATCGGAGACGATCAATGGTGGGTTGTTGAGTGCGTTGCAGCTGGAATCGATAACATACGCGAGCCAAGCACACGCCCATTTATTGCCGGACGGAACACGGGCCGGGTTTTTGATAGGCGATGGTGCCGGTGTGGGTAAGGGACGTACGATCGCTGGCATCATATACGAGAACTATCTGAAAGGGCGCAAAAAGTCCATCTGGATATCGGTCTCAAACGATCTGCGGTACGATTCTGAGCGCGATTTGCGAGACATAGGTGCTGGCAAAATCGAGGTTCTAGCACTGAACAAGGTAAACGGTCGATTAAGAAGCACGAGATCAATGGGTGTGTATTAATCTATCCGATTTTCTTCTACTTGCAGCTAAAGTATGCCAAAATTAATTCCTCCGTAAATCATAACGTCAAGAAGGGTGTCATATTCGGCACATATTCCGCACTGATTGGAGAGTCGCAGAGTACGGCCGGGAAGTATAAGTCGCGTCTCAAGCAGCTGCTGCAGTGGTGCGGTCCTGACTTTGATGGTGTTATCGTGTTCGACGAGTGTCATAAAGCGAAGAATTTGTGCCCGGTGGGATCGAGTAAACCGACCAAAACTGGTCTCACTGCGCTGGAGCTGCAGAACAAGCTGCCCAAGGCGCGCGTTGTTTATGCTTCGGCAACCGGTGCATCGGAGCCGCGCAATATGGCGTATATGGTGCGGTTGGGCATCTGGGGCCAGGGTACACCGTTTCCGTCCTTCAACGATTTTATACAGGCCGTTGAAAAACGGTAAGTAAATGGAAGGAGATTGTTGGGGATTGCGACCATATTTTGACGAATTAATTGTTTGTTTTTTTTCTGTTGTGCAGTGGCGTTGGTGCAATGGAGATTGTTGCAATGGATATGAAACAGCGTGGAATGTACATTGCCAGGCAGCTAAGCTTCCACGGCGTAACGTTCAAGATAGAGGAAGTGCCGCTGACGAAAGATTTTAAGTTGGTGTATGATGCTTCGGTCGAGCTGGTAAGTATCGGTATCGGAAAGTTGGAGCCATTTCAAGTTTCTTTTCAAGTTGAACTGGAATGAGGTGAGATAGATTTTAAATCGGGCTCTCTAAAAACATTTGCAAATGTGTGAATTGTGAAAACTCTGAACAGAATCGACATCAGCTTGCAAAAATTCCATCAAATAAAAAGATGCGCGATGCCAGATCTATCTCTACATGTTCCACTTTAACTTGAAAAAAATCTAGAAATAGCGAAAACTTTATCGTTTCATTAAAAAATCACTGTAAATTAGTCCGTCATTTACTCATTCCCGTCCTATTTGTTTACAGTGGGTCGAAGCGATGCAAAAGTTTACCGAAGCGGCAGAACTGATCGATGCCGAGAGCCGAATGAAGAAAACGATGTGGGGCCAGTTCTGGTCTGCGCATCAACGATTCTTCAAATATCTTTGCATCGCCTCGAAGGTGAACCACGCGGTTAAGGTGGCTCGGGAGGCTATTAAGTACGGCAAGTGTGTGGTAATAGGTTTACAGTCGACCGGTGAAGCACGTACGCTCGAGCAGCTAGAACGGGACGATGGGGAGCTAAGTGATTTTGTGTCAACGGCAAAGGGTGTGCTGCAGTCGCTGGTAGAAAAACATTTCCCGGCACCGGATCGAAGTCGTATCAATCGGTTGCTCGGGCTGACGGATACTCGCAAGCAGTTCAACAGTATTCTGGAAGATATTGCACGTAGCAAGGAGGCTGCATCGTCTGCGATGGACGCTAAACGTAAACGAGCCGCCGGTACAGCAGCGACCAAAGCTACGGGAGTGCCAAAGACCAAGCGTTCCAGAAACAATGGCTCGTCGGATGAGGATGGATCGGATTCGGATGCATCTTCGTCTGCTTCATCGCCGAAACGGTCGAATGAGTCCGACTTCCAGCCATCCGATAGTGAACCGGAAGAAAGCGATAACGACTACGACAGTGCTGCCAGCCAAAGCGATGAGTATAATCCATTCTTCACCGGATCAGGCAGTGACGATGATGATCCATGGGTGAGCAGCAAAACGAAATCTTCCGTTAGTAAATCGAAAGTAAAGGCGAAAAATAAATCAGCTGCACCGCCAGTTACAACGCCGGCATCGACAACAGCTACACCGATGGCCCTCAGTGGAACGACGGCTGGGAGGAAGAAACCGGTTAGCACGCAGGACAAAATACAGGCACACTTGACGAAGAAACAAACCGACACTAAACCGACCACCATTCAGTCGAGCAATGGGTTCTCCATTCAACTAGCCGGTGGACCACCGCCCAAGGATGCAATCGAACGTGCGTGTCAGATGAAGGACGAGCTGTTGGCGAAAATTGAACGACTTGGCGATCGACTTCCGGCAAACACGCTCGATCAGCTGATCGACGAGCTGGGTGGGCCGGAAAACGTGGCCGAAATGACGGGGCGTAAAGGACGCGTAGTACAGAATGACGACGGTTCCATACAGTACGAATCGCGCTCGGAACAGGACGTACCGCTGGAAACGCTCAACATAACGGAGAAGCAACGCTTCATGGACGGTACGAAGGATGTGGCAATCATCTCCGAAGCCGCCTCTAGTGGTATTTCGCTGCAGAGCGATCGACGGGTGCGCAATCAAAGGCGGCGCGTACACATAACGCTAGAGCTGCCCTGGTCGGCCGATCGTGCTATTCAGCAGTTCGGTCGTACGCACCGCTCGAACCAAGTGAACGCACCCGAATACATGTTCCTTATCTCAGACCTGGCGGGCGAACGAAGGTTCGCTTCGACCGTGGCGAAACGACTGGAATCACTCGGCGCCCTCACGCACGGTGATCGACGGGCGACGGAAACGCGCGATCTGTCGCAGTTTAACATCGACAACAAGTACGGTCGGACGGCGCTGGAGGCGGTGATGAAGACGATCATGGGCTATGAGGCACCGATTGTGCCGCCTCCGGCTGACTACCAGGGTGATTTCTTTAAGGACGTCGCCGGAGCACTCGTTGGGGTGGGTTTGATCGTGAACAGCGAACAAATGCCGGGTGTGCTGAGCCTGGACAAGGACTACAACAACATATCGAAGTTCCTGAACCGTATCCTCGGCATGCCGGTGGAGCTGCAGAACAGACTGTTCAAGTACTTTACCGATACCCTGGAGGCTACCATCGAGCAGGCAAAGAAACGTGGCCGGTTCGATTTGGGTATCTTAGGTGCGTTGGATGCCTCCATCTTGGCAATTCTTATTCTGTTATAATTTGTGGTTCATTTTCTCCCATTGCCCTATAGACCTCGGAGCAGCTGGTGAAAACGTGACGCGAATTAAGCTTATTCGCTTTGCCCGTAAACATGCGACAGGTATTGCGCCTACCGAGCTGCATGTCGTGAAGGTTGAGCGAGGCATGATTTGGCAGGAAGCAATTGACAAGTAAGCATTTTTCTGCACTCGCAACACGCACTTAAGTTGCTAACAATTTGGCATTCTCGTTTCATTCTCTCCGAAGGTGGGCAGAGCTCGGTGGCGATAAGGAAGGTTTCTACATCTCGCAACATCCTCGCAACGGTAAATTCAACGCGATACTGGCGATTGAGATTGAAACCCCCGCGAAAAAGAAGACCCTTTCAGGGGGAGATGTTAAGGGTAAAAAGGAAATCACACATTTCCAGATCTACCATCCAAATACGGGGCTGCAGTTCAAGCACGAAACGCTAGCTGAGTTGGAGAAGAAGTACAAAAAGGTGCTCAGCACGGAAGCGGAACCACACTGGACGCAGCTTTACGATGCATCGATAAATACCTGCTCGCACAGCTACTGGAAGGGTCACTGTCGTAACGTTTCGCTGGGGCATGAGTGTGAGGTAGGGTGTTTAGTTCGTATGACCTGGAAGTACCCCTAACGAACGCTAATCCGTGTTGTTTTATTGTTTCCGTTTAGGTTGGTTTACGACGGCGTACATATAGTGTGCTTTCCGGTTCGGTACTTGCCGTATGGGCGCGGGTCGAGAATAGTCTGGCCGCACGGATTGGCAATCAGTCACGGCTGCAAGTGATTCGCCTGAAGACGAAGGAAGGCGTCAAGATCGTCGGTACGCTCATTCCAAAGAACTGCGTCGAGCAACTGGTGAAGGATCTCGCTAGCGATTCCGAGAAGGTGGATGAGGTGTTGTTTGACGATCAGTAAAGTCGAATTTAATTCCTATGCTCATCATGATCGCCCATCGTACCACGACGACGTAGTCTTCTGTTCAAGATGGAAAGGTTTGAAATGCAGTTGTGATGGTTGATTTTCTGTCGCAAACTTATAATTAGTTGTTTGTTTTTCATAACTTGCGTCCTTTACCTTTCGAAGATCTTGTTTTGAAAATTCATTAGATGAATGTAATTTTCCATGTTCATTCTATTACCATGTTCGTTGGGTTTTAAGGAAAGATATACAGTCAGCATGTAGGGCAAAATCGAATATTTTTTCTCGAGCTTTTTGGAATATCTGATAGTGAATTCCAAATTCCAAATGTGAATCAATTGACTTGAAATTTAAAAAAAATGGCCACTATTTTTATTAAATTTTTAAAATTTGTTAGAATCCGATATTATTTCACCAAATGCCATTAAGTACTGTAAAATACCGAGATAGGATATTTTTCTACGTATCAGAGAAATTCGCGTGTCTCGAATATCCTTGAAAACATCGTTTATATATCGTATTTACGGGATCGAATGCTTATTTCCACGGACGAAGCACATTCAAATTAGATAAATTCTATTTAAACAAATCTGGAAAATGTCTTCTTCGTCTTTCTGAACGTATATCTCCGCTAAATTGAAAGATGGAGATCGTTTTTTGGACCGTTTTTGTCAAAACTTTCCAAACATTCGATTATGATGAACACAAAACAGTTTGTTTCATTCGAATCAAATCTGAAACAGCTTCTTTCCTTCGTAATAACAAATTTCCTTGGCATGTCTTAGCGACAACATTAAGTCAATCGAGAAGAGATGTTTCTACAAATTCAAGGCGAACCATTTCCATAACCCTTCACCGTAGCTGACGTGCTGTCTACGTCCTTAAACGCGAACTTATGTGACACAAAGTCGTGTGATCCTAAATAACGCTCGCAACATACACACATTCAAAAGAGAATAGAAGTCTTAGTGTAACGATAGTTTCGTAGCCTATCCCCCATCTAGGTTTTTAGGTGTAGACTGTTCCTTCGAAGAAGAACCAATTTTGTTGTGTAAAGTTTGTACAAATTATTTTAGCTTAACAAATCACCCTCCCCGATGACCGCCCGTACTGGAACCGGGTTACTTTTTGTTTTCCAAATGCGTAAAAATAGTCGGTATCTTTCCGTCGGCTTTTGGCCACCTGAATTTACTTCCGCCTGACACTAGCGCTTTAACGTTAAAGTATCCTTACTTCAGTGAGATTAGCGATAATTTCTTGTCATTGGGAAGATAGCCAATAAAGGATTAAGTGAAAACTTACAACCTGTGCTATCCACATGGGTAACACATGGAAACAAAATAGTTAAGGAGACAAGTGTTAAATAATGAGAACAAAACGATTTAAACTCTACAAAAATTTATTGTAGTAGATGATAACAAAAGAAAACGAAAAACAAAAATGTCAACTGGTACGCCCCAGACTAGAAAACGTTTGTTTTGTCTGCAAAATACACTCGACGGATGGAAGGTTTCTTGAGGTTGTCATGTTGGTTTGTCATACAGTAGGATGATGTCCTCATCGGTACCGTTCGCTTTGCGCGCTTTGTCTAATGCTTGATACGGAATGTAGCATACCTCTGGAACAAGTCGAAAAGGGAACTAAATTAGCTTCCATTGTTGTACAGTTCTACCGCGTCACTTACTGTCTTTGCAGGCTGGATTGCGGTACATGAACTTTTGGAGCCGCTTATTGTACCCACAGAGCACTATGTAATGGCCCATGTAGCTGGGCGTAATGCTTAGGCAAGAGCTGACAAAACGGAGACAAGCGATTCCGCATTGGATGAATATGGTGCACGGACACACAAAGCAACCATTCACTTACCGTATCTCGCAAGGCAGCTTGTTGAATTTACACAGGTCGCAGTACAACAGTGAGGCACTGATGAGCAGTATGATGTTGCCATACGTTCCCAGGTGGTCGATCAGAAACCGATAGTTGACGGTGCACTGCTTCACATCCACCCCGTTCTGCTCGGCATAACGAAATTTGTTATTTACCCTTAGCATATCCTACGATTGGAACAGATAAGAGGTATTGGGTCTCAGTCAATGGCAAAACGAACTGATAAAATACATAAAGAAAAAAACATGGCTTCACGCGTACCAGTGTGTAGGATTTGTAGTAATCGTTTACCCGATGGTTCGGGTTCGCACCGATCGTTTTCGTAAGGTATTTGTGCGGGATATTGAAATCCTTCAGAACGTAACACAAATCGATTGTCCATGTGCTAAAAAAAAAACGTGGAGGAATTACGTTAACATATGGACTGGCTACGAATAGACCGTCAATAAGTCACACCTTTTCCCGAACTGGCCCTCGTCACAGATTTGCTGGAACTGTGACAGAAACGTTTGCCGCTGTCTACGATCCAGTATCATTAAAATGCACGCCAACCCACAGTCCCAATCGGAGCGCTGGCTGAAGTGTACGATCGGATGTTCGAGTATATCCGGAACGTAGCTTGGAACGTCTGGAATAGAATGTAGTCGAAGGTGGTTAGAAATAGGGCCAAGCAGCAACCTGTTACGCACCTACCTTCCATCGTGATGAACACTATCGAACTAAGCTTATCTTTCCGTTAGTACCTACGTTGTCTGTACTTGTTAACTGAAGGACGATAAAGACCGGACCTGGATTGAGACAAGGTTGATAAGCAAAGGGTGTGCGTGCAAGAGAGAGATGCCGAGGGTTCGATTTGTCGTTATCACGATATCGTAATCGAGCCTAAGTTATTATCGGATGTCCAAACCATGAAGCTCAGCTCAACACCCCCATACCTGAGGAGAATGGGCGAAGGTGTGTATCGTATCGGGAATCGCTCCTTCAGGGTGAGTAATGGATTTTACGGAGGGCACACTTCGCGTATGCATCATGTACAGTCACGATCGTTTGCTTAGGCGAACATTTGGACACTTATTTCTTTACTAGAGAGCAGCGTAAAAGCAATTCTTTCGTGAATGTTTGTTTTGATGGAGATCTATCGTTGTCAGCGCTGTGTCAAGTTGGCTGTCAAACTTCGGGGCCGATAGAAAGAAGAAAAAAACACCATTCGGCTTTTTCTCGAATCAGCTCGAAAATGGATAGAAATTGCTCGAAAAACATTTTCGTAAATTGTTTTAAATTATTACATTAATCTGTGCACTTTTCAAAGTAGCTAACATTCAACTGTTCACATGAAAATGGTGAACTCTTCTTTATGCGTTATCGTAAGAGTGTTTGAATCTTAGTGAAATTTGGTTCTATTTTGAATGCGATTTTGCCGGGGGCTTTCCCATTCAAGCAGCAGGGTTGCCAGTACAAATTACAATAGTATATTTGGCGCGCACTTAATGGCGGAACGGTTCCACGAGCAATCACACGCGGAGGTGTATTGTACATTACCGTAATTCGAGTGTTCATATCATTTTTTTCCATTTGGGGGTGATCTAATAAGAGATTGATGCGTGTTGAGAGTGACGAAGAATTTGCGTAATTTCATTTCGACGATGTCTTTGTCTGGTAATTTTGTTGCATTTGGTCGTATTTTGTTACACGATACGATTGTTTTTAACTTATTAGCGTAGCTAATCGTGCTAATTTTAATTTATGGAATAAGAGCCTAAAGAGGAAATCATAGAAGCGTAGAAATCTTCTTTTTGATTTTACGAGTTTCTCTTAAACAAGCTTAGGGGGGGAATTCTTGAACTATCGCTTAGCTCGTTCGTTGGGATCTAATAAGTAGCATATGATACAATGTTGGGACACGGCAAACCATCCAACATGGTTTAAAATTAATGCATTAAGTGTAGCTAGATAATATAGTCATTCTACATCGAGGAAACTTCTGATGTTTCCTCCGGACTCTGGAATTTCGTGGATTTTAGGCTATCCCATGAATGATCCGAATCTCTATGCAGTAACTCCAAGAAGCTGTGGAAAGAATACTTGAAGGCACACGCAGCTAAACACGAAGTTTAATCGAAAAATTTAAAATATCATATCAAGAATTAGTACAGGGAATCATATGATCCAAACGAGCGGAATTTGGGCAAAAAGAAGTGAAGAGAGAGAGAGAAAGAGAGTGAGATGTGATCAATGCTGAAGTAATTCATCAACAGATTTGTAAAAAAAGGATGAAAATATTATCCAAGACTGGGAATGGCATATTCCAAGAGCCTAAAGAATCGTCATATCCTCCATTCCATTCCATTCCATTCCATACATCTCAGAATTATTTAGCTTATTTTTAGTTATTTAATATCACAAACAAACACACCACACCGGATGAAGATGTGGAAAGTTACATTGGTGATTATGAATTAATTTCCAGCAAACTTTAGAATGTATTCACTATTAGTTAAAGTTGCCCTTTTCAGAGACGTGTATAGCGAGTCTTTCATTATTATCGCGCTTTATTCCGAGTTCCCAGACAACCTGAAGATGATCAGAAGATTGAACTGGATCCTCAGCTAATCTTGATTTCGAAAGGGTTCTAAAGTAATTCCAGAGTTCACTCTAGGATCAGGGATATTCAAACTAAAGGGGAATAAATGTTACAGAACACCAAATAGTAAAAATCTTAAATTTGAATATAAGCTCTGTAAACCCTCGAGATCGGGAACTCTTGATCGGGAGAGAGAACGCAATATGTCAAGTGAATTAGTGCGAATATTGTGGGCTAATTGTTCATAGCTTAAACCCACATAATCCATAATCTTTGTTTACCGAAACCAAAACGCACAGAATGCAATAGTTTTAAGCTTATTATTTATTTAAGTTATTAGTCTTTCTTCCCACTCTTCTCTCGGGCTGATCCGTATCGATGTGCCGATACCACAAATAGCGTTTTTCCGGAGTGCAAAGTGATTTCTTCTCTCTCTGCTCAAGCGAATACAAAAAAAAAAACACAAAATAGTGCCAGACTCCACGGCAAGATGCTGTTCAAGAAAAGGAAGCAAATCCCTCCCCCAGGGAAATGGATGGTTTGGTGAATAAAAATAAATTGATTCCGTTGTTTTTCCATTTTTACGTTGTGTGAAGCAATTATTTTATTGGTTTTAGTTTGTCGTTTACCGCGTGACCATGGTGAGTCAATAGACCGCTCGGATGTGTATCGCCAGCCAAACAAACCAGACAGCCAGCCAGCCAGTCAGCCAGCCAGCCAGCTAGTCAGCCTGGCCAACCGGCTAGCGTTGCATACGTGAGGAAAGCGTGTCCACTTCCGTTCGCAGCACTGGGCAAAAGTGTGTGCGACGGGTTTCTTGTGGCGCCAGCAATGTTGCCGAGATGGTTTGATTCAATTTCCTGTTCGATAGCGAAGTCGGAAGCCTTTTCCGACGGTACCAGGGGCCACACAGCAGCTCATCGGTGCTGTGCACGTGTCCTGCTCTGGGGCCGCATGGTAGCCATCCTTTAGGAGGCTGCACCACCCCGGACCCCGGATGCGGATGTCGCCGTACGCCGTTCACCATCTGCTGGATCGACGGGAATTGATTTTCCTGCTCCTGTTGCGCCGCCCGTTTATTTTGTCAATCGCCGTGTATCGCACACAACGTCCCACCGATGTGTACCCAACTTACCCAGGGCGGTACGATGCCCACGACAACCGCCCCGAGTACCAACCTTTCTCCGGGAGGGAGTCGGGTGGGTTTTTCACACGGACACCACACCATCACGGCCGCTGATCTGTTTTGTGGCGTGAAAACAAAATCAATTTAAAGCTCGCCCCGCTCGCGTACCCTCAGTGCACTCAATAAAAACAATATCTTTATCTCGACCGATGCCATTACACGAGTGAATTTATCTACTTTTGATAGACATTGGATTGGTCGTGCAGTGGTTGGAGTCGAAATCGGAATGTAGAAACGCAGTGTACAGTGCTGGGCACATCGGGGGCACCGTACGTCGCTTCACACAGATCGAAGATTGGAACGGATAAACGGTAATAGGTAAGTATGGAATGGTGTAATAAATTCGAAACTGCATAAATTATCAAAAGCAAATAATTCGACCAGCAGGCAGGCACACGGTGGCACTAAGTGCTATTGTTGCTGTGTGGTTATTACAGTGTGTAACCTGGCTATATGGTCACTAGGGGGTTTGAAAATAAAAGGTCAATTGTGAGAGATGGTAAATAGTTTCTGACAAACATAGGAAAAAAATGTTCTTTCATTATTTTGATTTGAAGCAAATTATGAATATTTCTCAATATTCTCTTCTCAATATTAACTCAATATTTTCTCTTTTATTCATTCTTTCTCTTCTTAATAAACTTTTGATTCATTTTGAATTCTACAATTTTTAAGTTCATGACACATTTCAGTGTTCATACAAGTTTCATAAAAATTTTAAATTAAGTAGAGTGGAAATTTAATAAAAATTTTATTTTATTTTATTGTTGATCGTATTTGTATTTTAAGTGCAATGGTGGCACTGTCTGTTTTTGAGTCCGGAATTCTGTACTTTTTCTAATCAGTTATTAGTTTTTTAATTTTCACTATGATGTAAGACTGTCTCTACACAGTTAACGATTGTCGCAATTGCGACTGCGACTTTGTCAAACTTTATACAAAAAAAAATGCAAAATGTCGCAATGACAATGACAAAATGCAAAGGACAATCGCTAACTGTGTAGAGACAGTCTAAGATAGGAAATTCACTACAAATTAAGAAATGGAGTGTTCAAACATCTTAAAAGATTAATCAATTATACAAATATTGAGAATCGGTTCTTGATTGGAATTGGCCCTCACTAAATTGTTATATGCATGACTCTTCTCAAAAGATTCACTAAACTCAACACTAAAGCAAAGGATATTGAATTTATTTTAGATTCATCGATACGAATTCTGCTGTGGCCACCAATTAGCGGCCAAAGGAGTTGCTCAAAGCAAGTTTAACAGTTATTGTGTTAAGTATTCTAGCTTTTATAAACACTTTATAATTTCCTTTCTAAACTCAAAAGGTAAAAAATAGTATCTAAACTGAGTGTATGAAAAAATACTTTTCGAATTACTTAAAATAACCTTCGAAATCCTGATAGCTTTATACTAGGAACATACTCTAAAACAAGCAGGTTTATTCAAATTATTTGAAGTGCTCGTAAATTACTTATGTAGCTTATATGCATGTGCTCTAAAAATAAATTAGATACCGTATAATTATATCACGCACTGTACGGCCGTAGGCAGGGCTTCCAATGATGTTTTGTTTCACCTTCCACCACAGAACGAATGGGCAATTTGTTGCCACCATTCATCACGGATGCTTCATTTTATGTGACATTATTTTTATTGCTTCTAAATGCATTAAAATCCAGGTTGTTTTTTTTTGCGCAATTTTTAGATAATGAAAAAATAAAAATAAACAAGGAAATTCGCTGCATATTTGAAAAGCCACTTAAATGGATCAAATATTGAACCGTTGCGCACCACGCCATAATCTACATCCAATACGTAACGGTTCATCATTTACTATTCCTGGCCTTTTTTTTGTTTTTGTTGTTGCCTCGTTTTAGCTTTACGGCGGAAGTTCCGTGTACCGGACCGACACACCGACTTCATAACTATCGAAATTGATTAAATATTTCATGCTTTAGAGCGACTGGGGCGAACGTGAAACTTTGACCATGTCACGTTCTAGATTAATTGCTCCGTTCGAGTAGCATGAAGATTTCAAAATCCCGGTCCCGGTTTTGGATTTCGGTCCGGATACGTAACATGCAGTTGGCACGGTCGGCACCGGTTGCGATCAGCGCTGTGCAGAGGAAGAGGAGGTTTTGCGTTGCCTTTCTTTCGTTTCGGGAAAAGTTTGTTGAACCGGAAGTTGAATGAATACTTTATATTTCCCGTGATGGTTTTGCACTGATTGAACTGTTGTTGATGGAATGGTCAGTCACAGCTGTGGCGATGTTGGGACGACGGGATTAAAACACACGCTAGAAGCCAGACGTATTTGAAATCTAATCAATGCCTAGGAAGTGATTGCTTCTGACTTGTGTAGAAATTAATTTTACCTATTGCCATTTAAGTGCCACATTTAAGTGCCACGGAAAACAGGATTAGAAATGGGATTGTGAATGAGCATTAAAAATGTTAACGAACTTTTAACTACCACTCCAAGCCACCCAGTGTCCACCGGTGGGTTAATGATACCGATCGACGAAAAGCCATTTCGACAGTGCGCTTTTAATTGATTCCATTTGCATAATTTATTTAAATTTATTTGTAAATTATAATTAGCAAACACTAATAATATACATCCCTGCTGAGACTGTTGGGCTGTGCTCGTCGGTCCTGGGGAAGGTGTATATCCATATTCGCATTAATTGGACACCATTCCCATGGGAAGGGGCACAGATGATGTACGATACATTTCAACACTGCTCACGCTGAACACAGCTCATCATTCCCACACACCCGCATTTACACAGTAAAATTTGTTGAACTGTGTGTGTGTGTTTTTTTTCTATGTCCCTTTTTTCCTCCCCACCCGAACCACAGTCCCCCATCCCCCCGCTAGTCCTCGTTCGCATGATCGCAAACAGATCAAATGCATTAGCGAAGAAAATTGGGAGGGATTGGTTTTGTGTTGGCATGGTGATGGGGGGGAAACGGTAAAAATGGTAACCATTTGCCAATTTAATTAATTCTGCGAGATTGTAATTCAACTATTCACCATTCCCAGCGGGGAAATTGGCCAGCGTGCCCGCATTTGGTCAGTTGGCATAGAAAAGAGAAATTGCCTGTGCGCTGCTTGGTGAGGCCTTCCGGGTCGGGATACATTGTAAGGGATGGGTTTAAAACAGTTGCACCTTGGATGGGAAAAGAAAATGGATCTCTGTATTTAATTATGCTGTTATTATGGACACGGCGAGGAGTCCAGATTATTGGCGAAGAACTTTAAAACTATTGGTTTGAAGCTTCCTGCTAAAGTTTTGATTTGTTTCAGCTCTTAACAGTAGTAACAGTAGAAACATTTCTTAACATTAGTGCGTCTATCATTGCAGTTCCGTTGATTTAGAGTACAAAATTTGAGAGTGTTATCAAATTTATTTGTATCAACCATTTCGAAAACAATCTGGAATACAGGTTGTCCGTGCAGTAGGCTCTACCCGCGTTAGTTTTTTGAGATCTTGGGAAGTGGTGTGATCAATCGACCATTTGTTTTCAACATCTTCAATGGACACCTGGTTCCGGACTCTTCACAGTGTCACAATTTCACAAATTCGACACTCCTCTTCTTTAACTTTATTTACCCGTCGCTGGATAGTCAGTTCAGTTCCAAGAGCTAATAATAATAACAAATAATTTGTACATATTTCAAATGCTTTCTGTCGGAACATATCAAAAGGGTCTCCGTAAATGTTTCCGCAAGTGTAAATCCGCTACTGTGTAGCTGTGACAGCAAAGTACATCAGAAGCTAAAGCTGAAGACTGAGAGCAAAGTGATCAAATCGTTCTCTCGAGCGGTCAGAGCAAGAGCTAGGCATTGTTATGTTAGTGAAAGTGGGCTGTATCTAAGATACAAGAAGATCCTAGAAGTCCGACACTAAACACTAGATGGCTACAACTGGCGTGGGGTCTTGTATTTTACGTCTTCCAATTAGAAGATACTCGTCGACAACTTCCGCAACTTGTATCCACAGAGGCTCCTTTTAAGGTTAAGAATTAGCGAAAGAGATTTGTTCTTTCCTTCGGAACTTCTACGAAGCTGGATCTTATCCTTATTTCTCTTTCCTTTTCACCGGCAAAACAACCTCAAGAGATCTAAGCATGCCATGTCTAGCTTACTTCGACTTTATTTTCCCATTGCTCGATAGTCAGTCCCGTCGTGTGAAGACCGACGCCGCTACCAAATACACCACCGGGCTGCTCCGGGTTTTGTGACAAATCTCACTCACAGAATCTACTTCAATCATTTTGAAACCAAAAATGTCGATTGCCATGGAAAATTGTCCGACAGCACTGGAAAACTCCGGTTGTCCTTTAAAATATGATCATGTCGCTCACATGTTATGTTGTGAGTCAATGCTATATAATCGTTTTGTAGGAAAGCGTCCTGTACAACATAATTAGAACTGTAGTAAGTTATGTAGATGATGATATGATGATGTAAAAATGTACGAAAATTTTCCAAGAATGTCCACGTTCTACAAAGTCTGATCAACCAGGTGCTCGGGATTGTCAAAATTTTAAAACAATTAATTTGTTGAAGCTTTGTGCTGCCTCGAAAGCACTATAAAATAAATAAACATATGTAGAAAAATAAGTAAAATCAATCACTTCGCTGAACGTGTAACAGCATGTAATTACAAGATGGATTTACCGGACTAGTAGAATGTTGTTTCATAACTGCTTCAAATATATTGCAAAAGGAAAGCCAAGCAACCGGTCAACACTGCTCGGCATGTTCTAAATCTTTCCTCCTGTTTATGTAGCTTCAGCTTGCTTTCGAGGAAAACTTCGTTCACCATTCTATTTCCCGCCGTTTTCCACTAAGGGGATCAACAGTTGTTTGAAAGCTCGTTTCGGTTACCGTTGCCGTTCTTGCACCATCGAACCGGCCATCGAGCCAGTGTTTGCACAAACCGTATTTGCATAAGAGCGTTTGCCGTGCATGGGTTTTAGTTTCAACAACACACCCATCGGTAACATTGATACAGCTTTATGTTGAGGGCCCCCCCCTAGCCCCTCGCCTGTGTACCCACCGAGCACATCAATTCTAGTAAGTGGCAATTGACTTTGAACAACTATTTTCCCATCCTGGAGAGCTGTTGGCGTAATCGATTCAGCGCATGTGGGATGAAGTGATGAATGTCGGTGTGCTGAGCGTTATTCGGCGAAAAGACGTACATATTACATTTTCCGGTTGCACTTTCTGGCTAACTGTTTACATTTACGAGTACATTACGGCACACCCGGGTCTAATCAATGGTCGGTTAAAACATACGGCAGCTTCTTACAAATCCATCAAAGACTTCGTCCCATGCAGTGGTACTAGGTGGTTGTGTTTGGTCTTTTCCGTGTGTCTAATTAAACTAAACAACCGGTGAATGTTGGAAAACTGACCAAATATTGTTTCTTTTATCTTTGGGAGGTTCTTGTTTTCAATCAACCTATGGGTACGACTAGACGATACAATCTCTGCCCGAATTTCTATTGCTGCTTGTAATCTGTTTGTGAATGTATTGGTGTGCTCTACAAGGTTTCGCGAACCATATTCGAGTAGTTTTTGATATCCATGGATTGATAATCTTTTTACATTTCAACCATAGTCAACGGTTACTTCGATAAATTGTTGGATGATTAAATATGTATGATGTATGTATTGGAAGATAACACAAGAAAGAATAATATTGTTTGAATGCAACAAGATTGCCTAATTCTTTTCAAACCGCTTAAGATAATAAAAATAATAGGATAGTGGAAGAGTAAAGGAAATTAAATAGTACTATACAATTGAGCTTGGAATAGTATGACTAGTAACATTCAAAAGATATTTTTAAAACAAAACTTGATGCTTTCCAATATTACTTTAAAAAACTGCACGGCATAGAGGTGCAGGATTAAAGTGATAATTAAAAACGTAAAAAGTGCACTTTTGGCGACCAAGAACATTTGAATACGTTATTTAATTTGTTTAATTAATCTTAAAGCTTTTAACCCCATCTGACCGAATCTTCTTGCGACATTGCAAAGCTACACGTCGAAGCTTGTAGTACTACGGTGCAACATATCAGAATTTCTTCCCCTTCACTGCTTTCGAACACGCTCTGAGAGTTGGCCGATGTACACTTTTGAGTTCTCCTGCTAGTTCGCACGTGCTAGGAAAATGGCAGCCAGCGTGGTATGTTGGGCGAGATTTTGTTTGTTTCCTTCTCCGCTTGGTGCGTTCTCCTGAACTCCGAGGAATGACACCTCACAGGCGCATGTACAAACAAATCTTCCCCTCGTGGTAGATGGAATTCTCCTTCAGTATTATCCTTCTTGTGTGGACCGGTATACCTCCTCCCCGTGAAATAATCAACGCCATTTCGGGTGAGCGAAAGCATTTGCTGAGCGGACGACTATCGGACCATCAGCAAAAGGCGCGGATCGAGTAGATAAAAAATAATGTTCTTCACGGGACTCAAAACAATGCTATAACAGGATTTTGTCCCTAAGCCCGTCTGATGGGTTGATGATATGAATCCGCTGGCTTAGGATAGAATATAATACCGTGGCATCATGCCCAGCACACGCTGAAGTGTTTGACCTTCGGTGGACAAATGTTGTCGGTTTGAAAACGATTGCAATCATCGTCCGGCTTGACCTCACTAGTTCGTTACACGCGGTGGCCAAGCGTCATCGGGGACCCCGGGTGTTAGCACCGCTTTGACGGGTTGTCGTTCCAGGCTTACAATGGCCGCGCGCAGCAAGACACTTTAATTAATACCGACCATAATTGCAACGGCCACGGTGCCACATTTCGCTAACTGATACCGGCGCAGCTGTTCGTAAGTCGAATCGAGTGAAGCAGCTTGCAGCAGTGTCGTTGATTAAAGGAATGGTTCCACTTTCGGGCCAAAGGGTACTGCTGTATTTTCGATTTAATATTGTTCCATCCCTCCATATGATGGTTATGAGTGTACCTCTCGGAAAACCTTATTTCTTGCCATGTGGAGCACTGATGGGAGCCTTCGTGGTATTCCAAGAAAAGAGCCTTCATCCAACAACTTACAGCGGGAAATATTATTCTTTGTCCAACGGTGGGAATTATTTCACAAAAGAATATTGCTTTTAATTAATTGAATGCGTATCCTTGTATTATTGAACATGAGATTAACAAGAAAATGATATATATTTTTTTAAATATTGTAATATAAAGCTACTTACTCTTTGCTTCTACTACAAACCCCCTATCAAACTCTTCCAGCGCTACTGCTCCGAGTGCAATAAACTCGGTCAGTAGCTTTTTTTATTAAGCTTTTATCACTGGATTGAAGAATTCCCCGAGCACACCGGACGAACGAAAAAACTCCTCTTTTGCACCGCAAACAACCAGATCCGTATCAAGCTGAAGCACCCTGGAAGCTTTCTCCACATTGGCTCCATAAATCCAAAACCCCGGGAACATTCCGGTTGGGTCACATTCCAACTCCCGGATCGTACTCCATTTTCTGTGAATGCGAGTGTGTGTGTGTGTGTGTCGTTGTGTGGCGCTTCGGGCTAATGGAATTTTTCCTACCACATTCCGTGTGCCCAATGGTGCGGTTACCTACAGGGCATTCGCCCACAACACGTCCAACCCACCCGGCCAGACAAGCACCCGGTTGCGATTATGCAAGCACGGGCACATAAATAACGCATGCTGCTGTTCCCGTTTTCCCACCGCCATCTCAGCGCCCCCGCAAGTCCACCAAGCCCGATCAGGAGTGCCGAGGATTCCCGCTGGGACGCCCGATGATCGGATGAGTGTTATAAGTATCGATGCTTCTTGGAACACAGACAAAATAGCCCGCGGCAGGATTAAATTGCAATCGATTGCAGTCGAGACCTGCTTCCTGTGGGAGGGTGGTCTGAAGGTATGAGGCAGAAGGTGTGAAATGGTAACGCTGCTACGCATTGGCATGCGTACGAGATTCGCATGCTGCACAATCACGGTTCGGGGGAGCTTTCATATTTTTTTGCTGTTGCCCTCTCGATTAGGACATTAATCGAGACCGTGCATGATGGATGGAAAATTGGAAAGGTTATTGGAGGATTAATTTGCTTACAAGACGAGGTACATTTAATGAAAATTTTCCATTAAAACATGTTTAAACAGCTAAGGGTAAATAAAGTCCAAGAAGGCCACAAATGGCAGGCGAAGACCGATTGAGGTTGTTAAGAAGAAGAAAGAAGTTCGAAGAAGGTTTGTGTTTGGTGGTACAAAATCTTATCTAGGACCTTTTCATCGCAGCAAAGACTTACTATCCGGCTGCGGGATGAAAAAGGCTATTGAAGCAGAATTCGCAGACCATGTAAATCATTACGTCAAAAAGCAGAAGAAGAAGAAGAAGAAATAAGAATAAGAATAAGTCCTATAGCTGGGAAAATCCAACACCTTCAGGACTATTATTTTGAGGACTATTACTGAGGACTATTATTTCCCATTGTTCTACCGGCTGCAATTTGCGGTGCTTGTCTGTATTGTCTTGTAAAAGAACTACATGACTTTAGACGAACACAGGACCTTGTAATAAATTCGAAGTAATTTAAAAGATATTGTTACGAAATACAATTTTCCCGTAGCACAACACTCTTTCCATTATCTGCGAACTTTCGGCGAAAAGGCGACTCGAGAGGTAAAATGCGCCTTTTGTAGATCTCCTCAATAGTCAGCGAATTCATCGAAACCACAGATACCTTGCAACAAAAGATTGCTTTTAGTTAGAAAAGGCAACACCTCGAAAGATGTTATTGAATATCAAAACAAAATTTGGATGAGATCTTCTGAAGAAAGAGTTTAATACTGAAACATCTTTTAGTGGTTGCTTTTTCTTCCCATGTTGGGTCTTTCTTACTTTTTCTTTTTTACCATTTTTCGTGCAGAAATTGTAATGTTAGGATTCGTATACGAAGCTTTGTAAACCACTTTGAAGGATAATGAAATATAAATAGTTGCATTGATGTCAGCAATATATATGATCTTGTTCGTTTTGTTAGGACTATTTCGATTTTTCTAATGTCAGTTGGGTCGTTTCATTTTTACTTCATTCAAATCCGATTGGCTTTGTTGAACAGGTTCCATACAGGAAAAGAACGCTGCAAATATCGAAAATAAGCACGAAGTCTTAAATCTAAATGATCATTTCTTTACGAAATACTGTGACTAACTATCGGAACAAAATACCACTCATGAGATGAAAAGTAAAATAAATAGTGCACCTTCCTTCCTGTTCATAGGCCACCGCAACAAGGAACACTGGCAGCCATGAGCAACCATTTTCATGGAACTTTTGCTCCTGCCCACGTCACGCCTATAGTTCTTGGCATTCCCGGCATGGCAAAAAGAAAAATGGCGCTGCGAGTAAGAGAACCCAAACGATCTTAAGAATGCATCTTGAAACAAGAGTACTTTGCTGTGGGCAAAAGGTAATAAATTCTAATTCATTTGAGGCTTAACTTTGCTTTTGAACACACACCCCCCCACCGAAGTACCAGGGGGTTCCGATGGTCCGGTCTATTCCGGCCGTGCAAGGTTAAATAAAGCGTTCAATCTGTGGGGGGGTTTTTCGGCGGAAATAAAACCGGACGGAAAGCATCCTCACTTGAGCGTTTGTTTTCCCGTCACTAATGGCAATCCGAAAGGATCCACTCGTGGATCCACCGTCCCCGGCATTCGGTGTGTTGCATCGGTGCGCCTAAATGGTGATGGCACCATTTCCTTCACGGGTTTTTTTTTTTGTTTGGTAAGGAGGGAGGGGTAGGGGGCGTCCAGCAGATAAGTACTTTTATGGGGCCCGACCGGTGGGTCAAACTTTTGGACATAGCCGGGTGGCCCTCGTTTTGCCAGGGTAAGTTTCGGCCGGTGGGTGCAAGTTCCGGTTGAGGTTTTCCAAAATGGACCGCTCGTGTGGTTTGTTACCGGGGCAAATTTCCGAGACAGGCTGTCCACCGGGGCCCAGGCCCCCGGGAATGATGAAGCATGCTGACTCCGTGTTCCGGTGCGGTCGAAATTGGTGCAGTCGGTACGGTGGTCTGTTTAGAGCCCTTTGTCCAACCCTGGCCAACTGGGCCAGATTTGTACGAATGATCCAATCCGCAGCACACAAAGTTTGCCAACCGTCCATCGTACATCAAACGAAAACTGTCGTGGGTGGGATTACTTCGGTGAGGGGGGTAGGAGAATGGCTACCGTTCCGGCCAAAGCGCCCAAACGGTGGGGACGTGCAGTAATTTAATGATGGTTTTATTTGCTTTTAATTTATCGCTTTTATGTTCAGCTTAGCGGTAATGGGAGTACGTCAATGTGTAATGAAATTTGTGTGTTGCATGTGAACAACCGGGGCCGGCCCGACGGTGGCACGTTTTTCTTCTTTATTTTTCAATGATGTTGAGTAATCATTACTTAATGAGATAACGCTCATCGCTCATTGTCTGGCCGGGGTACCGTTGTGCATAGGCGCTTTGATGAACAGTTTATTGTTCCGATCGCAAAACGCACGGGACACGGTGTCCGCCAACGGTTTGATGGTTTTAATTAGTTCAATTTTATGCACTGATGGAAGCTTTTTTTTTCTCTTCACATTGAGTTGGTCAATTGAATAGCGCCCGGTTTTGTATAACGTGTTGCGCTAGGTTTCGAAAAAGAATTATTGCCCAAGGTTGTCAAGCGTTAGATGGAGGCGCCTGGTAGTTTACCATTTTCAGGCCCAAATTCCGCTTTCCGTACACATTTTGGCTTTGTTTGCAATAAAGACAATGTTTTATTGTTGAAATAGATTTTTTTTTATTTTGATTGGGAAGCAGAAATTTCCTGCTTTGAGCTGTTAAATGACAAATTATCCTATCTTCTAATGCTCTAGCCATATTAGCCAGTGATGTTTGACCTTTCTGCGGGAGACCTACTTAGATCTGTTTCATATGAACTCTTAAAATTTGACAGTAAAAGTCCGTTCAAAGTCGTTTTCCCCTTTGACCGTCAATTATTTGTTAAGCTCGATCTACACGCTCATATCATTTCCGCTAAATGGTCAGTACATGCAAGTTTGTAAGAAGAAATTTAACTCAAGCCAAGCTCCAACTCCAGCCAAATATCTGCCTTATAAAGACAGATAAAGATAAAGAGCAAGCCAACTTTTTCGGCTTGTGCAAGTCAAACAGTTTGCACAAACTCCTTTTACACGCAACGATATAACTGTACAAACTAGTTTGTGTACAAGCTAGTTTGGAAAAATGGCATGAGCGTGTAAACCGGCCTTCAATCGCAAGCACACACTCTAAATTCGACGATAAATTCAGTGATAAATCTTGGATTAATACTGTAAAACACCCTGTGTATATGTTTTCAGTATAAAATTGTGTATTTTTTCTTCAGATATATGAAGCATACACTATAAATCATGATGTTCCAGGTGGAAGTAACAAATCTTGATGTTGATCTGTAAAACATCCCGGATATATCTCAATTTAAAATAGACAGACTTTCCATAAAATATCATGATCAGTTGAAGGTCACGAAGAAAAACAAGCGATGAAATACAATCAATAAAACAGACCGAAAAATGTATCACTTTCCCAACAATATTAGCCATCGTGTTTGAGAATGGTTTACAACAAGATTAAAGAGCCTTAGATTTGAATGCTAAGTGAATGTGAAGGAAAAGGATTCCCGAGCAAAAAACAAAAAAAAAACATCTTTAAAAAGGATGACAAACAGAGGAATATGGAAAGGCAGCCAACAAAGGTTGTTATTGTTGAAAACGACGTCAACTGACATTAACGTTCCAATGCGCTACAACGATTGAACTAGCGTAACGGTGTTTAAAAACCCCTCCGAACGAAAACAAAAGGGAACAACAAGCACTTGAAAGTTTGGCAGTTAAAGAAAAAGAAGTTTTAAAGCCATCCTCAGGCATACACGGTGTCTCGGGCGGGTCGATAAATAAAGTGCGGACACCAAGCTACGTCTGGAGGAACATTTCCACAACATTAGTTTTCTTCCTGATCCTTCTTTACTTTACTTTTCTTTGCCGTCTCTTTTATGTATCTAAAATCGATTCTAGGCTTTCCATCCTTTTCCAGGCACTTCATCAAACAGGGGGCTTTAGTTCGGTGGGTTTTTTTCCCGTCACTGCGTCCCGAACAGAAGGCACACAATTTAAAGTCGAACCCGACCCGTTGGGTCAGGTTTAAGCAAAAGGGTTTGCAGGCCTATTTGCTTTATTGAAGTAAACCCAATTTTATTAATGTTAGTGACTGACCCATTGTTTCGTTTATAGAATCTAATGTTACAAAAAGTAAAAGAGTATTTTATTTTCGAACTACTAACAGGAAATCGTTGTATGCTGAGGAAAATTTCCAGAAGGATCAATGAGTATGGAATTGAATGATTATTGTAAATAATTACCTTCCAAGTAATTTAGCTCTCAGCAGGGTGCCCATGTCACAACCAGCAGTAGCAACAGTAATCTAATTCTCAAATATGGTAGCAAATACCATATAAAACCGATTTATGCTTTCCAGTTCGTTGTGGTTGATGCCGTGTAGCTTCACAAAGGCATCACAATAGGGAGCCGGAGAGCAGAACTAAAAACTTCACCCGCGAGTACCAGTGGATGTGTGTGACCACAGCCCCAACACACACCAATTCCATTTGCCAAACTTCCATTTGCTCAGTTAACTTATACTCCGGCCTGCAGCGTTCACATAAAGCGGCCTCCCAGTGATGGCCGGGCGTGTGGCTTGTCGCTATCAAAGTACTACCATAATTACTCTAATCCCTCTTTGATGCGTGCGTTTGTTCGGCATTTGGCAGCAAATTGTGTGGAATAATGTGCAGCGCTAGTGGCGTGCGCGCGCTCGGTGGGTCAACTAATAATGTGGCATTGTAATTTTGGGGCACCAAATTACAGCGTGCATGCGATGAATTTTATTCCCGCGCAACATGGTACCGGTGCGGGGCCCTTCCATTTTTGGGTTAATTAATTTAAAATAACATCGATCAGCGTATTGGCATTATCGTGCGCTAATGCTCGTTTTTAACAAGCTGACAAGTTATTAGCCGCACATTAATGCTATTGACTGTAACCGTTGCGAAATGGGTTCGTAATTGTGACCGTTTGGGCATAATGTTGTACTCAACTCAATGCGAATTGCTGTTCCAACCTTCATAATAGCTTCATAGCTGGCTGGCAGGCAAGTTTAATGAAGGCAAACAAAAGGCTTTCCCAGCGGTAAGCGAAACTGAAACCCGGGACGTGAAAACGCAACGCCAACTCGGTCGCCTGTACGATACATTTGGGCTACGGAATTGCAACACTCGTGCACCGGAGCCGAGAAGCGTTGACTTAAATATGCAAATGACAAATGAGAAGAGCATCCCCAAATATTTGTGAAAAACACTCCGAGGCGTTGCAACAATTTTGTCGGGTTTCTACTTTTCGGCTGCATTTATAATTCATCCGTAAACATTGCCGTACCGATTTCCCGGTGGCAATGTGTTGGAGTGCTTCCTCTAATATGTGTGTGTGTGTGCGCGGAGGTTTGAAGTGGTTCTAGATCATTCGCTCGTGCGATCGACCTACCGTGCTGCGTTAATAATCCTCATCGATTCGCATTATTTGAGTTCATTAGCTGGTATGTCAACCGGTAATGAATAGATGCACTACATAATTGAACCCAACCCGTTGTTGGCAATGCGCTCATCTGCCGGTGCACGTTGGACGTTGATACTAATAGTTCAAGCTGTTGGACTACCGACAGCGGTGAAGGGTTTTTTTTTAACGGCTTTAAAAGGTTTAAAAGGTTTCAACAGCGGATGAAAGTGCATTGCAGCGCAATGATTGATTTATCAGCACGCATAAAGAGAGGTTCGGGTGCAACATAATCGGACCTCACGATTTGACTATGGATCATACGGTGTATTAAATCCCGATTTGAAATAGCAATTTTATAGCCGATTACTTGTGTAGTGGTGAAAGATACACAATGCGGACGAAAGGAAATTTGAACGAGCTGCCAAATATGGACAGAACTCCATCACGCCCTAGAGAAGGACTTCATGCAGAAAGGTTAATAAATCTTCCAGGTTTCGTATCGAATTTGACGAGCTTCATACGCTCGTCCGTTTCGGGTGAAGTGCTACTCGGCAATAATTAATAAGATCCAATACTGCTACCATCCCATCTACTATACGAACTGCTCCGCCGATACGAAAGCATTCCACTGGTAGTGCCGAGGAAATGGTTCGTCACAGTCCCATTTGCCGACCGGTTGAACGAAACCTGTCAGTTTCGTTTTGCATCCCGGTGGTTTTCATTCGAAACGCGTTTGATCCTTGGATGCCGCACTTGACTGCACTCGTGACAGACAAGATGCACGTCTTTGCAGGACATTCGAGAATGGTGCGGTCGTTGAAGCAGCTGGCTTGCTGCTGGCAGTGGCGACGGGAGCTGTGCGTCAATTCGATTACGGGGTCGTGCGACGAGTGTGCTCCACCAGCAGTCTGGAGTGTGGAGCACTGTCTGTGGTGTGTCACTATATTGGAAACACTATTGCCATCGGGTTGACGGTTTGATTGAAAGTTGGAGGCGTTGTGGATTCTAGACGGTGATCATTGTAACTATGAAATCAATCTACATACAGTAGTCTAAACGCAGGTTCGGACATTCAGATGCAGGAAAGAATATTAGTGATGCACTAAAATGCCTTTCATGAAGTTGTTTTGTCCATATGCAAGATGTAAGTTTTGTAGCATAACTGCCCTAAAAAGCGGATAATGTTTGAAAAATGTTGTGAAAAATGAAAAAAAAGTCTACAGAATCATATTGTTCTTAGTATCATAAAGATTTTAAGCGAGTTATGTTCCATAAATGAATTAGACTCGCCTGGCTGGGGTGGGCTGGACTCCGAACAACTCAGTACTTAAAATTGTTTTAGGTCATCCACAAGGGCAGAAGATTGAGAACAAATTCAGATGGAACGATGCCGTTAATGCTTCCACTGGAAACATGCTACGATATTTGTAACAAATTAGTAATATCTCAGTACTAGACACTATTGGAGGTTACCTCGAGAGATGTCCGATATAAATGTGATTAAATTGTATCAAAACAATTGAAAAGTCGTACAGAAGTTGAGGGAAAGGCAATGTAATGTATAAAAATCAATGGTATACAGCTTTTATACACTCTTTTGTACATATCTGAGGCTTGACAAATAAAAAAAGTTTTAATATGTTGTATGGAGATTAAGCAAGTAGTAATATATAGAAGAAGATTCAGAATATCCATTGTTCACACCAAATAGTCTGTGCAATAAAAATTAAAACTTTCTAAATATCCCCACTTCCACACGCAAAGGAATACTGTTTTGATGACGTTGCAACCATTCTCTGGCACTTTAATGCAATTCTCTTTAAACAGAAAAAATATGTAACACAAAAAACGGGCCATGTTCTCAAAACGACAGAAGTTCCATTGCGGAAAGTGTTTCAATTATACGCTCTGTAGCAGTTGTTTCACTGACCGATCTTTGCCACTGCCGAACATTGTATGCGTTCACTGTTAGCAACCGTGGGATGATCTAGTCAGTGGGGAGAACCAAAAAAAGAAAAAAAAACCATAGCAACACATTTGCCGATAGCGATTTGATGCTCTCTTTAGCTCCTGTTTCGGCATTCGGTTTCCTTCCTTTGTCCATTAACTAGTCGCAAAACCCGTGTGTCGTACGCTAGTGTATCGCTTGGTATCTCCATTGGATAGTTGGTAGAAGATGGCCAACAAGGGCACGAAAAAAGGAAACTAGCACCAAATATCGTTGTTTGATAGCCGAAACACAGCAGGAAGGAAAAAATGTTTTCACACCGTGTAGAATTGTGCGGCGCCACGGTACGGTACGGGAGGCTCTGTGTTAATTGATTTGATGAAGCATCCAACCACGCTGACCGTATCCACACACATACATACTCACACGCAAAGCTTTCTTTCGGTTCGTATCGCGATCAGACCAGTGGGCCTCTTTTATGCCAGTGAGACAACAAACAGCGGACAACGAACGTGTCCGTACATCGTGTGTAGGAAATTTTAGGCAAATGTGTTGAGAGTGCCCCCGGGAGCACATTTACCAAACCGGGGAGTCATTAATGTTTACGGAAGGAATGGGAAACAACAACCCCAACATGGAAAAAAGCAGGTTTAGCAAAAAAAAGCTTCCAAATCGTTCGTCGATGTGAGCTTTTTTTCTCGGGCTAGCGAAATGGTAATTTGATTGTCTTTGATTTGTGCTCGGAGTGTTGTGAGATGTGCAGCTATTGAAGCCATTTGGAAGCTTTAATGTGTCACAGCAGCAAAACTCTCATTGTAGCTACGTACCGCAGAAGAATCTCTTTTATTTAATCTTTTTGAGATGCATATTATACCCTACTACGAATGAACTCTGCATGCTTAAAAGTGCGAAACAACATTCACTAATAAATGTGTTACAAAAATTGTGCCCGGCAAATGCAATCGAATGCAAAAGGGTTTTGCGGGATTCCAGTTACAACTGCAAACCCTGAAATGTTCAACAACGACCCACGACGAGCCAAGCCATTCATTCATACGATTGAGTAGCTACTAACCAAACGCCTCCGGGACGCCGTTCGTTCGTTTCCGATACGATCGTACCTCGAGGTGGCGAGCCAATCCAATTTCGTAATCAGCTTAACCCCCAACGGGTGGGTCAATCTGGAGGATTTTGTTAGTCTTCCAGCCGAAGTGAGATCTTGGCAGGCGAAGAAATCGTTACTGGCGTGCGTTTTCGAACGGCAGGCACGGTGTGCTTTCCGGTGTGCTTACTTGTAAACCATTCAAGAACGCGCAATGCATCTGCCTCAGCCCCTGCGTTTCCCCGCGGTCTGTCGGTTGCGCCATGTCTGCTCGATTCTTTTGAACCGTCGGCGAAGCCACCGCCACAGTTTGCGGTTATCGTGTTAGCAAGCCCTGATGGACTGGCGCTTCCATCATTACCTTTCCTGCGCAATGTGTAGCCATGGCCGTACTTTGCCTAACTAGCAACTTGCAAACGCTGTCAATTGTACCAGCGCGGGTAAGCTTATCCTTCTGCCCAGCAGGAATGGGGGTTTCGAGGCTGTCTGGCTGAATGCTTGCTCCCGGACGACCGTACAGCCGGCAGAGAGATGGCACCAGAGCTAAGGATTCTTTACACACAGCTTGCATGCATTGCCGTTTTTGGTTTGCTAGCTAGCGTTAGAGCCGTCCCTGAGCACCGAGCAGCAGCGTTGTGTAGTTAAGAAAAGATAAAAATGATCTTGTATCAATGCGATGAGTCAGCTGATTCATCCGATGAAGCTAATCAAAGGAACACATTTTTCACCGAACTGTGGAGGCGCCGGTGTGCTGGTAGCTGGCCAAGCGCTTCCCAGTGAAGCATTACAATTCCAATTTGCCGTGAGTACACACATACACACACACAAAGAGGCAGAATATCGGTTGAAAGGTGGGTTGGAAATTTTGTGCTCACACAGTTTCTTCACATCGACCGTAACATTTTAGCCGTAGGAGGCCGGGATGGTGGATGGTTGTCAAGATTAACCACAGTGAGGGTGGAAAGAGATACGCCAAGGTGGATATAGCACAGATGGGAAGCTTTCAAGATCGAGCAAACGGTATCGTTTTATTCCGTTGTAAGTCAATATAATTAAAAGGCAATCATAGGAATGGTTAGGAAAACAGTTCAGTTGAAGAATAAATTCGTGTTACTTCGATAATTGGCTTAGTATCTCTATATCTATAGTATTTCTATTTATTGCTGATTACAGGGTTCCACAATCGATAGGTTATGGCGAGTACGGAATACTGAACAGCGCAAACAAATAAGATAAACGCGGCGATTGATAGACAACATTGATCTCAAGCAAGTCATTCACTCGTAATGCCATCACATCGTCGGGAAGATGTTAGCTATGACGAAAACTAAGGTAATTTTTTAAAACCATGATGAGAAAACAACATTCATTGCTACCAATAACTTCAGAATGCCTCAGTAACTTCCCCAATAACAACCAGAAACTTCGGTAACTTCATCGAGATATGTTTATTCAATTCTCATACCTTAACCGCTGGCTAACGTCATCTGATGGTATTGCATTGTGCAGTTCCTAAACATTCCAAATTAAAACAAAGTTCCTTTTATGTTTAAACTTCGGCGCCAGTCAAAAAATAGTCCCAGGAACCCAAATTCTGGAGATACAACGTCCCAAAAATGCGAGATATTGTTTGTTCGAAGGTATATTTATGTAATATTTAGCGTAAGTTGTTATGAGAAAAACTCGAAAACAGGGGTACGCTTTGGGGTAGAAGGTTGACTAGTTTAAAAATGGGTTGATTAGTAAGTTTCATTTTCTTTTTTACTTTAATGTCCAAACTTAAAGAAGTGTTGGCCTTCAATTTTTTGTTTTACTTATCATTACTTAAGTGTTCTCATAAGTATACTCATTATCGGTAGAAAAAGAAGGGCTTTTGATAATACGGGTTCTTTACTGGAACTTGTTTATGTTTGAGAGCAATGTATTAAGCCTCAAACAAACACTATTACACAACGGTCCAAAACCCCAACAGCATCACATTGTACGGGTGCATCTTTTAAATTTCGTGCATTCCGTGCAAAGCCCTAATCTTCGACATTTATAATCATCTGTGTGACAGGTATAATTACCACAGTTCGAAACTTTCAAATAGAACGCGCCTCGAAACCGTATCCTTTTTGGCCATTTAATTAGCTACCGGTTGTGGCGTTCGACACCTTCACTGGCAGGATGTATGCTTGCCTTGCTTGTTCATAGTCAGCTCGTCCGTTGTCGCTATGCAGTAGCCGCACAGGGTTCCGATACTTGGAAAAACCAACCTCAAAGGCACAGCGTCACATGGGACTTGCTCGGTGTCATCGTTGCATCGTATGTGAGAAAGGAAGCGTTGTTTTGAAATATAGCGCACATAATAATAGTAATGTTGGTGTATGTTGACCAGTCTCTAATGAAATGGAAAATTCAAACAACCGGTCAAGAGTGCTATCATCAACGGCACGCGATTGCTCTCCAATACGATGGTGGAAAATACCACACACACACACACACACACACACACACACACACACACATCGTGCAAACCATACATACCATGCATAAGGCATTCGAATGCAGTTCCAGTAGTATGTTTGTTCCCGATTCCAAGCCCGATATGAGCTATGTTGCTCCACGAATCGTACGGATTTTGCGTGGCATGAATTGGAACGAGAACTTGTGGAATTAATATAAAGCTCTCTGGCCGGCTAGCAGTGATAAGCTAGTGTCATTTGTACCGATACCAAACATTGACCCTTAAAACGGAGGAGTATTAGTACTGGAATACGTATAGATGCGCCTGTGGAGTATCCGCAGTCTGTTTCTAAGGCAATGTTGGGAAATCTGTTGTTATGTTCATATGTGGATACCATAGAGTGGATGCCTTCGGGAATGAATTTTATTTACGCGGAATTAGGACATATCCAAGCGACTACCGTGAGTAGACTGCTTCGACGTCAAGAGATGCAGCGCTCTTTGCATGTTTGATATTAAAATGCATCATATTAATTTTAGGTGAAATTGTAAAAAAAACTTTCTATAAGTATTGTGAACATGTTCTGATAATTATTGTTATTGACAAAATATTTTAATGTTAGGCTGCGAAACTTACTGGTTCCGCATAATGTTTAACAATTTAATTTATTATGCTATGAATTATCTAGTTTGATTTTTACTACCCTGTATAGTTTTATTATTTATTTCCATTTCAATGGAAGCTTCGTCTACAATTAAAGTTAAAATCAAATAAAATACATTACAATACAGTTCGTGCAATGAAGATGAGCATCTAATAATGAGCGTGTCCTGACTTGATGGCACGTAATCGACAGTAAAGGGATTGAATTTAGTTTTGGGCTGTGTGAAATAGCTCATAATAAATGGTTCCTTTCCAGTCCCACCAAATTTACCGAGCCACCTTGATGTCCGTTAGTCCTGGCTATGGTCACCGTTTGAATGGTTGAGTTTCATCTTCAAATGAGTGATTTGCCATCTCAAAATATCTTTCATTGACTCAAGAGATGAGCCTCTTTTACCAATATATCAGAGGTGTAAGTTTGATCTGTAAAGGCTTTAGAAGGTAATTGGTGCAGCGTTGAAGAAACAGAAAACATGTAATACATACATTTTGGATGGTCGTGTTAAAGAGCTTTTGAGCGATGTTACCATTTGCCGACCAAAATCGATTGCGATGAAGATGATAAATACTCAACATCATAAAGATCTGAAGAGACTATACCAAACGTAACGGGCTTTTCTACAAAAAAAAAAACACTAAATATATCTCCCTATAACTTTTGATTAATAGAATTACAAGACACACACACAAAAGTGTTGTAAAACATGCATGCAAACTTTAAACCTCCAAAGCAAGTGAATGCAATGAAGTACCCGCTTTGCAATGAAGGAGGTCAACAAGCTGCCCTTCCCTCCAAACAACTCTCTCACGTTGATGGGTACGGTAATTTACGAGCCTTATCCTGCGTAACATAATTGTCCTTACCGATGCATGTACATGGCAAAGCAACGGCAAAGAAACAAGTAGAGGGAGAGAGAGTGGAAAAAAAAGAAATCCATCCATTCACTGCACAACGATGACATTCGTTTGTGTGGGGTTTAGTTGAGCATGGTTTGAATGATAGAACAGACCAGAGGACCATTGCGCTGCCATGTAAAATGCGAGCGCATCAACCGGAAAGCGACTGTCATTCTTTGTATAAATCATGCAATCATGCCAATGTCTCCGGTTGTGTTCTGAGATTCCGATGCACAGATTCTATTGTGTTGTGTGGGAGTTGTACTTGTTTTTTTTTGTTGCGTTTCTTCTACTCTCGTCGTCGTTTAGTGTTTGGGATGAGTTTGCCGAATGGATACTTCTTGCGGATGAAACGGATCCGAACAGAAGGGTTCGGGAAGCAACGAAGAGAATTGGAACAGTACGATGAGCTTGAGTGCAGGATAACAGTAAGGACAACGGTAGAGTAGTAACACAATTTGAAGCACACCGGTACACGCACTGGAGACTGTAGTGAGGATGGTTGGTCAAATATTAGCAAATTAGGTAACGTGCCTTGTGCAGAAAGCTTTGCTGATGTCTAGGGAAACGTTTGGGAATTTGTTTTTTTTTTGTTAGATGGAGCGAAAGTTGGTCAAATAGCAGTAATTGTAGTACTGGCACAGCAGGGATGCTGCTGAAGATGTACGTTGCTACCGGAAATTAAGTAGCATCTTCACAACAAGACTACCATCGTTTGGTTAAGCACAAATTGGACGCTATGTTTACCTATAGTAGTAACTATTCCCTTACGTTTGATGTACTTTGTTGTGAGGCAAGGAGTAGTAATAAATAAAAGGAATGGAATATTTTATGAAAAAGACAATTTAAATAATAAATACTATTCTTGCAAGTTTGTCCAAGGTTCTTCATTAGCTGCTATACATTTTGAAATAAATTATATAACTCTACAGAACAATAAATCTTAAACTTTATTAAATTACACACTTAAACAAGATCAATTAAAATAGCCACAAAATGAGTGTTTGAATAAAATATGCTACAGACATTATGCGACCGACGTTTGTGTCCGATTTGTGGCCGATGTGGTGGCATGTTTCACGAAAAAAAAAACACCCTACAAACATTTAAAAGGTTGACCTTGTTGCAGCAATAAATCTTGCACCGCACAGACAGCATTTTGGCAGCGATCCGATGGGGAAAATTGAAAAATAAACAGAACCAGCCAAAAGTTCCCAGTGGGATGCAGGCAACGAAACGCAACAATCTTTCTGGGGGTTCTTTATTCCGGGTTTGGCAAAATAAGCACAGGAAGAAAATGGGAATATTTAGCTCAAAACCACTCAATGCCACGCGTGGGGAAAATCGGGGTTAGATGGTTCTGTTTCCTTCACTTTCAATATTAGTTCTTATGATGATGTGTGTGCGTATATAGTGCGTTTTTTTAAATTGTACATAAAATGAACATGGATTATTAACACATTTGGTGTCCATTAATTTCTCTATCCAAATTTGCAAAGAAAGTAGGAAGAAACAAATATTTTTATAGATCAATATTGCCCTGTTTGTCTGGTAAAGCTTGTAAACGGTACAATGATTGTAAATGTTTTTGTGGTAGTTTTAAATACTACACTCATAATTTAACGGTCTAATTTAATTGTCTTATTTGATAAAAACTTTTAGAGCTGTTCAAAACTAACACAGGTGTCGTACGACAAAAACATATAATATAATTATTTTTAGCAAAGAAATACTTTTTATTTATCTCAGGAGGCTTAGGTTTATTAGGCTTATTTACACTAAGGAGCTTTTTCTCTTAATTTCGTGTCGAATATGCAGACGAATATTTTATTCTCAGTGCGAAAGAGCGTCACCCATACTTTGGGTGACGCAGGCTCCTGAAAACATTTCGCGTCACCCATACATTGGGTGACGTAGTACGAAAAGTGTTAAAGAGGCAACTCAGTTGGAAATGGTTTTTAAAAAAACTTACACCAATATGATTTGCACACACACAACATAATTCCTCAGCAAACGCCAAGATTTGTTGGCTAATTTTGGTCCAGGCTATGCCGTGAGGCGGCCGTACACAAAACACCATACAAAGAAAGCATATTTGCCGGTTATCTGGTGCTGCGTTTTATGCAAACAGTGGAAGATGAAGGGACGAAAAACGAACGGCGAATGATAAAAGCATCAGAACCACGTACCTTGCACTACGACCGCGAACCAAGTAAGTGCCTGCTCCAAATGACTCCGTTACGCCTTCTCGCAAAACACCGATAACAATGAATTACCATAAGCACGAGCACGAGCCACAGACGTTCCGTGGGCGGTTGGGGAGTGGTGGTGCTGGTACCAGGGACCACCAATCCACACGGGCGGGTGAATCTTCGCGTGGCGTCGCTAGGCAAAAGGGATTCAGGCGGGTTGGCTATAATTCATTTATATGCAGAATAGTCCCAACTGTTATTTCTTTTCGTACTTTTATGCATATCAATGCTACCATTTACGCCTGTGTTGAATTGTGTTGTCTCTCGGTGTGTGTATGGTGGTGTGTTTTCTTTTTCTTCTCTCCAATTTTCCTCCCAGCAACATTTGCTTCCACTTTCACACGCGGCCAAGGTACAAACCTTGGTGATGGTTTTCAATTTCTGATACTCTGCACCTCCGCCGTTCATCGGGAGAAACGCTTGATTGTATAATGATCTTCCAGACCATCGCTTAGCGCACACTGCTGCTGGTGGTATGCGGGCGCGTTTTCCGGATTCTCAATTTAAATTTCTATCCGGCATGTGGAAGAAGCTCCCAGCTTCCAGGTTTTTGTCCAGTCAGACCCAATAGATAACACAAACGATCTCAATCCCGGGCCGTGGTATTGCGGGTGGCTTCTTTTTTTTCTAGTTCGGTTGGTCCTTCCCAAAAAGCATTCCGTAGATCGATCTAGATTGGCTTTGCGAGTCCGAACTGTGTGTGTGTGTGTGTATTCAGGGCCAGAATCCGGAAGCGATTTTGCCCGGCTGCCTTCGATTTCAATTAGGATAATTCCAGTTTCAGGGCACGTCCCTTGGTTAATATAGTGTGCGGTGTGGTGTCGTAAGCGCGCTAACTTATTTTTTGGCAGCTACTTTTTGCCGTATTTACTTCCCGGGGTTTGCAGTGCCGTTTGAATCGTGGCGTAGTACACATAAATTTCAAAAATGCATTAGCCGAGCAACGATCATAACGGGGATGGGATGCCTGACCACTGCATCTTTGTAACGAGTGTTTTCATTTCGATGTTCTTCGATAAATATTTGTTGTTTTTTCTTGCCATCTTTCTTTCATCTAATCGGCGCTTTGTTTCGCTCTTGTATGGTCAGCTTCAAACATCCAAAAAGAATTTAAACGCACGGATAAAAAAACAGAACCTTTTAATAGCACCTTCTCGCGTTGCAAAACTTTAGCTTTGAGAACAAAATACTTCTTAGTTTCATTCTTTCGCTTATTGTCTTCGTTACCATCGTAATCATCGAGTCATTCGAGACTATCAAATAGCCTGCGGTGATCCAACAAGAGACCGGTTGAAGTGTTTTTTTCTTTAGTACGCGAAGCATTGTTATGTTTTATCATTCTAGAATAACACTGTATGGGGGGGTTTTTTTTAATGTCACTTGTTCAGCCAAGATATTCATCCAGATAATAAGGTTGTGTAAAGTTAATTTTATACAGATACAGGCAGTACAAGCTTCCAATTAAATGATGGTTTGATTGAAATGCATCTTTTATGAGGTGAAGAGAAGGAAGCTAAACGAACGTCTTCTTTGTCCACTTGATAGCATTATTGTGCTAAGAATGGAAGAAAAAAGGTCAGTGATGTAATATTGTATCTTGGACATAATAAACGAACCATGTGTCTTTCTGGTTGAGCTGTCTGCATTCGAGGCAGACGTTATGCAGTCGTGTGCAGTTGCTTGTTGATGGATCGGTTCGTTACGGCCGCATCACAGGATAATATTCATAACAAACCTTGGAACCTTACACTTGCTTAACTCAGCATTGTTAATTCAGCAAATGTTAGAACCAACATGATTTGTGTCGCTGCAGTTTTTTCATATGTTTCTTATGTTGTTAAACCTTCATTATTTTTTTACTTGATTTATTGATGTACAAAGAGACATATGTAATTATTTCATACAGTTTAGTTTAGTGCGTTGATTTTCTTGTTTTCGTAACGTCAATTGACTTAAGTCCTCAGGAATATGATAGAAATTACAAATCTATTAATTACTGTTAAATAATAAAGTTACAACCCAATTGATATTCATAATTACTTAAAGACAAATGAGCCATTTGTTAAAATTTACGTTTAAAACAGTTTTGTACCCCATTTACTCGACCTTGTCAAACATTTTGAATAAATTGATGACTTATTGTAAATGGGGATAAAAAAATTTAATCCTAAAATTTGTGTTTTAGGTAAGTAAAAAATCTGAAAGTTGAAAAATCTTCGAGAGTTTCTCTTCTTTTTTAAACCTTTGTTTAAAACGTCTTACTATACATTTTTCGTTTAGTGACGATGCACATAAAATAATGTATTTTTACCGTAGTATTTTATGCTTAGAGATTCGAGAATGTTTGGCGAAACATTGAAATCAATATGATGATAAGTATGAAAGTTACAATCCAAACAGTAGACTCATCCTCTTGCTGCGATCGAAATCTAAAACTACGAACCTAGTAACTTATGTAGTTGTTCTTTTAAAAACCAACAAACTTTTGGGTGTATATCTTCCATCGATAGAATTTTTTACTAAGGTTTGTTTAAAATGATAGTTAATACTACATTAAAGACATAGGGTAAATTGAGCAACATATTCCAAAGCGGGAATTTAAATAGGGGCCCTTAGTTCGCTGCCTGTTGCCTCTGCTGTCAACGTTGTAATCGATATTTGGGTTATTTTTTTTATCAAAGAACTCATCTTTTTTGCTACAATAGTATATTCTTTTTCGGTCTTTAGTGTATAAAATAAATGCAAATCCATCGAAATTCGACAATCAAATACAGTCAGCACTTGAAAGGCATAGAAGAAAAAAACAATAGAAAGGAATCACAGTGACAAACCGTCTAGAAGAGATCTTATTTCTAGAGTCACGCTTCAGTCTTCCAAGAATTTAGACGGGTAAACGGGTAAAAAAATCCCCTTTTGCGTAGCTTGCTGTGGCGATGTTTCACACTTGTTATCGTTGTATGGTACAGATGTGCGGATTTCAATGCGCAAAAATTGCGCATACGCGCCGGAAGTGTACCAAATGTAACCGGTTATCAAAGACCCTAGGTTAGCATGAACCGTACGTCCATGTCTAGTCCATGTAGTGTATGTTTCGTTTTATCTTTAAATAGTGAGATTTCTGTGAAGACCAGCAGAGTGTGCCAGGCGGGATATATATACGTGAAAGATTTTGTGCTGATCTTCATTAGTTTCTTGCAAGTGGAAGAAAGTGCACAACATCGTTGCGGTTGCGCTGTACGGAATAACGATGCTTACTCGCGCGTTTGCCGTAGTGTTGTGTTTGAACGCTGTATTTACGTTTGCGGTAGTGTCTGGCAGTAATGACACTAACAGCAGTACGCCCAAACCACCGACGGAAACTAGCTCTACCGGGTATGGGTTTGAGATGATCATGGCAAAGCTGGACTATCTCCAGTACAAACTGCTCGAGATGGACTTCGTGATGAAGGAGCACAGTGAGGGAATCGAGCAGAACCAGGGCCACCTCGAGAAAGTGTTTGCCAGCATGCTATGGGCGATCAGTCGTTTGGATCAAGCGGTCGGCAACAATCTCACGGCGCTGCAGGCACAATCGTGGAAGATTCTTTCCCGCCAGACCGTGTGTGCTAATCATGAGCAGATGCGAAGCGAAATCTTTAGCCTCGCTCCGAAGCAAGGTCTGTCCGCTGGCGCACGCTCACTGTTCGATCTGCAGGGCATGCGGCACAAAGGTCCGTTCGAGTCGTGCAAAGACGAACCGACCAAGATGTCCGGCAAGTATCTGATCCGACCGACGACCGATACGGAACCGTTCCCGGTGTTTTGCGAGCAGACCAAGTTCGGTGGTGGATGGTTGGTGATACAGCATCGCTTTAAAGGGTCGCTCGATTTCTACCGCAACTGGACGGAGTACCGGGACGGGTTCGGTAGCATCGATCAGGAGTTTTGGATCGGGCTGGAGCGTTTGCATCAGCTAACGTCGGTCAAACCGTACCAGCTGCTGATCGAGGTGGAAGACTTTGCCGGGGACTATCGGTACGCGCGGTACAAGGAGTTTGAGATTGGCAGTGAGGTGGAACAGTACAGCTTGAAGAAGCTGGGTGCGTACAGTGGCACGGGTGGTGACTCGCTGACGTATCATAAGGGTTTCAAGTTCACGACCATGGACCGTGATAACGACCCTTCAACATCGAACTGTGCCGTTACATGCGAGGGTGCCTGGTGGTTCAACAATTGTCACCATTCCAATCTGAACGGACGCTTCATGAACGCGGTGGATGTGAAATCGATTTCGTGGTATCATTTTAAGAGCTCTCACCAAGGTATGGCTTACTCCAGAATGATGATCCGCGAGGTTTAGGATTTGTGTTTTTTGAAATAAAATGGATAAACATAATATCGGGATCTTTTGTTTTGAAAAGATTGAATATTACCGAAAATAGTAACAAGAAATGGAAAAAATCCCACAGTGCATTTAATTAGTATAAAGAAATCTGTAACTATGTGCTTAATTAATCTTTTCATAAGTGTGATCCATATGAAATTGGTATGTTCTTTCAAATTATGAATCTTTTGGGATATATTTCCAAATCTTGCAGGGCAGCGCTCTTTAGAAGAAGTTTAGAAACAAAATATGTAAGTAATGTCAGTGTCCCGAGTCTGATTCAAATACAGCAAAATAGACCATGTTCATTTGTTTAAAAAGCCAAATTTATCAACAATATAAAATTTTAATTCTTTAGAGAATACAGTGATTAATGGAACTTCATAAATACGAAACAATGTAATTTATTCGGTTTTAAGATAAATTCAGATTCGAAAATGTGAACAATTATCACTCTTACTACAATAAAAACTATGCCTCAATTAAGTTTAAGCCCTTTTAAGGGCTTTTCACATATTTTTTTACAGCTTTTCTAGTTTTTTAGAAACAATGAATGATTAAAGTCCACCAACCATACATGTTTTGCTGTTTCTTATATAAAACTGTGAACATAACTACAACATCATTATTTGGCTTCGAAGAGAAGCTTTCACTTAAGCTTTTTGGCCACGGAAATTGCTTAATTGTGAAAAGTAAACATGATTAAACAATGATTCTTATCAAAACCGATATCAGGCATGGGTAATGTTTTTCATTAACTCTAAACGCACATTTCACTCGACAAAGCATGGGAGCCTTCGAGGCAATCTTCGAGAGAAAAGTAATTTACGCTTAAAAACACAATTATTCCCATGCAAAGGCAACCAACCGAAACCAAATCCCGAACGAACACAATCCGTCTCATCTCGGCGCTCGGATGAAAGAATTCCCATTTCCGATAATCTGCGCTAATGGCATTCACGGTTGCCTCCGGATTGCTGCGTCAATTGGGATATGATCGAAGTGGGCCGCAGACCCAAAGACACCAAAGACTGTCGGGTTTATAGAGACGCGATAAATAAGATAAAAAGCGATTTGTTTTACGTCTTTGGTCACATCAGGCATTTGGGGTGGATTACGGAACTGATCAATTTTAAATATATTGCTGCATTACCGCGGTAGAGTGTAAAATGTTTTCCTCGCGCCGTTAGCGTGTGGCGAGGTGGAAAAATTGTACTAATAGATTTATTTTAACGTTTTTTTTCACTTCTTCTAATCGAAGTAGCCAATTTTGTTCATTGAAAAAAAAAAAAAATGTTACCCATTTCATGAACTGTCCTGGTTGAAGTTGGCAATAAACGATAAAGTGTTGAGGTTAGATTGCTGGGTTGCTTGTTTCCGGGAGCTAGGAATGGAACAGAACGGTTGTCCATTTATTTTGAGCTATGGAAGCGGCAAAAAAAAACCTTCCACCCGTACATAGGAAAACATAGGGAGATCTTTTATGAAACCGTTCGGACATGAGTCTTTCATTTTCTGAAATTACCAAACTCACCGACCAGAGCGAAAGTGAACAGAAAGTTTGTCCTATCAACTGGAATGGTTGATTTGATTCACTCGCTCTCGCTCGCTCTCTTGCGTTTATTTCATTTTTCTGCTTTCGGCAAACCGCTTCAACGATCACCGACATTGATGCACGAATTGAAAACTCCAACCATGTCACCATGTTGCCGGGTGGAAAATTACGGAAGTGAGTTGTACAATGTTTGAATTAAATTACAAATCGGTATTGAAAAGTAGTTCCACCCCGTTTGGTTGGACGCCATCGAAGCCGAAGTGGTGGACCCCGAAGTTTCCGAAACCCCTGTGTAAAAGGGGAAAAGAGAAAAGTTCCGACAAAAGTTTTCATATTGTAGAAGCGAGTTAGACATTTTCTGCTTCACCTGGCGTCTGGTGCAAACCGGAGAAGCGCTCGGAATGGTAGGAATGGTTCTTTATGGTGTAAAATGGTAGTTTTCCGTTTCATCGGAGCCAATGAAAAAGGTGGTGTGCCCTCGATGCCGGAAGCAGATATATATGTGTGTGTGTGTGTTTTTGTATGGGAATGTTCGCGTTTCGGGCAGTAGAACATGTTAAATAAAAGGTGGTCAAATGCATTAACTGAATGTTTTATGCTGTTCCTTTGGAAACATTTGTCGGGCGATTGCTGACGAATGGGTTTTTTTTTGTGCACATATTGTGTCTTTTCTTCATTTTTTTTTTGGTTCAATAAGTCATCATACATTTATGGAGAGCTTCCATTGCTCATTGCTACATGTAGGCAGGTTTCGAACGACCATGTCACTTACATGGAACAGAAGGCAGGTTCGATTCAATTAAGTTCCGTAGCTATTAATAATCCTCCAACATGTCTCTGTAAAATGTGTAATTCACGGAAAGACTCATTCTCATGTTGCAAACTGTTTGAATTGTCATAAAAAAAATTATTGCACTTAAGCAATGCGACATACAAAAAAAAAACGTAAAGAAATAAAATTAATCCCATTCAATAATAGTTACAGGAACACATTACAGATTGGGCACCTTTTTGCGTACTCGAGTGAAACACGGTTACGCCGAGTGAACGTGCTTCTCCAACGGGCACGGCAATCGTTTTGAAACGCATTAACACGGATTACGCATCAAAGCAATGGCGTGTTAAGCTTTCAAAAAATGTGATTTTTATTTTGATTGATATCGTTTCGCGCAAAAGTGCTGATAGAATTTTGGTGGAAATTCATACGATACGAGCTGATGGGGCCTGCTAATCTCACCTCTGGTGGGCTTGGAGTGGAGAAAAAAGAAACACACACACCTCGCGTCTGACGCAGGGATTGTGTGGGGCGTTTTGGTGTCAAAGAAAAAAGTTTGAAAGAAAGGTGAAAAAGTTGGTTTTAGAACGAAACCAGGTGGCACCGACACGTGTACGTACAAACAAGTTATTCATGTACGGTAACGCGTATGGAGAGCATTTAATCAAACGCCGCCATGACGGGCCTGTCATGGGATATGGTTTTGAAAAGGCTGTACACCGGCTTAGCAGATGTGGTTTTGTTTGAGAAATAGATTCTTCGAATGGGCATATTTGCGCGTTTGGAAGATGTGTGAAATGTTTCGTTAAACTTGATCGAGTTTATTTTCTTTAGCTTGCTATTTTTATTCCCATTCATTTACGAAAGGAGATTTTATTGCATTTATCTAATTTGGTTTTCCAAATAGTGTTTTTTTTGTATTTACTTTCCTTACTCTTTATCAACACACCCAACGAAAATGTTTTGTGTAAGTAAAAAAAAAATGGCATCGGCTGCTTGCCCGTAACATACATTCAAAGTGCACCATTTGACCGTCACCATTTGTGAAACGGGTTGAAAAAAAAAAGCGACACAGTTGGGAAAAATAACACCGACATGAAAAAGGATGACCCGACCACAAAAGACAAATACAACGTACAACCAAAACACACACACAAGAGTGAATGGTAGGTGAAGAGTGGTGCTTTGCGGGAGTGAAATATAAACCTTTGCCGTTGCTTTTGTTTTATTCTATTTGAAGTGGTACTTTTTTCTTTCACAATTTATTTGTTTCAATTACGATTAAGTACGAAGGTTGTGCTTTGTGGTTTTTTTTTACCATTAGCTTGGTGTGAAATTTCTGGGAAAACGGGGGAAAGGTATGGTTAATTTTGTGAAATAGAATTAAAATTTGAACTTTTTGTATGGTTTATGGTTTTTGTAATGTTTTGTGACGTTTTCCCTTAAAATAAAACTGTTGCCGAGTTGTGTAAGAAAAGAAAAAGCTGAAAACTGGTTAGAACTTTCAAAATAGTTAAAACAAGTTATTATTATATAGTATTAAACAATATGATACGTCAATGCTACAACGACCATCTAGTCTGGTACTTTGTATGGAACAGAATTCTAAAATTGGAATAATTTTTCGGTGAAAAATTTTTCGATCAGCACCGTTTTGACTTGCCGCAGATGTGCTCTTATCCTCTCATAATCTAGCAATATCATCAACCAATCTATTATCCCGGACATTTTTAAAGCCGTATCTATCTCAGTTTGGGAACGACTACCACGACTTCCACCAAGATGTGGAAAATACCAGATTTGAAAATTGAGCTTTTCGAACAGTTTATGAGAAAATATTTGATTGAGAAAAGGTTAACATGTGCACAGAATTAAGTCATTAACTCATTGCACAGGTTTAACATATTGAAATTGGTTTGTCCGTCAAACAATCGAACAAATATAAAGCTGTGAATCGATACTAAGTTGTTTAATTTTTAATATTTCATATGATACTTTGAGAAATAATTGAGAAGTTTATGACAACTTGTGTTTATTGTTAATGTACTTGTAATTTTGATTTTATCGTTTAAGGTTGGTTGTCAGAAACATTTCAATGCATATCAATATTTCTTTTATAAACTACACCATATTTCACATCACAATCCTTTCCAGCCTTCTTTGCAAGAACATTTCCCGGTGCGAATAGCTTATTGCGAAATTCGACCAAATACATCAATCTTTTATTTGGCTTTGATCGACAGCGATTTCCTGGTAAGAGATTTCCGTTTTTCATACCACTACACGTCTGTGTAATCGACTGAACACCTACGGGAGACTCGTCGTCTCAGACACGCGTTCCACTCCAACGTCTTAAGCATCCGGACCGTCCCGAGCATTTACCGTATGGTTGCGGCCAAAACGAAGCGAATGTCAAAAAGAAATTCCACTGCTACTGCACGCGATACAGTACATCGGAAAGGAATTTTCCACCATTTCCATCGGTGGGTGTCAGCATTACGCTGCCACGCCACTGGGAATGGTTGTTGTGGGGCTCATCATTATGGTTTGCGGGCGCTCGGCATCACTGGCGCGTTCTAGTTTGGCAGATAGAGCAACCACCAACCGGGAAAGGAAGTTTCGCTTTCCACCCATTTCGGGCTGACACTGATAAATGTTGTGTACCTTCAGCTGGTGGGTTATTTTTGTGGGCCAGCTTGGATATGACCCGTGATGCTGGAAAGCTCGATTGGCGGAGGTCTGTTTAAACCCCTTTTCGAGCTGGTAACATTCGTGTCATTAAAACCTGCTTGTGTTAACGATGATGGTGGATATGTTGGCGGTTATGTTGCTAGTAGAAGAGGGAGAGTAGAATAAGTTAATACAAATTGCTGAAGTAATTATACGTATTGTAATACAATTTAGGCAAGTAGTAAGAGGCTTTCTTGTTCCCAAAACATGTAAGAGATCACCCTAACAGTTCCTGTTCATCTCACGAAAATAAGCATTATGTTAATCTTCTTTTCTCCTATCTCCATCGTGGGCCATTACATCGCCATTTGTTGCCGAACTGTATGCACGTATTCCCACACCACACAATTCCACCGTGCCAACATCAAGATGCAACAGATCCGTATCTTTAGAACGCATCTTCCATTAGCAAAATTGAACGTCTAATGGTATTCCGTTCAAGCCGATGGATTCATCCAGTTCGGAGATTTGGCAAACCTGAACCGCCACGATCGTATGACGACCGTGTCGAAGGTAGGATTTTTCGTTAATTGAGAATAAATTTGTGTGTAATTTGATTGCAGGTTTTTTTGGAGGGGTTTAATTATTCAAAGTAAATGGTGCGATGGGAAGACACGTGAACGGAGCACGTGCGATGACTACACAAATGAGTGCCGTTGCGTGATCGTGGTGATAGTGGTGTGGCGGTGTGCTGATCGTTGGTACAACGATTATGAGTTACTTTACATGGAGCAGTAGTGTATGGTGGAAATAAAAATGAACGAAAATGAAGAATTGTCCTACACGTGTAAGACAAATCTACAAGATGTTCAGGACTCATGCTTTAAAGCTTTTATTCTAATTAATATGTTAAATAATAGAAGATATCAACGTCCTCTAACAAATATTGTTATTTATTTTCTGTATACGTAAGTAGTATTTATGGGTGAATATGATTCAGATTCATTAATCGAAATGAATCTTTAAGGCAATCTTATGGCTTTGAAGATGCAATCGGAAATCAATTGTTTTGTTCAGGTTCAGAAATCTCTACTTATTTATCGTGTATGATTTTATGTTGTCTGTTTTGAATCTTTCCAGAAGAGTTTCTTAAATCGTTAAGGCTATATGAATCCTTGAAGATACCTGATTTCATGCACAACTGATATTTCATATTGGTTTATTTAATGCTATTTTATTAAATGATATGTAAAAATCCATTAGGTAGCTTAAATTTAAAGTTATGTAAATGCTAGAAGTTTCATAAATTTAAATAAAAAAACGATTGATTCTCCACAGATTTGTAAAGCAAACGAGTAGTAAATATATACATGCCGCAATTGTAATCAAACCCGATACTGCTAGACAGTTGCTGTTTGACAGTTCTGAGAGGTTTCGCAATGCATTTCCTTCAAACAGTGAAGCAGTGAACAGTGTACCATAATACTGTCTAGTTTGATGCAGACACTCCAATAAACCCATCAGACGTAAATCTGCTTCCCTGCTACATCGTCCCACCCACGGTTCTAATTCGACAGACGTGGCAATGGCCACCGTTTGATTGTGTAGGCCGCGGATGTGACGAGACCATGATAAAATCCCGCATAAAGCATTAGTTCTACGTACCGTGCTGGTTCGGAGTGCCGATTACCAGTGCCATCCTGCGTCGGATCGATTTAAGCCGATTAGGGAGGCTTTATGTTGTGTTACGTGTGTGAGTGTTTGGGTGGGTTCGGTTTGTTCCTTTACAAGGCAGTTTCCGCAGCTTCTGTCCCGCGGGATGTACACGATTAATCGATGGTCGATGGGTTGTCGTCACGTGCGTGAGAATTGGACCATCATGGAAACTAACTCAAAACACGGGCATCGAATCGAAGCGCACGATGATGAAAATCGAAAGTTCTGCAACAAGCGGTTTGTGCAAAAACTGGGTTGTGTTGGGAATGTTATTCCAACATTCGAATAGTCCATTAAAGGCAACTACACTTTGATTGATTTCATATTGTAAAGAAATAGAGTAAATGGCAAATGTATAAAAGAAATAGAAAATAAATGAATTTAGCTGAAACAAGATGCCCGTAATAGTAGCAAATACTGTTTGTAACATATTCGTACTATCTTTGCTGAGGAATGTTTTAGGATATCAGAAAAAATTATGAAGAGTGCTTCATATGATTACGTACACTTTCCTATAGTTCGCTTAATATTGAAATACATCCCAATTAAGTCTTACAAAAACTAGTTTTTTATAAGATACAAATAGTTTTTATGTACCTTCGAATCAAATTTGTGAATTTTGATTTTTCACATAAGTTTTCATCCCAAGGTGTAAATTGTATAATTTTTGTCTTAATGATATGTAAATATAAATAGAAGTTCACACAGAAATAAAGCAAAATTGACATTTATACTATGTCAAACGATTTACATTACTTTTATCAAATTTAACAGTCTTATCTACTTTTTAAAGTAACCTATTGTTATTATTAGAAACTAGTGTTGATATAATTAATTGACGTAATATGGTGGAAATATCGTCATTTTCAAGTACATTAATAATTGAAAAAAAAACATTCAAAATCTACATTAAACCACTGTGTTTATAAAGCAATAATTTTTAAAATGGTTTATTAAGGTACACACGTATTTGCTTTTATTTATTGATCAGTCCAAGCAAATGCTCGTATTTGGTTTACATTGATCATGATCTTACCTAATACAAACCTTGCTGTGTATTTGTTCAAACCAACTTGGGTGCCTTGCGGAGCTGAAATTGGAAGTTGAAACACACATAACTCTTCGTAATATGTTGCGCAAATATTATGTTCCGTTTGCTGGCTATCTCGTATCATACCGGGCCAACACCAGCTGCGGCTGGTTGACAAATTAAATGTAGATTAAACGTACCGATTCTTTCGTACGCCCTCCAGAGCAAATGCTTGCACTACCCGGTACCGGTGAATTCCTTTCCGTTTAGATTGTTTAAAGACCTGTGGTGTGTGGAATGTGTGCTCCACGTTTTGCACGGAGGTGTAACATTGCTCGCATTGCAACCGCATGAAAGAGAAAGTCCTAGAAAGAGGGTTAGACAGGCAGCGCAAGAGAGAGAGAGAGCGAGAGATAGTTGGAGCGTAGGTAAAAAAGCCGAAATTAAAAATACTCTCACGACGGTGGAAAGTTATAATCGGCTATAATCCTTTATCCGGAAGCCATAATTTCAAGCAGCATCCGGTAGCGGAACGTTTCCTTAAAAGCGGTTCGCCCAAACGCCGGTGTGGCATTTCGGTTCAAATGAGCACCAACAGCACCAGCGTCGGTAGTGCTTTCTCCACACACCATCGGCTGTGGTTGTTCCACGAACGAGTCCCAAACGACAGCGTTAGTGCAAAATTATGATAGAAACCTTAGGTGAGAAGACGGGGGTGCCCCGGTAGATGCATGTCTCGGGTGGCCGGGTGGTGATACGAGTGTTTAATTTTGTACCCAGTGGCAAAAACACTGACGACGACATCAACAAACGGCGATGAGTCGTCGGTGTGCCCGTTCCCAAAGCGTACTGTTAATGCTCTCCCGGTGTACGACACCGGCGAGGAGTGTATTGGTTCTAGTGGCACTGCATCTACTACGCAGACATCACATGGTACTTTGTTACAACCACAGTGCAGTCCTGTAGTGAAGGGTAGTACAAAGAGCGAAGAAAAAAAAAGGAATTCCCTTCATATCCGACTCATTCGAGGCACAGCAAGAACCTTTTCCCTTCTCCTTAAGCTGCTCCATGTGCAAAAGGCGTGTTATTGGTGCAAATGGGTGAGTGCAAAATAAGGCCCCCGGTGCAGTCGGCAAATGAGTGGATAAGATCGGTCCGGAACGGCACACCAACTGGTAGGGCAGTAATTGTGCATAAGTTTGTATGGCATAATTTGCATGTGGCTTTTTTCAGGGCCACAGGAACTGCCTCACCGAAAACGGAACGTTTGCATTCGGCAGATTCGTCAGAATGTAAGACAAAAACAAGGAAGGGTAACTGGTTAGTCGTTGCACTGGAGCACAGTATGATTTTTGGGTTTGAGTTCCGAGGTGTATAACAAACGATTCCATCTGTTTTTACTGTTTCCTGGTGTGCGCTCTGCAGGGGGATTTTTACTGAAATTGAATGTTTCACTGAGATGCAACCCTGGTTAGATTGCAATAGTGTAATGCACCTTGTAAATGATTCATAACAGAAGGAAATATTCTGTTTAACAAAGATTTTCACACATATGTCCTTCATATATTTACATACGTTATTTCACGATTGTGTTTACTTTGAAAACTTTCAAATACTGATTGGCTGAAAGATATGTTAACTGTGTATTGAATGAAATATATCGGTGTCGAACGCCACCTGGCCGGAATCAGAAGGTTAGTATTTGGTTTAGCTTTTCAGTGGCTTTATCGTAACTCGACTGTCCAAGTATTTTGGTCTCGGAATTATTAGGACAGCTCCTTGACATTTGTGCATGGTCCAATAAAGTTCATTCGGTTACATCTCGGCAACTTGTTGATGGGTTGGAATTTTTTGGCATAATTTTTATCTCCATCTTCTACAATGGTTTTTTTGGCATATCTGCGTATCCGTATATAGAGGAGAGATTATTTACCTTTCGTTGATCGTCAAATGTCGCGATTGTGAAATAGTTGACGATAAACGAAAAGTTTTCGGTGATCTCTTTAAACGAGGACGCACCTACCGTCTATTAAGTTTCGTCCTCCGTTAAGCCTCTTTAATCACTTGTTGCACTTTGAAGGTCAGGTCTGCTCTCGAGGAGGCTAGTTCTAGAAAAGAAACTGTATTATTAGTATCATGTATACTTATATACATCAACATCATCGTTACTTCCAATGAGAGAAGAGTGTACCGTATGAACGAAGTTGTTTGCAACAAATTGTTAAAAATGTACTGCTAACATTATGGAATTTTGTCTATTTCGACCGGGTTAGCAGCAATGCATAGCGACGAACGAGTATAGCAACAAGTCATTTAGCAATTAAAAAAAATCAACTTTCAAACGGATTTAACTACACCTGAACCCTGCGATATAACCTTTATAGCCGGCTTCAATATTTAAAGCCAATGCCAAGCAAATGGCACAGCACAATATTAACACCATCGTGATGGAAAACAAATAAAAATCTCCAAAATTACTTGCTGTTGCGAAGAGTTTCACGCAAAAATGTACAAAAGAATGAAAACAAACACCATGCGCTACAGTCAGCCGGCTGGCGCTATTTGGCTCATTAATTAATTACGATTCCTTACATGATTGCCTGGGGCGACAGCTACGCAAGGGTTCGGGTTCAGGCCCATCGCCTTGAAACCTTGAATATGCTTGACTGTATTTTGTTTTAACGTTGCTTTTGGGCTTCGGCTCATTTCGTCGTCGAATTTACTACTTCTGCCTTTTTACCGATTCTGCTCACGAAACGGGCTTTGCTTTTTGTCTTTGTTGCAGGCTCGTGTGTTGTTCGCTCTCGCCACCTTTTGGTTGTTTTGTTCGCCTTCCGCAACTTTAATAGGCTATTTCGGTTGGATTGGTGGTTTCCTTTCAATGCCATTTTGCTGGAAATATTACAGCCAATCATTTTTTTGCGATGGAATGTTCCTATAAGCACATTCCCATTCTGGAAATGAACGGCTGCGGGATGAGCTATGTTCTTTTTAATTCAAACCCATTAGCCATGGAACATTTCTCCGAACAATTGCTTTATTGATAGCTGACCTTTTTCTTCCGGATAGAACCGTTTCGGTAGGAAATCGAAAATAATACGTCAGCATAAATTTAGAGTGATTTTGGGAAAGATTGAAGATGACATATAATTAATGCTCTCGTCAGCAGGAGAGCAACGGATTGGTGGCAATCATAGTTCAAAAACATGGACCAAATGTTAAGATAAATTTCGTTTAAAGATAAATTTAACGTCCTCTGGTATATTGTTTTAATAACGAATTGAAATGTCTCTCGTAACGAGTCGACCATAAGTCTTTAAAAGGATTTAACCTTTTTATCCAGCAATATGGATCGCTTGAATTGGCTGTTAAGTATGGCCGACATTGTTACTAAAGCTTACTCTCTCGATTACCCTCGCCGTTAACGCTTTTCCCCCTTCACTGTAGTAACATTGTTAACCGGTTCAATAGGTTTTGGATGTTGTGTTTCTTTATTATTGTAACCTACTGCCCACAGCAGGTTCCCCTAGCTCAACCGTATACACAGACCTGATGTTTTCCACAAATGTTCCCCAGGACACAAATAATAATCGTAAAAATTGATGCACTCTTCAGTTTTATGAAAAGCTTTCCGTTTTCAATTGCAGTGGTGCCTGATTTGCTACCAAAAATCCCCTTTGTGAAGAAATAAAAAAAGGAAAGCGGCTAAATGCACCCTTAGGAGCGGGTTGAAAATACGTGGATTCATTTCGTACGCTGGAACTACCAAGTGTTTTACGCATTTTATTTTGTTGATGATTATATTAAAATAATTATTGAATAACTGAAATCAGTTTAAATTTTCTTTATTTATATTTCCTAACTTGAGCAAATGTTTTTCACCCTAAAACGAATGCCCCTAATCGCCTTGCACATATTCTTGCATGAGTGTTAATTGTTTGTTATTTCTCATTCTTAACTTTTCTAAGTACATGATTAACTCGCATTTTTTGTAAAAAATCCCGTGTTGTAATTTGTACTTGGGTAAGTAAATTAAAAATGATAAAATTGTTATTATTTTCATTGAAATTTTAACATTTGTTCTGCGTTTAAGTTAATGTTTTCTGTTTTGAAATAATTTCGGACATGTGTGCGTTGAAGAATACTGTCTTATAATTTGTAAAGCAACCAATAAAGTAATAAGTAATGTCACATAACTTTTCTGTAGACAATATTTTTATGGATTTAATGACAAGTAACGCAATTTTACTAAACGTATCAAGCGGTGTTCCGACGATTTCTGAGAAAAAAAAACTCTTATGAAAAGCATTACCATTGTATGACAACAACAACAAGTATGGATACGCACCTTCCCACCAGAGGTTTCATGTTGTACGGATGCATTGCCGAAATTCCACGGAAATGTTTCATTCACTCACATTAGCCACTAACAATTCATCAAAAAGAACTTAGTGTTGTGGGCGATAGTGAACAGAGCCGTTAATAATCATACGTGGGAAATCATATCATGCTTGTTAGGCTTTTGATAACTCCATGATTTTAACCAGAATATGCAGAAGATTTTTTCCAGGAAATAATGACGGATCGGATGAACGGTGCTTGTTAGATACTGATTGGATTCATTAAGTTTAAAAACTGCTAGGCGTCTCCATCGACTTACTTAACTGACGACAATTCGAAGAAAGGTTGTATGATCGTTCATTCCAGTTCTTTTTTGGCCCCGATGTGATTCGACTAGCATTGTGCTAAATGATGGTTTTTTGAGAACACACATTTAAATGGATCCAGCTGCATTTTACTGTTTTACTGTTCCTTTCTCGGTGGACAATGGCTGATCCTAGAGATGAAGGATAAAGGGGCTTTAAGTGACCACCTATTGCGCCTTTCGTTCCAAACAAGTGCCACCAACTGCCAAATCTGATGTACTAATAAAAGCTGTCAAATATTTAAACACTAGCAGCATAAATTAGATGATCATTTTTATCCGAATCGGAAACGGAAACGATTAATAGGTACCTTTCACCCGAACTTAATCGCTGGCTTGAAAGAAACGCTGAATCACAGAATCGTTTTCTTTAGTGGTTTTTTTTTTGTTGCGTTCCCGATAGCATCACCTATTGCAGCTATTATCGGATGCATAATTATTTGCTCCGGGTTTTCCCCACCACTTGAGCAACCGACTGTGGGGTGAGATTTTCTTTAGCCCATTCTACCATTAACAGCGAAAAGCACCTGCGATTACGAAGGTGGAAAAATAATCCACCTCCACATTCCAGAAACGGTGTTTAATTCATTCACAAATTGATCGAAAGCACGCAACTAATCAATTATTTTTCCGTTTCGTTTCCTCGTGGCAGAAGTTTGTCGGGTTACCGCCTTAAATCATTTAAGCTTCTGCATAGTTTCGATGTTTTTTTTCCGGGCACATTTTACCAGGCTAGCCTTTTTGACGCAATGTTTCATCAAATCGCGCTTTGATGTAAGATGGTAGTAGATTAGAAAGTTTTTCAACTTTGTTATGAGACCCAACCGCATAACTCTTACCGAATCAGTCGAGCAGCTTCTTGTGTAATGAGAGCTGAAAGCGTGTAGTTTGTTTGGGAAAAGTTTTCGTTGCGAGAACTTCCTTGTGTGGTTACTGTTGGATGTGTGTCAATAAATGATCGGAGAAATGCACGGCAAGTTAATTTATGCCTACTAATGTATCGTTACACATTCATGGCATCGTTTATTAGGAGGGTTTAAATGAGAATAATCGGTGGTATCGTATACCAGCGTGCACAGCAGGAGAGCGACCCTGATTCAAGATGTGAATGAATATCAGAATACCGTACACACGTTTAGAGTTCCAAATACCTAAGGTGAAGTTATTCTTGCACAAAATGGTAATTTCCTGCTGGATCTGCTAGACGATGGACGGTTTGTACCAGTTAATGTATGCCGTGTTTGTGTACATCGGTGGTCAGTCTGTTGGCTTTACTTTCAAGCTGGTGTGGCTTGTTTAACATATCTTCCTAGGACCAGGCGAGCGTTAATTTAATCCATCGTCACCACCTTTACTCATTCGTGCTGTAAAGTTTAACCATTAGTGATATACTGATATGGTCGATCACCAACAATAATACGCAGTTTGACACTTGGGGGTATGAAACTATAATGGAATTGAATTTAAGGTTACAATTTTCGAAATAACCACAATTCGTTCCAATAATCACCACAAGGCTTTTTAGTAGTAGGGTACATAAAGGTAATATTTATGGGATTTTAGGTTAATATGCGCTAACCGGGTGATATGATCTGCAATAGGGAAGCTCTGGACGTACCTTGCAACCACTAATTAAGTCGTGTCAAGTGAGGTGAAAATCAAACATGCCAACATTTCGGTCTTACGGTTCGCGACAATAAGCTGCCAGGCGAATTATTATAGCGTAACAGTGGCGGTGGATATTTGGTGGTAAATAGCGTGAAATGGCTGCCGGCAGGTTATGATTACCATCCTGGTGGTGTTGCTAATGGGTGAAATTGATGCAATTCAATCAAATGTGTTAATTATATGTGGATGTGAACAAAACGAGATAAAAAACTAATAACTGTTATATGATAGTCGACAAAGTAAAGGTGCTGTGTATTGTCAAGTTTGTATAGTTTTATAATTCACGTACGTACGTAGAAAGTACGATAAAATTTTCTCAAAAAACATTTTACGACATTGTTTTACTGATGCCTTTTAGGTATGGAGAACGAACAAAGTTGACTCTCCCTGATCGGATGTCTTCTTTTAACGAGTTTTACCGTCGAACTATTACTCGCTATTCATCGGTAAGTTATCCCCGGTTATGCCTTGTGGTTATATTGCTCATTGTTGTGGCAGTGTTGCCGGCAGCATCATTTCAATCCCTGGAGTGCAATCATCGGCCAAAACGATGTTCAATAGATATTTGATATGTTGAAAGGTAATTTAATCGATAAAATAATGCAGCATCCTAGTTTGTTCAATTGTTTTGTTTACCATGCGTATTTTTAATAAATAGTTGGTGTTAAAAAAAAAAAACAGAATTGCCACAAAAATTACAAATTTTTAAATCTATGAAATATACAATCGAAATTACAAAAAGGTATTATCACTACTTCCCATTGCGTATTAATTAGTGGCAAATCCCGCGATAGATAGAATTGATTTTAATCCGCTCATTAATTTGATGGTGGAAAACTGGACTCCCCATTTTAAATTTGCTCGCAAGCTAGCGCATGCTGATGGATGTATACGCTTCATTTGCGATACTGAATAATAATTCATTTAATCAATCATTTAACCCGAGTAAAAGCTTACAATAATTAGTGGTGTGGTGGAAACGATAACAAAACACCCTTCTCTTTGTTTCGTAAATAACGTAATAATAAAATATAAAATAAATAAACTTTTTGCTGGTACGGTTAGCATGAATAGGTAGTATTGAAACTTGCTTCATTTTTATTACATTGTGTTTACTTGTGAGGAGCTTGAGTCACCCTTAGAAGAAGTGTGCTCTAAAAAATTGTCACGAACGAAACGTTATATTTTTTCATTTTATAATAGATTGGCTTTTGCCAATCCGAATAGGTTTAGCTAAGTTTCATGCTGTTTAAAGATTGGTTAAAGGTTGATGATGGCCATAGGCCTTCTACTAGAATATGATTTTATGTTGAGCAAATACTACAAAAAATGTTCACATGATACAAAACTTTATGTACTAAATATTTCCCAATTAACCACACTGTACAAGTCTGTCCGTCCTAGTATTAAATTTCTCAGAATCTTGCGTATCTATGCATGATGCCGTGACCAGGATAGCAAAGGTTACTAGTTGGTTGATTAGAGTAATGTCAGTAGGTATCCCTTGAACACTATGATTAGCTTTGGCTTTGTTTTTCTATAATTTAAGGAACGTTGTTATAAAACAATACATAAATAATTTCGTTAATATTCGTCAAACGACCGGGTGATTGTATTAACTTTAAATGTTTCAATTATTATGCAAAATCGCTGTAATAAATACAGGGTATCAAATTGTTGATATTTTTTAATCTTTATTAAACAATATAAAAATCATATTTTTCTTTTTGACATCATCACTGTACTTAGGAGAAAGGTAAATCAACTATCAACCCTTACGGGCCTTCTGAGTGACGATTATCCTGGCCATCGCCAGATACGCCCACCGTGAAATTTACCATTGGCTGCATCATTCGCTTTGAATGTTAGGCATATTTGCACTTTATAGCTGCCACTAGTGCAATCAGAAAACATTCCGTGCCAATGGGTTAAATTCCATTCTTAGCTTATGCACCACGGTGCTTTGCATCGATGGAATTTTTCCTGTCACATAGCATGTGTTTTGCGGCTTGGGCAGCTTCTAGCATCCTGGTTGAATCACCGGCAAGGTTTATTGAGATAAGATTATGCATGACATTCGCTCATGCATAACAATCTTCGTGAGAAATTTTTGAAAGAAAGTTCTATAATTTTGTTGGTAAAGTATTGTAAGTAATATGAATAAGTGTAATGCAAATAAATTAACATTTATACGACACAGAGACATATGTAGGCATAGTTGAAGGTAGATTTCCCCGATTAAAGTCCCGATAATAACGAACTGAATAAAGTGTAATACTTGTTCTGAGCACACGAATGGATCTAAGGTGATTTTTCACGCGTTTGCACAAATCAGATCGACAAACATTGCAAATAATACAACAAATCTCAACTACTTCTAGTCAAAATTTCGAGCGAAATCTTCTTGGTGATTTTTTTTGCGGCATTTTATTCTGTAATGTAATTTCATGTCAGACATCCTTTAATTCAGTCCCCAGCATTCTGTATTTTAAATTTAGTACTTGGAACTATTCAGTAAAATCCACCTTATAGCTCGCTACACTAAATAATGTTTGCCGACTTCTTGTGTCTCCTATTCTACACCATAAAATGATGGCAAATGTTAGTCAGTGAATGGAACGGTGGAAATGAATAGCAGATATTTCCCACAATAGCTCGTCTGTCAATTCAAACTACATGCGTTTCATCATCCGGCAGTGATGAAAGTAAATACCGTTCTATTTGCCGGATTGCGTAACTTCTCGCGAATGGATGATACTAATTTCAAAAGCATTGCCACAAGAGTTACGTCCCATTTCATTGAAGGTACGCGTGGTTATTTTTTCACTACATCCATCCGCTAGCATTCATTTGATGGGAAATAAATACACCAATAACAGGACCCACGTTCGTGCTTCATTGATGACGAGATGTTCATACTGTTGATGGCATTAAATAGGTTTGTATAATGATCTAACAACAAGCAGTTTGTTGCTTTGTACATTTATTTATATGTTTTACAATGTCACAACAAGCGAAAGCACGAAAATCTTTTTTTTTCTTTCCAATGTTCTTTCCTGTGCAGATTGGTCCTACTTAGTCATATGAACAGCACAAGTTTACAGCTCGTAAAGCAAATACACACACTTCCTTCGCAAATAATAAGACGGAATTGCATTAAACTGCAATAAACAGACACAAACAGTGCTAGACCCCTCGTCTGCCTTTCAAAGTTCGTATGATGTTGTCGAGTTGTGCAGCGAATGAATAGAAAAATATCTGTAGGGAGAAGAAAAAAGAAGTTTGAATAAAAAGTTTCATAAATTATGTACGTATGGTGCCGGTGCATTCGCATCGCAGCAGATGCGCTGAAGATTCATTTTAGCTGTGCAAATATATTTTATTGCCGTGGCATCATGTGACATACACGTTCGATGAGGCGGAAAAAAATTGTGCCATGTTTAGCCATTTTATTTCATTTATGCTACTTCAGTTGTCAAACACACACTTATACATGTTCGTTGAAATGCTGAACGTTGTAAGTGTCTACAAATATTCTTACATTGTGTGTTTTTTTTACATACGTACATGGACACCGTTCAAAACCCAGTGTGAAAAATTTCGTTAAATTACCCTTAAATAACCTTTTTTATCCGGTTGACGTTGAGTACATTTTTTTAACTAGCAATGAGGTCTGTGATATTATAAGTAGAAAACCTTAAATCTTAAGGTGGCATCTAATAAATAACCGAGATAGTATCGAATGGTTAAATCAACTGGTTGATCAGCTATTGCGTTAAGCGACCGATGTAGACTCATTTCAAAATGTCACCCAAAAGAAAAAAGTTGTTTTTGAAATAACTTTTGATAAAAAAAACGCTTGACATTTTTTGTGTTAATTACACAGGTTGCCAGAAGAATAAATAATATTTAAAAATATATAACAATATTAAAAAATATTGTTCAAGTTGATGTTTAAGGTAAACCCGCTGATGTTTCAATCATGTATTTAACATACAAAAGAATGTATCTTTCCTTCATCACATTTTTGATAGATTAATTGCAGTTCAAATGCTTACAGCAATGCAAAGCTCTTAAAGGTAGAACAAAAAAACTATTGCGACATTCTCTACTGCTCGGGGAATTAATATTTGACACATCAATAGATTGTTTAGTTCATTCTTGATTGAATGCCTGCTGAGTATGGTGCCAAAGATGAAAGGATGCGAAGATCAAAAGGATTTTTCAAAGTCGTACAGAAGTGTTACTTGGTATGCTGCTACATTTGCAAAAGGTTAAAAATGCATTTAATTGATTTTGAATAAAACCAAGGTAAACACAGCAGTGCTTGAGCTTGAGCTGATGATTGGTAATTCCTTTGTGGTTTTAACAGTGCTTTGGGAATGTGAAGAGGAAATTAATCAACAATCATAATGCTGTCATTTACAGGAACCCACTTGCACATCGGTTTATGAAGACATTCGATGAGTAAAATTCATTATTTATGTTTTTGCTTCCACTGAATGGTTAACGGTAACGGCTTTGTTGGAAAGTTAATGGCAGATCGAAACAAAAGCATTGAACTCCGCTACTACTGGCTGATGGACGCTCTAGGCATTATCCAATCGTGCTCTACCAATCGCAATAAAAGAGCAACTGTAACTCTCTCATGCTGCCTTCAAATGAGTTGATTTGCACAACTGTTTGCACTGCAATCGTTGCATCGTATCGACTGAACGTGAAGTGTCCTTCACAGTCAACAGTTACGTTCGTCGAATGGACCTAATTTTCCAACCGCAACCTGATGGACCATTAAGCCATCGGACCTCGGTCCTGCACGAAACGTTGGTGGTGGTGTTTTCTTTTACTGTTGTGATTTTACCTTCCAGCGCATTCGTAATCCAATTTCCTTATCAACTTTATCGTAAACCGGAAGCTGTTTCTAGCAAGTACTCGATTTGCAAGTGTGTTTACACAAAGGAAAGGGATCGTGAACGCTTGATAGCACTTAATTTCGTTGCTTGCAATTTGAGTGTTTGTTTTCGTCTTGATTTGATGCATTTTTCCTTTAATACAAGCACGAGGTAAGTTATTGGCTTTTGTTAGAGAATGTGGTTGGATGCCATAACCCTTCCATATACCATATACCTTACCTTCCATATAGAGTGAGTGAGAGCTTCTTGAAATGTTGCGACTTTATATTTATTACATCTTAATGTCTTTAAAAATGAAATAAAATGCATTTCATACTGCTCTATGCGCGTATAGATCCTATTTGAAATTTGTTAAGTAATTCCTGATATGTTCTCCGAAATACTCTGCCTTTTTTTCTTATTTTGTGATACTTTACGTGAATAAGTGAGTATAGATGAGGGTGTGTAATAATGGATTTATCTCGTTGCAACGGCTATCGATAAATTGTGTTTTATTCTATTGTAATCCAATATGGCTTTCAGTTCGCAGTGACCTCTTTTCATTCTTTTCACAGCAGTTAGTCCGTGTGTGTGTGTGTGTGTTTTTGCGATGGCTTATAATACGCTGGTCGTTTTTGTTCGCTACAATAGATTGTAGCAGCCAGAGCCCGTTTTATTACGGCGAGTGGGACAACGTAATTGATAGAAAAGTGCTTACAGAGCCGTACTAGCAGCTATTGCGGTTTAATGGAAGTAAAGAAACTATTAACCAGGATGAAAAATCTCAGGTGCTTCTTCCACTACGGGATGCTGCAAACATGGAGGGCACATATTGTATTACATGCCGTGAATGGATGGTAACCCACGGGATAAAGAATTCAATTTTGCTAATTGGTAAAGTAAAGAGTACGATCGAGATGAAGTAATGGAAGAGTTGAAATTCGAACGGTGGAATGTGAAATGGTTTTGAAAATGATTTTAAATGCTTTATATTTATAAAGCATAGTTCCTGCTCACATTTCTCACATTAGCTTACATGTTTCTGTTCCTTTTTTGTTTTGTAAACAAAAACATTCGTGCTCAAAATATAGAGAAAGATTTGGCTTTGTTAACAGCTAAACTCAGCACGTCCAAACTGCGAATGCAATTTATTCTCACGGGCTCATTAGCCAGTGAAAAAAGCTGTGTACAGAAAGGCTAATAAAGGTAGGAACAAAAGGACAGGCAACTAGTAATCAGTCATTCGCGTAACTGCATGGATGCCCGAGCGAACAAAAGCGTTGTCTGGCACGCAAAAAAGGGGAAAACCTATAGTGTTATGAGGCTTCCCGGGCGCAGGGCAAGCAGACAGGTGTGTGCAGTTTCGTAGCGGTTCTCACGGTCGTTTTGTTAACTCGGTGGCATAGAATGGTTTCTTTTTATTTGTGCTACCTGGTTATTATTTCGCCTTTTTTTAACACAACAAAAATGAAACCGTATTGTTTGACTTTTGAAGTTTTTGCTTGTTAACGCAAACAAAACAGCTTCGGGTTAGCTGATGGCTAACTCATTCCGAGAGGGGATGAACATACAATGCCCGAGCAATCTATACGACTGTCAGAGAATGACCAACCTTGCTTCAGTTAAGCGTCTGGGGAAGAAAGCAAAAACAAAAAAAAACAACTTACCGGTACCGAATGTCAAGCGACGAACATACTTGCGGTTGTACGAAAGCGGGGGCAGCTTTGTTAAGATTAATTGTGGGTGGTATAATTGGAGCGACTAATCTCAAGTAAAGTAAAGGGTTTTGCGTAGGAAAAAAGCGGTTAAAGCACACTTTTTACCTTGAAGTATGGTTTTGTATAATGTTTTAACATGAACAGGTGACGAAATTTCAAATTAACCGTGAGACTAAGCAAAATCTCATCTATTCCATAGAGCATCATCTGCTGGTGTATTTGATAGGTGCTAATGTAGGGATCGATAAAAGCGCCAGCTAGTTTTGCGCGGTGCTATAACGATTATGATAATGCATTTCAGTGTTGTGGAGATTATGGCGCACTGTCTGCCCACAAGCTGCCAGTATCGGTAATGGGCATGTTATGATCAGTAAACACAATAATGCTTTTGCACATTTCCTGTTTCCTCTCTCTTTTTCTCAAAAAAAAAGTGTGTAATGTGCTATGTGAAAATATTGTAAACGATTTTTCCTGAAGCTGACGATTACTTTACTTTTGAAGTGCTTTACGATTCCGTTATGAAAAAAAACAACATCAAAATATTTCACATATAGCAGTGAAATAAAAGTAAAACTTCCCTCTCATGTATAGAAGATGTTCTTACAATTCTTTATCTCCGAAGGAAAAGGATAATATGAAAAAAAGCTATGTGTAAAGACACGTTAAGAACCGTACGTATGCTAAAGAGTTAGCCTACCGTATGCTTGCTGATAGGTACCGTAATTTACGACCATTCTCCTTTGTGTCTAAATTGTCTGTTGCTGTTGTATCTATTGCTAGTGTAGGTATTCGCCCGGTACAAGCTTTTCCTGGAAGTACGCCCGAGTGCGGCGTACATTCGTCGTCTTAGAGATACGTTCCATTGCCACCATTGCGTCTAGCTCAACAATCTAGGCATCTAGCAAAGGATTTTACGATGGCATAGAATTAGGTAAGAGAGACAGGGAACGCAGAGATACATCAAGAAAAAAAATGACACGCAATGCTTATGCACAATCCGGAAAGCAACTGTCACTGTTTGCATAAATCATGCAATCATTCCAAGGTCTCCGGCTGTGCCGGAAATACTCATATCCATTTCATCCCCAGCGTCAACACTTACCTGCATGCTGCTACTGATTGTACGAAACTGTCCCAGCAACCGGCCCGCCCTGACAGAATGCTGAAACAGAATCGTATTAGCACACTTCATGCACGCTTTCGGTGATGCTACTCTCAAGGCTCAAGTACTTTGTAACCCAGTTTGATGAAATATTTGCAAATTAGCTCGGGGCGCTGGTTGCAGGTATATTTATATACTCTATCGTGTGTAACAAAAAATCGAAGGCAAAATAAAGCGGTTCACTGCATTTGAAATATGTTAACAAAGTTAAAAAAGTCCGTAAAACAAACTATCCGAAACGCCCAAGTTTTTGATCTGTTTGATTGTCTGTTTTTGTATCGTTAAATTTTAATCTATTCGCATTTCAGATAGGAAATTGAATTGGAATGAAACCCAAATAATAGAACAAAGTGGTCGAGTTTAAGCGGAAAACACATTCAAATTCTCATTAAATTCGTTCAATGAATTGAAATGATTAATCGAGCTGGATAATTATCGCGCCGTGGCAATGCAAGTGATGGGATGGTTGTGCGGGCGAACAAATTGTGTAAAAAGCAACGGAATCTGGTAGCGTACAGGTCGTAATTATAGCGCGTGGTTTAGCGTTCATGTGATTCGTTAATTAATCGTGTGTAGCGTACGAAGCTTGTATTTTTGCATCTTCTATCGAAACTGTATATTCATTTGCTAATGATTACAAACTACCGGGCGTCTCCATGTTTTATAAATAAATTGATACTGACTAGGCGCCTCCATTTCCGAAAAATGTTTTTTTTAATAATCATATAAAATTTTCTTTAGTAAACGCATGCATGGAAAAATCTCTTTAATTGTGCTCTGCCATGATTACACTGCCCACCATGGAAGCAGAACAAAAGCGCCTGAATAAAGCCATTCCGTGGCGTAGAGACAGCAGAACTGTGAAGCATGGAACATGCAACAAAGAAAACATTATTCACTGCCGGCAGGCGTGGAATAGAAAAATAGAAACCATGCTATGAATAATGTAAAGCATGTAATAGCCATATCAATAGTACTTCTGATGAGCATTATCGATAGCCAAGTGTTCAACAACCGGAGCGCCTCTATGATGGTGACTTGGAGTGGTTACTCGAAACTGATTACACCGAGAGGCAAGCACACACCGCATTGCATGGTCTTTTGTGGACTGACACACGCGCACGAGGTTAGATGGGAATTTAAAACGGCAGTTTTCTATCACATGTTGCTTTTCTTTGCACTCGAAACAAGCTGAGCGAACACGGGTGTATCATTCTGTTCAGATTCCGTTTTGTATGCGAGTGTGTGTGTGTGCATGTGTCGCAGGAGCAGCTTGATCTGCGGCTAGACAGTCGTCGTCTGTTCGCAGCCGATTGCCACTTGTCACCATTGACACTCTTCAGCTTAGACATGTGTGCATCTTCCCCTGTCCGCGATTGGGATGGATCGTTTGCGTTGTGCTTACTGGCGATTTTCAAGCGACGTTGATGGAGATGGAAAGCTGGGCCAACCCATCATGGGGTAGAAACATGAGGCGTATGTAAATGAAATCAAAGTAAATACTATTATCCGATTACGGCCATGAGAAACAGCGTACGGGATTTGTGAGCGCCAGTCCAGGCTTGCCACTATCTGGATAGTGAAGGGGTTTTTGCTGTACCATTTAACAAATAAAAAAAAAAAACTACATGCTGACTATAGAAAATGTGAGGGATCTAAAATAGTTGAAGGTTGATAATCCTATTCGTTACAACACAACATGATGAAGTCGCATGAAAAAAGATTACATATACAGTCCGTAATATAATTTTAAGATCATTTTTTCGGAAAGCGGGAAAGTTTGCGATGTATTTTAAGTTGCTTCATTTAAAATAACTAAAAATTGTCATAACATAACTAGAAAGTTGTTTTAAAAAATTTTAAATCTTTTAACAATTCAAATATAGAAACATTAATTTTTTAGCTCATTGGAAGATTTGGAGCTACAAGCAGTCATACACATTTAGACGTTATGTGTAACACATTGCTGCGATATTTTACACAATAAAATATCTAATTTGTAAGCAATGTTTTTTTTTAATAAATTGCAAAAGTGTGTTCTTCTAACGCAGATATAAAATTATAGGAAGATTCCATAACACATAAAAAAGATATATATAAAGATTCCACAACACATACCGGAGGGTGACTTATTAGAAATGATTAGGCTCAAATAGAATATATATTGACTGTAATGCGTCACGATTTCTTAAAATCCGATGTAAAATTTTTCCAATCGCAAAAACATGACGAGGATTATGATAAGGAATGTTTTATGTTGATAACTTTGTAAATAAATAATTCTATCATATGTTCGAAATTAAGCGGCCTTATAACTATGTAACGCACTGTACAGGAAGTAGAGAGCACGAGTGATGGTTTAGCAGTTGTCGTTGATTAAAAGTACGAAACAGTAGACGCATTATATTCGGGAAGGACCTTACAACGTTGAGATTGGTTTAAAGTTTGATTAATAGTCAACCGTGTGTAAGTTTTAAACGTTTCTATTCGCTTGTTAAGAAAGCGAAGAATAAAATTAGGCTTTTTTAGTATAGTTTAGTACATAGAAAAATGCATTCTCAAATGCAATGCAAATGTTATAACAATTCCATCTCGCAAAACCGCATCATTGAATGTTCGTCGTTCGCTTGCTTTGGTTTAATTAAAACATGTTTAAATATTGTTTCGCACCGAAAAAAAACCCGACCTCCTTTGATGCTTGTGTTTGGTGTCCTCCACTGCGTCATATCTTGAAGATAAGCACCTTTCACGGTATTGCCACTGACTGGGCGAAACGGCACAGGTCACAAAATTATGATCCAGAAGCTAGATAGACCCAGCGTACAATCTCGCTCATAATTTAATGAAAACCAGCCTTGTGACAAGATGAACAACGTTTTTTAGTTTGCGGTTGATCTTTTATGATAATGAAGTTCCGTTCTCTTTCGGCCACTGCCTACGCACCAGATGCCGTCCGAGTGTCGGTGGTCGGGTGATTCGACGGTATGGATGGAGGCAACTTGGGAGGTAAAATACCGTCGGCGCTTTCCGTACTAGCACTCAGTTATCCTAGCAACTTTATAAAAGTTGTCATCCTTCGCATAAATAAGAATTTGCTCTACATCTGCCGCAGTTTTGTACCAACGGGGCAGGGTACTTTTGGACGAACGTGCTGCTGCTAAGCACTGTTTTGTAGCCCGTCAATCATGTAAATTTTTTGGGCGAAAGTATAATGTTTACGTACTTTGCATTCCGGGGTGGGTTCAGGAAACCATCCGATAGAGCTTGGTTTGCTAGGTGTTTGCTAGTTTGTGGAGATATGTTTTTTGACGAGCAAGTAAACTTATGACTATTCCATCAAACTATTTAGAAATAATTTTCGTTTGATATTTTAGCTGAGTTTTAAATAAAGGCTAACAAAACTGTTGGGGCTGCAGTGAACGTGCGATATCGGGTGTCAGAAAGCTGTAAAGCGAAAAAATATAAAGATTTACTGAATCCCAGTTCCTATAGAACCATACCGTTTCCGACGAAGTTTGTACGAGTAAATTAATATTGCTGTCCAATTTGTAACGCAAGAAGGATGATTGTCAGCTGATAGAGGAGTGGTAAGGATTATATTTTTCCATTTTCAGTCTGCGTTGTTGCTGGTTGGAAGCAAGTGCAGGTAAAATGCATTTTGCTCACATTTTTAAGCATCCCCTTTTTAAAGGGGATGACATAATATTTGATTTTTGCATGTTTGCTAGTGGAAAAATAGCCAATGGACTTAAATGCAAAGCGAGCTTTATTGATTTGGTTAGGCTAGAGAAAAGATTGTGTGTTTTATACCATAATAATAATACAGTTTTCGGTTTCTCCCGTATGTCCATCATTTCCTTTCAGTTTGGAAAGCAATCTAAAAGTTTGTTTGATCTTTCTGCGTGATTGACTTACCTATCCTATGAAGAATTTTGCTGTTCCATCATAATTTGAAGACGTTGCTTTTTTACTGTTGGTAAGCATTCGTTACAAAATGTCGTAAAACATTCTAAGACTCAGTTCGTTCCTCCCAATTCTAACTTTCATGCTTGGCCCGCCTCTCTAATCTCCCCGAAGGGCATTAAATTACAAAACAAGCGGACGGCCATGATGATTATTTCCTTATTTTGGCATCCTCTCTAGCATCGCTGCAGTCGAGTGAAATTATGCAAATTCCCTGCCACATTAACAATATAGTCATTTACTTTCAATTGGAGCGGCCGCTCGGGCTCGAATAAGGGAGGCATAAAATCAACAAAAGAAACCACCGAGATCGGGCACCGCAAGCTTCAATCTTACCGGTAATAATATCATCAGCCGTAGTAGGTAACCGTACCATGTTCCGCAGGGAGATGTGGCCTATCTATGAGCGCACTCCCGGCACGAGATGGGATCTTTTGAAATTTGAGACAAAGTTACTAGGCATCAGTACCGAGAGCTTTGGTTTTGACTAAGGGTGCACGCTCGGTGCTGCGTTTTGCTCGACGAAGAAGATGCTTCGGTGGCATATTTTTTTTTTGCTCTTATTTGTGAGGTTATGAGTATGAAGGGCAAAAAAAAGACATACAAGGCAACGTAATAAGCTTATTTTTTTAAGGACTGGTTTATAGATAAGGAGAAAAAGTTGTTTGAAAATATATTTTAATTTAAAAAAAGAAAGAGATTCTCTCCTTCATAACTTTGTCACTTGCTTCGATGGACACAAAACACTTGAAAAAATGTGTCGTTTGTGCTGTTTATCATTCGAAGGATAACCCTAATCGATTTAAAGTGAGTTAAACGTTTACATCGAAACGGATGATACCTTTGTCCCATGTTTCAGCTCACAGCAAACTCCTTAATCCTTCTTGTATCACGGCCAAAAGTGTTCGCTTTTCCAATCGATTTAAAAAGATGAAAGCAAGTACTCGAAAATAAAAAAAAACAACGAAAAAGGTCAAACAAAACAAACATCAGCGTAGTGTCATTTTGACAGTGCCAGGGTAAAACGTGTTTGCGTAGGCGTTTTTCGCGGTGTCGGTGGCGAGGGATGCAGCTTTCTCCCGCTGTTGTCAATGTGTAATGATTAATGGGCTTGAGTTGGCAATGTTTAACAGATGTGTGCAGACAGCAGTGAATGTGTGAGCAGCAACGAAACAACGAAAAAACAAGACCAATAAATTTCCGTTAAAGGTTTTGCGTACCTTTTTAGCAATGCGAAACATCAACCCGGCACACGGTCACGGTAGTGATTTCAATCGATTGCGGATACCTGCACCGAATGGGTTTTTGGATTAGGCATGTTTCATGTGTTTAGAGGGTGAAAAACCAACCCTGGCTGAATCTGGCAGCTGTCGAATGACGATGATGGGATCGAGATGGGAGGAAATAATGCTTAAAAAGCGTATTGTTATGTAAAGTTGATTGTAAATACATTGGCGACATGGTGGTTGCAGCGTAAATGATGAAAGGAACAATGGATGAGTACATGTTTTCACTTCTAAGAATATGCAAAGATATAAACACATATAGCAAGAATATTGAAATTAAATAAACATAGCATGCCACGGCTTTACAGGCTCCTTTCGTGGAAAACAGACTTAACTGCAAGCTCACTATAATTATTTTCCAACCGCATTGTTTTAAAATAATGAAGCCTTCAGGATATCGTTACCATTGATGAAGCTTCGGTATTGTTTTGTGCTGTACACATTAACGAACAACATTAAAAAAACATATTAATGATTATAATTTTGAACGAACGCATACAGCACGCCAAACGCGATTGAATGTTGCTTCATAATTGTGTCCTTCTACGTTTCGTTTCGAAGCATCCCGCCAATGTTACTTTCTTTTTGTGTGTCGTCACGTCAGAAAACGAGAGTAAAAGAAAATTCCCTCCAGTGCCCATCAAAGCTTACGACGGAAAGATTACATGTTTCGTGGGGAAAAAATATAATTGGCAATCAAGGGCTGAGCCGTATTGGTTCATGGTTGATCACGAAACATTTTACCTTTACTGCCAAGCATGACTTCCTTAGCACAAACATTATCAAACTGCTGGGGAAGTTTAGAAAAGTTGCGATTTTAATGGAGTTATGATGTTTGTTTCTGAATCGGGAATTGATTTAATGGCACTTTTTGGTAGTTACTGATGCTCGCAGGTTCATTCATTTGTTAAAGTTTTTGCTTGATTTCTGTTCAACGTTTGGAATTGGAGCGATAAGCTGCATTATCGGGAAAGCTTTTGATACGAAAAGTTTGATTGCGTAACAGGCGTCGTAAACTGCTTGATATATAAGTGTGTCAAAAGCATCAGTGGTGTGCTTTTTTATCCTCCTCCCGGGGATGATCATTGGTCAATGTATTCAAAGAGGCTCTCCAGCAAGGAACACATTTCTGTGGGAAAATAATCAGTCGAACCAATTCCAACCATGCCTTGATATGTTATATTACTTGTTGGGATTAATAAAAAGGAAAGTATTATTACGCTATCGAAGAGTGCTTTAGACAGCTTGGATTATTATAGCATTGCATTAAGAAATCGTATTTAGACTGAAGTTAACCAATTTCTTCGAATTTCTGTTTGTATTTTTGGTGACTTGTTGAATAGGTTGCAAAATATCGGAACTAGCTGAATCTTGACTGTTTTATGGAAAATAAGTGAATGTCCTGTGAATGGTATATTTCCCCAGCTTCGAGCATTCAAGGATCGAGTAGAATTAAAATATCTAAAGACTTTGGAGAAGACTAAATACTTTGAATATAGAGATACGAGGAAGAATGTGTCAATGAACGTACTTAAGATCTGCAATATCTTAAGTTAATCTTAAGTTCGTTGATTGGCACATTCTTCCTCGTATCTGTATATTTAAGAAAATGAAAGGTTCTACAAAATGGCTATGTGTTTTAGAAAGGGCTATTTTCGCAAAGATCATGTCATCTGACGACCTCCTTTGACAAGTTGACTGAATTTAGAGGACTTGGGTGAGCTAAAGAAATTTGTGAATTTGATTACTTCACACCAGTTTCCTAGAATTCTTGGATCTCTGACATCTTCCAAGATTGTGCGTTCTTCCGAATGATGTCTAGGTCTAGGTGTTTTTATGGTGTATTGGTAGCGAATGGCGTCGATCTCCACACGACAGGACCAGTCCCATCTGGATCAATCATCCGTACGCAGATACTGACTATTCGACCACGTGAGAATCATTTTGTCCAAGAAATAATTTATTTTCCCTGCTATTAGGCAGTCAGTGATAATCGACTGCCATCGGACATATCTTAAATATTGGTACCACAATCAGATTAAACTGTCTGCGATTAACAGAGCTACGGAGTAAGGAAGCTAATGAGATGCAAAATTAAATTCTGCTTAACGCGTTTCCTCAAAGAGAAAGCGAGCTTTTCTCGATCAATGTTCCTTGCGTCATTTGTTAAATGATGTGTAAAAATAATTTCAATTATGTTTTGCTCTTGTTATTAAAAATTTGGATTGCTTGAACGAAAACAATGATGAGAACAACGTTAGTGATTGTGATTCAGATGGTTCTGCATAATGCTGATCATACATTTGTGGTTGAGGTTTAAACAACATCATCACAGTCAATTTAAGCGACGAAGAAAAACAAGCAAATGGTACCTCCAATTGTCACTAATGAATAATACCGAACGCACAAACTACCAACGCAAACGTTAAATACGTTTTGCATGAAATTGCAAAACTTATTCAATTAGTTGTGTAATGAGCAGTTTTCCAGCAGAACATGCTGTCGAAAATTTCGAACCGTTCGGATACCGATTGGATGCTTGGGGCGCAATCAAAACACGATTCCATTTTCAATACGCCTGCAAGGGAAGGGAAAATAAAAGAAAAAGTGCGAAAGGATTGAATTAAATTACAAATTGATATTGCAAAGTAGTTCATCGCTTTTAACGGGCACCGTTGTTACGAACGCTCTTTGTCGTGCTTTTGCGTGCTGAAAAGAGCGGGAAATTGAAGTTGGTTGGAAAAGTTTGGCTCCTGTTTTTTTGGTCAACAATTTTGCGTTGCGGCACAATAGCTGCAACACTTTCCTTTACTGGTGGAGTGTTTAATAATGGTTTATGCGTGCTTTAAATTTATTCCAATCGTATTGCTGGAACAAATTATTTTGTCTCAAAAATAATCAATATTCCCGGAGAATGATTGGAAGGAAGAGGACACTCGCTCATCAACACTTGTACATTCAATTATTTAATGAAATATATCAAAATAAACACTTGAGTCTGTTAAACTGCTCAGGTATCCACTTAAGGTCGAGATGCATGTGCAGGATTAGCCGACAATCTGCCTAACGTAGCCGCCGGGAGCCTGTTCTCGAATGCTGTTCGCATGGTGTGAATTTTCCGACAAGCTGTCCTTTCTTCAACCGAGTACCGAAGGAACAAGTTTTAATCGACTCCCTGCACGAGTGGCTCCGGTGCACTGTACGGGACGGCTGCAAAATATTGAGATTCGATAGAGGATGTTCAACGAAACATAAGGAAGCCCAATGCTACACGATGCTTTTCAGTCACTCTCTCCTTACTATTTCTCCCGGAGTGATGCTTCAATGGCAATAAAACAGAATCCCAATTGATATGCTCCACTTTTCTAAACCCTCGTGGCATTCGTGCCTCGAGAACCTCGGCAGGCACCCGGTGATTTGGTTGGGGCGTAATCGCTTCTAAAAGGGCACAGTTTTGCAGAAATATGTGAACCCCCGTTGGCAACGGACCCGGCCATCGTTTATTTCAATTTAATCGGGTGCACATATTCTCATTGCGTCTATTTTCAACCCGAACCTGGGGATGAGGCAACGAAGACGGTACGGCTTTGACGTTAGCAGGTAGCTTAGTGCTGCAGTTGCCGCGAAACCGGTAAATGCAGGTGGAATCGGTCGGTAACGCAACGGTCGATCCTTACGGTGAAGCTTAGCACACGTACACGAACCGGTGCACAATCTGCGCGAAACGGAACACACTCACACAGACGGCGGCAAAAGTAACCTTAATAATGATCCTGTTGGTTGAACGGATTTGCAAATTATGTCACCTTTCGAAAGAGATTTGTGTAACGCTCCGGTTGACTGTCCCAGGGCTTTAAGCTGCCATTCATTTTCACCATAGCGATGTACGGCAAGTTGTGCTGGCGAATCCTTAGCAAATGAAACCGGAGCAATAGTGTAGCAAATTCTGCGTCGTATGGCCAAAAGATAAGTCAAGCGATGCGAGGAAGTGCGTGACAACTCTTTTAGAAATCTTGCAATCTCTTTTGCAAAACCTAATGTAAACAAACTTCGCGCGTAACAAAAAAACCGGCTTCCTGTCACACGCTTATCGTGCCCCACTTATCATCACTTTGCAGGTAATTTTTGCAGTTGTTTCAACTTCTGCAACACAACCCTTCTGCCGCGCGGAGCAAAGAATGATTTCCTTGTTGAAGTTTGTTTGCCACTTTTGTACGCACCGGAAGCAAAGCGTTATTTTCGCGCACCGTCCTCTATTTGCATGCTGCCCGGTACTATGGTACGGTGAAGTTTTTGGGTGTAAATTATTTTTTGAATGATGGTACCTTCCTTCGAACGGAATGTTTATGCAAATCCGCAAAAATTAGTAATGTATACCTGCAACTACATTTTCATAATTAATGCAAATAAAAACAGTGACTTTGGCTGAAATCCTTTGGCTGGCGTAACCCGAGCCAACAAAACACCTTGCGCTGTGATGAGATAATCTGGAAACAGGAATAATTTCATCGCCAGCGGGATGGTTCGTGATGCTTGGATGAAGGTTTTGTTTCGCTAATTTTGTTTGATAATTATTAATCGCTGTGTAAGTGTAGGAGAATTAAAGTATTGAGACAGACGATTCTAGGGAAGTACGGTGAGTACCTTTGATGGTAGTTGCATGTAGTTTATGTTGTATCTCACGTTAATATGTGTGATGTTTTTGTTTACCTTTGAGGTACTGGTTTTAATTAACAACTCTTAAGTAAAACAACTCTTTCTTTTTTCCAAGTGATGAGTGTGGATGTATCGTGGATAAAGCATAAGACTTAAAATTAGTGCTTGGTAGAAAGTGGCACCGTAACTGTAACGTGAACTGAGGCCCATCGTAGAATAATACATATATTTTTAAAACATAAACGTATAAAAACGTGCTAAAAAAACCGACTTTGGTTGCAAATATAAATCTAACGAACACTAAATAAAGTGTCATTTGATTTACATAAAATTAGTTGTAAGGTTTAAATATTAGCCGTGCAATTGTGTGCACACAATTGCACAGGCCTTTATTTGTCTCAGATCTTTATTCCCTGGTGAATGTTCCGAGGAATACTATTCCGAGAGAATCATGAAGATGGGAAATAGGATTGGAGAATACAGGATCTTGAAATGGCTCTCAGGAATGCTTAACGCTTTCTGTCGGTTAAAAGCATTATCTGAAAGCATGCCAACACGAATTAATTAGCTAATCTGTGTTTATAGAATACCGACAGCAAGAAACAGCAGGAGGAGGCTCTAAAGTTAGTAGTTTCACAAAAGTAAAAATACGACACACTAATTACTGAACCATCCAGTTTGCGTCAACTTGTGCCGGCATTTGATTAAACCTCCCTGTGGGGCTGCCATTCTGGAACAATACCGGTATTTGTTTAATAATTCCCGGAGCTATTTGGTTTGGTTTTCCAAAAACAAAACAAACTCAGATGAAAAGATTTCTTGGAAGAAAAACATTTGTTTAAAAATATCCTTTTGCTTCGGTATTGCATCTACTTTGCGTTCAAAAAGCTAACGAATCCTTCGGGGAGGATGACAGGCTTTGTATGTAATGACTGACAGCGGCTAATTGTATGATCCAAATAGCAAGCTATTTAAATAAAATGTTATGCCAATAATGTCCAAACAAATAATAACAGGAGCATTCGGAACATAAATTTCATTGTCTAATTTTAAACTCCTTTTTACAAAACCGGCAATTAGCATTCATGTGTCCATGAGGTTGTTTGTGTTTTTTTCGTTATTCATCCATTCGCTGTGGCCTAGTTTTTTTTTTAGCGCAATCCAAACCATTAAAAACGGCTTTATGACATTGAAAAATCGGCCACAGCAAAGTTATTGCAAAAGGGCTTAACAGCGTAGCATAAATAAGAGCATAATTTTGTAATGAACCCGGCACAATCAAGCGATATGTTGAATTTAATTACATTGATCTTTAGTGTTTTTGGGTTGAAATGGGTGTTTGAGCGGGCCGGGGGGTAGTTTTGGTGCCGTATCCCTGCAGAAGGGATTTAACGGAAAGCAGCGTTGTGATAAATCATCCCCTTTCCTTCGCTCCACCCTTGTGTGGCACCCTTCGCCGTATAGGAGCAAATTCCGAATGGTTTTCGATTTGCGTTTGTTGTTTGTTATCAGATTCGTTTGAAATTCCGATGCTGGTGATGGCTTCACTAGTTCGTTTTCATCAGCCACGGGTCCACATAGTTTTCGACGGAAAGAGAAACAGCGTGGGACACAGAGAAGATCCCGCATATTTTTGTGTCCACCCCCAACCGTGCACGATACACACACGCACCCACAGCTGATTGCACAGCATCGATGGATGAAGTTTTCCGTTTGCACAGCCAGAAGGATGCGTGCGCGTTAGTTCACCATCACCAGCGGTCGTGTGGTTTTTGTGTGCGTGCGTGTATGTGTGATGGGGAGTGAAATTTCGGGCGTGAAAATGTAATGGGCCATTTGATCGCTCGCGGCCACCCCAAACTCGGCAACGCGGATCGAATCGGGCGGTAAACAGGAAATGCTCCGACACGGAAAAGGATGGCACCGGAAAAAGGCAAATAAAGCAAACACAGAGTCGGATGGGGCACAAAACAAATAGCACCAGTGAACCCGACGTGTCCGGTTAATGTTTGTATTTGGTGGGGAATTTTTTTTTTTTGGTATTTCCACCATCATACCTCAGTTTTGGGGAGGTTTGCCGTCCTTACCGCTCGAGCTCGAGCTGTTTCGTCGTGCAATGGTGTGGCTTGATTATTTTTAATTTCTTCTTCGGCAGCCGTTCGATTTCGCTCGCGTTTGTGTAAACTATTTATTTTCCAATTACGTTGTCAACCTCACGGCGAAAGGCAATCACGCTTCGGTTGGTTATATCGGCGAAATGAGGTCTTCATGTAGCGAGGCTGCAATGGATACGGTAGTTTGGTGGATGACAAATTTAATGGAAAAACCTCCAACCGGGAAGCTCGGGTTGTTGATGTTTGTTTTAAAGATAGTAATTTTTCAATTTGTGCGATAAACGAAATCCCACGGAAATATATGATTTTTTTTATACGAGTTATTTTCTGATTTACAAGTACCATTTCAGATTTCTATATAGCAGCGTTTAATAACCCATCGGTCGAGTGTTTTAATGAGCAAAAATTAGAGAAACCAAGTTTATTTTCGCAGTACTATAGCTCAGCTGGAAGCAGTTGTTTCCCAGGAGGTAGAATAAATAATTAGTATCGTCTAGCCGGACGGTTTGGCTTCGTACCGTCCACTACGGTTAATTGCATTTCAGAGTTCTTAAGCTCTTCTGTCTTCTCGTGCTTGGCGAAAAGGAGTAAAATAGGATAAGATATCCCCATAACATTCATATCTAAAGCCTCGGACCTAGTTACGGTTGCTAAGGGTTGCTCTGTCTTCCACTAAGCAACTTCATGAAACACTTTCTTGTCATGCAACATGCTTGATGAGTCACTAAAGCGTGGCTTCTCTCCTTCGAAAGGAGAATCCACGTTGCCGCGCATGCGCAAGAAAACCGTGGGGAAATCTAAACGAACAAAGCATACGAGAGCGTAAACATGATCGTTCTTTACCGTGTGAAAGAAGTACTTGTGTTCCCACAAAAATAGCCGGCATATTTGAGGGGGTTTGTTTTTAGTGGGTTCTGTGTTTGATTATTGCCATTTACAGCTTTACGAGTGTAACAATATCAGCTTAGTGTGCGTCTCATTGTTTTATCAGCTGTGAAGTGTATTATGATGTATGAGTCTTTAGTTGCGGAAATTAGTAAGCCCGTAAAGCTAACGACTTTGGTTTATTATGAAGAAGATTTAGTGTAATATTTATACTAATGTTTGTATCTTTCATTGAGATTTTGCTATTACAGAAAAGCTTGAAATAAAATGCAGTATATTAGGATGATAAATAAGTAATTTGAAATTATTGTGAGCTGTAAGCAATATTGAGGATGCATCTATAAATATTGTACCGTAAATATGGATTCGATTAGTTCTGTTGTAAGATATCCTGTGGAAGTCAGTTAGCTTGTCAACAGTAGCAGGTTTTCCCCAAATCGGATGGATAAGAGAGAGAGAGAGAGAGAGAGAGCGAACGAACCCCGGAATCCTGAAACACGGAGAGTTTACTAACGGTGGAGAGACACGATTCGGCTGGCTATCGTTTTTATCGTTTAACGTTCGTTTCGGTATCGTTTTTAGAACATGCATCCTCGAGACGGACCCTTCAGTTCCAAGTTGTGCTTGGTCGGGATTAGCCGTACTGTACGCAGTTCGAATTGGTGTTTGAATCCCACTAGAAAAACCCCGCAGTGATTGCTATTGCGAAGTTCTCGCGAGTGTGTTTCCTGTGTGTGCTGTGTGCCGACATCCGTAAGGATACACAGGTGTTTAATTTCATTGTCTCTGCTACACTTGCAGCGCCCGGTGTTGGTGATAGCAGACCTAGTGGCGCGTCCATCAAACCGTGGACACGAGAACGGACGGGCTCACGGATATCCGGTCCCGCTATCGGACGTACCGATCAGCAGGCCTGTCACCGAACCCATCACGTCGAACCCGTAGTTGCACTGTGGCCTAAGTGATAATGCCGCCCAGTTGCGTTGCTATAAAAATGACATCACGTGGACGCCGCTACGCGAGTGATTTACCGATAGCAATAAATTCACCGGAAGGCAACGTGCGCTCAGGCGTCTTCGTCGTGCGTTAGTGCTTTTAATTCTCCTCGCGAAGGGTGAAACACGACAACACAGTGCTGACAAAAAAAAACACCTATTGTGAAAACGACCAGCCTGGGGACCGGTGGTGGTGGTGTGCGTAAGGATTAGCGTAAAAATTACTCCCGTGCGACACCTAACACGGTGGAAACCGAGGGCTGGCTTACGATTCGCCCGGCTGGCTGCTGACACAGTCGGAAGGATTAGTCGCGTCAGCAGTTGCTAACGTTGGTGTGTTTCAGTGTTTTGCGCGACCGAAAGACGGGCTTCGGTGGCCTTAGTGTCTGCGAGACATTTTAATTAAGATTAACAAGAATTGTGTAAGCGGCAACATTCCATCATGAACGTGAACCACTGTGTCCCAATGGTGACGGAATGCATTCCACCGGTAGAAAGCAGGCAGCAAAAAAAAAAAAATGGAAGGAAGGACACGAACAGTTGTAATATTGTAGATGTAGTTGGATGATTTTTTTTTGTTCTTCCGGAGTGATCCAGCAAGAGAAAGGAAATTAAAAGTATTCGTGCATTTGAAATGTGATGGCGTTGATCGAGCGCTTATGGCAAAAAAGGATGAAAACACGATAAAAAAGTTGTTTTTGGTGATGCAGATTTAAACTTAAAAATAGATGAAATATTCAACAATTCCCTTGAAAACGTTTGACCATAAAAAAGAATTTAAAAGACTCTCTCAATCAATAATAACAGGTGTTTAATTAATCCCTTGTTAGAGGCTACTTAATGAAGTGTCTGGTTGAACGAAGCGCCCCAAAGCTAGTTTAATACCTAGTATTTTCATTTTTTGTTTTTCTTTTCCTGGCTACATAAACAATAACAACAAAAAAATAACGATTGATAATGGTGCAAATTAGGCGAAACGCAGCCGGCCTCCATGTGGAAGACGGAATCGGCTTGTAATTAGGTTTTAGTGAACGAAACGCTGAAATGAGTCGCCCTTATTCTGCCAAACCTACAAAAAAAATACACTGGTGTGGCAAGCAAAAGCTGTAAAACGGTCCAAACAAGACCGCCATCAAAGCAGGCGTGCTGGAATGGTGTTGGGTGGAAAATAAAACATCCTTGTTAGATGGGTGGTTTTTTTTTGTTGCTGTCCTTGCATTCCTTTTTTGTGTGCTATTTTGCTTTGGTTTTCCTTTTTATTTGTACTGTCGCTCATAAACGCTTTCTCTGGTAAAAAAAACTAAAAAAAAAAGCAAAACTCAAAATACTAGGAACAGAGCGAACCAGAACGAGAAATAGAATCATCCCACATTTAATTGCCATTGGTGCTGGTGCTGACCTACCGCGGTGAAGATAGATGGCCGGCAGGCTTGGTAGTGAATCTGAGTGGTTTCGCAACATAATAAATAAGCGAGCGCGGCGAGTAAGGGAAACAAAAAGAACTCAGTCTGGGTACTGAAGAAGGAAAGCGACTTAAAAAAAATGCCAACGAATGAGAGAGAGCGAAAAAAAAAAACTAGCGGACACTTCCCCGAAACGATCAACGATGTGAAGTGGCAAACTGGAAGATAAAAAAAAGGGAAAGAGCAAGCCATCCCTTATCAGGATCCCTCGCTGGTGGCAAGGGCGAAAGTCCTAAAAAAAGATTGAAATCAATTAGCAAGTATTTTTCGGCCAATTTTATGCTTTTCAGCCGCTGCTCGCTGGCAATCGGTTCATCGTTCACGTCGGTCAATTTTCAACTGCCTTTAGTCAGGGGGGGTGGGGGTGGTGGTCATGCGCGTGTGTATGTGTGTGGTCACACTTTGTTTTTGTTGCTTTTGTGCGCACGATCTGCTGATGGGGGGTGTTGGAAGGGGGTTTATTTTTTGCACCCTCCCATTTCACGTCCGTGCGCAAAATTAAGTTCCACGGAAAATAAACCGTTTCACGCTCACGTGGCTCACGATCCGAAGCCACCTTTCGAAGCGTGCACAAAACGTGGCCGATTTTTATTCTGTTTATCCCGCGCGAAAGCGCTTTCATTTTGGTGTGTGGGCAGTGGAAAGGATAAATTGTGTATTTTATTGCGTTCGTTCACGAGATGGACGAACGGGAGGTTTTTTTTTTTGTTTTGCTTGTGTGTGAATGAACACGGAAATGAAAGGGTTTGGGGGATGGGAAGGGAAAACGGGGATGGGAAACAGGTGAGGTGGGGAACATACCGAACAAATAACAACAAACGTGCCCGTGAGTGCGTCGGTGGCTCAGGCACTAATCGCAATTATGGGGTTGGTTTTGGGAGAGATTTTCCACGCGCCAGTACAAGAAAGTACGATCGGCAGACATTTTTCACTGGCTTTTTGAAGCTGAACGATAGGGGGGAAATTGCGGAAGTGCTTTCAACAGGAAGCAGGGGGACCGGTTTGCATTGGCAAACATAATGCAATAAAACACTTTCTACCGAGGCCGATGTTGCCGGGGATGGCCCGTCCGTTGGCCCACCAGCCCGGTCACCTGATAAAAGGGCCCGGGAACCGGCTTTTTTGTGCGTGCCGTGGTGTGTACCTTTGCTGTTATGCCCCGGTGTTTTTGTTCTCTCTTCATTTTCTCTGTATTAATAATTGTTTTATCGTTTCGGGGGAATGCTTTTTTTTGTTGTTTCCATTCGGGTGTTTTGCACTCGGCACTGTAAAAAAAAAAAAAAAAACGGTGTCGATGCGTCAAATTGAGTGCGAAATAATTAGATTTTGAAAAGCAATATTCCCCCATTTACTACCCCGACCACATCATTTGCCGAGTTTTTTTAATGCGTTTTCGCTTGTGCGATTTCGACGTTTGAAGTAGTTTTATGCTTAAATGTGTCTCTTTTCTAAAAAGAAAAGCTTGAAAATATTTAAAATCCTTTCGATTGCGTCGCTCAGAGACGATTTCACTATTTAAATGCATTAAATTTATCCAAAAGCGTCCGTCGTGATAGAGTCCGTCGTTTAACATAATTGAAAATACGGGATGTTTTTTTTTAACGTATAAACGATTTTTCTTTCCATAGAGGTAAACGCAGAAAAAACCCCTAAAATCCACTGGAAATAATAGACGGTAAAGTACGCAGTGAAGATAAGTGTAAAAGCAGTTTTCGCCCGGCCAGTGTTCACCGTCAGTGTCCCACGAGGGAAGTGCTTGTGTGTGTGCGTGCGTGCGTGTTTGTGTTGTAAGCCGGGCATTGTGAGGCCAAAAATAAGGGGATCTTACGGATGGTCCGCAGCAGCATAGCCGCATAGCTCAATCGCCAACGGGGCTGGTGGTCACGGGCAAGGTTCCGGAAACGGAATAGTAATTAAATTTTCTCTGCCAGTGCTATTGCTGGTCGTGGTGCTGCCTCGGTACGAGCTTCTTGAGCCGGTGTTGTGTGTGTGTGTGTGTGTGTTTAGTCTGGAGGACCTTGGACCAGGTCGACCCCGAGCAGTCGGCAAAGAAGGAAACCATTTTTCGGGTAGACGAGCAGAGCAAGACACCGCACCAGGACACGACAGTGTGTTGTAGCTTGTTCGAGCGAGCGTAACCGATTCTGAGCAAACAAGGTACCGTATCTAATATTTTACGTATATTCCTTATGTTGTGTTTAGGACGCTCGACAGCGATACGTAACACCGTAACCGGGGAGGCCTCTTATGAGCTCGTACGGATGGTTATCCTTTTTTTTTAGGGGGGTTGAGATGATGTTTTTGTTTCTCTACGATGGTGATGCTGACGATGATGGGTGGAAGTTTTTCGAGCGTACCAAGGACACGGTGAGCTTTGAAAAAAGTCGAACCTTACGCTTTGATTGCGATGTACGTTCAAAATGAGTAGAGCGTATTTTATAGGTCACCGTTGGCGAAACGGTCTATCATAAAAAAAAAACTACACACACGTACGGGAAATTGAACGAACTCACAGCTATCGTTGGTACATGGTCTAGTAATTATTTTGGACTCTCTTTTATCTGGCAAAAGAGCAGCCGTGTCTGGGATCCCGGAATGGGGACCACGGCTATATTCAATGGAATTAATTTTCTTATTTGTTTTGAAACCGGCTCTGGAGGGAGTGTGTGCATGTGGATGTAAGTGGTACAAAAATCAATGCATGTTGCTTCAAAGAGATGTAATGTAAATACGAATAACCGTACTGGGTCAAATGATGTGTGTGGTTTTTTAGAAATTATTGAACAAAGGTTTGACCAAATTAAATTCCATAAAACTCGTATGGAAACGCAATGAAACGATCGTTTGCTAGCCAAATTCTCTGTTATAACGCATAGTGCGAAATATCAATAGAACTTGAATTTATATTCATATGTGGTTTGGAATTTCACATGGTATGTATTGGTGGACTTCCTTAAATTTCGTTAACAATGCTATGAAACAATTGGTTTTGACATCAAAGGTTCAAGGATTGGTAAAATAGGATTTATTGTCAGATTTCCGGAAGCAGACCAGAAATGCTTTCCATGCATATATTCTCGCTCAAAATGAAGTACATTCTGTACAGAGGAAGCGTCAAGCAATTGTCCATCATGAAATCATGAAAGATAATACCTGTAATAATATTATGATTCTTAGTGCTGAATGTCAATTGCATTTCAACGCATATCACTATTTTGGGTTAGAGTTTTTCATGTTTCATGAAGCAAGGTCGACAAAAAACATTGTCATTGCATGCGATCTACGATAAACCTCTTGATCGTTAACTAACCCATCTTTTACAGTGATCTCTTGGAATGTTTGGCCCATGATTACCCTCTTGATGAACAAGATATAGCCCATAACTCATATTGCCGTAGGTCGTAATGGAAAGAAAAGATATTTTTCATTTCAGTGATCGTCGACCAAAGATGAAGGTACTTCAGAGACATGACGTGAGAGTCTTTCATGCTTATATTTTTGGTGGAGGATGTAAAGATCCTGATGTTAGGCAGTTCGTTGTCATCAACTGTTAAGTAAACCTAATCAAAAGGCATTCTCTTTATTCTGACGTTATTTGAGGAAAGACTCCATAATTTTCATCAAATTTTATCTCAGCTCGTGAGGATCGGTACAATAGACGAGACACGAAATAGAGAATATTATTTTATCAATACCAATGTCTATCTCTCTCGTCCAACTCGTAGTTCAGCATCGTTTTCTCCGATTGCTCGGAAGTGTCGGTGAAAAGTTGAAATCGCTATGCTGTTGAACTTCATATTTATGTTCTGTTCCACCACTTCACGGTTACGTACATTGCCGGAAGTCCAGTTATATAAGTTTGATGCTCTGTCCTGTGAGGATATTATAATAATCCGATCAGCTTCATTCGGAAAACACAGAGTACCTGACGGTAGTACATTGCAGATCGTGCTTCTTGGAGGCCCTACGTGGAATGGCCGTTGAAGCCCCTTACGCAGGTACTTGGGTTCTAGAACCTTGTGGCAGTGTCTTCAAGTTTATTTTGGTTTTCGAGGCAACCCACAGCTATTTTATTTCTCGTAGTGGATGATCCTTCATTACAGGGAAGGTCCAATTTGTATGTGAATTGACAATAAAATAGGCACTGGGGATCACTACAATTGACGAGACCAACATCAAGGAATTGATAGATTTGATAAATAATATTGAATTATGATAAATAATTGTTCCAACTAAATTAGACATAAAATAACATATTAATCGTTAGTTGAATACTGCATCTTCTTGAACGTCAGATCCTTGGGTATTAAACGATAGTCTCCCACCGTACCTGGAAAAGCACCTTAATCCCATTTTACGCTACTTGCTACAAAACACTACTCCATCTGCCCTGCTATAATATTGCGTCCGGAACACGATTCCACTACCCGCTGCCGGTGAATCGCTCTAGCACAGCCAAAGGTTGAAGTATTTAAGTGCTTCCATTCTGCTACCGGTACGTTTTGGGGTTAGTGGTGAATGTTTTGGAAGCGAATCGTTAAATGGTTTACCGTGCCGTGCAAAAAAAAAGGGGCATGGGGGAGTTTGGTCCAAACGGTGCACGCGCTGAAGGTGCATATTCCGGAGGTGTGAAAAGAACGGAAACGAGCTTCTCACCTTACGTGGTGTGGTCCCGGGCATTGAGGGCCCCCGGGGCGGACAGCGCCAGCAGAAGCTGGGAAGAGAAATTGAAAGAGTACGCTGGAAGGTTTTTGCCTTCTCCCCGCAATACATGCCACTTTGAAAGTGATGGTCCGGAGAGGTGGTAAGGTTTGGTAGATAACACAAAAGCCATTATAGATCCACCCCAGGTCCCGGCGCCTAATGGGATACGCGCGAACGCTGCCTACCGTTTTGCGAATGTTTCGACCAAAATGCAGTGCCGGACCGCACCGCAGGAGGACTGGCTGGCATGCCCGTAGTGAGTGATTGAGTGCAACATACGCCGGGCAGGTCGTACATGCACCCGGAACTACGTACCGTAAACGGGGATGGGTTGAACTCCGTTGGGCGGTACTGTGGCTCATGAAGTTTTATTGCCACCGGCACATTCCCACCATCCAGTGCGAGAGTAAGGCGGGCAGTGATTTAACGATAGTTCTATTTGTTTTTAATTTATCACATGCATTTCGGAACGGTAACGGAGCCTTGTGCCGAAGATAGAGCGGTTTTTGGGGGGGAGGGGGTTCAGGATCGGTGTTTGCTGGTCCGATGTTTCACGTTGTTTCTTAACTTCCTGAACTATCGGCCAAATTGAGCGCACTAAGTAAAATCATTAGCATTTTGATTGAAACTGGTAATGCGTGTTAATCCGACAGCAGCATTCGTTCGCACTGCCAATTTATCACCCTACGGTTGAGGAGATAGACGCTTCTATTATTGGACACTTTTAATTGTGGCAATATTGGTAAACTAATGAATAGTGAGCAGACTGGCTAAAGATGGTGAATTCATACATCAACAGGCATGTTATAAGGTTTCAATATAAATTAGATTCTCTCCAAGACTAATTAGAAGCTATTACAAAGCTAGTTTTTAGCCGGTTTTCAATTAAATATCTTAACTTATTGAAACAAAATACCAGAGTTTTGGTGTAGGTTCCAAGATTTTCAGTTCCTACAAATGAAAACCTTTGTAAGAACGTTTCTCGTCACCGAGAGATATCCATCGGGCACTAATGAAACGAGTAACTGCCACGTCTCTGGCGTGCATGCCACACGTACGTTCCAAGCTACCGTGAAAATCGAGCCGTGCATCATTCTTACGCCCCGGACCGACCCAATCGATTGCACTTGCTTCGGGTACACACACAGCAAAAAAAAAAAAAATCAACCGGATCTGCGGCTTGGCTTCGCTTCATTTGGCTCTGGAGCAACCGGGCCTGTTGGCAGTGCTTGACGAACGCCGTCCTTTACACCGTCTTAAGCATCCCAGGCCCAGGGCGGGTAAGTAGTGTTGAAAAGAAATTCCGCCTCATGCGCGCGATCTAGCACACCGGAAGGGAATTTCCCGACCGTACCGCTCGGGTTTTTGTTCGCCTGGAACCTGGAGCCACTTCACGTCACGGATGCGTGGCTTCTCGCACCCGGCGGGCTCGGGAAATCGAACGGGTTTGCAAAAGGGCCTTGCACAAGGGAAGGAAGTTCTACCTCATTGGCTGACACTGATAAATGTTGTACCTTAAGTTGTTGGTTATTTTGCTTTGGTTGGTTTGGCTGAATGCTCAGGGAAGTTCGCTGTCGGTGAAGGATTCAAATGGCTTTGTTGTGCCTCGTTCCCCGTTGGGCTCGCCGGTGGGGTTGGGGAGTTTGCCTTACGCCCGGTTGCCTGGTTGCATATGTCTATACGATGTTTTACGTTCTACCGTTCCGGTTGCCCGAACATTCCCTGGCGAACGTCCTCGTGCACGTATAAGCCATGCCACCACGCCACACGTGTGCCAGAGTACGTTAAACGTTCGCATACCGGCAGGAACGACCAATAAGCGAAAAGGTTATTGGAAAATTGAAGGTGCGATAATGTCTCAGATTTTCAGTTCCGTCTCTATTTGGTGTGGTTATTCCGGGAATGGTGCGAACGGTGCTTGCTGGAGCACCGAATGCCTGTCAGCTTCGGTAACCTACATTTCCTCGGAGGTTCGGTAGGGGAAGTTTTCGAAGGTTTCCTTTGGTTTGGCTCCCACTCTTCCTGGTGAGGAATCTCAGCACCGGAAGGCATTTGTAACCGAACGCTGGAAATAAAATCCTATCCTAACAAATCGAGGTGCGAACAAAGTGGATAAAGTTCAACCGGACCGGTCAGGCTGTAACCTAAACACAGACCACAAATTGTGTTCGGGCCTAGCCGTACGGTTAACGCTTGGGTGGTTGATCGATAAGTGTTTCTTGGAACATTTGAAATTTAATACGGAGCTTATAAAGGATGTTTACACAGCACTAAACAACAGGTGTAGTTTTGGTTGTAAAAGCTAATGTTTTAGCAACTAATAACACTAAATCGTGGCTACTTTACACTGCGTACCATTCCATCCCTGCCAGGTGTACTTTAAAGGCTTTGCGTTAAATATTTCACTGGGTCCACATCAAATGGACAGATAAATGCGGCGCATTGCATTTTCAATTGCGCGCCGACAGACACATTCGCATCAGCAGAAAGAAAAAAAAAACATGGGAACGGAAAAAAATGGTATCATGCAAAACATTTTTGTTGACCACATCACATTTGCTCAATGGCAAAGTAGAGCAAAAGCTTTCCGGGAATGTTGGATCGTACCGGGTCCATCACATACCTGGTACATTTTACATGATTTGTTTGCTAGTATTTACCAGTGTAAACATGATGACCGTGTTTGTGTACGTACAGAGGTGAGTTTTGGTAAATCGCATGCTTGCAAAATGCATCCTTCAACAGAAAATGAAACTGCATGTCGTTCTCGGGCTGAACGTTGATCGCTGTTGGGTTTGTAGCTGCTGGGAAACCAGGTTGGTACCTGGCAACGAATGGAGTATTGCAGCGAGTGCCCTGCGGGTGCTGCATGGTGTATGATTTTCATGCCGGTGCTGTATTATTCACGTACAGCAGCTAGTTTAGACGAAAACAAATACGTGAAAAGAAGGACATTTATGTGCTCATGTTCGGAGAAAAATGTAAGCTATAAATGGTGTTGGTTTATTTTGTTGGATTGAAGCAAAAAGCAGAGAACTAAACACATTAATTTATCTACCTGGGGATTATAAAAGTATTGAATTGAGCAATTCGAAAGCAAGTTGTCGTAAATTAAAGCATATCGAAGAAAAATATTAAAATAGCTACCAAATTAACAGGCAGGAAAAATTAATTACAAGTCAGGAAAAGAAAACATTAATGAAATAAACTCAGCACCAAATTGTATCAATCCGAAGCTGCAAACTGAAAAGTCATAGCTTGCTAGTAAAGTTTAAAAACTTAATTTGGACTGCAATAATGGAATGAAATTCATAACAAACAATTATAATTGAAATAAACCTTAAAAATTATAAACTTACAAATGAAGAGGTCAAAATGTAGAAAAAAACATGTTCTATAAAATTTTATGATGAATCCATTACTAGTAGTTATGTTAACTACTAAGAGAATGAAAATAATTTCATGAAGAAATAAAAAATAAACATTGCAATGATGTGAAAACTAAATAAAATATACAAAAATCCAAATTAAATAACAACTTATAGACACAGATTTACTTTTAAAACTTATTTTTTTATTAAATGCCTTGTTAATATGCAGTGTTTCGCAAGTTAAGAAATATTTTTTTCTTAAATTTAAAGATTTTTCCGAATAATTTTATGTAACTCTTGCTTCCCGTGTTCTGTGATGCGGTAAAATGGGGAAAAAGCGATCCATTGCTTCTATTTTACCCACCAAAATCATGCCCAAAATGTCTTTCACTTTCTCTGGTGGCCTCTCGTGCTGCATCGCGTTATCCCGCAGGGCGCGTGACTAAACTGCGTTCGAACGGGTTATGCCCCATTTCATGCCATAATTTTGTTAACAAGGTATTTTACCGGATACGTTGAAGTTATTTTTCGTTGTTGTTATGTTCTTTTCGCTTTTCATCACATCGTTTGCATTCGCAACGTACGGGAAAAGGTATTCCCGCAAGGCATTCTGTGTCGGCCAACCCGCCCGTTTTAATGCTATCGAATTTTTCGAAACCACTTTTGTTTGATCCCTTTTCGCAACGGGGACATGTATTCCGTTCCAGGAAAATGTACAAAAGACTTAGTGAAAGACAGTGAAGGGGGTCGATAGTACATACTATCGCTTAGCTTCCTAATCGCTGAACGACATTTACATTCAATTGGCTCTATTTTTCGTAACGCAAAAGGTTGTTCACATTGTGTATTATTCTTTTTCTACCCACCACTCAGCCTGCTGGATGTTGACGAGAAAAATCGACTACCTTGTGTACTACCTCTTTTTCCTCTGTATTTAGCTGGAAATGGGGGGAGAGAAAAACGTGAAAAGTACTGTTGCTTTTACCCTTTTTTTTTATTCCTTTCCCCTTTAATACGCCATAATCGCCGAGAGAGAACTGTTGTTTTGCTACCGAGAGCACACAACACAAAAAGCCGTACACACGACATGTCGATTATCCTTACCCGTTCGGTAAAGGTGCTGGCTGTGGGTTGGCTTACAGGACACGAAACACTCCACTCCATCGCGTAAACACCCCCTGTCGGATGGGGTCTCAACAACCTCGGCATATCCAACGGTGGGGGTCCCTTTATGGTACGGTTCTGCCACCATCGGGCAACAGCAGCGGGCTCGGCAAAAAATGGAACGCAAAGTATCGAAGGCAAATGTATGCTTTTAGCGTAAAGAGGTAGTAGGTTCATGGTTACATGCACTTTAAATCAATTTTTCGATAAAGATAAAGGTATTGTAATTGATTTCAAACGACGGTAGGGCCGGGGTTCGACCCGTTTGTTACAGCGCTCACGAAACTGGTATTTTCCATGTCGTGTTGACGCGACTGCCGGTGGAAAGTGACTTTTAAAGTGTGATGATTTATACTCTTCAATCATGCTCGACAGTCGTTAAGCGGGGTGGTTCCGTGCGGATGAGTACGCTCATGATGTGCATGCAAATGTGCTGTCGCAAATGTATGCAGCACGACAGTTCTGGGTAAGGAGGGTGAATATGGAAAAGTTTCGGCAGTAGCAGTATGTTAGTGAAATGGAAGTTTTTTTTTTCGGCACGAGTTTCAAATTGTTAACATAAATTTCATACGATGTTTGACACCTTAGTACAATAGCAAGAGTAAGACATAGACGAATATAATATGCAACTGTCGTGTTTTAATAATGTTTGCTATAATAGAAAACTGCTTATCCGGATGACGGATTATTAGTGGCTCTCGAAAATGACAGTACTAAAAGGGTTTTTCACATATTATGCTCAAAATCAATTGCAAAAAAACTATAAATCAAATGTTTTTACTAACATCATAGCCAAAATAACACACATTATACAATAAATTTATTGCTAATGATGATATACCGACATCTAAAATCATTTGCCTGAGGCAAATAATGAAATATGTTAGACTAAGAACCCTCTAAATAACTTGTTATACGTGAGATTCTTTTTCATACAAATGTTTATCTGTTTCGCCAACGCTATTCCTGCAATATGAAATTGCTTGGTTCTTGAATTGCTTGAAAAGACGAGGCAAATTTTTAATAAGGAGTTTGAGATAGGACAGGAAGACGGTTAAAACCCATTAATGAAGGGGCTCAGAATTGAGAGCTACCCGATTATTCATGTAAAATCACCATAAGCCTGATCAATTTTTCAGTAACACAAAAATCCATGAAGGGTTTTACTTTGCTGCGTAAAGGCCGTAAAAGATATATTTTCGCGCTGATAAAATGGTATATTAGTCTAATATTGACCGACGGATAGAAATCGTAATTGTATTATACGCATTTCGCTCGCAGCACTACTTTACCCAAAACCCAAGTACTCGTTGTATGGCGGGTTACTCCTTATGAGAGATTTTATGTCTGATTCGCTTATTTTGTCCAAGTCTAGCTGTAATGAGTACGAATATATAGGATTCGATTGTTCAAAAGCTCAATCTAATGTTAATAAATTGATGCGAATATTATCAATAATTTATAATGGATAGAAATAGAAAGCATTATGTACTCGGTTTTTCTTAATTGCCTTCAGCTTTTAGAGCTATTCGATATCCAAATTCCCGTATTACTGAAAACGGATGTACCGAGAAAAACGTGTACTAGTTACAGTTTTAAAAATAACCTAAGGGTAATCGCGTATGTAAAAATTGCCACAAATAGTAAAGGATTATTATTCAAAACATAGATCTAAATCAGCATTTTTTTCGAAAGAAAAGGTGAACCCTCTTGAAGCAAAACATATTTTTAATGAAATTACATCAGCTATCTTCTATGCGAGATCAATGCCTTATCCCTGTCAATGGCTGGCTGGGATCAATTGATTCGTAAGTGTGTCAATAGAAAAAGGTCACAACAATGCAAACACCGGCAGAGAGCAAGGACGACAAAAAGCGATCCAAAAGATGCTTTTAAAAGCACTGCGATGCCGACAGGAAGGGGAATGGCAACAAAAAAAAAAAGACTCGTTCCAACACGAATAAGGTTTTGTTGTGATTTATAATGTGGCGCATGAAAAGTAAATCCAAATTTCATCACACCGAAAATCAATTCCATTGAAGTGAAAACCTACCCACCGTATCGTCGAAGATTACAGGCGGCTGCCACCTACTACTGCCACTACATCATGCTGATCGTGCCATCGGGGATGTTCTTGGTTTATTTTTTGTTGCTGTTGCGTTTTGGTGCTGTTGTCGCTCTCGCAGCATGACTTCTCCATCAATGGATGGTCGCGGGCGCACAAGTGGAGACTTAGGAGGCTTTTTTTCTACTTTGCCGGGGTTCTGTCGAAAATTTCGCGAGTAAATCCAATCAAATTTACATGATAAAAGGCGGATGTTTGCACTGCGCTATTGAGCCGTAAAGTTTTGCGAAGGAAAAATTCGTCACCCAGCGCAGCGGCGCGCAACACCGGGGGTGGCGTTATTGAGTGAAGCGCTTTGGCCGAGCGATTCAGCGATTTTTCACGCCACATTCCGTGCCGTTTTAGGCAACCGGGCGGGGATAAAAACTGTAGTACACAGTTTTGCTTTGAATATTTTGATCGAACAATTCGGTATGATCCGTGCGGGAGGTGCTTTTTTGGAGGGGACTTAGAAGGTTTGTCGAAATAATCAAAGCACGGAGGTCGCAAAGGCATCCAAATTATTCGCATACCAAATTTTTGACGTCCCATGAAAAAGCGATTTTTGCTAGACATGTTGAGATGGTGTGTATGCAATGGAGTTGCCGTTTTTTTTTGTTAACCCGGAACACAACCAATATTGATTGAAATAGATTGGCTTAGTAGTGCGCGGAGGTATCTTGTTAGGGCGAATAGTAATGAGTGCATGTCTTTGATGTTGGAACAAATTTTTAATCAGAGTCCAGAGTGAAAGCTTGGCTTTCGCTTTTCGGTGTGCGCTCTTTTGATAGATTGGTGTGATTAATTTTTGCACACTTGGATTGTCGTTAATCAGTGTGCAGGAATTTGCCTTGATAAGTGAGTTCTAATTCTGTGCTCATCCAAACCATAATTCTGGCATTACTTCTGCTGATGGTAGCGTGATTACTGTTGTGATGATGTTTAAATTAATTTTAATAAAATGAGTTGACTTGTTATCCTCTTTGACAGTTCAGTGAGTAGACGGTAGCATTAAACAAGTAAACTTAATTAATTTAATGAATGAAATGGATCAAAATTGCTGGAATAAATATAAAAGCGTAGAATAGTAAATAATACGTTCTTTGAAGAAGGATTGAATCCCAGTTTCATTGTAATTTAAAGCAAGCTGTTCTATCAGTCCAAAATGTCTACTAAGCGCAAGCAGTGAAACAGTTGGTGTGGTATGGCCATTACAACAGTACGAAAAGTGTTTCACTTTGCCTCGAATGTGTCTCCCCTCCCGGACCGGCAATTCCAGCAGCCGATCGAATGGGCAAGATTTCGTGACAGAAGCCGGTCCGAAGGGTCTAAGGGTTGAATTCTAATCGAATAAAATTCAGACATGGAAAAACAAAATCCACTCCATCTCGTGCTCGCCTGGCCGGTCACACATGGGGGCAGAGTGAAATCCCTGGAAAAAAGGCAGACCTCGATTCTACTAATGGTGCCGATGAGAAGATGTGCCCACGGTCGGAGACTTTGGGCAGCGGTGGATAAACGGATGACCAAAACCATATTGTATGAGTGGTCACCACCACGAGTAAAGGTCACCCTTTGCGAGAAGCATGTTTGTCAATAACAATGTTATCACCATTCGCCGATGCGAAACGAGCAATCGGACAATGGTAGGCGGAATGGCCGTGCTGCCGGTTTTGTTGTTCTTCCATTCGTCCAAACCATCTAATGCAATCAAATCAAAAGTCTGCCTTCGTGAAGGAAGCAAACAAACCGGCATTCCACCAAGGCGAAAGAGAGCATTCCACCAACGAGCTGGAGGAGTGTCCATGCCGAGGGATGCGGGGAACGATTGTGCGTGAAGATTAAGGCCTTTTCAAGGTTAGGATCGGAATCGTTATAAATCTAACGATTTCTATCATCGTCCCCCCCAAAACAAGGCGCTTGATGTTTGCTGGACGGTGAAAGGACGCGGTTCGGCACGATTGAGAAATTCGAAAGGGATTATTTGTTCGATGAGATTCCAGGCCGATAATCCTGCGTGTCTTATCTCGTTAATTTGACAGCGATGGCCCGTTACACTAAGAAAAAATGCTATCAATGTAAAGGATTGATGAGACATTCATATAGCAACAATGTCGATTGTATGAAGAAAGATTAATCAACTGTTTATTTATTTACGAAAGCCTGCACAGCTTTCCTTATGGCAGGGATTGGTGATTTTTAAAATCTTTGGATAACAAGTTTTAGAAAATTGCAGGAGAAATATTCATTGAAAAAGCGTTTGTTGAAAGTAGTACAACAAGGATATCAAACTTTGATTACATTTTCACGCTTTTTGGTGTAAAAGATCAGACGAGTATGTAAGAGCATACACCTCAAAAATCTTCAAAAGCTATTCGCAGTAATTCTAGATTGTCCGATTGAGATTTGCATCCACCGCTACAACCATGAGATGATTATGTTTGTAGAATGTTTTTTGGTAGTTAAGTATCTCTGAGTATTAAAATAATACCTTGGAAATAACTAATATCACCCGGATAATACGCTGGGAAGTGTTTCGAATGGGCGTAATCGTAAATTTTACCAAAAGACTAAATTATGCATAAAAATGAACTAAAATAATCCGACATCCGACAGGTCAAAGCACTTTGCGTCCATCTAATATAGCGAATATTTATATATAATCTAGAAATGATATTAACTCTTCTCTACTGGAGAGAGACCAAAATGTGGCACAGAACCCCAACTCTGAGGATCCAAAGGTGAACGTAAAGAGGAGCAGATTTTAAATATAAAGATCTAGATTCAAGATCAGAAGATCGGATCTAAACAGCGCAGGACTACCTGTACAAGATTCACAATGGTGTTGATGAAAAACATTTCTCCAACAAGACACGAAATCGCAGCCTAAATGGACGATAAAACCTACTAAACATTCGATGATAAAAACTAGCGTGGACCTATCGAACACAAAGCATTGAACACTTCTACAGAATGTTTCCAAAGGAGGTGCTTACGTGCTTTAAGATAAGCGAGGAGGTGATGTTCTGTTTCCTTCGGGAGTTGCAGACATGGGTATGGAGTGTATTCCAGAATCTACCACCTACTTCAAGGGAAGAATCAAACGAATAGGAAGCAACTGGTTGGTGTTTATAAAGAGGAAAATTATTATGAGGAATATTTCTAAGCGGACACGTAGAGTAGTTGGACTGAGGTTGATAAAAATAATCACTAAGAGGTGAGAAAATGCAATTTAATAAAATATAAATAAAATCCCTTTCATCTGAGCTTTTGTAAGTCAAACAAATCTCGAGAAATCGTTGATGTTATGTGACCTGCTATTATGTGGGATTTTTCACATTCCAATTAGGAATGGAAAATAGTAACAAAAAATAAGTTTCACCGATGCAATAGGTGATGCATGACGTGTGGTTCACTGTGCTCCCACGATAAACGTGTCAGCTCATGTCACATTGCTGACCCCCACTAGCGGACCATTTTCCAACCCATTCAACCATTGAGCTGGCCGGTTGAGCAGTGAAGCACCGCTGCTGTGCAATAATTGATAAGATTCCTTCTTACGAAAGCATCCAAAGTCGAAAGCAGAACGTGACGGGAATTGCTGCCATGTTTCACATTCCTTCTGCTTTGATGACTGATTGGCTGAATTGTATGTGTGCGTGTGCTTGTTCCGGTTGTGTTCTGCATCTTCTGTGCGCTTCGCTGCTGCCACAACCACGGGTAGTTCGCATCCGCATCCTACTTGAGAAGGCATGGAGGCGCCTGCATTGCGCTGCTGCGGTCGCAACCATGACGATGAAGCTGAAGTCTTCGTTAGCCACGTGAAGAGGTTTTAATTATGCCTCACGACCTATCACTTCAAAGGTGCGGTAGCACCGGTACGTGGGGGAAGGCTTGCTGCGACACGGTAACCCGTTGGAACGACATCTTCCGTAATCGCTTTGTACGTTTATCAAGTCGACTGGAAAATGGTGTACCGTACGATTCGATACGGATGCACTACAACGATGACACGGTTTCTAAATCTGGGCAGCTTCTAATTGGACACCAAAGTCAGCTGGTGCTTGTTATGATCGGTTAAGCATTTTCATTATGACGAATCGGTATTGTTCGTGCGGTTGTGCTTTGATGATGAACATCAGCGTCGTCTTGCTTCTCCGTGCACTTGAGTTGAAGATTTTTGCCAGGATGTAAAGCACATCGGTGCAACGGAACCAGCTGTGCAAAAATTGTGCCTCATTCCGTAATGGAATGTTAGCTCCGTGAGTGTGAAAGATCGACAATTAATTGCCGATCGTTGAGTGTTGCATGCGTAGCTTAAAAGGATTTAAAATAATCATTTGTTGATGAAGCTCGGCAATCAACACTTATTGGTAAAATATAGCCTTCAACGGCACGGGTCGGGTCATAACCGAGCCCCCCGGTTACAGTTTTCTGCCCATATCTTCCTGACGCAGCTAATGGAAGACGATGCAATTAGGTTCGGGCCCGGCACTTCGCTTCGCCCAAAGTTGGCTGAAACTTGTTGACAGGCACACGTACACACACACACAAACACGCGGTACGTTGATTCGTACGCAAGGATTCCGACAAACAAGCGTACCTCATCAAAGAGCAATTTTCGGTACCGGATACCGAAGAGCAGCGCCTAATGCCATCATAATCCAATTACAGAGCACAGATGGCGATGAGTGCAGTGTTAATGGAAATTTAATCCTTCTTCTTCGTGGCTCTGTCCCGTACCTGACCGACTGTACCGGTTTCTTCGAGTGCGAGTGCTATTAAGAAATTGATAATGGATCTTGCATTTAGCATACGTTTGATCTGCTGTGAGTTTGGTGTGGTGCGAGCCAAAAGCAAGAAAAAAATAACGGTAGTTTGGGAATGTTGAAAAAGGTAACAAAATTTATTGAGTTGAGTTGTCTGTCACTGCGTGAAAAAGTATTTCAAGTACAAATTCGAACGGGAGTCGATAGGTGCTTATCGTGCCTTTACATGCAACACATCCATATTCGAATGCGTGGAATTTTTATATTCATCTGTACGTATCACAATAAGCTTTTGGGGAATAAATTTGCGTCAGAATATTGGAAAATATTGCGTGCGGAAAATGCACGCCCCCCCCCCCGTACAGTGCTCTTGAAATTGTACTCGAAGTACTCTGATGCATATCGAGATGAAATATGACACATTCCACTACTGCGGAATCTCGATTCGAGCGACCAAAAACATGAAAGCGAATACGAGTGGGTTCGACATGCGAACGAATGCGGTCCTTGAGGGCTTTCGGAAATAGACCGCAAGCCATGGAACATGTCGGGCAGGTTGGCAATTTGGTGAAACGTACTACTACCACTGCTCTACTGGTACTGCTGGACCGTGCAGAAGTAAAAACTGACAAACTGTTTGCGTTACGAAGCGTTCGTCTGCGTTTTACCCGTGTGAATGCAATGAAGCTACAGCATTTTTTTTCTTCCCTCGTTGGATCTCCCGGAATGCATCAACTTGAAAAGCGATTCTGCGATCTTCACGAGTGAATTTTTTTTGTTTTTGAGTGCAGCTCGTCATCAAACTCCCCACCTTCACCCGACTCCGATTTGCGGTTGTGTGTCTGCTACAAGGATCGTGGCGAAAGAATTACCTTCCGAAAACATGAAGCGGAAACCTCCACAACATGACATTGTCGCAATGCGTTGCTACTCGAGTGAAATGCAGGGTTAATTGATTTGAGCAAACCCGTGTTCGTGTTCGTTTGTTCGCTTCCCGGGCTCCATCGGTAGATCGGTTACCGAAACACGTATCGCAGGTGGGGGGTTTTTTTTTTATTGTTGCGCAAAATGGACGATATAGCGAGAAAGAAGAAGGGAAAAACATGGTAGAATTGAAAAGCAAGAGGGAAAAGATTCAAAAACAGTCCTCCAGAGCATGATTCAAATATAATAGACGCCTGAGATGTATCGGTTCGCTTGTGAGTTGGTTGGGTGTAAAAAAAAAAAACGTCGAAAAGCGTAGAATCTACTCCAATCTGGAAACGAATTTAACAGCGAGAAGTACACTTTATTGCTTCTCGGCCATGGCAACGTATCGTACCAGTCCCACGTGCCGGTATGCTCGAGTGCCGGTGACGATATGTGCGATTTTTTGCCTTTAATTTGATTTTCTCTGATTTCTCCACCAGCTGATGTCTCGACGAAATGTTTGCTAGTGCTGACGGGCATAGAAAGAGTGGGGAGAAGCGAAGCAAAAAAATCCTCCTGGTATAAACGGGAAAAAAATATCAAAATGCTGTGAAATGTTAGTTTTGTGCTGCACAAAAAAAAAAAGAAATCCGAAAAAAACAACCTGTCAAAATTGTCACAAGAATACAGTCTAATCAATTGTTTGGCTACCGGAGTGCGCCTTGCCGAGTTTATTAAGTGATTGCCACATGGTCAAACTGACAGGCCAGTGCAGAGGGATAGGAAATTTTCAATTTACTTGTCACGACCATAAGGCCATATAGGGATGCCTTTCAATTGACTGTTTGTGAAAATGTTCGATATGTTTCGTGAAACAAAAATGTTTCTTCAAATACTAGCACTCAGTAAAGAATAAGCAACAATGCGTTTATTTTATTCGATAAATGTTCCACAATGGCAAATTATTTAAAAACTAGTTTGTATTTTCGTCACACAGGACACCACCTAAACTGGCACCCATTGAACCCCCGTACAAGTCGGGACAGTAGTTGTTATCCTTTTTTTTGTTGTATTAAATCGCTTTGTTTGTTATTTCAAATGTCAACCGGTCCGTTCGAGAAAAGCATTCCTACATTTATGGGTAAAACTTTAGGGCATTAATTCAGACGGGGAGAGTTGGTGAGGTTTTAAACGCTAAAAACAACAACTGCCATGAACGAGATAGCAGCTTACCCGTCCGCCTGGCATACGGTACCGCTGTACATCCATTGAATATGATTGTTTTTGAGACGTCTACCCCGGGATTTGTGTTTTCAAGCAGTGTCGGATACGTTCTTGTGCCTTTAAGGCTGTATACTTATCTATTTCCATCCTTTGTCTAGCGCCATATTCTTTCCGCTTCGTATCGTACCGTAGCACGACAGATGTCAGTTTTCTGGTTGGTTTCTGGCAGGCGGAAACGTTCGCTAGCGCTTGCATGAAGGCACAGGAATGCGCTTCGGAAAGAGTTGCGCAGTGTGTGGGTGCTGGCAGAAATGCTAGAAAAAACAATAGATTTGAATTAATTTGTGCAGTGTGTTTATGAAAAACGGTCGCTGCGAACAATAACATTTGAGTAATTTTAAATTTATTGCACAGTTGTACAGTTGTTGTACAGCTAAATGGCAAACCAATTTTTTGGGTACTGTACTGTGTACTTAATGCATTCATGTAATTGTTGAAGTGTGTTTATACTCTTGTACTTATTTAATAAAAATTAAGAAAAAAACAGGAAGTGTTTATTCATTTGTTAAGTTTCTTAACTGATTTGTAATTCTTTCTTGCTTACTTAATCTTCAATAATTATTGAAGTGCTATTTCGTCAAATCTTTAGAATACCTTCGAGAAGTTCATTCATTTATAATTCCCACGCATGTAGATTTGGTGCCAAGAGATGCCATTGCCATATTGTCAATGATGTCTTCTGCTAACATCAGATCCAGATTAAGGGTGGATCTTCCTCCCTACAGCACATTTCCTTTCAGTGAAACAATTTTTAGTTGCGGAATTATCTTGTTGAAAAGCCTCTACATATTTGTCCGATATCTTTGGAAGGGAAATGCGGTTTGAATGACTGCAATATAGTCGGTGGAGAGCAGAAAAAATAATGTTTTATATCATTTTTCTGCAGCCATATTAAAATCATGTTAAAATATATGAGAACAACTTGCAAAACTGTGTGTCAAGAACCATTCTTTGTGATCGGTAGTTCTCATCTAAAACCGGCTAATTTAATGGATAGTATTTAATTTTGTTAAAATAAATACTTTCAGTTTGTAACCCCAAAAAGTTTTTCTAAAAGATACATAAAAAATCATTATACAAATATGGTCTAAACAAGTTCCGCGATGCGTTTCGCCAATACAAAAAAGTTCAAACACTGAGTCAGAAAATCAGAAAGTTTGCAACAATGGTATTAAAATAAAAAAAAATACAAGCGGTTTAACCATCTTGTCAGAATGGAAAGATACTGTTTTGCAAATGAATTCGATTAATTCTTCTTGTACTTATTGAACTCTCTCGGTTCGAATCATTTTTATCTGTTAGGGTGTGAAAGAATTTTGACTGTATAGACGCCTCATATGTAAGATAATAAGCTGAATGGGTCCTAGTATACTACTATTCTACTAATTTCTATCGATACTACAAATACACGTCGAAAGCATTTTCTGTTAACAAGTATTGGACGCAATACTTTTCACTACCCATTTTGGAGTTCAAGTTCTCTTTGTTCTGAAGAGATCCATGAATACTTTAGCAAGTCAAAAGAGCAGGTTAAAGCAGGTCTGAACATGCTGAAGTACGTACATGGCTACGAACATAATACATTTTAAGATGCACCCATTATTCGCCCGCCGGTCTGGCTGTGAACGATGCCTTTGCAGCATAAACATGCTACCGGATAAACAACAATGAATGCGATGGAAAGATATACAACCACACCATCGTCATCATCATCATCGCCGCCACCGGTCGGTGTTCATTTCCAGATAGGGGTTTGGGACTGCGTAACGCAACCGAAACCCAAGCGCAACATCAACAAAAACCGCCACTCCCTGGTACGCCCGGGCTGGCCGGTTTGACGCGTAAGCCACCGGTCTTTGTTAATTGCATGCTAGATTTCAAAATTCCCAAGGCTACGTAAACGGTTTTGCAGCAAGCGGGAAGCGGTATCCTTATCGCACGCTACACCGGAGGATACCCATCGGGCACCATCTTTCAGCGCTACATCGTAATGCTTTCTTTTTATCGTGCCGTCCGGTCTGGGGGAATGAAGCGTTCCTGTCGCTGTATGTAGGGCCACCGTTGCAATCGTGCTAGTGAGGGGAAAACTGATGGGGATGGGGATGGGGGTGGAGCTCAGTGCTCCGGGGAGCAATTGTTGGAAAATGTGTTAAGCGTCAAGTACGTCGTCGGACTCGGAACCGCAAAACCCCGGTGCTTGGAATCACGGAACGGAGCTGGGGCGGAAGCTGGCGGTTTCCGATTTCAAAGGTGTTTGCGGTCGGTTTTGTGGTTTTGGATGCATTCTGGAGGGAATTTCGACACCGACCGCCGTTCGGAAAGGATGGCGGTACAAAAGAATGCGTAACCACTGATACACTTCAACACGGTCCCGGCCGGTTTGGGCTTGGGAAGAGTGATAGAAGCGAGAGAGTGTTGAAATCTTATGCAAACTAATTAGTGGTTTTGAAGTGGAATTGGAAGGAAGTGGGTGTGAATGCAATTTTACAAAACCAATTGAAAGCTACAAACGACCGTTTCGGTGTGGTAAAAGTGTGAAAAGTTCTTCTTGAGCATTTTTCCAAACGTTATTTCCTACTTATTGACACTAGCTTATGGTAGTAGAAGCACTTTATTTGTAACACAACCATACAGTGCTCGATACATTACATTACCACCACCTTCTTTAGCTCACTAATGCTTGGCGCAATGTGTGTGTGTGCGTTTACGGTCCACGAGATGGATCCGAAAGCAGCACGCTAACCACTTCAAAAGCTCCGCCCAAGGTGCGCTTTCGCGCCCGACTATTGATTTATTAATCAATCTTGCGTGGTTTTGCGGCAACCCCGGTTGAGCGTTGATTTTCTTTCGTTTCGCACGTCATCGTCGTACGGGGTAAAGGTGATGGAAATTAGCACTGTCGTAGCGGTTTGTGATTTTCCATCCACGGCATAAATAATGGATCGGTACACTTTAATCCGCCAAAGCATTAAAGCATCTACCGCCCGCGTTTGGTTTCACTTGCTATGTTTCGTGTTTTATTTACGTAGTATTTTAGAAACACTTAATGCTTCATCATGTTCGGTGTGCTACTCCCGTGATAGCTTAAGCACCGTGTTTGTTATGGATTCTGGTAACTGTTTTTCTTATGTTCTGCTTTGTTTTCTCCCCCGTTTGCTGACCACTTAATCACGACAAAATGGTGTTCTCTCGCGTTTCTGTGCAGTACAAGATAACGTTTATGTTATTTGCTGGGAAAAAGTCCTCCCAGGTAGAGTTTATCTTTTGCCGCTTGTCGTGCGGATCATTATTTCGTAAATTCGATGATTCGTTAAATTTTATTCGAAAACTTTGCCCAGTCTACTCCATCTTTAGTTGCAGCGTTTCGCGGCAAACGGGCCCCCCCCTCCCATTCCCCCTGCCTCAAAGCAATCAGTTTTCCTGCTGGCGGTCCTTTTCGTACCATGGTTACCTCCGGCTTTCCGGTTCCATGCCGAAACGTTACGAAAGTGCAAAGTGACAGAGAAAAATCTGTTTGGTGAACATTGTTTTTCTTTGCTGGTGCCCTTTCCTGTTGTGTTCCGCCCGTCGAGCCAGGTACGGTCTTTTTTGCGCAAGTTGGTGGGACTTCTTTTCCTTTCTCTCGTCCCTCCTGCTGATTTCCTCCCCTCGGTTGGTGTTTTGTTTTGGTTTTACCGTCCTTCCGTCCGTCCGTGTATCCGTGATCGGTGTGCAGCACACGGAACACGGAACGGCAGTGGCAATAAAAGTGCAATTTATCTTCAAACAAGTGAAAGTTACCCGGCCCTCTAAACCATTTTGCCTCAAGCAACACGATCCATTGCCGAAGGATCAACAAGAGTGGCCCATGGTTTTCCTTTTACCTCCTATCTTCCCCCATTCCATTCCTCCCTTCGCCACTGCTACTACTTGGAGCATGTGATGAATGATATTGTGGTGAAGTGTTTTAGAAAGGATGTTGAAGGCGATGAAATAAACAACGGTCCTCGATGTCATAACAAGCATGTCCGTATTTTAGACACGGCAAACGGTTGAAAAATGAAGGTTTCGGAACGGCACACGGTGTCCATCTCTTGCGGGGATGGAAGGATGCATTTGATGGTTGTTGTTTTTTTTTTGTTACGTGGTTGTTTTCCCTTTAAGATTCGTGTACCACGAGTGAAGCCAATTCAAACCAAACATTTATTCTTGTGAAGCGATGGAACTTCCTGGTCGAACAACCCTAAGAGTGTTCTGCGCGTGTGGATGGATGGTGATGATGCATCATGGTTAGTTGTCAGGAACTTAAAATGACGCAAATGGAAACACACGTCTAAGCTGTTCCGGTTAGTTATATGTTGCTTAAGTAACAGGAAAGAGATTAAAAGTGAGAAAGTATTTCATTCCTGAAACATTTGTCCTTTGTCGGTATCATACATTAACGAAAAAGCTCATGAAAAAAAAAAACAATATCGTTTAAACAGTAAACGGAGACCTACTATTACCACCGACGAACCGATCTGACACTTGCGTTAAAAATGTGTCCGAAGAAAATCATTTTGTCATCATGCGTCTGTGTCAAATTAGAATAGTAAGCCATTTTCGTTATAGAGATGGCACTAGTGTTAAAGGCATTTTGATTTGAAATATGAAGACAACTTTTGAAGATTATTTTGTTCTGCTCGATTCGAAATACGGTTGCAACAGTTGGCGTACAACATATTCCAGGGTTGCATCTCTCGTTGATAAGCGTAAGTTTTCAGATTTCAACAATTCAGTGAAATTATTTTTTTTTACATATTTTTTGGTTTGTTTTTTAATTTTTTTTGTTAGATATCGTGATCTTTGATATCGTCTCATCAATCTTTTTTTCGTTATCTATTATCTATTTATCGACTAAGGTCTATCATTGTATACTGTTAGGCGCATAGTGAGTAAGTACGCCACACTACTTACCTTGTCAAGTAAGCAGCTTTGTTTATAATTCCTGTAGAATAATAACCTTTTTGGTGAACCGACTTGACTTGCTCGATAGGTTATTCAACATCGTATAGCAAAACCACCTTGCAGTCGGCACTTTTTTGCATCATAATTTTACTAAAAAGCCATACTGCGCTTCCGGTGAAGGGCTGCAAATATGTTTATGAAAGAAATTAAAATCTCCGGCAGCAAACCAAAGCTGGTCACGTGCAGTGCAGAAATCAACCATCCCACCCATCTGCTGTTTGGCTGAAGTATTCCATAGAGCACAAGCGCTTCGGTACCGGGTCGACAGGTGTACACGCATTACTCACCTCTTGCCGAGAACGTGAGGATGCCGGGCTGGTACACGGTCGTGCCAGACTGCGGGACGTTATTGTTATCGGAGCTAAAATGGAGAAAACATTTTCATCCTTTCACCGTCTGGCATCGGGGTGATGCCGACCGCATAGATTGGATGGTGATATTTTCACCTCTATTAACGCACATATGCCCGGGCGCGTATGCTGTGTACCGAGCCCTTTCATACGTGCGTGCGTGTGCGCTTCACAGCACACGAGTGCAGGACGTGTAGACGAGCGTTTGCTTTTAGCTAAACGTCTCCCGTACGGTGCAGTGGTACCGTTTTTCGAAATGAATCTTTCAAACACTCCTGCATGTCAAAATAATTCGTCCAAACACTTTTAGACACGGTGGGTGTCATTTGGAAGATTGTGATAGAGCTGTGGGCACGTACCGGTTGTTGGGAGTTGTGTTGTGGAGAGCCTGACAGCGAGGTATTTCATGCTTTGCGGAAGGAGTCACCGATGCTGAAAAATTGATTCATGAACCTGGTAGTGGAAGGCAGTTGGTAGGGCTGGGTAGAAATATTTCCAGGTGCGTTCATAATATTCTTCGGTGGAAAAGAAAAACGCATAAGAAATGTAAACAGCTTTTAACTCTGCACCTCCCCTTGTGTAAAGTATCTAAAAAGCTTCAGCAACTTTAATAAAACCTTAACTTAATCCTAATCCTAACAGTTCACATATATTTCGGTTGCTTAAAGGCAGTCTTTTTTTCTCAAAACACCTCACACACATTCCATTAGCTTGATTCGAACGGAATGTGGCCAGAAAGGGAAGTTTTGTCCCCGTTCTTCTGCGTAAGAAACTTTTTCACTAGTGTTTTTAAAAGCTTTTACCTATTTCTTATCGATTGCTTACCACCTTGCTTCTCGTTGGCACAGTGAGTGACAGCTTTACAGTCACCTTCAAAACTAGGTGTTTCTTGGTCGTCCCATCACCCCTCACGAAATTCACGACAAATCAGCCACGCCGAATCAAAAAGCAAGATGCCACCAGAACTTAAGCTGATGCCGAAAATCCACTTCACATTCCCACTCCCTTTACGTTCGCAATCCGGGTGAAAGAATGACACCGGAAACTCCGGTACGAAAATCACACATTTCCTTGCGAAGGAAGGGTGGTGGTTTTCGCTTCTTCAGTAAGGTGTATGTGTGTGTGTACGTGCGCTTCGCAGCACACGGAAACACTGGGTAAAACTCGAACGTAAAGTTTTAACATGCAGGGCGTTGTACGATTCGAGCAACACTACCCACGAAAATTGCACACGACCCTTACAATTCCGCCACGGAGTGGGAAACGGGGGCAAAAGTTAGCTCAATTTCATTTCCTCCAGCGGAAGCCACACAACTGGAACTCATTTCCCGGGGCTCGCAGTAGGTTTCGGTAACGGTAAGTAAGATGAGGTGGGATCCGGTCCAGTGCGTGCGTGCCTGCGTGGTTGAAGAATTTTTCTGGCAGTTATGGGACACTTTGATCTTGATTCTGGCCGGAACAACGCTGACTGTTGGATGTCGGTCGGACACCGGTGGCAGTCATGCAGGTGTGATCGCCACACCGAGTTAGTGTTGTGCCCGTTGCGTTGGCGGTAGGTACATTCCGTCCTATGAATGTAATTACACGTGTCGAACTGACAAAAACATCGATTGCACATATGTATGCCTCGGTGCGCCAGCGTGGTATCGTAGACAACATCACCAGCGGTAGCAGCAGCAGCAGCAGCACAAATCATGCCATTCTGAACAGTTGAGATGACAGACTCATTTGGATTGTGGCTGAAATCGGATTAGGGGAAAGTATTCTAATGGAAAGCGACTACACCGCTATTTATCCGGGTAATCTTTGCATCACTTGTACCGTATTGCATGGAGCGTCATCTGTGTAATGGAGAATGATTTAAATTCTGATTAATTTTCTGATTGATGAAAAAACGCTAGTGTGTTAACATTGTAATTCGTTTAAATGTTGGTTGTCATTTTTACTGATTTGGAGAAGAATTTCTTTGCTATTTAATTATGTAAAATTATCCTTCTTATTTGACATGATTGTAACGAGTACTTCCACTCTACTATAGCAATAAAAAGATCATATTCAAACCATCAAATATTTAATAGGAAATATTTGAATGTAAATTGCATACTTTAAGGGGTTTGTAATAGTATTTCAGTGCTTATCGTAAATATATAGACGCTGTCCTTTTGCGATTAACCGTATACACTGAAGATATGGATAAGAATAGTATTAGATTAACTTGTCTGAAACAGAATTTTATGTTTTTCACCACTTTTTTAAATTTTAAATTTTTAAATTTAAATGTAAAAAGTGCATTAATTACAATAAACAATGGATTTACAAGTCGTTTATTAAATTATTCGAAAATTATCTAATATAGTTTACTAAGTTAACTAGAACGTATCTATTTAACGAGTTTGAAATAGATTACATAAATCTATTTGATTTCCATTTAGTTATGATGCGGTTTTTTTGTAAAAACCATTGTCATTCCTTCCCGTAGAAACGGCATAAGCACTGTCAAATTTTTTTTAAAAATTATGCAAATTAAAATAGAAGGTAACAGTAATTAAAGATAGCTAGTAGAAATTTCATTATTTAAATGAAATACGAACGTAAAGCGCAGAGTGGTGTGTATTGCAGCTGATAATACTTCATGATTTCGTAATGCGTTCCTTTCGAAACGGGGTAATTTGCAAGCGTAAAGTGACGTGTTGGAAAAAAATACACAGGCACCAAAAAAGTAATTAAAAACTCGCGCCTCCCATCCTATTCACAGCCAGGTATGTAATCACCTTAGGACACTGTTTACCTTTCAGCTCTTTAAATTCTTGCCAAATAAAAAGGGCGCTCCACGTCACGGGGAGATCTCTTATGCTAATCACATCTCGAGTATGAGAAGTCATACAGACGGTACGCTTTCCAAAAACCACCGACGGCCAAGTATGTGTCAGGCACAGCGTACCCAACTTTACCAGCTTTGGAATTGTTTTGGGGGAGGCCGTTTTTTTTGCTGCTTCTGCTTTTCCGGTGCGGTCGGGAATGTGGGTGCAGAATTTAAGCGTTTCCGTGTGCGTAACAGGGGATGGTATTGTACGCAGTGGAACTGAACACGAACCGGGCTGAAAAGAAGGCGAAATCTCGAAAGGATGGCGCTCATCGGGCTTGGGAAGGAGCAACAAAAAAGAACAGACGGTTCAAACTTCCACGGAAGCAGCTACAGGGGAAAGCGTTTTGTTTTCGGGCGGCAACAAGCTTCACGGCTCTGAGTCTTATTGCTTCAAAGCAGCGGAACATCAAATAAATGTCACAGGTGAGTGGCATCTCGTGTTTCGCGCTCAACCAGCTCGATGCTCGATGGTTTTTCACAAAAACACAGAAAAAGATGGAATTTTATTCACCAAAAACCGGATCTTTCGCGTTGGCACGGGGTTTGGGTTTCGTTTGACATGAAAGCGTTCGAGGTTGTTGGGCCGTTTGAAGATCGCACGTGGTGCGACCCCGTCCCGAATTGTGGAGGAAGAATTTTAAATTGTGCTGCTTCTTGGGATTTTAAAAAGGCATCGTTAAAGAACTGTGATCAATCGTTGGGGATGGGTTGCAGGTGGGAAAGCTGCAATCAAATTCAATCTAACAGAACACAAAAAGAACTTGGGTTCAAGTTATGACTGTGACTATTAGTTTTCCTCAGTTTATTTTATCCAATGGACGTTTTCGTTACTTTTCGGTTTTAAAAAATTGAATATTCCACAGTCTGCAATAATAGTTTTCATTTGCTTGATTGGTAATAGTTATGATTGGCATTATGTTTGGAACATTAATAGAAAATTCAAATTTGAATTCTAAGGTCGTTTCCATCAGATTGTGTTCGAGGTCTTACTTTATTATTTATTAGCTTTTTTTTATCATTTTTTGTACACTTAAACACACTTTATGTACTTTAAACACACTTTATGTTTAAAAGGATACTATTGAAACCATCAACAGATCTCACTTATTCAATACAAACATTGAGTTTCCCCGTAATAATGTGCACAAAAGCCATTAAAAATCTCAATATTTTTGTTTGTCTAGTAATAAAATATATCCTCGAAGTTCAGAATGGAACATACACGGCATAGTCGTAAAAACTGATGAGAGAATAAGCATTATCGAATGTTCTGGATTGTGTAATGGTTGAAAGCTTTTACTAGCTCTTCGAATTCGTAACATGCTCTATCATTTTCATCGAACCACAAGGTACTCAAAACAAAAATGGATTCCAGTGAATGTGTTGAAATTCGATATAAAACCAATTTTAAAATGTTCAAGTGTTTAATCGACATACTAAGTGCAATACGGAATGCTGTGTTTAACGCTTTGCTGCGCATTGTTAGCTTAGCATTAAGTATGTTTTTGGACAATAAAATGTAAAAAGGGTTTGTTTTGTAACGTATAACACTTTTTTTTTACAACAAAAAGACATTATGGATGTTTTCGTAATGCGGGGAAACAGCGAGAATGTACGGTAATACCTGTAATTTTCTGCATTCAGTGGCTGTGGAATGTAATTTCGGCTAATTAAATTGAAATCTTGTGCACGTAGCAACCCGGCACATGCTGGCTGACAAATTAAACGTAGATTAATCCTTTTAAGGATGGAATTTTTTTGCGTGTTGGTGAATGGAAAGGATTTACCTGTAAGTAGGAATGAAATATTTTTAAGTTTTTTAGACTGCTGGGGAAATAGAAACACATTCAACGGGGGACAGAATGAGAGAGATTCAAGCCCGAAATTAAAAATACTCTCACGACGGTGGAAAGTTATAATCGGCTTTAATCCTTTATCCGGAAGCCATAATTTCAAGCAGCATCCGGTAGCGGAACGTTTCCTTAAAAGCGGTTCGCCCAAACGCCGGTGTGGCATTTCGGTTCAAATGAGCACCAACAGCACCAGCGTCGGCTGTGCTTTTCTCCACACACCATGGGCTGGGGTTGTTCCACGAACGAGTCCCAAACGACAGCGTTAGTGCAAAATTATGATAGAAACCTTAGGTGAGAAGACGGGGGTGCCCCGGTCGATGCATGTCTCGGGTGGCCGGGTGGTGATACGAGTGTTTAATTTTGTACCCGTTGGCAAAAACACTGACGACGACATCAACAAACGGCGATGAGTCGTCGGTGTGCCCGTTCCCAAAGCGTACTGTTAATGCTCTCCCGGTGTATGGCACCGGCGAGGAGTGTATTGGTTCTAGTGGCACTGCATCTACTACGCAGACATCACATGGTACTTTGTTACAACCACAGTGCAGTTCTGTAGTGAAGGGTAGTACAAAGAGCGAAGAAAAAAAAAGGAATTCCCTTCATATCCGACTCTTTCGAGGCACAGCAAGAACCTTTTCCCTTCTCCTTAAGCTGCTCCATGTGCAAAAGGCGTGTTATTGGTGCAAATGGGTGAGTGCAAAATAAGGCCCCCGGTGCAGTCGGCAAATGAGTGGATAAGATCGGTCCGGAACGGCACACCAACTGGTAGGGAAGTAATTGTGCATAAGTTTGTATGGCATAATTTGCATGTGGCTTATTTCAGGGCCAAAGCAGTGGTTGCGACAGATCGGACTGTAATTAAAAAATTGACTGAAGTTACTAGTAAATGGTGCCTGATGTAAACGAGTGGATGTAAAAAAGGAGATTCAAGATGTCCGACATGCATTTCCATCCGTTCTTACTGTTTCACGGATGTATGTTTACCTTTACCTTTACATTTGATTTTGTGTTGCGAAAGTAGGTTGAATGATGGATCATGAAACATTTTTTAAAAATCTTTTTCCAAGAATTCATAGAATTCAACGTAACTACTCAAAAATAGAACTCCAGTTGTTTGTGCCGTGTAGTACGTATCTCGAATAAATTTTCTCAACCGGATCCTTCGGTAGCTCTATTGGGGGGTTTTTCCAGTAAGAATTACAGTGCCATGCTTAAATCGTTAAAGTTTTCATGTCATTTTAAGAACAAGAAATGTTAACCACCCATGGCTATTTGCACCGACCAGTCAAGGCCCTGAAGCTGTCTGCCGGCAGAGCCCGTACTAACGGGCAAAGATTGCCACGCTGTCGGTGGTTCCCTTCGGTACACTGTACGTTATCATTTTAATAACGTGCGTTACATAATAAACAAGAATCTGCTAAACGAGGGGATAAGGCTTATCAGGTCTTGGAGGATTTCCGCTTACAGTGTCGTTCGTACCGTTAACAAAAGCAACGCTTAAGCTGTTGGTGCACGGTGCTTAGACAAGTTTTGTCCTGGCTAAGGGAATAATACACGGGTTGTAGTTGAATGGAAAACATGGTTGCGTCTTTGGAACGTATTCATGTGAGCTCTTTGCAACAATTTGCAACATTGTCAGATATGTTAAGAACTATGTGTGCAGCATTTGAAAAACCTTGGTTTGTTGTTTGTAGCAAGATTGATGTGGAGAATGGAAACGAATGTTACGCAACGATGCAAGACAACATGATTTTCGTTTTGTAATGCTTTGAGAGTGGTTAATGACTGAGGATAATCCTTTAAGTAGTTTTACTCGCGTTGTGTTATTATATGAGCTTTTATGTGAGCTTAATTTGTTTTTTTTTTATTTTAATTTGTTAAAAGTATCAAATCACGTGTTTCAAAGCTTTGCCAAACCATTTTGTTGCATAGTCGGGAAGCTGAAACAATGCTTAACATAACCATGTGGAAATTCATTATTCAGAATCATATAGAAAACGAAAGATATAGTCAATTATTGCATTTGCCAAAGTGTTGAAATAATTAGATTGTTTTAATGAGTTTTTTGCCAAATAATTAACTTTTAATCTTAAAAACCATAAGCTACAGCACACACGACTCATGAGTTGCCTCGACAACAGGTAGCTCAACCCCATGGGCTATTTCAAAAGTACATGAGAAAAATCTACTGAAATCCTCTTGCTATTTTACTTATTATTTGTCTGTTGCGTTGAAAAAACGTGCTCCAGCAATTCTTTTAGCATATTTCATAAGCTATAAATATTCAGCACCATACCATTGTGTTCTCGCGCACGGGGCGCCACATATACCGCTGCACTTATCAGTACCATTTGGTGCCAGACAATGAAATTATAATTTCAGTTCAAATCAAAGCAACCGTTAAATTACATTTTAACTGCCAGTTCGCGGGTAGTCCCGTCGAACTCCATATTGAGGCGCGCAATTTCAACCTTGGTGCCGGTCGCGGTAAGAAAAGCGGCTCGTTGGTGCTGGGAAACAGGAGCCAAGGCAAGAACTTTGGCGTCTTTGGGCACTCAAACTTTGAAGTTGTGAATTAGGACCGAAAATTGAATAAGCTTAATTTATTCATACACTACGAAATTATCTTTACGGCTCACCAGAAATGAACGTTTTGAGAAGTTAATTAACAATCTTTCACTTCTGTGATCTCTGCCAGCTGCACACTCGCACGGAAACCCTGAATGCTGACGACGATTATGACAGAGCAAGACAGGACCCGAGCGAACCCAAAGGTCCGCATAGTCTAGCCTATCCAGTGCAATGATTAACCTTTCTTCGGGAAAAGGCTGGCCCCACCTTCTAGAGGATGCTGCGTACGTCCTTGCACGTGTCCAAATCCTCACCGAACCACTTCGGACGAACTGGCAAGATTGGTAAAGGGAGAAAATGCTAGAACGTCTTAGCGAGCAAAATGCTACGGTCCGAGCAGCGCTGGATGATGAAGTTCGTTCCATCCCGGAAAAAGGATGCCTCCAGCGTTCGTCCAAACAGTGACTCCCGGAATGCGCACAAAATTGAGCCGCCTGATAGCGGGCGGTGAAAGTCATGAATAATATCTACCAGGCAGCCACTGAGTGCCCTTGCCTTGGTTTGCCTGTTTTCGCTCGCTCCTGCCTCCAGCGTTGGTTACAACAAGGGGCCAGACTTTACAAAAAGCCCTTACGGTTAAAGGCCAACCAGATTCCAGGTGGCAAGGTGCCTTAATTTTCCATCCGCCCGATGGGCCCCGGCTATTGCTGCCTTTCGCTTGCGTACCTCGCTTGATGGAAACGAGCCAGCTACGCGAACTTATCTCATCCTTATCCTGATGGGCGTGTAAACCCGACCGTATCGCCCGCGTGGCATGAGTAGTGTAGTGCACGCCCGGCGAATTGTGTGGAATTTATTCGGAATAGTAATTTCATTAGTGAATTGAATCACATAATCTCATTGCAGAAATTCCTTACCTCACACACGCACACACTTTGCGCCGCACGGGTGTGGCTTATTGACGCGCGGTTGCGGTGAGTGTTACCATCGATGTCTCTAATAGAGAGCGTGGTGTAAACTGGCGCTGGCGTTACCTACCATGGGGCCCTGCGGGTGAATAAAGCACAGCAGGCAAAGCAGGAAACATTCCAACCATTTGCTTTCTTTGCAGACGCATGAATGAAGATGCTGTCAGTGTTCTTTCATTTGGGTTCAAATTATTACCGACCTACAGCATAGCCATAAATAGGATGGCAACGGGGTGTACCGAACAGTGACAATAGCTATTGAAGGTTTACAAATACGATCTGGCAGCATTGGCCGTGCAAATACTCCCACGGATGTGCGTCACAAGGCATTATTTCCAAATGCTTGGTGGTTTTTGACATTTGGCGAAGAATTAATTAAATGAACAGCACAGAACAATGTGGATGGTTGGTTTATTATGCCGGATATCAATTGTTTTGTGTTTAATGTAAGAACCTCAATACATTATAAACACGTGGGTGAAGCTAGTGCATAATGACATTAATACAGTGGTTTAACGAAGAGTTTGTGTTGCAATGATAAAGACATCAAACGAAAGAGCATTATCCATTATCTATTTGATGAGATATTTCATTGTTTACATACGTTTTCTCAAGCTAGAAGTGTCTAACTAGTTGCAGCCAGTATTATTACAGATTTTGTACAAACTTTAGGTGTTTACTAACTGCATGGGGTGTTTCATTGAAATTTTCTTCAAGAGTTCTAAATTTACCTTAAATTTCACTATATTTTACTGACAAATATGCGACTCTTTTCTTAACACAATGCTTACAAACTATTCACAAACTTTTCCACCCGCCTTTGAGCAATACTCAATACTGAGCAAATAAGTAAGATCTAAAATTAAACAATGATTTATAGGGAAAAATCTTTGATGTGGACGAGTAATGGTACGCGAAGCAATTGAAAATTTTATTGAGAAATGTTGTATAATGTAAATGGTTAAAATACGATCGTATTCAACTGAAAGCAACCTGTCAAAATATCTATGATATCTGATTGGTTGTACGAATTCTACGAATTAATTCGTATTCCATAGAAGAGATGTATGGAATATGTTTCGACGCTCACTTTCACAAGAACGTTCTATCGGGACTTTAGTTTTGGGATATGATTATAAGATTTTTTTAAAGCATTATTGTCACCTGAAAAGCGACCAAACTAGTACAGTCATCCCTCACTGGTTGGGTTTATTTTAGTTTAGTGTTTCTCGATAGTTGAAACTTCAATAGTTGGGTGGCCAATCATATCATGCTTAATAGGCCATATTAATTGAAAACGCCAACCTCAAATGTTGGGAAAGCCACCCAACTTTTGATTTACCAACTATACCACCCACTCAACAAAAATATACCCAACCAGTGAGGGATGACTGTGTACTGCAATCTTTCATACCTATGTGTGTGAATATAATCTGCGTGACAAGCGGATGAACGGTAGAGACTTTTGTCCGATTCGATATGTTCCATTTTAATTCAGATAACATTGAAAAATATTGTTTTTTCTGGAACACAATAAACGTATTCACAGAAGTTATTACTGCAAAAGGCTGTTTTATTGAAATGAACATCGAATTGCTGAATGGGCATGCATGATTGCGAGTTTGGGAGTGCGATGTGGGGTAGGTATCCAATCACATGACCAGCCCACCGGAGGCTTTCAACTCTTATTCGTTGTAGGTTTCATTTCCATCCATTCACATATTCGGAACCAAAAAATGTTCTGACCATTTTCCTTCACGGAAAAAAATGGAATCGTCAGCTTTGGACAGAAGCTTAGAAGCTGTAGAAGTTACATACATTTCCAGTTTCGACCAATGTCGTGACAGGTGTTTTATATGGCCAAGTGCCCTGAGACTGTAAAATGACCGATAGTCAGCCAGCACATTGACGCGTGTTCCAACATCAGTGCTGATGTTGGTGTTGGCTTTTAAATTACACTTGATTCTCAAACACCCTCACCTAGAATAATACCAGCAACTTAGCGGTGTGACCGTAGAAAGTCTTTTTTTCTTGTACAGAGGTTACTGGAATTAAAGGTTTTCTTGGGTTTAAAGCAATTCTCCCCTCTATTTCAACCAGTGAATATTTTTAACCCACAACCAACCGAAGCCATACATCGCCCACTAATTTAAGCCTTGTTACTCCAATAATTAGCGTTTAACGATTAGGATTCAGCTTTCGTTTTGCTCTGGTTTATAAACTTTTACCCGGCTGCAATTTCGCCACCGTATCCTGCCGAAAAATCCGTACGAAACTTTTTCAATATGAAAATTTAGTCGCCAGAAAGTTTGCCGAAGCTTAGAGACCCCGGCTCCTGGGGGAGTGTGCAAAGTTTTCTTCTAATTAATGATGCCTACCTCACGCAGAGGCAAAATAAAATGGGAATGAATTTGAACGGTTTCGGCCACCCCGGGACAGTCCCGGAAGCGTTTGGAGAAGTGAAGCGTTCTTCTTTTCCCTTCTTATTCTCCCCCCCAGAAACACTTCCTGGCAAATGCAAGCGCAAAGGGCCGCGAAGGGACATGCGAACGGGTGCTGAAACCTTCGATATCGTTTGTCAAGCGGGTTCTGAAGGGTTCTGAAGGTTACCCGAAACCAAAAAACGGAGAAGCCTGCTGGGCAAAATAAATGAAAATCTTCAAAATTGTTGCCAAATCCCTTTCGCACATGGCGGCGTAGGTTGGGAGGAAAGCGGTAAGAAAAGGGTAGCAGCGTGGTAAGAGAGCATTCCATGGCAGGCGCACGAGCGCAATCCTATGGCGTCGGTCGACAATGAAGCGTAAACAAACACCACGGCATATTACCGCCCCGGGGGCATTATTTGGCTCATTAATTAATTACGATTCCTTACATGATTACTCCGGGCGACAGCTTAGCTTAGGTTCAGGTGGTGGTCGCCGCCATCGTCCGTACCATGCCCCATGTTTTCTTACGGCCACGGAAAATGGTGCCCAGTTTTGAGCTTTGAGCACATTCTGCAAAGGCTTTCCTATTTCCGTTGGTATTTAGAGAGGGGTTTTCTTTGCATTCTTTAGGTTCGCGACTCATTCCCACTTTTTTTTTTTTGTACACGATAGTATGTTTGTATCATATCCGATTTTCCATCTGCAGAACTGAGTGCTTTGCCGTACAACTATTGCGTCATACCGTGTCTTGTTTGCCATTGCTTACTGTATGTGTATGTGTGTTTTTTGTTTCCTTCCTTACAGATACACCGTGCCGTTCGCCATTGCAGGAAAACGGTACCAGCTTGGACGTGCACGGAAGTGAAAGCCATCGCAATGGGGGACGGTGCAAGGTCGACGGCCAGCTGGACATGGATGCTTTTCGTTTTGCTTTTAAGCTGCGGTAAGTCTATTCTTAAATTGAACTATTGATAAGCGATCTGTTTCTGGTTCGTGTGAAAAATGCGATTAAGGCGAAGAATACCGGCCCGAAGGTATATTCTTTTTTTTTGTTTTAAGATAGAAAAATGAAACATGCAATTGAAACTGACATTGTTATTAATTATTCACTGGGGAAGGATTGGGAAGATTATATCGTTTGCAGTGACCAGAATTTGGAAGTTGGTGGAGAAGGAATGTAGATGATAAATCGTCTCAAATATTTAGCACCAATAACGAATTGGACACAACAGGTTTCGAAGTTAGGGAAGTGTAACTGAAGTTAGATGTACATAATACTTCCGACGAATGGCCTAAATTTAAAGCGTAATAACTTATGGTACAGTGGGTCGTTTCAAACATTTGTTAGAGTAGAAATATGTACCGAAAAATCTCTTGTTTTGATTTTTTAAAGTTACATTATTATTAAGTTTAGTAATGAACTTAACTGATTTTAGAAGTATTAGGAATTCAAAGAAATTTTGAAGAAATTCTGAAGAACTTCAATGTGTTCAAGCGATAAGGAGAATCATTATGAAAAGTACGATACTGAAATCACTGATTTTGGGTCGGTTTGAACAACTTAGAGCCCTATCATATCCTTAAGAAATTTGATATAAATGCTCTGAACAAAGCTTTTGCAATATAATGAAAATTATTTACAGTTTTGTAAATTTAAAATAAAGGTTTTTTTTTAATTCTGGTTTAGCAGAACGTAGGACTAGAAACATCTTCTGGGGGTTTTTCACGTTGCCTTGAGACCACTCTACGGCACTTGCATGATCCCATTAGGACGATGCTTGAAAGCGTGTTATTATCCTTGAGCTTCCCAAATATTGTACCAAAGTTATCCACTCAAATAACTACAAATTTCCAACATTCAGTTTAGCCCGATTTCGTTGGAAAAAACGGAAAAGCAACTCTTAATTCGAATTGATACATTAATGTTAAACTAAGAAACCGAAAGGATTTTGTTGTGCAAAATTCTTATAATATTGACATCGAGAGCCTCGTACTCAGAAACAGTATATGCTTACAGTTTTTTTTCTTATTAGAAACTTGTAAATGAAATACCCAAGTAGATGTTTGGGCTTTCATTTCTGAAAGTGCTCAATGTACATTGTAATCGTCCCGATATCTAAGGGTTTCAAGGATCCCTTCACGTCTCGAATGGCTAACTATTGCCAATCCTTGTAGTTGATATCCTTCACAACGACCGTACTGGTGAGCAACAAAATCGAACAACCAAACAGTCAATTTGCTTTCATAAATTCTCGACCTTTACATCCGAGAGTCGATAGTCCATTATCGAACCAATTTGCCGAAGGTGGAACGGTGTTGGAAAAACCTAGGGCATAAGATTTTCTCAAAACTGTCGCAACAGTACTGCTGTATCCAGAAGGTCCATCACACGGTTCTGTGCCTTGTTCAGATCGGCAACACAAACTTCAATAGCATCGAGTGGCGCAAATGGGTATCGAGACACTTTTTGATACGGCTGCCAAAAACCATCCAAGACTATTTGAGCGATGGAGATGAAATGAGGTGGAAAAGAAGGACAGAGAGACCGAGAGCACTTCGTTCCGAACCGTTCAGATGTTGGACAAGAAGCAAAAAGAAAAGGTACCGGGAACTAGCGATGGGATCCCTCCTTTACCGTCGAAAAAAACGCCTCCTGGGGCTGGCAGACATAAAATTAAATCGAATATGTTCACAGTCGTAAGGGAAAAGTGTCCGATTTGGATAAATAAAATTGTGAAATCACCCGAGTGCCCGCTTGGCAGCCCAATTGATCCGTGTTTGCCGGGAGAGGAAAATAAACACGAGCAAAACTAAGATGTTTCTAATGTTTTTTCTTCCACCTTTGCTGCTTCCTGCTGCTTGTTTTGGTTTTGGTTGGGCTCTTGGAAAGGTTTCGTTTCGATTCGGTGGGAAAAATCGATTTCCCATCCTTACACCACCCCCCCCCTCCCATGGCTTCCGGTGGCAATGAATGGGTAAAAGAAAGTGAAGCGTTTGGCCCCCTTGGGGGGCACTTTAAACGATGACACACTGGCAATGGTCCGGAGCAGTTTTGTAATGATCTCTCCCCTTGTGTATTGAAGTGGGGTATGAACGTGGGTTTTAAACCCGAGAAAACCCATCACCGAGTGGTAGCACTATATGCTTTTCTTTTCACCGTGTAAGTAGTAGTGGTAACATTTTAGTGTTTCTATGTTGACACTTAAATAACCCGAGCTGAGAATTCCCTTTTTCGGGCTTTGTACATCTGCTGAAATATTAAGCTTTCTGCCGCATTATGATGGGTCGAAAAGAGGTGGCACAGTCTTGTCTGTAAAATGGTTTCAAATGTTTGCTACCCTTTCTTGTGCCAAACCGCACCGATATTGAGAAATAATGCAGTACCCACAACAGTTCCCATTGACGGAAATGTCATACGCAGCCTTTTGTACACTACATCATCATTAAGCGAACGATCGCAGCTTGTTGTGCTTCGCTCTGTTTCCATGTTCCGTGAGCAATGCTCGAGACGCTTTAAATGAAGAATAAAGAATTGATAACAGTGCACGGGGGCCCCTCGTGCTCTGTGGCACCTACTGCACAAATAATAATCGTAAAAATTTATTAACTATATGTAACAGACTGAAGGCTTACCTGGCTGCCGTAAGGTAGTCCCTTAATGCACAAGAAAGGGCTTTCGCACCCTCCCAATGAAGAGCCCTACACCACCAACAGCAAGAAAAAGAAAACAAACGGGGAACTAAGCAGGTTTTGCTTCTGCATTCGATACGGTACCGCGGGGAACAACGTGTTGGCATTTATGTCCTCGCTTTTTAAGGAAGTGTTCGCTTTTTCCGGAGTGGGTTTTCCTTCACCACTCTGTTTTCTTCTATTCCGTGCCGTAGTTTTTTTTTCTTGCTGTTTCAATCGCCTGCAAGTAAATGGGTCCCCGCTTTTCATCGACGTTAACGAACGTAAATGGCATTGCGCTTCTGTGACCTGGCTCCGGTCGAATGGCATGTCTAACGAGCGGCACCCATTTTCCCGCTGCTCGCTCCGTCGCCAGTTTTGCTCTAAAGGGTGGGCTAATATTTATGGGCAGGTGAAAAATGAGACTGCCTTCCCAACCAGGCAAAGGCAAACGCGGTGACGCCGCTAATAAAAGTGATGGCCATGCTGGGGCGTAAGAATGTGCTACCGGAATGGATATTTCTTTTCGCTGTGTGTCTTTGTGTTTTTTTCCCCCTGTAATGTCTTGAGGGCTCCAGTTCTACGCTTTTGGTGCAGGAACTGGATTTCAATTAGCTTTATCTATTGTCACTAATTGAAGGGATTGATTTGTGGCCCTTAAATTGATTTTCTTTCCTCGGCAGAAAATGCTGAGGAATGTGGGCGATTGAACGAACGATCTTTTGCTTTAATTAAAGATATCTACTGGGTGTTCTTTATGTTATTTTGTTCGGTTAGATAGAACTTAATGCAGCAAGATATTCAAAACCCTTACAAAAATGATATTCTCAAATAATCTCCTGACACATTTTTCCACCCATTTACCCTCATAATGACAAGATCATTTTGGTTTTCTTTTCTTTTTCTTAAGACGGTTTTCTCGAGCGTCATTAAACCGTCAACGTGTCGAGTGCATGCCGGCACTGAATGCAGCTTCTGATCTACATCAATCATCATCAAAACCACTTCCATTTGTACCATTTGATATTTTTTTGTGTCTGTATTTCACCCCAAGACACTCGCATCACATCGTGTTCGTCGTAGACGTCGTCGGTGTCTCATTTCACTGTCAAAGATTATTTCTCACTCAAAAGAACGAAAAAGGTAGCCGGTTTCAACCCTTTTAAGTCATCCGTAGCGATGTTTTTCTTTGCCTTTCCGTTTGCGACTTCCTATTTCTGCACTCGTTTGCTAGCCAAGACGTGCTCCATCAGATGTTTGGACAGTTCTGAACAAGGGCACGGGACGGTCGACGGGAACGAAGCAGGGGCACAGGCGTTGACATAGCTGCATAAAATGGGTGCCGGCCAAACGATACGGGTGCGGAAATCACTTTCCCCGCATAGCATAAATAAACGTCAGATTGTGAAGTTGATAGTTCTGCGTGAGCCAAGAGCCGGTGGGGCGATCGTTCTTGGGGGGACAACATTTTTCTTCCCCCGTTTGCAGGCTATTCACTGTTGTCGTTTTTATCATCGTCATCATCACCATCATCATGTCGCACGGATGTTTTTATTGGAACTACTTCAGGGCACTAAGAACATCTCCTTCTGCGTGGCACGCCGATGTCGGTCGCTCGGTAAACTGGTCCCGCGTGAAATGAACCAAACATACCGCCCCGCTGGGGTTCGATAAGGCTGGCCGGGAGGGTGACCTTCGTGGCCCTATTTTGGCGTGACGTTGTCCTTCTTTCGCGTAACACTTTCACCGACCAATGCGCCGTAGTGTGAAAAATAGCACCAGTGAACAATTTATCAATTTCAATTTAAATGGAGTCAAATTTATCACGAACAATGCGACCATAAACTACACTCGCAACGATTTTCAACGGAAAATTGCTAAGTGTGAGGCGACCGATGGTTGAGAGGATTTCTAGATATCATTTGCCGAGGGTTATGGCAATATTTTTTTTATGACCAATACAGGCATATAATGAACGGCGAAGAAGATGATGGTGATTTCACAGTGCATCCATCAATGGACGTAATGGAGGGAAAGTGAGATTTGTAATAAAATGAATGTGGTATTGTGGATGTAAAGCAATTTTATAACCGGCACAAATGATCGTCTGTATCGAAGCAACCTCAAACAGGATGTTGAGTTTGTGTTAAGCATAATGGTTAATATCCACCACATTTTATTCTTGCAAAAGTTGTTCTTGCATCAATCATTCATACAAAATAAAACGTTACATAAACAAGATTAAGGACGTTTGAGGGATTCCACTATTATAAAGATGTTTATTTAATACAACCATAATGGCTCTTCGCCGTATTATCAGTCATATATTGACTGCGGAGAGTAAAAATTCCTCAAATCATTTCCACCTTGTCTATTGCCTTATCTCGGTCAAGTTCGGTTGTATTATAAAAATGTATTATCAACATAAAAGGTAATAAATTTACATAAAAAAGATCTTCCATTTTTCTTTAAACAGAGATCGTAAGTAGCGAAGAGAAGGAGTAGCTTTTTATTACACATGGCGAAATAAACAAATGGAATTTCAAATCATTCTTAGAACATTTAAAGTATCAAAATGCATCAAACAATTAAAATTAAAAGTATAAATTCAGTTATCATTGTGACGTCATGAATTTTAACCTACTATTAATGTTCCAAAAATCTTTGCAATAACTTTGAAAATCGAAAAAAATAGCTTCCCGTGTTTATTCTTTTCCGAGCATGCCTATTTTGAACAATTCATTTACTCTTTACACCGAACTACCGGGCGTCTCCATCAAGTAAATGTCAAATAATTTCTACTGTTCATTAGTTTATACATACAAATTGAACAATTCTGTTAAAAAAAGAGTTGAATAGGAATAGACGTTTTAAAAATATGACCGATCTGGGTTCAAATCTTGCTCCAGATCCGCTTTTAATCACGTCTTGACTAGATCCGCTTATTAATAGCTAGCAGTGAGGCATAAGAACAAATTCCATACTTAAACGTGATAAACGTTAACAATTCTCGTATGCCTTATGTTGTGAGAATAAATGCATGCTGCAAAATTTCGTGGATCAACTTTTCAATACATTTTCGACACTGTGAAAAGAAGAGGATCCAAACACCGTTTCAACAAAATTGAAAAACAAACTATGTAATACGACGGTGGTTTACGCTTTGACTTGAACATGGAATAATTTGGAAAAAAGAAACCAAAGTACAACATTAAATGTAGCTTTTCACCGACTTCAAACAATCGTTGCGTGTAAAAATATGTTTACTGCGGACAGTGAATAATAATGTCTCTTTATCCAACGTCCCAATTCATTCCAATTCAATTGCTTGAGTTTTGCTGTCTATCGTCAATCAGCAGCAAAGGTGCGGTAGGAATGCCACCGATAATGTAACACGCTTTATACGCCGGCGGATCATACCCGCGAGGGTAGAACTGTTATTTTTTTCCACTCTTTCTTTCTCTCTCTCTCTGTCTGTTCTACACCAACGCACGGACGAAAATGAATATGAAACAATGTATAAATACGCCATTTCATTATCATGATAAAAGCCTTTTCCATTATTTGTGGTGATGTCCTTCAAACGGATCCGGCTGAATGCACCCCACGCGTCGAAAAGAAGGGCCGCCCGAAGGCGTATGTGTTGAGCCCTTTCGCGTACGAGTTTGATTCTGCTTTTTTTTTTGTTTGGTTTCCAACCCCCATTCAGCGGGTCTGTGGCAATCGGATGGTAGCAACAACAACAGGCAGACGGATATTTCCACCCACCGTTCAGCACATTTCCTGGTGAAAACAGGGAGAGAAAAAAGTGAAAGGCTAAATGAAAACAGCCCCGTGAAATTTACGGTCCGACGAAACAAACACGAAACGGGCGAAGAAGCGTCATTGTGAAGGAGTTTTGTGTGTTTGGTTTTGTTGCTCGAGTTCGTTGGAGAAGGAAGGTAGACAAAGGAAGACAAAAAAAAACACGACGATTGTTGTTGCCCTGTGTTGTAAGAGTAAGGCAATCCACCCCCGTTCGTACGAAAGTAACGAAACCGATAAGGAAAACTCCCGGTAGTTCTCCCTCCGCTTTGACGGTTGATTGTTTGCCTTTCCCCTTGACATTGAAACAGTGGACGGGATGGTGAGCAGGTCAGAAAGGCGGGAAAATACATTTGTTGATCGTAAAAACACTCCCGCTACAAATCAGGAGAACTGGGGCGGCTACCATCCGACGTACAAGTTGTTGTTGCGTGTGTGTTTTTTTTTCTCGTATTCATCGTTCTGATGGAACCAGAATATTTGTTGGGAAGCACTAATGGCCAACCATTTCGGTGTACACGTAAAGGCCTGCCCAGAAATAGCGCGACACGCCACAACCACGGCCTGTGATCGGTGACAAAACATTACTTCTCCACGGCTTCTCCCCTGTTAGTGCTGAGACACTCAAGTCGGGACAAACCCAAGACAACCCCCGGTCCGGTGGGTGGTACAGGACCACCGGTCAGCTAGAATCAAGAATCGAATCCCCGGATGGACGGGTTTGGTAATGGTTGGAGATTTATCGGCAGCACTAGCACTATCTTATGTGAGCCATTTGCTCCCCCACGTGAAACACGGCGGAGTTCCAACTCCTTCCGGTGTGACTCCTTCAGTGAGCAGAAGCCTGTTGTTTACTGCGTGCTCGTGACCAACTAACCGACAAAACGACATATCGCTTTTGGGGCCGGATGTGCTTCGGTCAGATTCGACCGGTTGAGGGTGTACATAAGCAGCGATAGGCTGCGTACGGAGCGCTCCTGCAACGCGGCAACCGGCACATCCGATGAGTGTCCATCAGCAGCAGCACGGATAAGACGAGCAAACAACAACAAGAGGATAGAATGTTGATGTATCGTAATTGGCATGTTTTGCTGACAGGAGTAGTTTTCCTGCCATACTTTTGCGGGTACGATCCGAGCGGGTGCTTTCGTGAGCTTTTGAGTGGTAAATTGAATTGGAACTAGCAATAGCAAACTGCAGCACCAAACATGGGACGCCTCAAAAGGTGAACAGCAGTAAGTTAGCCTTCCGCAAAGTACCACGTGCGCTGTGGTGAGTCTATCTATGGGGTTTTTTTTTTATTCCGTCTCCGTGCCTTTCAACTCATCTAAACTGTGAACTAAGTGAAAACTGCACCGGAATCCCTTAAGTGCAGCTACTTTGTCGGTGTCGGCATCAGTTTTTGAGCAGGAAGTGAATTTTGCAGAACCGAAAACTTACCTTGTATGTGAGTTTGTTCTTTGCCAAAGGTATACCAGGTTGGTTAAACGTATTTTCCCCATGATTGGAAGGAGTGAGAGAGAGAGAGTGTGCATTTTTGCAGCTTTTAATTTAATCAAGCTACAGCGTGACATGACGCTTGATGAAGCTTTCTGGAAAGTGTCTGTATTTGTGTGTGGTAGTTTGATGCTTTCCCTTGGGCTATACTTTTATTGGTGTAAGTTCTTAGGCAAGGAAACTCAAATAACGTTTTGGGTGTATTCGTACTACTTACGATGCTGCTATTTCTATTTTATTATTTAATTGAATTGTATGTTTTGATTGCTTTAAAAAACGGTTACTACTGCTAAAGCTTTTTAAGGCATCTACAGCAAACAGCTTTCAACCAAACGTTTTCATTCATATAGAGACTTTTAGAAACTCTTTCATGGTGTATTTTTATGGTAATAGACTATTTGCACTCTGTCACTGACAAGCTGAACTCGAAGTTTTCTCACCTTCGGAATGTCAGTCAAGATAACTTTGAACACTGAATTCGTTTCTAGAATTATCTAAGCACATTATGACTCAACTTTCAGAACTTATAGACCCTGAATCTAGACATCAACGACAAATTACCATCAGAGTTTGGAGATCCTGAATTTTGCGCTATTGATATCCGTAGGAGGATAAAACAATCGAAAATTAAGTCAATTAAAACAGATTCTTTCGGATTAAGTTCCTAAGGATATCCATAATGGCAGCTTCAGATCGCGTTTGTACGAATATTGCATGAAGTGTAAATGAGCTAAAATCATGGTAGATATCTAGCAGTAGCAGTAGTACAGCTGTCTAAACAGTAGATAAATTAATTTGACTTAACCAGTGAAGTTTGAAGACTAACTACTGGAAACAGGTTTAGAAATCCCAAAAGATATATGCTATTAGACAGGCAACATATCAAATTTCCATTCACATCAAATTCCTTATTTTCATAAAACAATCGTTTTCATACAGCTGACTGTAGGCTTGATAGTTTTATTGTTGATAAACCACTATTTTAGCACTAAATTGACCGTTTGCCGCTACTAGTGTTTTTTGCGTTTTTCATTGATTGTTAATCTTCTTCTCAAAAACCTGAAATATGTTTAAATATGTTGTTGTAGTTCGTACGACAGGATAAATATGTGAAATTCATGTATCAACTATGAAAGAAGTTGATTTCACCAAAATTTCAAAATAAATTAAAGTGAAACGTACCAGTGGAAATCACAGCTCCGGGCAGTTGAGTGTTAATACGCAAAGCTTTCAACTAGATCTGAAGATAAGTGCCAGGAAATATTTCTAGGAATTTTGATACCGGAGGTAGACTTAGACACTTCCACGACTTAAAAGCAATAATTCACACGAGAAACCTTGTCTTCATTAAACACCAATCACTTGCATAATCCCTTCACACCATTCTTTTGATCACATACACCCATTTTGCATTCATAATGTGGCCAGCTTTGAACGTGTGCAGGAAATAATCGCTCTCTTCAGCATTTGGTTCACATCATTCGGGAAATGGATCTTCGATCGTACGTTAGCCGACACGAACCATTCGCGCCACTTAATTTGCAATTATAATCATTATTCAAACCGGTCGCCATCATTTGCCGCCCGATTGGTAATCATTTTCCAATCACAGACACACAGTTTGTTCCGCGCTGTAAGTGGAAATTGATTTCGAACGAGGTGCCGTCACCGCGATCTGACCCCCCGGGGCGAGGGTTCGCTGGTAAGGCTGTTCGGTTGGGATAATTGAGTTGTAACGCGTCATGTTCGTCATGCTCTTGACCTTCGTTTCGCGAGCTGATTAGATTCTGCAACCGTACATGGCCGGGACGGTGGCTATTATTAGCTGCATCAAAGGATTGTGATAAAATATTCCGCCCGCCCATGCAGCAGGTGTTCGGTCAATATGGGGCGAGGTTCTTTTGTTAAGAGCCCAACGATCGTTACGAGTCACCGATCACCGAGTTCAATCGAATGATGCGTGGGATCAAAGCAGTTGGCCCGTACCCGGCATCAAGAACCAATAAATGGAATCGACCGTCACGAACAATGGTGACAATGGTGAGCATGGGCTGTATGTGCTGTTTGCTGAGTCGGTCCAAAGTGCGTCCGAAGTGCGAAAAAAAAGGAACCGTTTTCGGCAAACACGAAATCCATCGCAACACGAATCTACAAGTGGTTGGAGCGCGTGGTTTCATCGATCGGCCCATAAAAGAACCCGCGATGGTGGCAAATGGGGGGAAAAAGCGAACGGTAATTTCCTTACCGACCCCAAATCGGAGCCTTCCCGTTTCCCGTTATTTTTGGGAAGGGGCAGCCCATCTGGCTTCGCCGGAGTTGAGCATTCAATTATGGGCCGCGCGATGCGGCAGCAAAATGGACATGAACCCGCACCATCAAAAGGAAGTCATCATCGGTGAAAGCGGAGAGCGATAGCGTGCCCGAGCATAATCGCGAAATCAACGAAGTACTTTGTTGAGCGAATTAAACACTTGACTTCACTTGGCGCGGTGGTGTTCGGGCTCTACCCGGTCCACCGCCCCTCCGGCACCCATCGCTATCTGTCATGGTGAAAAGGTCACACTGGGTCGAAGTTTTTCCCCAGTTCTGCCGCCCCAGTCGCCCACCCTGTGGACGGAAGAGAACCAAACCCTGGCTGAAGCCACTTGAAGTGGTGCGCTCGTGGGAAACCATGACTTGGCAACAAAAATTATGAATTATGATCGTGGGAAATGAAGGAGAACGAACTGTTGGGGCGGTGTGTTATGGGTTGAGTAGAAGAAGGACCCGACAGGGATGGGGAGACCGGGATGGTGAGTCTGGTGGCAAGTCTTCTGCTTTTTGCCGGTGTGGTTTTCGGATTTTCACCACCGCGTTCGTGTGTTACTGTGCGTTTGTTTGCTCATTTTCCATCTCCGAATCCTATGGTGTGTCTTCGAGAATGGCCGAAGCTGACGCTAATGTAGAAAAGTTCAGTAAAGTGTAATAAGAGCGATAAGATAACGGGCGATTGTGGTTTTCGTTTTGCCGCGGGTAAATACAGCCGCCCATACTTGTTGCGTCCCGTTCAGCCTTACTTACCTCGTTGGGAAATCCATGAAATATGTTGTGTAAGGTTATACAGTGTGTAACTTAATTAGAGGGCGATTGGTTTTTTTATTCGAATAATAAAAAAGAATTTAAAGGAATAGATGATCACAAAAATCACGATTAATTTTTAAAGACATCCAAAACTTTTGACATAATGTTAGACATTTTGTAAATGTTAGATGATTCATGCAATTATTAAGGCTTCGAAGCGCAATAATTGATTAGAATTATTTACAATTTGTTTTCATAATTTGTTGGTGAATCGAAAGCAATTCTTTGGTGGAATTGGAACAAATTGGTGATATAATACCTATGAAAGGTACAGGAATATAGCAAGCGAGCAATCAATATAACAATAAATGATCCTGGAACTTTGAACATTGATTGTATAAATCTATCAATTTCAGACGTGTTTATGGGGTGATCTTGAAGAAAGGTTTTTTTTTAAGTTTCAGTTCTAACAGTTTGCGTAAAGGAAAGTTAAACATCATGCATGTTCATGCTTCAACTTTGACAGTTCACAGTGTTTTTTAACAATGGATCACGAGCATTTGCCGTGACGTTCGGACCGCTGATTGGCAATTGTTTTTAGTGCCCTCTGTTAGTAGTTCCGAGTGGAAAACTGTCAAATGGATTGTTTATAATAATCACCAGCTAATGGCCGTATAGTTATGTTGGGTGCTGTAAAACTGAGCCTACAAACTGGATATCGTTAATAAGGGATTTAATAAAATATTACAGATGGGATTCAATTCGTAAATTGTCTTTTAACTTAAAATTTATATCTAATTAGTGAAAAAAAGCTTGCTTGGACTATAAAAATTCCGTCTTTACTTTTCTGATTGCTGTGCATCAAAAGAACGACATTTTTACTATCCCTCCTTCATATTTCAAGTTGAATAACAATAAACACGTTATTGGTGTTGTTTAAAAAATCATAGAACGTCCTGGTGGAGTATAGCCAGTTCCTTACACCATTCCCATTAATCGGTACTTCGCCAGCCAGATTCTTCAAAGCTCTCGCAGCCCAGTGAAGTAACCACTCGGTGCGAATAAAGTTGTTTTGAATTAAATTAAATCACTTGTACCTTTTGGAGAAGAAACAATCATAACCAGAACCTCGCTGGAAGGCGCATACCGCGGGTAAAGAAGGAAGAGAAAGTCCTTTTGAAATTAGATTTTCGTTCCGCTCTACTCCGAGACGGATAACGCACGGAGAGAGGGAAAATTCAATCCCAGAAAAGAGAGGGTGTGTGTGCGAGAGAAAGAGAGAGAGACGTAACAATCGCGTCGCGAAAATGAGCTAAAGTGGGAGGAAGAAAAAAGAACCAAGGCCACAAAGGTAGAAGCTTGACGCCGAAAGCCGTCGAGCTAAGTACAATGAAATCCATATTTTGCCATCATCAAACCGGAAGGAAAATTGGGAAAGAAACACCATGTACTTTCGTACGTTTCCCGGTGTGATCTGCTGTGTCTGCTGGATGCTGCTGCTGGGTGAATGTTCCCCTTGTACGAACGGTCGGTGGATTTTCCCGTGCAGACGAGCGTACATAATTCTATTGCCTTTTTTAATTTTGGGCTGTCTGCCCGTTGGTTTCGTACCTGGAGCGTTTTGTACTGAAATCCTGGCGAAGTGAAAGAAGGCAAAAACAAAATACAATGGGTTCCCCGGGCAATGGCATTGTCGTGTGTTTCTTATGATATTTTGGTTATTTTTTCTTCTACAAACCATACTTTGCGCACGAAGAAAATTGAAATGTAACAGTCACTTGGCGGAAAATGTAGCATCGTTTCCCGCTATTTCAGGTGTCGGGATAGAAAAAAAAACCGAGCGTTTTGTGTCGTGTGGGCTTGTGCGTTGCTGGTGCGAGATGAGCAATTCGTTGAACGTAGAAAAATTCGTACTAAAAACATCACCAATGGCTGCGTTTTTTGAGCTGATGAGCAGGAAAAAGTTCATCTAGTTCCGGAAAGATGGCACGGTTAATTTTAAGGGAACGATTTCCCTTTAAACCATTGCACGGTGGACGAGCTTTAAAGCATTGCAACGTGGACTTCATAGATTCGTTTGGAAGAGTTACAATAACTTTATATTTAACGTAGTTAAGCACCTTTACTGAATGTTCTCAGTGATTTAAATGGTTCAAGGGCATTGTGTACCCCACTTTAGGAAAGCAGCAAAGTATGCATAAACGTGTTTGGAGTCTTTCGTTGATGCAAATGTGTATTGCTTTGTTATGTTATCTCAACCTGCTGCAGATACAACTTAAGGCGGAATGAATAAAAGGCAACACGAAACAGCGAGTTCATCGCGAGTTCGTTGTGAGTTTATCATACAGCTAGTAGAGTTTGTCATTATAATGACTACTCCAATAACTTTCTTCACACACGAGGTTGAAAAATTTTCTGAGCATCTTCCTCTCGAATGTAGCTTAGAGAGTTTCGTCAGTTATGGACAAAGTTCAAAGAAGGTTCTTTCGGTTTTCAAACTTAAAGGACTTTAAATAATTTTTCGATTTATTTCTCAGTAATTAATTAATTAATTCATTAATTATTTATATCTCATCGGTTTTGGATATTGCAAAAATACTACAATTAGTATTATTTTAACAATTCAACACAGAAGACCACAGAGAACTGTGGTTTGTATTGCAAAAAGACAACGGTGAACGCAATTTTAAACAGCTTCACAATTAACCGCATCGTTTCAAAGGAATTAGTTGTGTGTTTTACGCTGTTGTTGTACGCTAATGTGTTAATTAATTTTGATATTTATGCACGAATGTTTATGACGTTATCAACACTTTACCGTCTACATTTTACACTCCCAATTATAGCATCGGGCAACAAGAAAAAAAGCGCGGTTAATGAAGAAGCATGAAATTAGCTGAACCTAATAAAGTAAATGATGATTTTCCGTACGAAATTAGACCTCCCCTTTCACCCTCATATTCACCCCATGAACACCTTACGCACACATCCGTGCATGTGGGGTTGCTTTTGGGGTGTCCATATATATAAAACATGTCGCTCGTAAAAAAAGCCGCCACCTTACCCATTAATCAACGTAATGCATCTGGGGCCGTTTTTCTTGATAATTTCTTTTAATAACGTTTTCCCATCCTTGCTATTTCATTTTTGGAGGGGACTAGGCGGAGGGAAAAGTCTTCGTACTAAATAAAGTTCATTTTTCAATCAACCCCAAACAGGGTAGCAAACGTTTGTCGTTCCATTCAAACTCATAAAAAAGTGCATTAAGCCCTTATGGACTAATATAACGCTGTGAGTAGAAGACGTGTTAGGTATCGGGTTCGTATGCACTTTACCTTTTTTTTTTTGTACTCTCGCTTCGGCATTGCGAGTTGTGAGTAGTAAACAAAAGTTTTGGGGGTGATGGGTTTTCGGTTCGTAAAGTTAAGAGTTACGGTTCCTACGTAAAGGCCATCTGAAGCCGCTAGAGACACACTCATGGTGCCATTCGCAGTGAGTGATAACAGAAAATATAGCGAGGAAGAGAAAGAACAACCTCCACAAGCCAATCAGCAGAGAGTAAAGAAGAATCATTCGCCCGGGAGTGGAATATATTAACCGTAACATTTCACTTCCATCCTCAACAACAACGAGGAAAAAAAACGCCCCAAACACAGTCAACAGGGGAATACGAATCTATCGCAAATATTTGACAGGATTGGTTTGTACGGTTTGGTTCGATCGGGCTACAAATCTAGGCTCTTGGGTGGCTGGGTGGCTGGTTTGCTACGGAGCAAGACGATAGCACAACGCACCGTGCGGAGCTGAAGCGTGGCGAAGAAAGCAAACGGAGGCCCAAAATAAAAACGATGAAATGTCAAGGTACAGGGCACATTACCGTAGGGCAAAAGCGTTAAACATCAAAACTCGGCGTAGAAGTCGTTGTACTTGTCACAAAGTAAAACAAACCGTGATGGCTCCCCCCCCCCCCCTTCCTACCGCTGCCTTCTTGTTGTGGCAGGAGTTGAAGATCGGGAGGAACTCCGGCGGTGACTTGGTGCCTTGTAAAAACTTGTCTATCCGACGTTCCGCCTAAAGCGTAATGCTGCTCGCAGAGGACCAGACGGAAAGTATGGGTGTGTGTGTGTGTGTGTGTGTGTCTGTGCATGGGAAATCATAAACTGTAAAAAATACGACCATACACAGAAGATGGAAGCGAAAGGCAGTAATCATATTCTGGCTTCTGCTGTGTGACTTTGTACCAGGCTGAGCGGTACGATGGGGTCCTGTTTTCTCACTCATGCTTGTTCGGTCTTTAAGAGCATTTTCTGTGCTTTTGTTGTATTTGTTTTCTTCTTCCGGTTCGTTGTCTGCCTTTTGCGAAATTTTGTGCCCCGGTTCGCTTGCCTTGTTTGGTGACTTGTTTATCGATAAGTAGATTTTTTCGTCATGTTTTGTTAAGCGTATTTGCGTCGGTTTGATGGTAGGCTGACAGGTTCTTTATTTCTCTTGGGAGTACACAAAACAAAAAAAACACACACACAGAGGTCAAATAACAAGCATGAATTTCAATGTACGAATAGGAAATCATGTAAGGACGAACTAGATTATACTAATAGGGATGTTTACATGGCTCGTGTTTTATTTTTTCCTATCCACCCCGACAAGAGTACATGCGAGAACAGAATAAAACAATTGCTTATCAGCGTGTAGAATTTATATTTCTACGATTTGTTTGCACATAATCTTAACTGGTTTTACACCGAATCGTGCACGGGGGTTTGTTTGTGTGGTGGGAAGGTTTGCATGCCCATTGTAAAACATTACCGAGCCGGGGGGTAGGGGTCCTTAATAAGGCCAGACCTGAGTTCCACTTTACACCTTGCGTTTTTTTTTCCTTCTTCACGAAATGCAAAATGCAACGTGCAGGCTTTACATGCACGGTACATGAACTGCTACAATCGGTTGGTTGGTGGCTGGTAGTGTGTTAAGAACGTCGTCAGTATCATTAGCGCCGGGTGCTGGGCGTCAGTGCACAAAAAGCACTTCCACTTCGGGTGCGCATATTAATGGTTTGCTTCCTTCTTCTAACTCCCTGCACTCGTGATGTGCATGAGCGAAAACAGGAAGTTGGTGACTTCTATTTAGAGGGCACACATTTGGCCAGTTTGGTACGTACGCGCGTTGCAAGCAAGCGAACCCACCCGTGGCCATTCCGTGTAAGGTGAAATGTGAAGGACTCGCAGGCACACATAGACACACACACACACATAGAGGCCACAGAACGGGTTTAGCTTTTATTGCTTCACGTTGTATGCCGTTTTTATTAGGTTTTTGAGTTTAATTAAAATTCATGCTACCTTGCCGTAGGTAACCTGGCCGTATAGTACAACGAAACGGCACTTGTGATGCGAGTTTTGCTGGATAACTCATAACATTACGCTCCTCTGTTGCCCATTTTCACAGGAACGATATTAGTTTCCAGCCCGGTGCTTTAGTGATTTTTAGTGCGCTAGTGTGTGAGCATGTGCTCGGTACAATGGCGATGGCGTGCTTGTTCGGGTCGGTTTGTTAGATTATTCAATAAGAGTGAGTGAAATTGATGGAAAAATTGATTCGCATATGGTTACAGTGCCGGACAAAGCAAATGCAACTCGTATGATCAGTGATTTAAAAAAAATTATAATTTGACTCAAATCCTGCAAAGTTTGAGATTTGCAAGGATGATTTTTACATGTTTTCAATCGTTTTGCACGATATCGTGCTATATGCGTTCTATTTTGCAAAAATTCAATTGAAAAAATATCTGATCAAATTCGTTTTCAAAGCAGAAAATATTAATTAATAGTATATTCTAATAATAATATATTCAATGATCATTGCCAATGATGTTATTCTATACGAAGAAAAGGACATTCCCCGGTCAATGGCTCGTTCTAGTATGAAAAATTGACATTTTTCGGCTCGTCACGTGTTTTTAATGTGTTGCCACAGCCACAAATGTATGAAGAATGCTTTAATACTGTACACCATAAATAATACTGCTGATCAGCTATGCCTTTCGTTAATGAATCTATTTTTAAAATACAAATAGTCAGTTTTGCAAAGGTAGGATAGTGTAATCAACTTGAAAATTAAAGCATTAGTTTGTTTTTGAGCATAATGCTTATAAGCAAGTATTGGCAGTAGTATTACTGTTTTTCGTATGAGGGAGGCTGAACGGATTTGCTGTCACCCAGAAAGTGGGTGACATGGCAGTCAACGTGTTATTTAAGTTGATGGTGAGTTCCTCGAACTCTAACAAAAGCAATTGTATCGTATCGTATCGACGCACCTAAGCCAGCAACGGTTTGAATATTGGTATCGAGACTTATTGCATCATGTACACGATTCCTTAAAAAGAAGCGAAAAGTTCCTTAAGTGTGTATTTTAGAATAAACTTCCCAACAATTGAATTAACCAACTGACGAAGCAGTAAACAAGTGTCACTTAGTGGCGAACAGTAAATAAGAAGAGCCTCGCGACTTTAATTTTAATCCCGAACGAATGTTTCTGCCATCCCGTTAATGTTCGGCAAGAATTATTAACTGACAAGCCCAATACAATGCATCATTGCTGCCCGGGAGCATCTTCAAAAACTCCAAGTGCTAATGATGGCTATACGGAAGAATAATGGCTACCAATTCGAGAGCAGCTTTCGCGCGGTGAATGTTTCGTGCCTCCCTGCCCGAAAGAACGTCTCGACGGCGCTGCTTCACCGGTAATTGCGGCACTTTGCCACCCTCGTCGAGTTTCGTAGGCGCCGAGCGATAAATTCAATCATTAATTCTAATCCACCACCTTGCCGGAAGTGCTCCCGGGGGAATAATTTCCAAACCCACCCGACCGGTGGTGGGTTGGACGCGCTAACCTGCTAATTTCGACCAGAGAGCAATTTATTGGTCTAATATTTACGCACTCGGTTGGCTGTGGGTGGTCGCTCGTCCTGGCCGGGTGTTTCCTACCACAGCACTGCTTCTCCCTTGCGTGCTGCCGAACGTTGGCCGTGTAGCGAATAAACATTGCCAGTGAGTGATAAAGATTTTTCGTTCGGTTTTCGCCATGGCCAGACAGAATCCCTTTTTCGGCGAACGCGTCTGCGTCACACGGTCACGCTGTGGAAAGCTTCCGGAAGCGGAATTTCGTGCGAATTTGTATTCACCGATGCGTGGCGGAATCCCGTACACAATACGCACCAATAAACTTACCACGATGGGTTTTGCGAAATATGGCGGACCTGCTGAGGTGGAAAGCGCTGGAACGGGAGACGATACCGACACTACACTCTGGGCGATTGGAATTGAGGGTGGGATCGGCACGGTGCGGCCTGCAACGTCGTGGGTTTCGATAGTGAGATATGGTTTGTTGATGTTGGGGTTTTACGTTGGATTAAAGTGTGTAGCGGCGACTGGAAATTGGGCCGGGTGAGTGTAGTACGTTCGTCGCTAATCTTCGCACGGAAGGCTTAGTAGTTTTGGGGCCGAGAAAACCCCCAACGAATAAAACACCACACAGGCGAGCTTGTGCGAGACTTAATAGCATTAAACCAAGAACTAATGTACCGCCAGGCCAATCCGTCTGTGTACGTGCCCTGAAGAACGTTCTATTTCCGAGCATTCGTTCCGCATCGGTGGCATGTGTTAAGCTTAGACTTTTTTTTTCCCTGCTCAAACCACGCAAACGGAATGCATCTAAGTGTACGGAAAATACATCACAAATTTCCATATTTACACTGCAGATCCTTCACCCGTGTTGGAATACGCCAAGACAAACAAGCGTTGTTGGGGGGGGGGGGGGGGGGGGGGGGGTCGGACCACACCGTTGGACTCCAATAAACGCCACATTTATATACAGATAGCGTGTCATAAATAATAATTTGCTATGTTTGAGAGTTTTCGCACGCTACGCTCCCGTTAAGGGGTGAATTTTGTCCTTGTCCGAAACCGGTCCGAACCGCCCCCAAAAACCCCAATTCGCCATGCCGCTAGTGCACGCCAACGCACGGGCCAGCGTTCCCGTTCGAACTGCAGTGGTCCGTGCCAGCCGGTGCCACTCTTCACGATACGAATTTAATAAATAAAAAAGCAACGAAGCACACTCCAACCCGACTGCAGCCGGATGCAGTCGCTAAGCTAGTTCCGGCCACGGCTACACGGGCGACCAGGCGTCTCCATCGGTGTTCCAGCGCCGTACTGGAGTTTATGGTTCGCGTGCGGATACGGACGGCAAACGCGAATGAAATAAAGATAGCATTATAATTGAAAAGGAAATAAATTCAAACTGAACTGTGAATCACATGCGAAACCGACGGCGGTTACGCCCGGCAGTAGTGCATTCCCGCGGTGCATTAGGGCAGAAGTTTATGGTTGAATAATGAAGGAAGTTATCACTCGAGAGCTTTTCCGGGTAAAATAAACTGGATCTGGTGGGTACGGGGGGGGGGGGGGGGGGGGGGGGGGAGAGAATGTTGCACCGAGCTAGAATCGAAGTGGGTTCTGCGTTACGAACGTTAATGCAAACGCGTCAATTATTTGCCTTGCTAGCGTAACAAATGCGAACAATTGGGATGGGGTAGATGGTTTGTGTATGCGAAGGTTAAGTTTGTTTTCTATCGAGGGATAATTAATTTGAAAAAGAAATTTCACAAACTAGATTGCAGACAGCAATGAATCGAGTAGCATTTTCATGTCAGATTTCGATAGTGCGTTGGTTTGGCAACACTGTCATTTTGCATTGGCACCATTAGACTTTCTTCTCCACGACTGATTGATTTGTTGAAGTATTTAGAAGGTTCTTTGAGCTCGAAAAATGGCCAGATTTCCACCGAGCATTGAATTTTTGCACATATTTAGCGTTTTTTATTTCTATGCGCATTAAAGGGCTTGCGAAAGCCATCGTATTTTAGTGATGAAAATGTGCCTATTGCAGAAACCTAACAGAAGTATGAGCCAAGGTAGCTTAAGTTAAAAAATTGACAACTAGAGAAAATTTTGAAATGAATATCACGCCGATAAACAAGTAAAACTTTCAGAGATGTTTGAAGTGAATCAAACCTTTTCCAATGTAACATATTTTTTGGTGGGACCAGCAGGGTGTGTTCCATTATGAGCTACGCTAATCGCACTTGATGAAGCGATTTAGTCGTCGAAATTATTTCGATTTACTATTAAAACAGCAATTATTCATCAAAAGCGATAAAAATCGCCGAGAACTTGTTTATGCTTCTCATATATAAGCTACATAGGAAACAATATATCGCAGTATAAAAAACACTATATCATCTCAGTGGAATCTGTTTCAATAAGCACAACAAATAAAATATAGCGATGGCGTTTAAGCGGTGCTCTATCCACAGCTAAGCTACAAATTCCCGGCCAAATCTTCCCGGTTTTCATCCTGTCACGTTTTTCACCCCCCGCCCATCCACCCCATCACCTACTCCCCCTTCCTTAGCATGTTGTCGTGTTGTTGTCGATGATCAACCGGAGCGGCCTCGCTAATGACTGACATTCGAGCTGTCTGGCAGCGGGCCATGGAAAGGCCTCATTTTTCCGATATTTATCGCCACGCGGTCGCCGTACCATAAATAATTCTACACCCTGGCTAGCGCGAACCGAATCTGTGGCAAAAGAAGGAAAAAAAACAACATAATGTGTTTCTGCCGCAACCGACCACCAAGCGCTTGATACGAATCCATTCAGTTGTGTTGTGTGTGTGTGTGTGTGCGTTTTTTTGCCTCTAATTTTGTTCGCTCCTTTCAAATAATAACGCCGTGTAGCCGTTTTGTTTTGCGCCACCGTACGCGGGTGCCACAAGATGGACCGGGAGTGATTATTTCTGTGCCCTCTTATCTGGGGACGCCATCTAATAACGGGTCGGGCGACGGTTTGTGATGGGAATGGATACCCAGAACTCGGTTCGGTCGTAAATTTCGTCATTTATTAAAACGATTGGGAACGCCGGCATCAAATGGGGATGAAATTGATGATTTTCACCACCCGCGTACCCGCAAAGCGGAAACGGAAACATATAATGGGAAAAAAGTGGAAAGAAAAAAAAGACCCCTTTTCGGAGGTTACGGTTCCATATGGAACCCGTTGGGGTTGGGCGAGAAAAACAAAATGAACAGAACACATTTTGGAGGACATTGTCCAAAAGTTTTCCAACCGTTTGCTTTATCCACGATGGAGCGCCGATGGACAATGCAATGGGTGTTACATAATCACAAATGGCTATCGGTTGGTCTATTCTGACACCAATGTGTGTGTGTGTGTGTGCGTGTGTGTGGGTTGCGATCGACACCATTACCACAACGTTACATCGGCCCGATTGCATGGATGGAAAAATAATCAACTATTATATCCTGAAAATGGTGATTAATTCATACACAAATTGAATCCAATCACGCAACTAATCAATTATATTTCCATCTTCACCTGTACGGTGATCCAAACCCATCGTGCCAAATAGGGGTGCATTTTGGAATGCTTATTAGCACCCCCTAAAGCGGTGCGACGTGTGTTTTGTGTGTGTATGGGGCCGTTGGTGTGCCAACAAAGCTTCCAACAATGAGCTGGCGTCAGACGTGTTGGTGCATGGTTGTGAGCCGTTTGGGCGCTGGAAACGTAGCTAGTAGCAAGTAGTGTTTATAAGGGTAGCACTACACAGTCTGGAATGTTTCCACGGGTGCACCAAGGTGCATAACAGTTTCGATGCGTCTTATGCATGTTCATGTGGGGAGGAGGGGGCCTGTAGCTCCGCCGTCAAGACACACTGTTGATGCCGCGCTTAGCACGCTCGTTGTCCAGTTTTTGTGACTCGCATCGAGTTTGCGGAAACACACGCGTGCACCACGTACCAGCGTTGCGTCAAAAACTTCCTCCAACAGTCGCTCAACAGCCGTTGCTTCCCGTCTAAAGGAGCGTACAGGGCGGATGTACGGAACAATCATGGCTGGCACGCACCGTCACCGTGTGACGTATAGGACAAAGCGCCCCCGACAGAAGGATCACCACCGTAACACCTTTCTGACAGGGTCTATGGGTGTTTGTGTGCGTATGTGGGGCGTCGGCCATTGTTTGCTGACGGAATCGTGCAAAAGTTTTATTAAACCAGTTGAAGGGTGTACGTGAAATGCAATTATAAAAAGTGTCATTTTCGTAAAGAGTTATGGTATTGCAGCGATTTGCGCCGGGTTGCGCGTATGGGTAGGGCAGGCCAGACTACTTTGGAGCACTGGTTGAATGAGGTTGCGAGTAAACCCTGCTTTTCGGATGTTACCGTGGCGTAGAATAGCGCTACATAGTTGGTTGTTTATGTGGTGAATTATGTTCAAATTCAAGCCCTTATGGGTGGCAAACAAACTGTTTTACTGATAAATAAACATTGGTACAGTTCGTTGCATGATCATATGACTTTTTATGGGTTTTGCCATTGCCATAAGTGTGAAAATAGTTCAATTAAATGTAAAAGAATATTTGATGATTTTATACTTGATTTATTACACGATTTTGTTAATAATCTGGAGTTAATGACCCATTTAATAAAGTTTTAAAATTCATAATTACAATAATAAAACTAACAATAATAACGTGTGTCAATTATACAGCAGAACATGGATTATCCGGGGCCTTATTAACAAGCGGGCGGATTATCCGTGAGCTGAAAAATGACAGCTAGTAGAATAATAGTTTTGACTTTTCCGGCAATTAACCGGCATGGGGCCGGTCGTAAGTTTCTCGGATAAGTGACGTTTTATTGTATTTAGCTGCATCAAATTTAAACAAATTTAAACAAATGCGTTAAAGGGTCACATGACCACGTTGGAAAGCATTTTTGACTTGATGATAAAATAATTTAAATTGTGTGCAAAAATATGCAAAATTTATTGCCAAGTGCATATTTTTCAACCTTTCTGACTTTGTAGAACACATTTCTATCTACCTTCTCAACTTTATGTTTGATTCACTTAAACTAAGCGATCATGTAGTTGTGTCATGTCACTGTAATGTTTCGTAATGGAGCGCGTATTTTAATATATAAATTTCTTTCAATTCTAACAAATCAGTTACTTCTTTTAATAGAATCTTTCAATACAGCCCCTGTAGGCCCCAAGAACATTCTTCATCCCTTTAAGAATTTATCATGTGATTAAGTTTGCTTCATATCCACTAACCAGCTTCTTTGTAAATTTTCTTTCCAACGCCTTGCCTCGTTCGCACGATATCATTCATAAATGGATACGGTGGACCGTGCGGACTCATCCCCATCTACCCCGTTTTGCGGCCCGATAATAGGATTAAGCCACAGCTTCCCGGAGCCATTTATTTCAACAATTGATACTGACGCACCAACCGTCGCACCGAAATTTATGACTCGAGGGCATCTCTACAAGGCTATCATCGGCGACTCGATCGAGCTACCGTGCAAAGTAAAGGATCTGGGTAAGTATTGTGTTTTGTACTGTACGGCGCACCAACAGGGCACTCTTTTCCCCAACACCCACCCCGTTCCGCTGTAAAACCACCCAGTGGGGAATTTTGTAAAATGTTAGTGTGTGTGTGTACGTGCCCGTGCACGTAAATAAGGTTTTGGGGCCTGAAGCTGAAGTCCGCTTTTTGTACGGCATCGGAACCACAAGCGTCTGTTTATCGGGTTCTCGTCGTTTACGGTCAGCACTGTTTCGATCGAAACGGCCGCTGTGTGGCCCGTGCCGGACAATGTGCATCCGTTCCCAAGCGAGAGACACTGCAGACGCACGGTTCCAGTGTTGGTGGTTTGCTGGCAATTCTTGCATGAATCTTGCCTGGACGGTGGCACCATAATCTAGATATGCAAACAAGCATGGCAGACCATCGGTTTGAATGAGGCGGGTCTTATTTTAACCCTTCAATTCGTGCTTTAATTCGGTACCAGCGCACAAAGCAGCTGACGCGTGAGGTGTTGCTAGTTATTAGGACGGGAAGCTGCGAATTAGACAATGGCCATTCTTGGTGATTTTCAGCTGGCACCTTTTGGCATTGGATATATTTAAACAGCATATAAAACAGGAGTAATTGCCATTTTTAAATCTTGGAATTGTAATTGATCTCTCATTTCCGAATTAATTTGAAAGAAAGAACATTCAGCACTATTTTGCATTGCGCCATGTCAAAGCGTCAAAACCAGAAGGAAGGACATAAAATTGAAAAGCAATTAAGTTAGATCCACTTTACGTTTAAAACAAAACTCCCACATAAGCAGAGGGCTAACGAGAACATAATCATTTAAGGGTAGTAAAGTGTATGCTCCTTTTCCGATTCATCAAACAGAAGGGTGCTGCGTCGATAAGTACTCAATAGCAGACGGTACTGCCACACACGATCGTATCAAACCGCACCGACTAGAGCTCCCGTTCGACCGATGCGTTCCGAACAGCAGGACGAAGCGGATGGTCTTTTGCGTATTTGCATGTGCTTAATATTTGTGCTGTACTTTGTGTTTTTAATAATCTACCTTCAATTGGCCCCTCTAGACCCAGAGTTCAGGACCGAACCGGGCCAGTTCCGACATTTCCCGGTTGCCACATACATACGGTTGCATGCTAATGGTCCTTCGTTTGCTTCCATTTTCCGATAGCGTTCGAGCCTCGTTGTCATTATTGTTATTATAATGCCCCCCCTCCCCTCCCCCTTCGTGTCCCATTCTTCTCCTTCTCCCTCCGTCCCACGATCCCATGACAAGCTCGGCAAGCTCGCAAACCCCGTGAGCTCTCTATTTCGTCATGCATGAAAACTGCGAAAACAGGCAAACCGGCAAAAGCGGGGGGGGAAACGGAAACGGTCCCAGGTGCGTCCCCTGGGTGGTTTTGGCACTGCGGTTTTCCACGCCAGCAGATGGCCAACGAAAAGCACCAACCGTTGCGATTGCTGGTTTTGTTCATGTGCGCACTCACTTCACCGTTTTTCCTCGCAGGCTCTTACGTGCTGCTGTGGCGCCGGGGGACCTCCGTGCTTACGGCAGCTAATTTAATGGTGACACGTGATCCAAGATTCAAGCTGGTCGAGGGCTACAACCTGCAGATAGCGAACGTGAAAATCCAGGACGCCGGTGATTATATTTGTCAGATCGGTGATAACGAGAGCCGGGATCAGGTCCACACGCTGGAAATATTGGGTAAGTAGCGTGAAACGGGCGCCTTTTGCGCTGGCATCCATCCGAGCGTTTGGCTGGCTGGCAATCGATTAGCGAAAGAAGAAAATCAATCGTGTGATGCTGCGTGCGGGCGAAAACAAAGCACAAGAGCTGCTGTTTGCTGTTTTACTGTCCCAACAAAAGTCATCTTAGTGATGGATGCGAGTGCATTGGAAGCAACAAACAGCCGCCCTCAAACACGTCACGTTTTGCACTATCGCTGACAGTTCTGGTGCGTAGTCGGTATCAAATAAACCATCTAGCCAGTGTGTCATGTTTTCATGGCAGCTGAAAGCGATACCGATTGCTAACATCGTTTGCAATGGCGTTTGACAGTCGAGGCACGCCAATCATCGTCTGTCCAGCTGCTCGGCTGAGCTGCTGTTTGTTGATGCTTGAAACATACTAATCGAATAATGATATTTTCAGTACCTCCAACAATACGGGTGGTGCCACAGAATCGACAAATCACGGCCCGGAAGGGAAGCACCGTGACGCTGGAATGCAAGGCATCCGGTAACCCGGTGCCGGCCATCTACTGGCACAAGAAGGTAAGTTTACGTTAGGTCAAGATGTTTCCGTCTTGCAAATCTTGCGGTTTATGTTTGTGTGGGTGTGTGTGTGTGTGTACGACTCGCACATGGCTCTCTCTCTCTCTGTTATACCATAGTAAGGCCCCCGTAGGCGATCGAAAACAAACGAGCGGTGCGCAGTCCTGCCTGGGCAAATATTGTGCATTAGAGTGTATTATCGAGATCCGGTTTGCCGTTGCCCTGGTAGTGCTGTAAATTATGCTGCACAAGTCAGTCGTAGCTGTGGGCCAGTAGGTAGGGAAGCGAAAAACTTACGCCATCGCATCGGTTTTCTTATCGATGCCGTATTGAGTTTCCTTCCAGGGGTAACTAATGCACTGACATGAATAGAATTAGCAGGCAGCGCCGACTTGCATACAGTGCCGCAAATGCAAATCGATACATTCAGCAATTAAACAATTAGTCGTTTTTGTGGACTATTTTAATGGTCATTAAATGTATCTTTATGAAGTCATAGAGTTGTTTTAATTCCGAAAATTATGCAAAGTTGTTTGAATATGGGTTTGAACATTGTTGTTATGGAATCTTTAGTGAGAAGTTATTTAAATCAGGAATCGGCTCTCAAAAGATTCATGAATCTTCCAACCTGTGGCGAATCGATCTCTTTGTAGTCCCTAAACGAAAAAGAAGTTTGGAAACTAAAGACCCGGGTCCATAGCGAACAAGCTCCTAGGAGGTCATTAATCTTGAATGATTCATTAATCTTTAGGATTCACAAATCTTTGGAATAGAGATTCAGATTCATTCATTCAGTTCAATAATTCACTCTGAACCTAAAGCCTTAATTGTACTCAAGGTATAGAAGTACGATTAGTACGAACTAAGTTCGAATTTTTGCAGCTTGCATTGTTCTCTAATCGGTCTACATTTCATACATGGGCAACGGTTACTATGATAAATTATTAGATGACTACATATGAAAAAGCTTCAAAATTAGATTGGTGTCGTTTAAATGATACATTGAAAACATTGAAAAAGGATTTAGTTAATTAAATGTTTCAATACTTTCAGTTCAGTTTGACTTCAAGTGACTAGTTAAAATCTTGTAAGAAAAGAATAATAAAAAAAATGTATAAAGATAATCATTAATATTCATTTGTGGAAAGTAAAAGAAGATCTCAAGAGCGATAATTGACAACAAAAATTTAATTTTCCTGTTGAGAGAATATGTGCTTGTTGGACTGTACAAGTCAGCTCTCTGTACATTAAAGCTCCAAAACCTTCGTTATCTTATCCGGCACAGAAAGATATAATTGGATTTAATCCGAGCAATCAGGCTAAAACATTCTACACTAGGTGTGATAAATTGCTCCAAATATTCCTACGAAATAGTAAATTCGATTTTATTTGTTTCATTGCACGAACAGGATACTTTCAGCGGATCGTCTCATCTCTCGGAGAGTCCTACGCTGCTACTGGAACGCGTCGATCGACATCATGCCGGGGTGTATCAATGCACGGCGGATAATGGCGTCCGGGAGGCCGTCCACGTCGATATCGAAGTTACGGTTCTGTGTAAGTATTGCCTTTATCTGATAATTGTCAGAAGCACGCTGGTTGCCACGCTCGTAGTGTTGCTGTCATCGTTCACTTGTACAATTGAATAATGTTCCTTACGCTCGAAATGGTGCCGGTTACGAGCAGGAACAGCCCGAAGCAGCAGAGTGTCACATTTTTCAGCAGACGCCACCGTAGCCAGCCGAAATCGTTCGGCCAACGGTACACCGTATCAACAATTATTGGTATCCAGAGGGCCAAAATGGGATTCAGCACTGCCCCGAGTAGTCCCATGAATGTACCTAGATGGGGGATACCGCATGCTGCGGCAATGTTCACCAGTAGCATCGCAAGCCGTAGGCCACTCTGGGCTAGTCCGGTCCACTGCTTCGGCACTTTAGTGTGCAATTTCTTCCAGGCAATCTCCGTGGGCACGTAAAAAATCAACCCAATGGAAAACAGTACCGCAACAGCGGATAGCACTTGTATGCACGAAACGAGCCTGTAGGGTGAATGTGGACAAAGGAAAAGGTAGGGAAGATATTATCCGAACGAAAAAGGAAAGAAAAATGGAAAACCGAGCCGAGGAGATAAGACGGCGATCAAATGCAGGCACCATTTCTCCTGGGGCCGTGAGTTGCTTACACGTTTTCGGTGGGAAAGTTGAGTATGATGGAGCTTTCGACGTCATCACCGTACCGGATGTAGCCCACGGCACCGAAGAAGCTGTACAGGATGGCCAGACAGATGTAGTTCAGGTTGACAATGCCGGGACACCCGAGGTAGTGCTGCGGGTGACGCATCTGATTTTCCAATGGAAATATGAGGCACGTTGCGTCCAGCGCGAAGTAGACAATGCTGAAATTTGACAATCAAAAACAGACCAGACATTAGGCTGCACGTTTTTTTATACCTCGGTCCAAAAAAAAGAACTCCTCCGGCCTGCTTTGGACAGATGTTGCCTCGAAAAAGCTGTTCACTTTACCCCATGTATGGTGCGACCGTTGAGGCGGTTGGAAACATGCGTCGGTTATCCAGCGATAGCGGCTCTTGAAAGATAAAGATCAGCGAGATGACGATGTTGGCAAGGATAAGAAACCCGGCGATGGCCGAAAACGGGACCAGATACTTGATCTCGCGTATCTGCGTGATGAACAGGATCGGTACGCCGACGAGCAGTATGTACGTGCGTTCGCTCCAGTCCCATCCGGTCCGGTAGTTGACCACCTCCCGGAGCGTGGTGCCAACGAACACGATGAACACGACGACCGTTGTCAGCATCAGATACCAATCGATGATGTTCCTTGGAAAAGAGAGGAAAAAAAAAGCCAAGCGGGTGTGAACATGTACGTGAACTATCAGGCTAACAAATCGCTAACGTTACGACTTGCCGCAGAACTACTGACCGTAGCGCTCTGCCGAGCGCGCGTACGCTTGCCGAACCGTTGGCGCAAGCTTTTTCCACCGTTTCGGCAAATCCGAGCACCGGTATGCGCTCCTTTTTGCAAATCTTGTACGACGTGCTGACCTGAAACACAGGAATATGGAGAGATTGCGGAATTTGGCGCTCGCTGGTGGTGTGATTCGTGCCATTCTTTTTTTTCGTTCCTTCGCTTATTGCCATTGTTTTTGGTGAGTGTTCAATTATACTCACGGCATGGCGCGGTAGGAGCGGGAATGCCACGTACGGGTTGTATCAACATACCAGAATGTGCGCACTGTGCGAGCAGAGCATCGCGAAGAAGAACGCACCGAACACGCCAAACACGAGACCACCGTTCCGGAACGCGTACGGCACCGAAAGGATACCGATGCCGAGGGCCGACTTCATGACGTGCACGAACGTGCCCAGCGTGCTGCGGGTTTGAAGGGATGATCGCTTGAGCAAGAGTTGAAAAACGACCGTGAAGGTGTGATGAAGCGTGTGAAGAAAGCTTTACTTACGAGGTTGGATTCGGTACATCTCTGTACTTGTGCGGATCATAAACGGACGTTGTGATTGGACTGCAATGGGGGAAAGAAGCGCATGGACGGATTGAAATTTGGTTGGATATGAGATGGATCTGTTTGTTCGTAATGTATTCGGGCGTAAAAATGCGTATGAAAAGCTAATTTAAGCCTAACCTATTTTCGGACTGTTAGACTGTTAGACTGAATGTTTAACAAGGGATCTCTATTACAAGGCATACGATGGACAAGGATCTTAAAATCTACTGCAATATCTGAATCAGATTTATCAAAACATAGATATTGCAGGATTTGTTATAAGTGTTTTTTGCACTTTCACTGCTTGAATTTTCAAAATTAGAGCAATTTCTTCATACTGTTCATGGTGTGCCTCAATAGAACTGGAATAGGAACTTGTTGATGTAGGAGGATATCAGGAATATAATTGATTCTAATTGATTTTTTTTATTCCTATTCCTTTCGAGAACACTTTGAAAATGAATATTTAGGAAGCATTCTCTGCTGAGCTTTCGATTTATGAGAATAGTAAAATTTTTGAGCTGATGATGCTGCTGATGTGAAATTTTCTTTGATCGATTTCAAACCTGCAAAAAGTTCAGATAATGGCACAGATCCATCATCCAAAACCGATTTAAAAATTTTCATTACTACTCAAAAACCATATAACACTGGTATTTATGACGATTCCAGAATCTAATGTCAAAGGTCCATGAGTGTAGTTCAGTCTAGTCGTCATCTAACTTCTCGGAGCAAAGAGCCGAATAATATAAATATAAATAATATATAAAGGAGCCAAAACATAAAATTATATTTAAATATTTTATTGCGAAATTTTAGGTAACTTTGTATACCACGTGTTCACAACATCTGCGTTCTGATTCCCAAAATTTCATTGTTCTTTTGGGTCTCATTAGGGTCTGGGAAAGTTACAACAATGTTTTGAATTTATGGGAATATTTCCGTGAATCATCGGTAAAACTACGTTTTGTGGTGATCTTTTAACAAACTGTGGATGGAGTGGATCATTTCACGTTGAAGAGCCACAATGAAAGGCCGACCTTTGGTCTAGTATGTTAAAGGTCGCAGTTCGGGTCTCATCTTACCTACATCTCTTTTGACTCTTGTTTCTTAACTTTCCTGTGTATGAGCTAAAATATATTTAGATTACGCAGTCTTGCAGCAAATTAAGGTTTTTGAATTCTAATGATAAAACTGAGACTATTTCTAGACACTTTTCAAGTGGAAAAGTTAACGGTGAAAATTAACTATTTTTGCTTCTTTTTCATGTTTTTACAGACTGACATCCATATGCCATGACTGTACAAAAGAGTCTTCTAAACTCATACATTTTGCGAAGCTTTCTCACTTTAAAATTGTGTTAGTAGAGAAAGATTTGCATCAATTTCATATTGAACTTGGAATCCTTGTAAATGATAAGAATGGCCCAGTAGGTCGTTAAACTGAGAAAAGGAAAAAACCTTTTCTTGTCCTGGAAAACTTTGCTGTAGACTTTCATTCATTTTTAATCACTCATCGCACTCAAAACTTGCGGTTGACACTTTATTTATGTTGAAGGAACTTTTTGTTGCAAATTGGTTTACCTTCCGTCCAATTTCACTGGCAACAGTTCAACACCTTCCGGAACCGGTTCCTTTTCCATGTTTACCGTTGCAACGCAGCTTTTCACTTCTTCACGTTCTACACCACACACCAGTTTGGCACACCTTAAAGCACCACTTTAAAATTAGCCACTGAACGCAACGCTCCACTCACAGTGCCGATTTTGGAATTCGGGAAATACTGCCAAGAATAGAAGACACAACGTCGCACTTCAACGCACGCAAGTGATGGAATCAGATTTAGCTCAATTGATGTTCTGTTCGCCAGCACTAATTGATTTGACGTTCGCTGGTGGACCGAGTATGCGCGACATAAACAACGGCAACGCCACACCACTCAACAAAACAACACCATACAACGCCCTTTGGCGTCACGATTTCTTCTCCACCCTTAATTGCACCCCGAACCGGCTTTTTTTTGAGCTATTGTAGTTTTTGCCAGCACGCACTCGACATTTTCGGCACGGGTCAAGGTGAGCGAATGAACGGGGGGGGGGGGGGGGGGGGGGGGGGGGTCACTTATACGCTATGGTACACCTAGCATGTGTCCATCACCATGTCAACCTTGAAACATGGTAACTGAAATGGGGTAAAAAGAAACGAAAGAAAGCTTCCGCAACCACAACCAGGCCCAAAGCTGACAAACGACTGGACCGATTCGCGGTCGTACCGTAACTGATCGGCGTTAAGGGATGTCTCTGGACGGAGCTACGAAGCTTCCCTTTCCGATTCCGATGGGGGATTGAACTTGAAAGCGGTTCGAACAGGTTCCGAACATAGGCGCGCAAAACAAACAAACACACAAAAACAGAAGCTCGTACGACCGTGCTGCGTGTCTTATGCAATGAAAACAATAAGATTCATCATGCACGGCAAGATTGTTCTCCAGCATTTTTTTTTTCAGTGAAGGGTAAAGATTGTTAACGCCCTGGTTTTTTTTTTGCGCTTTGTTTCTGGCGAGTGGCTTCCTCCTTTACTTTGACATTGCGGAATTTTAAATCATTTCTACCAGCGCACTGCGTTTATGATCGGCTGGGTAGCAATTACAGACCGCTGGTCTCTGGAGCAGCTTCATTCGGGTCAAGGTTGATGGCAAATGCTTCGCAAAGAGATCGTTAGTTTCATTACCACGGCAAACGTAATTATGAACCGCAGCCGTATGTGAGAGTGGAATTTGATGGAGTATGAATTAAAGATTCGATGGAAAAGAATGTTGCCGACTTGTCATCACCCGTGATCGTGCTGCCGGTACAAGACTGCACCATTGTCGTATTGAGTTTGATTCATATCGGACAGCCGTACCGTCAGAGATCATTATGGTTGATGGGCTGCTGTTTGCCACCGGGGACAGATAGCGCATTCTAGCGGTGTTAAATATTCACATACCAATTTTAGATGAACTCGCACCGACAAGATCTGCTTGCCGTTGATTGGAGCAACTTTAAATGGTATCAATAATGCTACGAGAGTACATGTGCTTCATGAATCGATCTAATTGGATATTGATTTCTTTGCCAAATAATTCCATCAACTATGTTTCATTTCTCTTACACGTGGTATTGATATTTGCTTTGCGAGTGATTTGATTTCAATGCATCGTACAGCGTCAGCAAAAGAAGATCATTATGCGATCGAAACATTCTCCGCACACCGTTGCACCGTGGGTTTAAGGTTTCCGGGGCGTTAAATTCCTTTCCTGCCGACGCTCTACGGTAGCCCGAAACGATGCCCTCAATTGTGCAACGAATTCTGAAATGATAAATTTTCCATATTGTTATTGCTATAAAGCGGCAAAATTGAATGCACAAGAGAGCCTGATGGCATGAATAAGGAAAAGGGAATTGTGCAGCATAAGAAATGCTCACCGGCAAAGACCGGAACCGTACCGATGCCGATCGCACATGCCAATAATATTTGACTCCGTTTCGGGTGTACCATACCCAATACGGCATGGGGCGTCTATCGTCTGCAGGGAGGAGTCCTACGGACTCGTCGAAGTCACGGGGAAAGTGTTTACCTTTATTCAAATTTCAGTGCATTGCCGCATTCCTCAATTTGTTGCATACAAAATGGTGACGGTGCGCGGATGCTGGGGCAGAGCTAACGACGGACTCATTCGGCAAATCTTGCTACGTGCCATTGTGGTGCACGTGTTTCCACGAAGCACCCGTAACGAGCCTGATCGTTTCGAGTGGTGGAAAAGAACCTCCCACGGAGACTCGAGCGGTCGGATGTTTAGCGCAAAGAATGGGATCACGAAAATTGCATAAACACTTAGCCCGGTGTGTTTGTATGGATTTCCCATGTTTAAGCGTTGCTTTTTATTGCCTTGAATAGAAGGGAGGAAAAAATGTTTCTAGGAGTGAGATTGGAGTTACGGAGTACGGATGTTCGCGAGGAATCCCCGAGAATAAATATGCATTTCTGTTCAAGCATTCGTACGTTATGCGCGATACAGATGTACGGCTCTTTTAATGTTTTATTTGTGGGAAATTTTTCTTTTCGAGAAGAATGTCTCTTTCGGGGGGTGGAACAGTAGTAGAAAGCATCTTCAACAATAACCCACTTTATGGGATGTGTGCAAGAATTCAAAGGTGTTGAATATTGCAGACAAAAAACTTCAATTCACAAAAAATAAGGTTGATATTAAGCGTTCTTTCAAAGATCTAAAATTCTTCCAATTATTTACTTTTGATAGTTGATAAAACTGCACAAGCTCTTCTAACTGATTACATCTACTAAACCACTCTCATTATCCTATGCGTCTTGTTCTACATCTCTTCCACAGCACCACCAGATATAACCGTCGAGAAGACATGGGTTCATGCCAGCGAGGGCTTCGACATCGATCTCGTATGCATCGTGCACGGTGACGTGAACTCGGAGGTAAGCACTCATTAAAACTTCCCAATTCCCGGGCACACCGTTTTACACCTGCACTTTCCCTTGCGCGTGCGAAACTTCCGATGCTTTGGTGGAAAGTGAAAAGTAAACTCGGAAAAATTTTCCACTAATTGTTAGGATTTCTGACAGTTTTCGCAAAGACATGGACAAACTTTGTCGTGTCGTGTAGCGCGCCCAGGCTCTGATTGCACCGTTGCAGCTATCCCGTGAGTGAAATATGCTGCAAGCTCCCCTGAAGCGCAACATAAGTTTTAACCGTCGCGGGACGATGATTCCAACCGAATGTAAAGTCAAAATAATGCGAACCGAATCAACATTGCAGTGCTGCTTTGAAATTGCCCTCCACCGGGACGGATCACGTTACAGCAGCCGTTTAAAATGCAGTACCCATCTAGGATCTCTCTGCCAAAGGGAATGGGAAGGAGTCACCGTTACTGCTCGTGCTGCCGGTGCTATTTGCGCAACAATTTCTTTCTTGGTCGTCCGGGACAAGACATTTTACCGACGAGAACATGTGATACTTTCCGGTTTTAACTCTCCCCCTTGGCCCGGTCGGTGCACATTTTCGAAAACTCGGGCCGCAATAGTGCTGGAATGGCGCGTTGCACACAGTGACAACTTTTCCGTCAAACTTGGTAATTCATTTGCGATCAACTTTTGGCCCCGTACCCGGGGCTCGATGTAAATCAACGTCCGAAGTTGTTAGAGTGGAATGCTAACGATTTATTTACATTGCAATGGAAACGTTAATTGTAAACGATGTTTTTTTTTTGTTGTTTGCCGTAGATTTTGGAGTGTTTTAAAACTCGTACCAGAGAAGTGGAAGCGAATGGTTGATTCGTTGATGGAACGTTTAAAAGTAGTTATGATTGTGTGGTGAAATAGTTTGATTGAGTTTAGTTTGAATGAAACTGAACCAGCATGTTTTTTGTTCGAAGTTTTTCTTTATTTTGAATGATTGTGTAGTTAGCATACTGATAGTTGAGTTTGAACAAAGGAACTGAATTGATTTGTTACAGGGTTTTTGAGGAATTAAAAATTGACATGTGCAGCGAAATGTTGTTTGGGTCGAATAATTTGAGATTGTTTCAGCGAGTTATTGAACTGTACAGAATCTGGTGTAGGCATATTTAACAAAACTATACGGTCGCATGTGGTTGCTGGCAACACTGCCAAAAGCAAAATGTACAGCGAACATCAGCGTTACTTTAGTCAAAACATAGCAACCGCGTTGATAGGAACATTATTTGACAGTTGCTCATTAGTAATGTTGAACAAGTCATCGCCATTTACTGTACAATTCATACGGAAAGGGTCAATTGTTTGCACGAACAAAACACGGTCTCGGTGAATATCTCAATATTATCCCAGAAAATCCTGCATCACTTCATAAATAAAAATTTCATAAATCCAACTTTCCATATGATGAATTAAATTATTATTCTCTTCAAGCAAAATGATGTAAAGCTTCCAACCACGGATGAAGCACTACCGATGCAAAGTCTTATCTTGTTAATTAACAAACTGTGAACCCATGAAATCCCTTTAACTCATTTTCACATCGATAATTTAATTCCACATTAGCTTTTTCGCTTCTTCGGCGCTCCATCTTTGGCGCCCTTATAAAACAAGGCATCAAGCAAGAATCGATTTTGCGAACCTGTTCTTTCGCGCTAACACTAATGAACAATTTTGCATGGTGAGAGAAACGGATAAAAAAAACCCAACCAAAGTCAAAAGAAAAGCGTTGAAAAGGTTCTTTTGCACTTCATGCCGCTTGGTTTCAGGATAGTTGGAAGGGAAATATCCAATGGAGAAAGATGGAAAGAAATGATTCTAAAATAGATCAGTCTCAGCTTGAGAGCTTCGCTTTTAATTGTCTTTTAATCCTTTCGTCTCTCGTGCAGTGTGAGTACAATGAGGGAAAGGAAAAAAGCGCACACAGAATGGCAAAAGACATCTTGTCGTTTTTTTCCCCACATCTTCTTCTTTGAACCACAAAACTAGCCAAGCTGATGACAGGTCGGAGTGAAGAAGCTTTCCACCATCTTTGCATCCGAATTGAGAAGGAATGGCATGTGGCCGGATAAAAGGTATAAAAACGGAAGCTCTCCTGCGTTGCTTAAGATAGTATTAGTTCTTAAAATAATGCTACCCTTGAAACAAAGCGCACCGAGTGCTGGTTGATGAAATGGCACCTAGAGGGAACCTGGAAATGAAAGGAAGTAAAACTGAAATGAAGTAGAAAGGAAAGGATCAGGATTGAATAGGGAGGAGAAAAAAATGCTACACCTCGCTTATCCTAACGCACGATAAGCGAGCACCGAGTCTTGAAAGTCCGGAAGTACTCGGGAACAGGAAATACCAGCAGTTTATTCCCGTGCTGCTGCCGTATTAGTTTGAAACTTTCATAGATTAATTAAAACTTTAGCCAGGCAGTTCATTTTTTTGCCCACTAACCCTCACAATGGCGCGGGAGGACTCCCATTCCTAACGATGGATGGGGTATTATGATGACAATGTTCATCGGCCCCATGCGCCAGCACCCTCGCAGGGGGTGAGATAAAGTTCTAACGCTACGCTTCGTGTTGTTTTTGCTCCTCGTTTTCCTCGCTCGTTGCAGTTTAAAATTAAATGTGAAATAGCACCCACAAAGTATGTGGAAGCCCGGAAAGTATCGCGTTGATTGTTGGAATAAAATTAATAACAAGTAATGAATATGTTATCTCTCTGCGGGTTAAAATAATGCAATGCCGTTTGGGAAGCTCTTGCGTTTAGAAATGAACGATTCATTAGCTTGCAGATGCAAATGTTTTGCTCCTGTCGGTATGTTTAATTCGTTATTTTTACCTTTGCCTACTCATTTCCAGATGCTTTGGTACCAGAACTCCTTCCTGCTGGATCCGACCGATCGCCGCTCGATGTACTCCCGGGGTGACAAGTACACGCTGAACATTAGAAACTTTCAGCAATCCGATTTCGGCAACTACAGGTAAGCCATCTTCCATTCCAGCACCATACTTATCTACCCCAATCCCAAGGTTTACAGAGCACCGGCACGTGGGCACCTATGAAACATTTTAATGCCGTTACGTAAAACCTTTCTCCATCCGGCAAAATGCGGCGAATGTTACCGAAACCAAATTATGTACCGATTAGCTATCAAAAAGACGGTGGAAAGTTTTCACATTCCGCCCGAAATAATCACGAAAACGGCCGCAAAAGGCATTCCAAAAGCGTGCGAACTGAACCGTGAAAAGGCTCCCGCTACAGACGCTCGTTAACAATTAACCGAATGACTTCATCTTTCATCTGTTGCCACAGCGTGGTTGGTCGATAAGACATCAAACACAAACTCCTTGCAGAGTGGGCAGACGGAGAATGGCCCGAGCTGTTTGGATGTGATTTGGGGCGAAAGTTTGTGGCGGGAGCTCCACGGTGATCGTTATCCTGTCAACCGGCTGTACCAACCGTCAAACCCCACGGTGGTGCTCCAACGTCAGGGGTCGCTGTTGGGGTGGGGAGCCGCACTAATTTCCCCAAAATATCCCCAGCATGCAAACAGTTCTTGCCCTCTCTACCCGCCGTGCAAAACCACAAAACCTTCGTCGTGCTCTTCAAATAATCAAAGTTTTAAGCTTTTATGCCTATTCCAGGGCAGTTTGCCGACCGAAAACCACGTCCATAAATGACTTTTGGCCCCGTTTGGTAGCCAGATGATCCATTCGGTTGGAAAAACGGGAACCGCTCTGTTCACAACCCCTCCAACAAACCCCCCTGGGAAGCCTGCTGTACCCGAAGGTACAACCTTCACCTTCCGAGGCCATAAAGAGCGTTTAAAAATTCAAATCTAAATCATTTTAATCATCCTTCACATCGGGTTCGAGTTCGGTAAAGCTTTGCCAGCCTTGCTGTTGGACATCACTTTGTCAGAGTGGCTAACTTTCGGTGCCGATGGCTTTGCCTCCCTGCCTCGCAAACCTCGGCCCAGGCCACTTTCTTCATGAAGTTAAACCATTTTCCAAACTTTCCAACATTGTGCCTTCTTCGTCCTTCTCGGAACAGACGCCAACCTCAGCCTCGTCTATTTACGCGGGCAAAGATGGATGCGGTTGAAGTAAGTTTCGGCTCCGTCCGGCATGTGTATTTGTGTTCACGGAGGGTGGGAAATTCATTTTGAATTTCCGCTTTTGAACGATGGGCTATAACGATAACACTAATGTCTTTTAGGAATTCGGTTTTGTTTCGGATCTGGTTTAGAACGGCTGGATTTATTATGTGGTGAATGAACGTGAAACTCACAAAGATTGATGCAAAGCGCTTGATTGAATGATCCGATTGGCGTTGATGAATCGTTTAAGAGATTTGAGGTGATGTACTATTGTTGACATAAGCTTTCTTTTCAATGCTGTTATCATTATATCTGAATATGTATCACAGTTTACATGAGAGATCCCTTTTGACTGGTGGAGTTTTCGATCAGCAGGAACCGCAATAAAGCGAATTGAGCAATGATACCGGAACCCTTCCTAATAGACCGAACTGAATGTACCACTGGAGGGAACACATGCAATGTTGTTGACTCTTTGGATTACAGCAACTTCGAGTTGATCCTTACTTTATCTCTAGGAATGTTTTATGTAAAGCATTGATGACAAAGTGTATACCAAACAAGCGGTCACAGAGATACAGTTTTTGACTTCGAATTCGAGAAAAGATCTTTGCATCTGGAGCCTGCTTGCTTAATAATGATCTCTTAAAATGTCGATAAAATCTATTATGAAGTTGTACCCCGCGGAGAGTCCTCCCACTTGAAACCTTTACCTTAAACCACTTCTTCTTTAGAAGGACTAGAGTATTAACAAACAATTTCGCCACAACTCCTCCGAGCCATTACCACCATTCCGGCGACCTTTCTGATGTGCTTTCAATTTCGTCCCAAGCAAAACAAACCCACGCTCCAGGAACATGACACGTTTCATCGTACGATTTAATAGCAACCGATACAGACGGTTATTGCAGTCGAGATTTCGGGTAAAACGTTATCTCGGGTTGTATAAGCCGGTCACCCAGAGAGTGAGCAAAACCCCCCCCCCCCCCCCCCCCCCCGCTTGAAAACCCAATTTCCGTGCCGTGCCGAAAATTGTGCATGACCTCTCCGGTGTGAGCCGTTCGGGGTTTTTGGGCCGATTTAGGAAATGAGCAAGGCCATTTATTCTCGGACCCCGGTCGACGCGTTCCGTGCGGCCAGCAAGACGAAGCTGGTTTTCGGTTTGCGTCTTTTCGAAATCGAAACTAATTTCCTCCCGCCGCTAAGCGTCGACTGGCACGGGTTGTACACCGGTACGCGTCCCGATGCGCACAGACGGATGTGAAATATTTCACCCCAACAGCAGGTGAGGTGAACACGGGGAAAACTAATTGAACCGAGTGCAGCCTCAAAATGTGAGCAATCCTTTCGGTTGTTTTGTGAAGCAAAAGAACAAAAAAGTATTTGGTTTTTTTTTAGGGGGTGGTAGACCTGAACTTGCAAAAAGCAATTGGGATCTGACTCTTATAATAGGATTAATTAGGCTCGAAAATTGGTTCGTGACAAATTCATACCTCTTTCCCATTGGACGATTGTCCTCGAGGCCCGTTTTCCCATCCGGCAGCCTTTCAGGACTTAATGTCACGGTTCGAAACGGAGGATAAGCTATCGGAAAGGAAGTCGACTGCACCCCCGGCACGGAAGAAAAGGAACAAAAACTCATCTGAAAACAATGAAAATTTGATTTAGTGCCTTACCCCTGGTGCGGAATATTGGAAGGTTATAACTTTAGTCCTTAATACCAAACTCCCCGTGGGTTAAGACATTCGATCCCACCAAAATATGATGATAATACTGGTGGATGTACTAAAAGAGTGGGAAAGCAGCATAAGAAAACCGCTAAAAATTTGGCAAAATTATACTCGCGTACTCCTTCCAGCCGATTACTGCTCCTAAATCTGGTACCGGCATCCGGATGAGTCCCGTTTACACCCTACGACAGACAGTTACACCAGCTCGTAGATAATAAATCTCGTCTTAATTTTATGATTTACGGTCATGAAAATTGCAGGAAGTCTTCAGCCGAGTTTCACTCGGTCGGGCCCGCCCGCGAGGTGGGTTGCCATGCCTTGCTGGTAACACTAAAAAAGTGTGTGAGAAGGAGGATTGGAATTAAAGACACCCACAAGCACCCCACGAATCCTCGGGTTGCGTACAGGCCGCAACAACTCGTGGCTCGTGTTAATGACGCCTTCAGGGTTTTAGGTACACGGGCTCCCTCGTTCGCTTATTCCCCAGCTCATGCCCAGCTTTATCCGTACTCCACTGACGGGTAAAGTTGCGCAAAAGTTACTCATCGCTGATGATCGTTCTGTTTTATTCGTCTCTTTACCACTTTTTTTCCCCCTTTCTACTTTTGCAGCTGCGTTGCCGACAATGCCTTGGGCAGGACGAAAAAGTACATCGAAGTTTCCGGCCGACCCGGCCCGGCAGCGTTCCTGTCGCCGGCGTACAGCAACTATCTAGACCGGTACAATCTCACCTATACGATAGAGTCTATCCCACCGCTGGACGAGATCAAGCTACTTTATCGAAAGTTGATGGTGGGTAGCGTTGTGCCGTTTGAGTTGCTTTTCGCATTGTTCACTGATGCACATTAACACTAGTTTTTTTTAAAACATTTTTATTGCTATTAATTATTATCTGTTGAAGTATAAATGTGTAGGAAGATTTAATTTGGTCAGACTACTGATGGGGTGCGAATCTATGTTGTATTAAAATGTACAAGTTTGTTTTGGAATAACGTTTCTAATTTTGCCATTCGTCATTTAAGTCACGTTTTGTCCCTCTGAAACGGCTTCAGTATCATTGTACCCTTACAATCTCCCTCCAAATGATGTCTACAGCCACACCAAAACCCAATAAAAATACTTCGTAGGCAGATATAACCAAATATATCACTGGCAGTTCAGTATACTGACATATTCTAATCGGAATATGTCCGAAGTGTATTTCAAAGTACGTTGTTGTACGAATGTTGTTTTTTTTCTTTACTAGGTTCTTTGGTATCCTTGGAGATCGCGCGTTTTTTTAATAATGATGCCTAAAAATTGGTCTAATCATTTGGTCAAATCATCTAATCATTTGGTCCATCGACTGGACATATTCCTGATAATGGTCTTTTCTACTTGAAGCACGTATACCTATGTGGAGTGACAGGACCCTCCTTATTGATCTAATATAGGAAGTTCAAATGATTCGAGTTGGTGTGACCTTTGCCACCTTCCATGTCCATTCTATATTTCCATTTGGTCCATTTGGAAGCTGTAGGTATGATAACACATTGTTACCATCTGCAGATTCTCTAAATCAACATAAGCATCAAAAAAAGGAACAAAGCATAAGCAAAAATATATGCATCCTTGGAAAGGTGATCACGGAAAGGCGACTTAGAGTCTTCCGACGAACTAAAGATTGATGGACAACCATTGGATGTAAACAACGACATCAAACAGGGGTTACTTCTGCTCTAGAATTAGGAACATCCTCTTGGAATATGGACTATAGAAAACATCTCACGTCTATTGTGAGTTGTTTATGATATTTAATTGTCTACATCCTTAACCAAATGTTCCTGACTATTTGAAAAGAATGAAAAAACAACAAAAATACGCTACACAACACGAATTGATAGCTCTAACACAAAAACATGTTAGTGAACGTTAACTTTTTTCTCCGATGATAACATTCCGATTCCAAGTCCACCTACAAATCGGCTTATTTTGTTCGATACACTTGCAGCCCTGCAAGGGCAGTAAAATGTATTCCCCTAGCTCCCCTAGTTGATTGTCCTGGTGGGCAGCCCTTTCAAAGCTTAAAACGACAGACGAACATAATCGCATTGCCGTTGATTACGATAAAGCTTTCTCTGTTCGTCTGTGTGTATGTGTATGAAAGGGTTTTAGGGTTGGTACGTCCAGTAAAAACGAAAAAGATACATTAGTTTATCAATTTTTAACGATTTTCATCCCTCTCAGTCGTGGGGCGAAACTTTGGCCGGAAGAAGAGGAGGGGCTGTAGTGTTTGCACTTCAAACCTTCGCCATCGTGTGGGGCTCGATGAAAGCTGTACACGACACAACACCACTGCATGGCCATACATTTTTAATGCAAGTGACATTTTAAAAGCTGTCCATTCTCTTCAAGTTGCATATATGAACGATAAGTGTTTATTATTGATACGAATTGAAAGGTCTTTAAGTTTGTGAGCAATGTTCTAATGGTTTTTTTTGCTGCTAGCAGAAAAGATTCATTGAGCAAAACTCTTTTTTAATTTAATAATCTCCTTATAACTATTTTCATTTGCTGTAATAATAAATCTTGCTTCTTCACATGAAGCTTTATCGTTTGTAATAAATATAAAATTATCATTATATGTTTACACACATAATACACCTGCTGACATATTTATGTCCAGCATTATGTTGATCTGCGTCAGTGCTCAGAGCAACAACAAAAAAAAACACACACAGACTGAAATTAAATTTCCCACTTCCATTATCACATCTTACACACATACATGACGGGGCCTTACCACACGGTTAACGGTGTCTCTTTTTCTTGTTCCATTTGCACTTCAATTTTCACTCCATCTCTGGATGCTGTCCAACCGAACCATCACGGGCAATCATTTATCATCGGTCAACACAAACGGGCCACGGTTGCGGAACTCCAACCTCGCCGGACAATGTTTGGACGGATCATCACGCAAATCTCAACCTGCTGGCGCCGCATTCCTGCCCCTGCACCGTGAAACCACACGAAACGACATTGAACATTCATTCTTCGTGGCTCGGTACCGGGACGTGATGTTGAACCTGTGGCCGTTTTTTTTGTCTTATTTGGACCTGCCGTTCATTTACTCGTCGGGCGGTGTTGATGCCCGAATGATGATCATGATGTGACGACTACCGACTCTGACGACAATGATGATGGTACGCGCGCACGGGATACTGATGACATGTGTGTGTGTGTGCGCTTTTTATGTGGCAACAATGCACGTACAACACCGCTAACAAACGACTGCATCCCGAAAAAAAACCTCACAACCCTGCCTGCATCCCTCTCCCACCCGTTGGCACGTGGTATTGCAGATGAATGAAACATATCAACATCCGGGCAGCTGGGAGGACACCATTTTAGTGCCAACATTAACCAGATCCGATCCTACACATTTTATTATGTCGCATGTGATAAGGGGGCTTTCGCCGAACTCCGTCTACGAGGTAATGATCCAGGCGCGGAACGTGCACGGCTGGAACGAGGTAAGTGTTTCGCTTTTGTCAATGTAAAATGTTTCGCCATCCCCATCCACGTTCTTCGGTGTTTTGTACGGGGTGTGTGTGTGTGTTTTTTTGTTTGCTCCCATCTCGTTTTGATCCGTTATTTCAAACCATTACAAACTGGCGCGTTGCCAGTCGGTATGGCACTGCACGTGAAAACGCAACCACCCGAACAGTGATGGCACTCTTCCTGAGCGCAGCCTGTTGTTGTTCGTTGACTTCCTACATATATACGTATGGCTATAATACTTTTTTCACTCTCTCTCTCTGTCTCTTCGTTCCGTCCCTTCGTCCGGAATCTCGGTTTGCGATTTACGACTCGAGCTGAAAGCCTCATCCTTCCGGTTGGTTTTGATGAATTGTTTCATTACACGTTTCCACCACGGTCCACGTCCTTGCCGTTGGGTACCGTTTCCGACCAGGCTTACAGATATGTCACATTTACTCCATAATCTTCATGTTGCCTGCTAGAAGATAAAACAGCTTCACGGGTGGTAAAGGCAGTTGGGATATAAATACTCGGTAGCTCAACGCAACAAAAGACAGGAAGGTATCTCCGCTCAAGTAGCGAGGAGCGTGTGCGCGATGGTGGAAGAGTGTGTGACTGGTGGTTAAATTAAGGCATTGAAGTCTGAAGGCTAAAAAGCTTTTCTGTGGTTTCTGATAGTTGAGGTACTTCCTGTTGCGAAGGCAAGTAATACCTGTTTTTTTGCTGGAACTTCATCAACCTGGGAAGTAAATTGCTACACTCTAGCGCCGTGCGTCATGCCCGGTGTGCTGAGGGAAAAACAATGTGAAGAACTATTAGTGCAGAAATGTGTTTTATTGCGCTAGCATGTGCAACCGCCGTCTCGACACTCTTGGTGGAAGCTTTAAAAATTAATTTCAAACACTATGTGCCGAAGAATGCCATCAGAGTATAAATAAAACCTGTCGTCGTGCGTGGCTCTGCGTCAAATAGGACGAGTAAAGCTAGCTCTCGATAGCTCTGTCGTACCTGGCAAGCATCGATTAGGGAAAAGGTTTAGAATACCTAAAATAGTACATTCAGTTATTCTTCGAAAGCTGCTAAATTCTTAGAAATATAAAATAATCTAACTTCAGGCGCAACGATATTTTGGTTGTCTAACTTTAGGCGCAAACAGTAGCGTGCAATCAGTAAAACAGTTCTCAGATCCCAATTGTACACCACATATCCTATTTATAATGGAGAACAATTGTAATAGTACAATGGGTCTGTACTGGGAAATATTTCATCAATATTATTATTTCTCTGCCTCGTCTGGCTCTGTTTCTAGAGTAATAACCTTTTTCTTTTCAATTAATAGAGCCATACAAGAGAATAAAGGTGCATAGGGAAACGAAGCTACATCCCCAGGAATGGTTCGAAAAATGTAGGCATTCATTGTACAAACAACAAAAATCGAAGAACGATTGCAGTTGGATTGCAAGAATCTACCTCATAACACTAACATAATTAATTGAAATCTAAAGAAGTGTCCTGCACACTAGCAGAGCTAAAGGCATTTGCTTAAAATTGGGATCTTGGACTAGAGCATTTGTTGTGAAAGATTTGCTTTAATGACAAAACAATTCAGGCTAGTCAATTGTAAAGCCAGGTTTACTGAATCTTTGAAGCAATAGTAATGACTGGAAAATATGAATGTATTTTAGAAAGTTGTCGTGTCGTTGACATTTCAACAAGACTCAAGAGAATGCCTGTCCCTACACTCAACCTAAGTAGTACAGGGTTTTTTTTAAGTCAGAGCTCATAAGCAAGCTCACTGGTAGGACGCTCGCAGTAGATTGCTCCTTTTCCCAGCGCACCCAGCATCCCAGCAACATCAGTGCCCGACGGTCTCTGATCACTAACCTCTACCAATCGCACCCAGCAAGGATGGTGATGCATTTGGCAAATTAGTTTTTAATGCACATCAAATCAAACACACCAAGCCAGCCTTATATTTCATTCATCAGCCGGCTTCATTTGTCAGCATCCATTATACGAAGGACAGCAGAAAAGTCCGTCCCGGTTTTGACTCGGCGTAAGATATAAATTATATTCGTGCCAGTGCTGGCGGGCACGAGCGAATGTGGCCAGAAATTCCGCACGGTCATTTGTTGCTCATTTCTCCGCAGGGCAGGAGAGCGAATTTTGCGACCAGTTTCTCACAGATTTGTAGCGAGTAATTCCAGCCATCGTGATTTATAAGCATGATTTTCACATTCTTTCCCGTGATGGTCGATAAATCTTGCACGCTGGAAGATTATCCTTTTACTTGTTATCGGTGTCAGCAAAATGGACTGTTGCTGTGTGTGAGTGTGCGTCAGTGTGTTGATTTGCCACATTCGCTCGGTGTGATCCGTTGTGTAGAAATTGATTCGAAATTACGTTTGTCTGGTGTCATTCAAATATAAATGAATTACAATAATGAATTCGTCGGAAAAATGGCGGCTTCCATCGCTTGTTTATTGCAATACAAATAATTTAAGCACCCGTAAAGCAGCCGCCCATCGGACCAGCTTGTTTTCACATCACTTCAATCGAAGAAAAGGCAAGAAATGTAAACCGAACACCATCTTCCCGCATGAGGGGGAGAAAGACGGTCAGCGTAGCTTCTGGCTGCTAATGCTTATTATCATAATAAACATACCCTCCGATTGATACAACCACAAGCAAAATCGCCAAACGCAGGACGATGTCAAAGTTCGGAAACAACCCGCCAGCCAGCTTAAGAAAGTTCAGCAGCCGCCAACAAGTTTTCGCGCGCGCATGGCATCGTTTCGTGCTGTTGTCCAAAACAAAAACAATCCTATTTGCGAATGGTCGAATGGTTGTGCTCGCTAAGACACAACAAAGTTTCATTAATTTTCACTGTAACACAGAAAATTCAAATTTCCTTCCCGGTTCGCATCGACATCGCGCCGCAGTTAGACGCGGACGAGCAGATGAGCGGAATACCAAACAGGCCAAAACATTCGGAGCATTTGCCGGCATAGTGCTGTACGTGCCGGGCGGGACGGACAAAAAACGGGACGATATATAAATAAAAACAAGATATTTCCATCTAAATATAGCTTCAGTAATGTGCAGAATAATGAACAGGACAACATTTGCAGCCCCGTGCCAGTGTAGGCCCGATGGTTGGGATAGGTTCACCTAATGGATTAATGCGCCAATGCAGAAATGGCGCTCCGGGGGCACCAAAACCATGAAAATTTAAGCTTTGCCAGTCATTGAATAAACTCTCTATCGCAAGCATTGTCATATTCCATCGCTTTGAAAGCTAATTACAGGGCGTTTTGCTGCTGCTGCTTCAGAGCCCCCCGATTATCTTTTGTTATGAATGAAATATAAGATCACAGGCATATATGCTCTCCCTGCCCGGACAGGGTTAGTCCGTGTAAAGCTTCTTGATCTTCAGAGCTTTCAGCGTAAACATCTCCAATAATAGATAATCCATAATGCATTTTCGCCCGTAAACTAAACGGAAAGTTTTACGCACGCTTCACCGGTGGGAAACTCTATACCTTATCGCAAGACACCATTTTGCCCCGTGGGCCCGACAATAGACTTAATTTTCGGGGTCTGATCATTAATTTCAACTTGTTCCATCATCACAATAGATTAAATCGTATTGTTCACTGCTAAACAACTATTAAACCGATTATCATTAGGCGGGCCCGATTCGACCTCCTTTTGTCGGCGTTTGCGAGCACCCAAATTCGGCACTGTTACGCCTTTTGCCGATCCGGACCAAACTTCGAACAGAGCGCCCCCGATGTGTTCGAATGGTGGCCGATGATGCCGCGGGGCCTGAAGCAGCTGGGCCGGGGCTGGAAATAGTATCCTCTTGAATTAATTATTTCTGTTCATCACCAGCGGAGTAGGCCATGGCTGGCATTAATCCAAAGCGTGATGGTGCGTGGGGTAGTGGCAGTGGCAGTGGCGCAAACGCGGGATACCTTCCGGCAGGCGAGAACACGAGTCTCCACGACGGCGGAATAGTGACGATGATGCTCGTGGGAAGAAGCGTAATGGTTTCTCAGACAGGCGTGAAATATCTATTATAAACGATATGTATATTGGATTGATTAATTCGATTTCGCCTCCGACGTGCCACTAGCGAGCGACAATCGGATTTGCAGTGCAGCGCTCGGCACGTGCTGATAGATCTGCCAAAGTATGGTTGGATCCGGCCCGGGCGTTGGTGATCCACTTCGCGCTTAATCGAATCTTTAACTCGTTGATTCATTGGCCATCGTTTGTGCCCCATTAGTCGCTTGATTACGTATGACTTTAACAGATGAGAATGTGGGTTAAGCTTGTATGTGTCGGTTTTTTTTTGCGTTCTTCTTCTGTATTCGTCCATTAAAGTGCGTTTGTCAATAAGATGCAGTCAAGACTGGCAGACGTCTGGTTCTATTTGTTAACGATTTAAGCTCAAATTAAATTAGAAATCATTTCGATGTGGTTTTATATTGAAAGTCATTGGAAAGCTTCCACTATATGGCCGTGATTTTGATTGCATAAATCTAGGCGGATAAATTTTGTCAGGGTCTAATCGCTCTTGATACATTTTATTTATTTATTTACTCCATAATGACGGCATTTGCCGTATTATCTCTTGATACATTTTCCTTCGCACATTTTTAATGGCCATCACATATGTGCGTTAGGTGAGTTATTACTTTAAATTTATGTTCAATTGTTTAAATTATTTGTTGAAAAAATATTTATTTTTGTTATGATTATTTTGTGTTTGTTTAAAACTAATTAAAATCTGCTTGTATGTCAAAAAACAAAAGAAAGATCAATTGTAGAAACACCATCAATTAAACCTTACTAAGTCTAACTACGAAACTACGATTAAACCCTAGCGCAAATTATACGCCTGCGTGTATGCAATTATTCAAAACAGACTCCCAACCTTCAACCTATTGTTTTACTGTTTTTTTCTAAAATAATAATCAATTACAACACTTAAAAAACGTTCCTCCTTTCAGATTAGTGACATCCATCAGTTCTACACGCGTAACTTTGAGCTTACTCCAAACGAGCTGGAGTTCGTCATGAGCTCAATCTCCAACAGTGGCCACCGGAAACCATTCTCCCGAGCTTCAAGTGTCCAAATGCTGCTCGCTTGTCTTACGTTTGGGTTTCTCAGTCTGCCGGCGGTAAGGTGTTAAGTTGGTTCGGGTAGCAATTTGAAAAAAAAAGAAATGCTTAGCAATTTATAATAATTTCCCATCCCCGTAAGCTTCAAAACAACTGTAAAATAGATTTCAACGTAAGTGTGTAAAGAATGTGTCATTAGCCCACAGCTAGAATTCGATTGCCATTTTGAATATAGAGAAATCTCTCCAATGTGAGCTAATATTTCAGCTGTCATTGGCAAACTGTCGTGTGTCGTTCGAGGGAAGAGAGAGAGAGGGGGAAAAAGAGAGAAAAAACACAAGGTGATATAGTCGATAGGAAGCTATAGTATCAGTGATTTGAATTCGTTGTTTTTGAAAATCCCTCACCCGCCAGCTAGCGAATAATGACCCCGAGTAAATGGCTTACATTAGTAACCTTCGTATAAATATTACTCGCCAGAAGTAGGATGAACTGTATACAATGGTAAGAATCGTGTTTTATGTGAGTAACTGTGACAGAGTATCGTGAGATGGTTCAGAAGAGACAGAGGAGACAGGACCGAAACCGAAATCCTTTCCCGAATTGAATAATCAACGTATCCTTAGGCAAACAAACAAACCAAAAAAAAAAACAAACATTTTTGTGAATTAATATACTAAGCGAATGTCTATAACAAGTGAAGAAGTTTTTTTTTCAAAACAAGATACAAAGGTGATCCTTAGCACTTAGCAGAACTGGAAGTAATGCGTGAGCAGAATCAAGTATTTCCGTAGCTGTACATATAGAACTTGTTTCATGTCACCCGTTTCTCTCCCCATACTCCTCCGCTCCTTCCGTAATCAAGAAGTTCCATGACCGTGAACCGTAAATGTATCGCTCCAATGCAGCGATAGAATTAGCCTCCACAGCAAATAATCGTGATAGATATTTGGGGGTGAGCATCAGTAGCGGGATCCATCTCTCCCTGCCCAACGGTTTGTCCATTAGTGGTTCTGCTATTAAGCCTTTGCCTTTTGTCGGACCCGAAAACGCTCAGTCGATAGCGTCCGCAAGGTCCCTGATCCCGGACTTTTCTTAATGGACTTTGATGGATAGGAGTCACTAGCCCGTGCGGCAGCCAATGAGCATCCTTCAACCAGTGCCCGTAATGGATGTTGCCAAGGTGTCCCCGAGGTGTAGGTAAATTTTTAATTCATCATCAAAATCCCTACCGGAAGCTTTTATTACCGAGCTACGTGGACGTTGTGTAACCCTTTCGTTCGCCGGGAAGTTGACGTACGGTACGGCATTAGCAGTGCAGGGATGCCAAAAAAAAAAATACCCACCCAAAACTCTTGCACAAACCCCCCCGAAAACAAAAGTTCCGAGGTCGGGTCGAAGATGTTCAATACATTCCACCCCGTTGCGGGATGGTGTGGTTGATCAGGAGGGAGTTAGGCACGCAAACCAAGAGAAACTTCTTCTCAAAAACCGGATGATGGATTTCCACGTTTTTCACCTGGTCTGGCCGTAAGACATTGTGCAAAAAGGGGAAGGCTGTACCGGAAATATCCGGCCAATGCATGGTGAACGGCTTTTCGGAAAAGTTTTTCGCTTTCGAGGGCTTTTAAAAATGGCTACCGAACCGTAGAGTTGCCACCGTAGAGGTTCGTGCGAGGTTTTGAGGCTGACTTCGGGCTCACCGGAACCGTAGCCTGGATGTGGTTAGAGGCATTAAAGAAAATGGCAGAATTGTAAGACCGAGCATAGTAAGAGGGGATAAGTGAATGGGTGTTAATGTTCGCTAAAGTGTTAGAGCACCCACGCCCCCCAACCGCGCTCCATCGTGCTGGAGACCCTTGTGGCCGCTCGTCAAATCTTAAAATCCATCCAAGTTTTTTCTCTGTTCCGTTTTTTGTTCCATTCACCAGAAGGAAAAGTGGAAATAAAGGAAGATTCCCGTGGGCCAATCGCTTGCTCGGCCGGCACCAACCGGAGACAAAAGTTTATTTCTCGGAGAAAATGATGAATCTTTGATTAAAAACACTAAAGTGCCTTATCTACGAATAGATCGAGAATGCTTTTGTCGCACCCCGAAAGCGGTGATTGGTGCGGGGAATCATGCGGAGAACTGGAGGGAGAAACTGCTTTTTTTACGGTGGAGATAAAAATCATTTCAATGGCTTGGGTGTTAGTGGTGATGCTTTCGAGCACTTTGTGCTTCGTGTTTTGCTGTCTTTAGTTGCTTAAAACAAGAACAGCTATTTTCAAACGATACAAACACAATAAAATGCTTGCTGATTGGTTTGATTATTTCCGTTGTCGCCAGGCAAATTGTATCGTTTTGCTGCTGCCACGCGAAGGAAACACATTTTCCGACCCATTTGTAAACCATAAGCTAGTCCCATCCGGGCGTCATAAGCCGTAAATCAAACATTTGGCTGCATCGCTAGTGCGGAACTCATCTCCTTGCCCTCCCATTGATCTCCTCTCAAAAACCCACCCACCCCTCCATCCGAGAGTCCAGTAGGGTATGCCATCGATAGGAAACAGTGGACGACTGTTTAATTGCGTCAACATTTGAACACATTTGTGTCCGGTAGACTCGCTCTGTACATAGGAAAACGAACAAATATCGTAAAACTGTCCCCATTCCTCATCGCTCCCAGAACGTAAGGCACCAGCAGATTTTTTTGTGTCCCCGAATGGACGTCCCCATTCCAGCACACTAGAAACATACGCGTAACTAGCCGTCTCTCGTAGCCGTAGCGTATTGCAACCGTGATCCATCCCGATCGAATGGTGGTAGATTGTAAATATTGATTGTAGCGCTAGGCGCCATTGGAACGTTCGATGGGGAGCGAGAATACTAAAAAAAAGAAACTGAACTAGACAGATCATGCAAAGTAGAAGAGGAGAAAGAGGAAGAAATAAACATGCAAATCGAATCTTAACTAAGCGAAATGCAAGGAGATAAAAGTCTTATACATAGTGCGAAGGAAACCCCGTCTAGCCGGTGTAAACGTAAACTTGTGTAAAATGTAACAGCCAATAGAAATAAATGAAGATACTAACGATTGGTTTTGATGTACGGGACGGTGAAACAACACTTACGAGAATATCACTTCGTCCGTGGTGGAAGAAAGTGGGTAAGTATATTAAATGATTAAGTAAATTTGATTATTTGCTATTTGAGAAACATCTGAAAACTGATTCCTGACTTCTAATTCATGTGCCGGTAGATGCCAAACATATCTGTTTTCATGCTTTTTACTTAAAAAATAGTTTAACAATTCGAAAACTTCACAAATTAAACCAAAGTCAAGAAGTCGTGAATACACTCCCAGTTCAATATAAAAGGTAATATTCATTTGAAATAAAAGCTAAAATGACAAATGACCAAAATTAAAGTGCTTTTAGAATAAGTGGTGGACAACGGATTTACTAAATATAATAAATGTTTTAAATTTCGCATGAATATTAACGAAATATAGCAAATGAAGTACTACGACAAGTGAATGAACAGTTGCAAACCGAAAACCAACTCAAACACACGCGAACAAAATCTCCTCCTTATTTAACGGATAGTGTAGATTTTACATAGGTCTTTTACGTTGTGCTCAATTCACGCATTCGTCCTCATTTACCTCATATTATTTGAAAGATAAGAAAATCTTTCATACTTCCCATCACAGGAGCCAACAGCGAGCCCTAGACGTTACAAATTTCCTTTTTGAGTTACGAATTGCATACTTTTAGGCGTTTATGCGTGTAACATAATGCCCGTTTAATAATGCGTTTGGGAAATATTTTACAGTTTCAGTTTAAACTAATGTATTATTTAAAAGAAATATTTAATGATAAGCTATATTACCCATTAAATTCATACTGTAAAAGTTTATGTTAAAATTAATATTTTACACCCCGAACCTGATACCGTTCCCCAATGCATAAATAATTACTCCCGGAAGGAATTGAAAAAAAAAACATTTTACTTCATATCGTCTAGAACGTGAGCAGATTTTCCATCCTATCACCATGTTTTACCATTTTTATTGCGATCTTACCATCCGCGAATTTGCGCCGATGAAATAAAACGCGGGTTCGACACGAAAAAAAAGGATTTTTGTGATGTTCGGGTAAGGTTTCCACGGTCTCTGGTACCCTCGCACTGATGTTCCCGCTCACTACCAAGGTGAAGCAATATGGTCATCATCTATCGACACGTTCTGTACCGGCTGCCGGCCTGCCATCGATCGAAAATGCTCCGATTACGAGCGTCGGTGCGTTGTGGGGTTTCGAAAAACTTCCTAATGACATTCATTTCGTGTGTCGGGAAAACGAGGCACCCGGCCCATAAAATGGGATGTATCTATTAAATCCTCTCGGTGCTCGTATTCAACCAGCCCCCATCTACTGGGGCCATTCATCGGCCTCGGGGGCTACGACGATGATGGAGGTAATTTTGATGCCGTCCTGCCCTTATATTCCGCCCACCCAATCGAAAGCTCGTCACAAATCGTACAGCAGGCGCGTTCCTGGTGGGTTGATTAGCCCATCGGCTAACCGGTCAACCGCGCACGATGGCGAAGGATCTGAATGGCAAATAAAACCCCCGCCCATAGTGGTGGGAAAAAAAACGAGAAAACCCCATGCAGATTATCCTGCAGCCTATAATTTATGGTTTGCAAATTACGTCCCGTGTAATTAAAGCTGGGGGCCGTGGGTAAGCACTAGCCGTGCTACCGTTGCACACGCTAATAGGTATGGAAAATGAGGCAAATAAAGCACAGCTTCTAACACCTCGAAACCTGGTGATTTGCCTTTTTTTTTTTTAGTTAAACGAGTGTTGGGTTGGTGTTTGAGAGGGATAAAGCGAGAACCTAAACGGTTGAGATGAGATTTTTGATGGCGCGCTTAAGGTACGGTTAGGGTTTTTCGGTGCGCTAGAGAAAGCAAACCCGGATGCATCATCTCAGGTTTTTGGGCAATGTTCCATTATTTCCGGCTTCCGTGGGATGACCGGCTGGCAACGCTATGTGCAATGTTGACGGAGAGGCAGAACATCACCGCAGCATGTCAGGGCAAGTACAGCGGGCGAGCAAGTGCAATGATTGTACTTGGTTTTATTCACATAATAAAATCCACTCCACGGCACAGCCGAGGCCCGGTATGCGTGGAAGCGTAAGATTACCGGTGATAAAATGAATTTTATGTACGCTAATAACTGTAAATAAATACTTCCCGCCCACATTGCTGGGCACCGGAGCACACGCTGGGCTGAAACATGACCGGGGGAAACTGTGTTCCTGTAAAATTTTACATAAAATTGCATCAACAGAAAAAAATACTCCCCACTCCGATGGTTGCGATCCTGCACCTGATCGAGTTACCGGCACGAAAGCAGTACCGATACCGAGCACTCGGTAGCTCAGTGTTCAATAATTAGATAAATTATGCCAATAAAAATTAATAATTGATTGCCCATTTCCAGTGGCGACAACCATGCCCCCGAAAAAGGTAGCAACAATTTAAGCAACCGGATATCGGACAAACCCGAAAACAACCAACATCCAATCCAATGCCTACTGCGCCACACACATACTGTGACCTGTTTTGCTCCAACAAAGCACAAAGGACGATTGCTTTCGGTTAATCAGAAATAATTTCAATTGATGTAATGGTAATAATTAAAGAACGAGCTTTTGCTGTTTTCGTTGTGGATTGGCTGTGTTTGTTTTTACCTATTAACCTCCATTGACCTCTTTTTCGGAGGGGTCCTTCGGTGTACAATATCATATTACATTTATCGAAATCGTTTGTTTCGCCCGTGTTTTTTTTTCGTGTTCAGGTTCAATACAATTATCCATATTGTTTGTGACCGGTTTGGGGGACAGTGTTGTAAATATTTGATGCACATTTCAGCGACCACATTATCGCTGTTTGATCCTTGTGAGCTGCTTGGTTTTTTATTCCTGAACGCCCCAACCCTCCCTCCTCCCATCCACCAAAATGAATTAACAATTATTGCCAATGATCGGTAAAATCGACTGCCGAAACGACTGTTTTGTTGCAAAGTTGCACACCTACAATGAATTGGCGTATTTTCGGTGTGAGTGATGACGTTTTCGTATTGTTTCGAGTGGCTAAATAATCGATTACGATTGTTTTCATCTCGATAGTTTTTGTGATCAAACGTATGCCAATCAATCTATTCATGTGCATAAAGTGTTATTTTGTTCAATATTTCATCGTAAATTGGTTCAGTTTATTCGTGATTAACTCGTTTTTGTAACAATCGTGTGTTACAGGGAGCATTAAACCGATTATCAGATGCTGAAACCGTATTCCACATTAATCTCTTATTGGTCGACAACAGCAGATATCATGGGATATCTCAATGGCAGTTTCGGCTTTAGGGATTTATAAGTATCATTGCAGGTGCTTTTGGATTAAAAGAATTCTACGTAGTTAATTATGCAAAAAAAAATTAACACAATACACGTACATACTTTAAAGGTTCACGCTATGCAGGACGCCTTCTAATGTAAAATTTTTTGCTTTATCTGACTTTTTATTGATTATTTTATATTTTACTTCAGTTATTCTTAATTTTGAATGGATTTTGTAGATTGAATTACTATTCGATCTTACATTGGTTTTGTAATTGAATTGCTTTGAATAGCATTAGAATATATTTTGTGTTTACTGAGAAAAGCGTGAGGTAATAACTCAATGTAAGTGAACTTGAAAACTTTTCGTTACAAAAATATAAAAAAAGAGTGAAAAGTGGTAGGAATTATTACATTATAAAGTATCCGATGTATAAGATATATAAGAGAACCATGTAACATATACAGGTAGCCACCAAGATATCTATACGAGAATTCGGCGATAGCCCAATTTGACTGATGTTGATTAACTCAAGCACAAACATTAAAATTTGGGTGATAAGGTTTTATATGCGATGCTTTTTACTATTTATTTACTGTATTTTTGTATTTTATATTGTACTATACTAGTAGTATTTATGTGTAAACTGGTGAGTATTTTTTGCGCAAGACAGAAAGTCCTTTTTATTCTTTTAAAGTATAAATGATATTGCACTCGCGTTTTGCAGTTTCTGCTGGAGGATTAATGTACATCGAAAAACTATGGTTTATGTTAGGGCTATCACAATTTTACAATTTTCATGCATAATAAGAAAAAAATAGTTAATAACATCAAAAGTTTTTATTAAATGTTCAGAAACGGAACAACGCTGTATTTAATGATACCATTGCAGGCAAACTCCTCTGAAGAATCTATTTGTGGGCAAGAAGCTCTGAAGAAGAACCACTATAAAAGAGAAAACCACAAACATAAAGGTTGATATTGTTTCAAGGGTGACATTGTAAAATGGTTGGAAATTTCGGAAAACATCCTGTTGATTAGAAGTTTTTGAATAGCATTGCTTTCCAATAGGTAATTAAACACACAAAAACACTAAAAATTAACGAAATTGAACGTAAATAATATACATCACACATCAGAACAGATCACATTTAGCAAACGTGCGAAAAAGTTGTTAATTCTGAAAAGAAAATGATACTTTCCATCTAAGAAGATTGGCAGATAGTGCATAATTACACTGAAGATTTTGGCTTTTTAGTTGACACTCAGAAAACTTCATTCAACAATCATCAAATTCAGAACATTCTGGGCTGGTGTTAAGGTTTATATGTTGGAGAAATTTAATTAAAGGAACACGCATTTAGTTCTGCATTTCCCACACAATACTATTGTGATTGAGTGTCCTTTGATATCTGTACCATTTCATTGCTATCGATGTCCCGTGTTTTACGTTTCTTAAGAAATTCACATAAATTCTTGCATGGCAGGGAAAATGCATGACATCTAGCTTACCAGAAGCACCTAATTCATTCCGGATGTTCCACGGACGAGCTTCATCCATGAACCGGGGTTCCGGAAAAGACCTCTACGACATACGGTTGCTTATCGCTGAGAGTCACGGGAATGCACGCAATCGCTCAGGAAACCCGGCAGGGGATTGATAAACCAAACCGAATCCCCCGAATTCCCTGTGGACACTCCCAAGGTACAGAGCGGCGCGGCTGAAATGATTGTTTTATGAAATTTTACGATGTTTATCTTCCGAACCATTCGTACCGTGTCCCGCTGGCCAGGTCCAAAATTCCACCGAAGGTACGCGAGGCTTTCTCCAACATTTCTGCTGGACGGTTTCACCGTTTTCCCTGTATCTCTCCTTTTCCCTCTGTTGCTTTCCTGTCCCAGCAGACCACCGGAGGGCAACCGATGATGGGCGGCGGTGTCGGCGGGTCCCCAGTTTTAACCTTTCTAACCGTTGTAAAAGTCAACGAAAATCAACGGAAAACAAGCGGGTCGTCGCCTTGTAACGCTTCAGCGGAAACTCAATTTTTCCGACCTACGAGCGGAATAACAAGCGGACCAAGCCATAAAACAACAAACCAAACCCTATGGTGCGCCTAGCAAACACCAATATCCGTTGTTAGGCTTTCAAGCTTCAAGATGGGCTCTTATCGTCTGGCATGATACGGCTAGCCGACAGAGTTGGCGAGCAAGAGAGAGAGAGAGAGCTGCTCTCCAATGGGAATCGAAAAGGATGATGGTGTTCTGGGTGTATGTTATGTGACTCCATCCAGTCTTTAAGTATGGGAAATGCTTTTTCGTGCTTCACGAACGCCTTTGGTGGGTATGGGTGAAAAATTTTACCACCCATAAATCATACCGAGTCCCCCGTTTATGAAGTCGTGTAGGATGACAGCGGCAAAAGTTGAGCACCTTTATCATCATCCCGATCGTAGCAAGCGTGTACCGGTACCTCAATCACATCGCCTACTCGTTCGGTGGTATCGTTGCTGTAGCACCAGTCGACCCATTATTCAAATTCCGTTGTTTTATTGAGGGACATCTTTGAAAGCACAGTTCATTCACAATATGTGCTGAAAATTTGTATAAAAATGTGCATAAATAAACGGTCCAAATATGGTCCAATTTTGAAAAAATTAAACCAATCGGAACTACATGTTGGGCAATTAAAAACTGGAGATAAACACATAACGATAGCTTGACAGCATGACTAGCGCAATCAGTACTCCGCTCGCAGCTCAGGTTGAACATTCCGATTTCAGCAAATCCTTCTGCTATCAATCAGAATGTATTAGCCTCAGAAAGCAAAACAAAACAACAACCCGTCCACGTCTAAGCCAGCGCATAAACAAATCATGAGTTGATTAATTTATTCCCGATACGCTGAAAAATCCTATCAACGATTCTGAATCGCTTTTCGAATTAACACTACCCACACCGTTTGCAGCGACGTTGCGAACCACACGGCACAATCCCGGGAGCCGGATTTGAGCGAACGTGTGGAGTGCGCCAATAAAAAACACGAAACACCACGCAACATAACCTTGTCACAACGGGCCTTTTATTTTGCCCGTGTCGGTGCATAATTCAGCTCGCGTGCCCGTATCAAATATTTAAGTTCAATCATACACCAACTACTTCCGGGTTTTCACTTCCACGGCACCATATCGCGTAAGTGCTGCAATATGTTTCGAGCGGGAAATAATTTATGGAAACGTTTTGCTTTTGCAGTAAAAAAAAAGGATTTTGTTTGTTGGTACGTTTGTGCACCGTGCTTACAGTTTCCGGAGTTTGTAAGCAAGTAAAACTGACATTTTGCAGGTTTAACAGAAATCTCCATCTTTTGAAGGAAAAAAATACAGAAAACATCCGGAAAAATTTAGCTATTAATTAAAAGCAAAACTTGATAAAACATTAGAAAAAGCTAAACATGAGTATGTGGTTCGCTTGCCTAGATTTAGGCGTTGAGATTGTGCCAGGGTTAAGACTTGCAATTCAAACCGTTATAAAAATCGTTATAAAATCTTTGTATTTATTTATGAGATAAATGTTTTGCAATGTTTTAGATGTCGTAACGACATGATTTTTTTCCAAATAATGATTATTACACAAACCAATGTGCTATTTCCTAAAACAACTCATCACATTTTTAATATATTTATTAATTATTAAAATTTATTAAATTATTAAATTTATAAATTTATTTATTTAATGCATTTAGTACCTAAATATACTTAAACAGTTAAAATTGATTATATTTCACTAGATTTTTCCTTTGCTTTACATGTTTACATCTCCATATATATAGCTTATTATTGTTAAACCTGCTTTAATTTGCCAATTGAAAATATATGCATGAGTCACTTTAAATTACGTGTGTTTTATTCGTTCAATAAAATCCACAGTCAAGATTGCTAAAAAAACCCCAATCTCGACTCCAAGCAGAAGATAAAAAACAAATTCTTGCGTCCCGCCTGGGCGACCGAATGACAAAGTTTGATTGGTTTTTGTTTGTGCATGTCAACTGAAATAATTACTCTTCAGATACGACCATTTAATCCCCAATCAATCGATCCCTTCAAAACAATAACTGATATTACTCGACATTCTTGAGCTGTATGTACACGAGAGTCACACGAAATCGCACACTTTGCATGTGAAATCGATACTTGTGATTTAATATTTAACAGTGGTTTTATTTTGCCAAAGCAATGGAAATGCTGACTTGTATGCTTTATAATTTAAAATAAGTATGTTTTACAACGCTGGGTTTGTCAGCCATTTTCTCAAACTTCGGACCTTGGAGCATTCGTTTTAATATTTTTATTTTTCAAAGTCCATTATTCAGGAATATAGAAAACGTAAGCTTTAATAACTCCGATAGCGATACATTTGCATGACCACTTTCTCCACATGCCCTTTTTTCTGCGGATCCGAAGTGGAGTGTCTTCAGCAAGAGCAAGGTAGAACCAACCGGAAAAGTGACCAACATTCGAAATCACCTTAGCGAACCGTGGTCTGTTGCTGCGGTACGACCGGATACCGCTTTCCCAGCACAAACGGTTGCAAGAAACCCGGGTTTCCTTGCCGTTCCGTACCGGCGAGGGCCCGTCACGTTCGCACAACCGGAACCGAGCAATAAATGTCACTACAAATACAGACACCAATATGTGACTGCGGAAGCAACCGAGGTGTAAGGAAGACGCACTGAAGCAACTTTCGCCCATCGAGCGGAAGGAAACGACGATTAAGGCGACCGCCTCGTCGAAGGCGCATAAGCCGATGGCAAATAAAATCGTTTTCTGATATATGACGCCATTATTCATTTTTATGAGGTCGTCCGAGCCCGCGCACCACACGACATCCGGGGGGAGGGCACGGGATGGGATTCTTGGACTTGGCTGCTGTTGGCCCGGGAAGACCGCCCGGTCACATTCGCCGGAACGCACAACCGCACAACTCCGGTTTGCGAATGCTGAAGCAGCAGTCTTGAGCGTGCTGGGTTTCCTTCGCGCTTCTCCCTCCGAGTGGCATCCCTGTGTCCCGGGAACGGTGAGTGGTTTTGTCACGATTCCGTGCCGAAACCACCCGTTGGCGTTGTGGCGAAAGTCACTCCACGCGCGAGTGAAACCGTGCAACCAGTCGTCGCCGTGGAAGGGGTTTTTGCGGTGCATCTGTGCCGTACCTGTGCTGTGGTACGTGATTCGATGCAGGCCACAAATTGAGTGGTGTAAGATTACCTGTGCGCATACGCTCGCCTCATTTCGTCATTTCGCGTCGAGCCATCGGATCATTTACATTCCGGCCAGGTGTGTTTTGAAGCAGGCACTTGGGATTGTACCAGCATCCGAAATGGTGCTTTTGGAATTGCGGTGGTAAACATGCCAATAGTACCGATTACAATTGCATGAGATTTTATTGCAAGTCCTGCTCGGAATTCGATAGAAAGTGTGTTTGAGTTTTTCTTCAATACACACATGTTACTCGCGCATCGAAAAATTATCCATTCCAGCAGTTCTTGTAAGTGTCATTTAAACATTAGTAAAAGATGTACACAGTCGAACCATAAAACTCCCGTGAAAACTCTCGACTTTTTCAATAGATGGTTACATAAATTTAAACATCGAGCTTAATTATTTCTTAATTATTTAAAAACATTTGTTTTTAAAATCCGTATAGTTTTACTTACATATCAGATGTTTGGCCTGCTGTAGATGTAGTCATCTAAATCATCCACGACGACACGCTGGCAAGGCCTACTACGCCTCTTTTGTCCATGTGGACGACCTAAAAGGATTTTACGGGGTGGGTTGTCCGGTGTCATTCTCATGACATGGCCAACCCACCGGAGACTGGCAAGTCTAATCTGCTGTACGAAAGAGCGTTCTTCATAAAGCTTGTCTTTGTAGCGGCCTTTTCATTGTCAATAATCCTTCCGAGCATCTTCTTCTCGAACGCGACTAAGAAGGGTTTGAACAAAGTTTACATAACAGGGGCGTATGTAAGAACTGGAACTATATAAGTTCTGCATACTTCCAGCTTCGTACGTCACGACAGGTGTTTTGAGTAGAGAAGTGTCCTTAGACTGTAGCCTGATCGGTTGGCGGCCAGCACCCTAGCGCTGAACTCAACAACAATGATATTGTCGGTGCTGTATTTTGACTTAAAGTAGGAGAAATTTTAAACTAATTCAAACGTGTGTTCATCGATTTCTAAAAGTTGTTCCATTTGTAACATGAACAGGGTGTCTAGTAAATCGTAAAATATGCTTACATTACAATAAACACACAGGCATCCTCGTTCTGTCAATGAAAAGTTCCGGTTAGAAACAAAAGCATCTAATACAATAATAAATACATACAGATACCTCAAAGTCAATAGAATAAAATACGTACAAGTTTCTATTTCAAATTGCTGTGATAAAGTCCCCAAGCTCTAGACTAGAACGGTCAATATTTCTGAGTTTGAAGGCAATATTGAGGATTAACATCTAACTTACATAACTTACTATTTAGGCTTAACCTCCTTGAAAACTAACAAGAATAATGATCATCCAGTTATTTTTCTATTGCTATTGTAATATTATATAATGTACTAAGCATTGGAATAAATCCTTCTATGTTGGGACATATACATTATATTGTTGATATGGAACATTAGTTTTTTTTAAAAGGTAGAAAAAAATGTTAAAATTAGTGGAAAAAACCCTTATTATCTTCAAATACAATTGTTTAAAGTTTTTACGTATGTGTTTTATGCTTGTATTTATGTTTTATTGTAACAAATTTGGTGTACTGTTTTCTTCTACTACTCAACGATTATAAATAATCATGAAAGCTATGTTAAGTTTTTTTTTGCTTGATTTTATATGAATATAAATAAAGCCATTCAATACTCGTTGCATCTTAAATTTATTGATAACAATTGTTTATGCTTAATGTTTACTTTATCACAGTGCGTATCGTTTCATCCGTTAGTCTCTGCTCGAGTGAGCCATTTCGTTCTATCGCCTAGTGCCCACTCCTAAACAGCTTGACCACCCGTTTGATGAGCTTGACAACAACTCGATAAACGACTTTTAGCGGTTTGCGTCTCCGGGACAGCTGCCGGTCAGCGGTCACAGCACTGGTGCAGCTGCGTATCCTAACGGAATGACCTAACAAGGATAGTAAAATGGAACGAAAATCGTTACTCTCTATGATGGTCTGTTTTGTTTGCTCATTGCTGCTTGTGTTGCCAACCTGCCACCCCTCTGTTCGGACTCCCCTGCCCCTGCACAACCACAACCCCGGGGCCGGGGCTGAAGTTGAGTAAGTGCTCGGATTTAAGATCCGACCAAGGATGGGTATGTTTTATGATAATTTACAAAACTCACCAGCACAACCAGGCAGCACTCCCCGCCTTTGGTACGAAACGGAAACGTTTCGGGTCCGTTTGCCGTTTGCCGGTCATCCATAAACGTGATGGGGGTTTTTCCTTTACCACCCTGGCGGTAGGAATCTCCTTCAATTTTACTCGTTCCTGGGCTATTCCGGAGCGAACTTATTACCACATTAAAGTCAACCAACTCTCATCGACGTTTTTATTTTATAACTTGTCGTGCGTTTCCACGGAGGCTGAGAGTCTGGGAGAGGGTTGTTTTTTCACAGATAGATCCTTGAGTGTGCGCGTGTGTGTGTGTTTTTATACCCCACAAACAAGGGGTGGTCCAAAAAAGTGCCACAAGAAACGCACGTCGTAAGAGTTGTCGCTGTTGACGTACACCGACCATAAAGACGTTTAATGGTATCGTTCCCCGATGTTCATTCGATTCTTGCACAGGCGTGTGTCACTAAATAACACGCAAAAATTACCGGTTGCCTGCCAAAGGATTGAAAAGGAACCCGGGGCGAATGAGAATGAAATGGTTTTACACGGCGCCGGGAAAAAGCTCGGTATCATCTAAAACCAAGCGTACCATTTCGACGTCTGCCGGTATTTGGACAATGGCGGGAAAATGGATACAGTTTCATCCCGGTTGCCCGGTTGCTGGGAAAATAATTCTTAATGGTTTGCGGTGCGGTCTCGGCCAGGCGGACCAGTTGCCGAAGGTAACCGGTTCCCTGAAATGCTTTTGTCAGGCGCTACGAATGAAACGAGAGCGAGTGGAGAATGCAATCAACAGGGAACATGGGGTTTATGTTTGTCGACTTCTGTCGCTCCTGCTGCCGGCAGCGGTTTTAATAAGAATGATTAATAATTGATCAGGAAGCATCTGTCACGCTGCGTTACGATTCGATTGTGTGCGATCGTGTTTTATGGTGCTGCAGGAACGCCATTTTCTTCGCCAGTTTATCGCCAGTGGAACGGGTCGGTTTGATACACATTTGTATTTGGAAGCGCTAGTGAGATCGTTGAAAATGTCGTTCGAGTGTCTTGAAGTGAGGCAAGAAAACACCGAACTAAACGCTTGAATGCTAAAAGTTCGTTGCACTGACAAAAAGAAACGTATAACACTGAATGATTTTTATACGTCTCAATGTCATAATTTTTAAACTTTTATGAAAATTAAAAAAGCATTTATAGTTAGTAGAACCTTCTAAGAATATTCAACTAGAGACCAGGATGTTTATGAAGGAAATGTTTCATCTGACAGTCTACTGACAACAGTGCCGACAAACAAGTAAAATTATTTATTGGGAAAGCACAGTAACACCAGTCGCCATGACAACGGACACAACATTTGGGATAAGGGAAACATGTTAGAACAGTTCAGAGTTTCTCTTTAATTTTTTTAAAACCCAGCGTTGGGACATTACTCAGTTGTGGATTGCGTTTGTGAATTTCAATTCGCCCAAAAATTGTTTGACTGTACATAGGTCATGAGAAGTGGCTTTACAATTGCGATTAAATAACTTCAAACGGTGTAGTCATTTCGAGATATTCTCATCTATATTTGCTACCAGAATTGTTGAGTATGGTTATCAATTTCTTGGATATTCCAAGGTCAAAAACTAGTATAAAGTGAAACAATGGAACCATTTATGGAATTTCACATATCTCAGGATGTGACCATACGAAGTAGGTAAGTTTCGTCTGTTGGGGTTTGATTTTCACACGTTCTTATCAATTCTTCAGTAGTGGGAATGATATCGACATCATTCGTATTTACCTAAACTGTTCCACGAGTCCTTAATCTTTTTTAAAGCTTAATGCGTACATGTTTGGTAGAGGTTTCAGTCTTAATTGGGTCCTATCTTTGGAGCCGAGAATCAACCGGCGGCGACCTTAAGGGTATGCAAAAGTTTCCTACAGGACACGAAGGACACACAAACACATCCGATAGTCCTGAGTCATGGACAATGTTGGCGGAAAACACCAACTGTCTGGTGGAGATATGTTGTCTAGCGGAGATATCCTGACATTAGTGAAGGTTCAATGTTGAGTCATGACACCAATCATACTTAATTGGTGCAGGCGTTAAGAAATACATTAAACCCGCCTGCTAGATCACGCGTAGTGTGTAAACTCCAGATTACGACAAACATTATAAGGTCATCATTTTGTGTCGGGTTTCCAGGAAAAGCATTACGTGAGCACGACATACTTAACCTTGAGCAGGTCAAAAAGAAGAAGTGGAAGAGAAAATGTGCTGTGCATGTCACAATGTTAAAAGAATTTTCCAATTTCCTTGTTTATTACTAAACAATCCACCACACTCACCATTCGCTTATAGAACACTCCTTGCAAAGGCATCTCCGTTCCAGCAATTACCCTACGTTAAAGTAATGTCTCTCCTTCAAAATAGAACTATTTGCTCATCGCATAACGCTTTAATGCAACGTTCGCATCAACGTTTCAAGTCAATTTAAGCGTCCCCTTTATCGCCCATCCTTACACTTGCTTGTATCAACTTTTAAAAAAGTGAATCATCGTTAACAGTGTTATTATAGCTGAAACTACTACCCACGTGCAACACCATTTCCGGCTTCCGATTTGCATCTATATTTCTACGGCTCGGTAGGAGTGGAGAAAATGCACCTTCCGATCTGTTACCCGTACAACCCCAAAACCACATCAAAAACAATAAAGCGTAACCGAGTTACTTGCCCGAAAACTCATGTTTTTGACAAACTTGTCGACAAATGTTTCTTTAAGGTGCAAGTTTTATGTGCAAAAAAAAGCCCTGCTGGCAGCTGGTGCTGGGATCGAAAAGCAAAACAAAACAAAAAACATAAACACCCCACCCCATTCACCGTATGAAACGGTCCCGGCGCAATGCTTTCCGTGCACTTTTGCCACGAGTAACGCAAAGGAACACACGGACGAAACTTTCGACCCGGCCCGGCACTGGCAACGAGCTACTTTAGAAGGTAACGACACTCCCCAGCGGCTGGTAAGTGGATGGAAGTAAGCGAGAGCAAAAAGCGGAAAGGAAATACGAGGGCAAAGGGAAGTTGTTTTAGTGCCGGTGCATTATGCACCGGTGGTAGCACCGGGGGCCACCACTAACGCCGCTGCATTGTGACATAAATCAAAAATGCAAATGACTTCAGTGCCGGTGGGCCGCTACTCAAATCATGGGAATGATGATTGCAACGGCCATCGTCATGTTTCTGCCGAGCTTGTGACGTCTGCCGATGGTGGTCCGGTCGTAAGCGGAGGCAAGGAACGAATCAAACCCACCGAAGATCCCGAGATAAGCTAGCTGCTATGCTAGCGGCTGGTAACGAGTGGAAGTACGTTACAAAACAGAACGGTGCAAGGAATAACGCAAAAAAAAACAACCTACTTTAAAAACATCCGCTCGATCCATCGCACAATCCGGAAGTGCAGTCCGGAACCCATTGTCCGGAGTACAAGTAGTTTTTTTACCCTCTTTTATGCATACACTCCGGCCCCGGCGTGTAACAAGTCCTCTTTGTCGATGGTTTGGTCGAGCCCGCACTGGGATGGTCCGGACTCCCAAAGCGTAAACGGAATCGAAATTGCTGCCGCGAAGCACAAAACACAATCATAATCGCTCATACCACGTGGCAGTGTAGTGCTGCAAGGGTGGATGTTGCGATATCGAGGTGGAGCCATTTATGCTTTACCTGCATCTGATGCACCCTGTCTGTTCGGGTAGCAGTTCCGCTACCAACCAAGTACACCTCCTGTGCCTGTTTCAGGCGGAGAGTAGATGGAGTTTTTCCTTATTCCCATGGTGAGTGACATAGGGACTAGACACATACACACACACGTCGCTTTTACAGCTCTAAAATGAGCCATCTGTGCCAACCGGGTTTTTCGGGGGGAGGGAGCAAGGATAGCATCAGATGAGCATCAGCCCCGAAAGAGGTGACTTTAAAATGATGTTAAATTTAAGCAAACATCCTTCATCAACCTCAAAGCTCAACTCTCTTACTCGCATTCCCATCGTTCCCAGAATGCCCCCTTAACCCTGCGTCGACCCGTTGCTCCGAGCCCGAGCCAAAATCCTTGCGCCGGCTATGGTACTCTGGGTGTGAGTCTGGTGTGATAGAGCTACCGTACCGTGTGGCGTGATGGAACGGCAAAAGTTATAAACATGCCTGACATAATCATAAATAATGAGTGTAGCATTATGCTGGGAGTGATATTTGTACCCCACACCAGGCATCGATACTGACCCATGACTGCTGGTGGGAAAAGAAGCAGGGAAGGGACAGGCCAAAAAGGGAACGCAGATGAGCCACCAGATTGTTCTCGGTGAACAATCCGCTCAAATGCCGTAGTGTGGCGTGGCGTGGCCTTTTCAAATACAATAAACTAGAGCTGCAGTTACGAGTGACAGTTTGGCAGAACGTTAAACAAGCAGCTGCCTACCGGAGATGACGGGCATGAGTTTCAGATTCCTTCCCTTCCGCAGTCCCCAATTTGGCTAGCCTCACACCGGGCAGGAAGAAAAGATGACTACCCACTCTCTCCCACGGGGGAATTGACTTTTGGGTGGGTTCGGTTGAAAACATGAAACATCATCGTCGTTTCAGGCGGCGGGTAAGTGTTGCCGGTCGGTTACAAAACCGAAATGGTACATGATTACCTAATCGGAGATTGTTGTACCCGAGGGAATTGATTTCCCCGATGCTTTTCCGAGTCCAGCAAACCCGGGCATGCCCGGCTTATCAGCCGTATGGTAAGGTTTTCGAAGCAGCTTGTCGCTCGATCACGACAAAAGTGAATTATGGTCGCAATGGTGAAAGAAAACTGTGTCACGTTCTGTCCGGAAACAGCTTAAAACAAGACATCCACATAAGAATCTACAAGGGTGAGGAGTCTGGTTGTTTTTTTTTTGTTTATAGCACAAGGTTCTCTGCTTTTTTGTTTGTTATTGTGGTACGAGAAATTATGAGAACCTTGGGAACGATTAATGGATGCGGTAGAATGGATCAACAGTGGCACACCGAGTGGATAATTGTGATAAGGTGCGGTCAGCTATGTACAGCAATTATTTACATTTGAATATTAGGCGGTGTCAATGTTCGACTTACATTGCGGCTTTGAGATGAAATGGTTAAGATGAAACCTTTTCCGGATTCTTTGTACTTCGAACTGGATTATTGATGGTGGCAGTGAAATCTTTCAACCGTTCTAAAAAATTTGCAATTAAAATTGATGTCAGTATAAAACTATCTTAACTGATATATTGGATGAGTTTTCTAGCATCGGGTCCATAAAGACTAAGTGCAGAAATAGTGTTGAAGAAATGCTTATTTAAAAAAATTAAAAATCAATCAAAAATCAGGATTTTTTGGATTTGATGTGGTATGAACTTCGATTTGTGTTCAATGTTGAGTTGAATATTAAATACTAATATTGAGATTTACAGGATGCTGATGCCAAGTTGACTTAGAATCTGTCAAATAATTCTGTCTGTCTGTCATAATTTATGAGTTTTACTGATATTGAACATTTACTGGATGTCTTAGAAGTCCTTTTGATACATTGAAACAGAACAAATGATTGGGGATAGCATAAGCTTTATGTTTTGAAATATTAAATAGTTGCTCGAAAATCCAAACAACATTGTGGAATAGTTAAAGCGCAAAATGTTTTAAAATATGTAGAAATTTACAAGAAAAACTGTAAAAAAACTGAAGCTCTGCAAACATTCGAACTGGCCCGGTACTGGTTTTTAGCAAACGTATGATCACCCTGAAAATAAAACTGATCTGGAGTAATGCAAAGTTTCGGTGTTACTCCACACATTGTCGAATTTGCAAGGAGTGTTCCGGAGTAGCCTAGCGTAACCGGAGTTCGCTTCAGTAGTCATGAATCGTTCAAAATAGACGGATCCGTCCTGAAAAGTCTGAAAAAAATCGGAAAGGCCTAAACCATCTCAAAGGCCCGAGTGACCTAAAGGTTATCAGAGCACTCGGTTGAGAAATTTTTCTTTAAGCCAAACCCAATTTTTCAGCCCTGGAGTTCGTGAAGAATGCAATCCGGATTTCACTTCGTTTGTTACTTATTTTTATATTTTTTTATGTATCGCTGTGTTAAAACATGGGGAGTAATTTCTTGTCTACTACTAACTAAATGCCGAAACTAATCAACTTAATTTTCATCTAGACAGTGTTAGATTTAGATAATTTATTGCTTGAACTCGAAGCTCCTGTATTATAAAATAAAATGTACCATTTAAATAACCGTTCAATAATCACTGCACATCAGAGAGCGATGGTTTATGATAAATCCTGGTCCGATATGATACTAATTTACTTTATCCACCCAGTACATGGATTAAAACATGTCAGTGTTCATAAATCTTTTTACGGTTGAATATTCCGGCGCAAATTTGTTTGCATATTTTTAACCCACCCTGTTTTACATCCCGAATTCCTGTACGGTACGGTAGACAGTATTCCAGGCGTGATGGATGTGCCGGTTGCTCCCCTTCCCAAAATGCACATCCCTTCACCTGATGCCACCTGATCTGGCTAGGTAAGATTTTCCCAAACTGGTGAAGGAATTTTCTCAAGCCAATCCCTTTTCCCAGTTAAAGGGAAAGTTTCTTCGGAGGACTGCGGATGGATAGATAGTCCCGAACGCTTTTTGGCCTCTGTCTGTTTTTATAAACCCCCCCGATCGAAGGACCTTTCTCTTAGCACCCGAGCGCCATTGCCAACCTCCCGTGGCGTCTAATCTCCTTAGCTCTGGCAAGCAAATCTCTTAATTCTCTCGCTCGCCCGAACGCTGCTCCTGGTTCTGCCACCACGCCGACGTCGTTCGTTTCCGTCATGCATAAATTATGGATAATAATTAAACTTAATTATACGGCAGCATTAAAACAATTTTCGAAACTATAAAACATCAACGAATAAATTTTCACTGGTACGAAAATTTGCCCACCCTGCCGGGAAACTATGTTCCCCCTGTAGTCGGTGTCGTTGTAGGCGACGGTACCGTTTTCTCACCGGACCTACCACATCTCCTTGAAGTACGAGTAGGCAAAGGTAGACGAGCACGGGAGTTGGGAGTTCGGAAGCGGTCCCAGAGGTTAGCGGATTGTCTTGGTTGCCGTTTTCCCATCGGCTCGCCCTTCCTGCACAATGAAGACGGATGTTACCGGTGTTTACCGGTTTTGAGGTGAGATCCGGTCGGGTTTCGGAGGTGTTAGCCAGCATATGTACCGTACCTTGACTAGAGTGTGTGAGAGTGTGAAATTTTACCCGTGTGTTGGGTGCATCTTCCCGTGGCTGCTTTGCCGTTATAGCACCAAACGAGCGGAAACGAATGCTGCGGGCATCGGCTTATGAAGTGAATATTCTTGGGAATTTAGACTCGATTGCGAAACTTTCGAAAGCACCAAATTACGAGCACCGATACCGAACAACCAAGCACTCCCGCACCCGGTCCGGGAGGGAATTAATTTACGATGACTTCGAACGGATATGATGGAGTTTATTGCAAAAGTTACCACCGCTGCATCATCCACTGGTCCTTGGTTTGCTGGAAAAGCGCCTTAAAATTAGCGCCTTATCCACATATATGCATGCATCTTGCAAAGTTATCGGAAGATCTCAATTTCCCGAGGAATTCAACGGTCCAGAAGAGAATCGGAGGGTTAGGTTAGCAATGCCGGTGCATCGACGCATAAATATATGCAAACTAATAAACTTGTCTGCTACGTCTGTGCACGTTCGCATCGTTGCGCGTTGTCAAAAAAGGGTGCCTGTTAGGAAAAGTTTTCCCGCACAACTAATGGACACACGCGCGCTCGCAAATCGCACAGCCGGTTTGTGGTGACACGCTGCAATTGCAATTTCACATTGACAGTCTACCGCTAAAGACGTTGCAGCATGACAAAAGGTTGAGTTTTTAGAAAACAAAAGGGAGGTACCACCCATCGCTGATTTACAGTCCATCCACTGTATGGGTTTGCTTGGGGAAAGAAGACTGATTCACACACACACTCACACACTCATAAAGGCACTGAGACATATGCTCCTCTACCTTAAAGTGGGTGTGAAAGATATATTAGCGCTGGTGAAGATTTATTGACGCTCCGGACGCAACAACTGGCCCAACGAAAAAGATGTTTCACTTTGCCGAAATAACACCCACCCTGTCCGGGCATTTTAAAGGGACCGGAGACAAGCGTTTCAAAGTCGGTGCTAATGTCAGCTGGATGGTGTTCTTGTCATTGTCAAGCATTAATTTTCTACCAAATACCGGCAGAGTGAAACAATACTGAGATGTAGTGAAAAATGGACGACAAGAACCAGCGAATAATAATAAAGAAAACACTAACGAAGATTCTACGTGAACTCACTCAGCCGAGTCGTATTAGAAATACTTTGTTACCTAAGGTAAGAGAATTATTGCTCTTAGCTTTGTAGGAAGAAAACTCTTTGTCTTTTCACCTCATGAAATGCTTTAATAGTTACAGGAGCTTCACTGTGTATGACCAGGGAAAGCTTTAAAGCAAATAATGGGTTTTTGTCATTATTTTGTGTTGTTTTATGCTTTTCTACCGTAACGTATACGTGCGTGCGTGAAGTGCGTAATTTGGCAAAAAAAACTAAATTTATAAATACCTACTGCTATCGCTGAACAATTATTAACCAAAGAATATTTAAACAGTGCTCAAACAAATTTGACAAAACAATAAGCATATCCCGATAACATCCTTATCGGGCTGCCCGATAACATCCTTATCGGGCTGCCCGATAACATCCTTATCGGGCTGCCCGATAACATCCTTATCGGGCTGCCCGATAACATCCTTATCGGGCTGCCCGATAACATCCTTATCGGGCTGCCCGATAACATCCTTATCGGGCTGCCCGATAACATCCTTATCGGGCTGCCCGATAACATCCTTATCGGGCTACCCGATAACATCCTTATCGGGCTGCCCGATAACATCCTTATCGGGCTGCCCGATAACATCCTTATCGGGCTGCCCGATAACATCCTTATCGGGCTGCCCGATAACATCCTTATCGGGCTGCCCGATAACATCCTTATCGGGCTGCCCGATAACATCCTTATCGGGCTGCCCGATAACATCCTTATCGGGCTGCCCGATAACATCCTTATCGGGCTGCCCGATAACATCCTTATCGGGCTGCCCGATAACATCCTTATCGGGCTGCCCGATAACATCCTTATCAGGCTGCCCAATAGCAATCCTCCGATAAGGATGTTATCGAGCTCCTTTAAACGACGGTAGAAACACCCACTCAACACTGAAAAATGCATATTGACACCATTAGCATACAAGCGTTTGGCCAACAACTGTAACTTGCCTCGTGGGATCGTTGCCATTGGCCCAAACAAAGCTAGAATTTCGATACGGTCTGACCAACGGTGCCTGACACCACCGTAAACGGTCAACGCTCAACCATTAGCATGCATCAGCGTGGTGCAATATTATTGCGTAGCACGACCCATTGCAAACAGTTCTACGTCTGATTTTTTTTCATCCAGCATTTTCTCTCGCTATGCCTTAAGAAATGAATAAATCTCAGCATCACATTAAGCATCCTTCTGAAAAATGGATCAATTGAGCAACCAATAAGCTACGACAATCCAGCATGGGCGCGCACGAGCCAAAGCTAATGGTGTAACATATACCGCACAATAAACAACAACACCGATCACTCCAGGGTTGGGTTTGATGGAGACATGAGCAACACACATCCGACACACCGACACACATAGAAACATCTTAAAAATGTACATTTATCCTGGCTCCAGCTTTCTCAAGTCACGCTATCATTCCCGAACCAAAAAAAAAAAACTGACAGACGAAAAACGCCCCCAATCCAAAATTCAACGTTTATGCCCCAAAAAAAAAAAAATCCCGAACCGCCCGGCACGGTTGGGTGCCGCAACAACAAATTCTTCTTTCTACCGTGGCCCCAGGCTTTCACGGCTGGCAGATGAAGAAAAATGTTGACGATTATTAATCACAAAATGTATTTTCATCCGCGTGTTAGCATGTGGCACTTTATTTCCACTCTTAGCCCCGGGGAAAGAACGGTTCGCACGGTACGACGACGTTGTCTCTTACGCTGCTGGAGCTAGATCTATCTTAGATTTACCCCGTGCTTGTATCCTACCCCAAGATATCCCCCCTTTTCCTTCCCCTCTCCTATCCCTCCAACCGCCAACACCACCCGGGGGTTGTTCTTAGTGGGGTTGTTCATTCATTATTCTCTCTGTCAGACATGTTCCGGTTTTGTTTGGGACCCGCCGGTCTCTCATATGCGGGCGAATGGCGGGACAGGACCAAAGAAAAAAAAAACCCCCCGCTCGAAATGCTTTACATTCTCCTTCGCACATTTTTCCTGCACCATCTCGGGGCCGGGCAGAGTGCACATTTTTCCCGAGCTTTTCATCACCAGCCAGCACAACATAAGCGTGAGTTAAACGCTTTGACTCCGCACGAACCATAAGCCGGCGTGTGCGGGCAGGAACCGGGCCAAGATTTACCGTACCAGGCGGAGTGCGCGCGTCAAGCCACGGCTGGGGCATGGCTGTATTCTGTAGAATTTTGATTTATTTCTCAACGGTGACAAATTTTGTACGATGCGGTGAAATGGAAATGTGTGTAAGCGGCTCACGGTGCCATCTTCGCCGTGGCTCGTAACGGGAAGGCATGCGAGAGCATCCTTCTGCTGATGGTAGTTTACTAGAAAATTTACGACAAATTGTTAACGCTTTGCTATTTTCATTAATGCGCAACATTATACCCCGGATGGATGGAACCGAACGAAGAGCCAAAAATAAAATGGGACCAGAAGAAAAAAAAAGACACATCAACCGAGCCTCGATCGAAAAGGAAAGTTAACAGTTTTCGAACGTGGGCAAGGACAAGAAATGCTAACCTATGCAGTTTTAGCAGAATATCCCATTGCAAAGCGGGTTCGGTTGGTTTGGGGATGAAATATTACACCACCATTCTGGTTCAGCATTGATGAATGTATTACCGCACCAATCCGACCCGAAAGAAAGTAAGCGAAAACACATCAAACTTCTATTGCAACTTTTAGTAGGAAATATATTATTTTACAGTTTTGTTGTGCAGTGCTTTTAATTGCTTCGAACTGGATAGAAATAACCTCAATCGGTTTGCCATTTGCATTAATGGGAAGGATCAATGATGACCCGAGCTTAAAAGATTAACATGTTTAATCTGGTTGTGATATTAAAATGTTGCTACTGGTACGAACGTATATTTAATATTACAATTAAAACCTCCATTTTTAGCACATAGCAATGAGTACATAGCTTTGCCGCTAGCTATGAATATCACTATGCTTTTTGATCCTTTCTATTTGGTGGTAAAAAGCCACCAAGAGACGTGTACATCAAACAGAAACATAATACTGGGAATAGTCTTGCAATGAAACGCTGAGCTTTCATTGGAAATGTATTTATTAGTAAAACACTATGATGTATGATCGAAATTTCGCGACAAATATTTGCTTGCTTCATGATTTAAATAACTTACCTGGGATTTAATATTTGAAGTTTCCTTTTTCTATATCCAATTTAATCGAGTTATTTGCAGAATGCTTCTAGTGTTGAAACAAAGAACTGCAAGTGACAGAAAATGCCAACTCGAGCTCAAAAAGTGAAGTGATAGACAGTAAAAAAATACGCGGAAAAACAGTAGTGCAAAAAGTCAGTCGCAACCGATGAAATGATGCCATTTAACAAAATACATATAAATTACTCGGTCTAAAATTACATATGGATGGAACAGATGGAATTTCTGAATATTGTCGAGAACTACAAGAAGGGTTTTACTGTTTCGAAGAAGGTTATCACCCCTATCGCTTGGGTAGAGTATTTTTCCTACAAATGAATAGTATTTGGTTTCCATTTATTTCATTCGAATTACTAAATATTCCCGACAGACTGTGTGGTAGTCTCTAACAGGGGAATTCCATCTAAAGTCAGGTATCGGTCATCGTAGAAAACTATCGTGTTTCAAAGAGATGTTGCAGATATTCACTGCCGTCCTGCATCAAAACCAGCTTCATTGGAAGGAAATTGAGATGAAGAGCAGACCTACCCTTAGTGTGGGCGTTGATTCATTCTAAAATAAAAGGTTTATCATTTCGTCATAAATCTTCACTTCCGAAAATCGATACAGTTATTTAGAAATTTCTCCGCATTGGACTGCAACAAAGACAAAACAAAGATCAATTATTTTTAAACAAACTCTGTAGACGTTCTCTCATATTTGTTTACCTGTTTGCGGTTTTGATGCAATCCATGCTTGTTACAGCCTAAAGTTAGGCAATCTTCTGTACACGATATTTGGTACTTGGGTCAAACTAGCGAGGTGGACCGAAGTAGATTTATTAGTGTTAGTTTTAGTTGGTAACCAATATATTGTAGGCATTTAGAAATATAAGTTCTCTTCCGCTTTAACCGTCGTACGAGTCGAATGTGTCCCTCACCGCTAACAGTTTCATAAACAATGCCTATCAGTAGTAAATGGCACCCTAAATAAATGAGTGCACAACAACCCAATACGTCCGTCTCCCAATATGTTCTTCTCTCAATCTGGAAGAAATGATCTTCCAGAGCTATGCATGATCATGAAAGCAAGATCTTTGTAAGAGTCTCCAAAGTTTGCTGACCAAACCACGGTTGTCACTCGACATTGCCTAACAGGCTTTCGAGGGTTCATTTTCTTATATTCACGACTTGGTTGGTCAAAATTAATTTTATTTCGTTTTATTTATTTTTTATCTTTTTATTGAGCTTGACTAATACAATACAATAATCATTTAACTTATTTTACATTTTACATTTTTGTTTGTTTTGTATTACACACAGATGCATACAAATGGATCTTCAAATCGACACAAGAACTCGCCTTTGCCTTAATTATCACGAGCACATTTCAATAAAACTAAATTACAACAATCAATTTTTCAACTTTATAATCACTGTCAAACAAACGATTAAACAAATTGCATGTACTGTCCGATTGCACTACACCAACACTCCATCGCACCGCCGGCACTCACATTTCACGCTACTGCTAAGAATAATTGTTTTCCATCAGGCCGATCGGGCCGGTACAGCAGTCGCGGGGGCCAATATTTTATCCCTGGAAAATGTTCGTTTCCTTTATCTTCTCACGAATGTTTGTTTGCCACCCACTTTGCGTTACTGCTTCGCGTTTGCGAATCATCAGCGATAAATTAATTTTTCTTCGGGCCCAACACACACAAAAAAAAACCCGCTCCGTCCAGCCGATCACGGTCGGAAAGTTCATCCATTTGCAGGAAAGCCAACAAGGAAAACAATCACCGAAAGGAACTCGCCTTTCTTTTGGTACCACACAACACACGCGCTCGTCTACGTCGCAAGGGTACCTGCGAGTAATTTCACGGTGACGTAATTTATGATTCGCATAACTTACATTTCCGGCCGTGCAAAACGGGCGTACGACGAGTCACCGCGGGAAATACCGGAAATTGAAGTAGAGGGAAAAGAAACACAAGAAGAGCGAAAGCGGCCGGAGCAAGAAACGTGCCAACGGAAGTGGAAAGATTTTTTTCACCCCCACAGCTGCCGGTGCGTTGTTCTGGCTTTTTTTCCCCCCGTCCAAGAAGTTGCTCGACGGTTTGCGGGTTTTGTGGGGCCAAAGTGGAGTGAGTTCCGGTTTTCTTATTTGCTGCCGCATTCACCTGGGTTCCATCAATTAAAAATTGAACAAAGCATCACCACGAAGCCACGACGGTTTCGGCATCGATCCCATCCCGAGCAAAAAGGGATGGGATACTTATTTCCCAAGGAAAAAGCACACGAGCTAGCGAGAATACCGAAAAAAAATAATACCCCCTTGATTGGAACAGATGATACAGAACACGAACAAAAAAGCTGAGCCTTGTCCCGGTACGCACGACAATGGGTCGAAAAATTGGTTCCCAACGGTGGAGTGACGCAGGTGGGCACTACGGAAGGTACGGCGATGACCAGGGTTGCGGGAACTTACCCGGAAACCGGAAACGAAAACTTCAATATTGTAAAAGCGATCACTACGACTACGGGTATCGTTGCGTTAGTTCAAAAACTTTTTCCCAACCGCTTCGTCCTCGTGTGTTATCCTTTTTTCCAACCAGCACCGTACTGCCAGTGTCGATAAAGCTCATACGCAAGAAGACGGTAGCACAGCTTGCCGGTGCCACAGTTGGGTAACTTGCCTCGTAGGTTCTTCCGTCTCCTTTTTTTTTATTTCGGAAAAGCAGCTCTACGATACCATTTAAGCAGTTTTCCACCGGCGTAGGTTTTGTTAAAAAGAATGTCGATGGACCTCTTTCAATAGATACGGTGCGGTGGATTGGCGGGACCGGGTAGGAAACGCTGGTCTGAATGGCCACTAGGACAAAGAATGCTTTGGCAGGGCGTATGCGTATGTTTGAGTAAAAGTTAGTCAGTCGAGCCGTTACTCTATCCGGACCCTATGTTCGACCGCGATCGACGCACCCAGAGCCTTGGGCAATTGTGTACCGTGGGTAGGCGAGACAGAGGACGGAAATGCACATGTATCGGGGTAGTAGGGGAACAGGTCGGGCTTTGGTGCAGACGGTTCCTTTACAACCGTGTGCCACAACATCTCTCGGAAGATGGAGTATGTACCGACAAACACATGCCCTTGGTTCCGGCGCTGAATGTCCTAGCTTTGCCGAGCGCATTTCAGCGCTTGCAGTTGCTCGAATTCAGTGGCAAGTGGCACACAAAAAAGTGACTTCCAAACTTCGACAAAGCAGCGTATCAGAGAGATAAGAAAAACAACAAACGAAACGAGGGAGCAACGGGAGCGATACAAAGAATGTAGTGGAAGTGTGGCGGATACCGAAAAAAAAACTTACTGACCAAACGTTAGCAACGCTTTTCATTGCCCGATTCCGTAAGTGAAACGGACGAACTTCATAACTTTGATAGAGCGCCCACCGAAAAACCTCCAAACTACCACCACGCGACATGGCATGGCGAAGATGACTGGACGGCGGGGAGTAAAAATGATGCGAGTAAAATTCTTGTGGAGAATAAAAGCCCATTCATAGGCAAAGAAGGTCACCCGAGGAAGCAGCTTCCCGGGGTACTGAATGCGTCCTTTACGAAGTACAAGAAGAAAGAAGTACAATCAACCAAAAAAAAAGGCACCATCTCAAACCAGCTTGAGGAATCCTTTCCCGTACACAGAAAAATAGAGTCCCCCACCCAGACATTGGGAAGTCGAAATCCGGAAGCGAACCTGCATTTGGCACTCCGTTACGGACAGTACCCGATTTTTTCGTCCCGAGGTTGTACAGAAGGCGCAACGGTGTGAAAAAGGTGATTGGAAGGATAGGAAAGCGAGCATGAGAAGGAAGGGAAGGGAAGTAGAGAAACTTTTTCAAATAAATTTGAAGAAAATTGTTTTTGGCATAAACCCTCAAATAGAGCTGCACCGGAAAGGGGTTTAGTGTGTGTGAGTGTGAGAGTGAAGGCAGCCTAAACCCGAAACGACGGATGAGTAGTAAAAAGCCGGTAAGAATTCTTAAGAAAACTCCCCAAACTCCTAGCACATTCCATTCGTATGTATATGACGAGGTCCAGGCGAGCAAAATGGTAAAACTTTTTTTTCCCTTCCTCCCGACGCTATTGAAAATGTGTGTGATTCAATTGGGACGAGCGTAGAAAAATTAACCTCACACAAATAGACAACACCAACAAAAAAGGAGAGGATCGCTGGTTTATTTCACGCAGGACTAAACAAGGAAAGAAAAGCGGATGTGCAAATAGGACGAATGATCGATGAAGAAAGGAAAGGTTTGAAAGCAATTCCACAACAATAACACAAAAAAAAACACAGGAAGACAAAAGAAAGACAAAGAAAGCACAAAACGAGCAAAGATAATGAAAACGACAAAATCGAAATCAACATAGACAAACTAAATCAACTGCCAACGACTTCGGCACGCAGCGGTCCTGGTTGGCGGAAGTCACAAAAATCCTTCCCCAGTAAATTAATCCTGCACACGGAATGAAAAATTATACTCGCTTTCTCCGAAGGAAAAAATAATTCCTTAGAAATTAAGAAAAAAAAAGCAAACCCGAACTGGCAGAAAGTTTGATTTCCTCCACACTTTTCTTATGCCGCCGACACTCCATGCCCTTGCTCCTGGACAGCAATTATTTTAAAATAATTCCCACCACCGCAAGTAATCCCAACGCGTTCAAACATAATTAAAAACGACGATGATTTGCCGGCTGGTGTTGGTTGGCGTGGAAGATAATGACGGCATCGGTGCGGGGTGGAAGCGGCCGGTGTGACATTAGTGTTCAACCTTCCCCGTTGTCCGGCCCTGTTGGTTGCGGAGGTTTTTGTGAAGTTCGAAAGCAATTTCGGTGAATCTAACTAACAGCTACTAATTAAACCGAGTGATTATTTCACCGTCAGTGCGATTAGAGGGGTTCGATAATTGAAGATGAAGATTTTAATAAAATCGAACTACGATTTTGATTATGCTGAAGCACATCAAACATTTAGGAAGGAACAGCAAACACTAATGTTGCGGAAGAATCATCAATAGCGAATTCTTTCGATCGTATTGTGCTTCGAATTGGTTGTCGGTTTGTGATGAGTGTCATGCAACTTCGTTCAATGCTTTGGCGACAATCCAAGAGACAAACAGCTCATGGACGATACAAACCGAATCGTTAAAAATGCTAAATTGCTTTCCCTACACGAATGTTACACGCATGTTAAGATACGTGATGGAGTACTACCATCAATATACGCTTCAAAGGTATTCGGTAGGGACCATTCCCTTGGAAACATTAAGTCAGAATTGTACAAAGAAACGCACTTAGACGAGTGAGTACGGTTACTTGAAGGTTGCTTTATTGATTGTTTTACCCAATCTTCAGGTTTACACTAATTAAGTTTTAAATTATGTGATTGTTTCGGGTATGACAGGTGTAGATATGTCATGTCTGAACTATTCAGAAGCTTCCTCTGGTTGATATACGACGTTATTACAAGCGCGTCTGCCACTGGATCTTCTTCAGAAAAGACTTACTCCGAGTAGGACTCTATCCTGCACTGGCTGTCTCAGTCGGGATTCTAGGAACATAGAACTTTCATCTTGAATGTCGCATCGGGTAAATACGCCCTGTCCTGTTATAGCGGATTCATTAAATTTTAAATCTCCTACTGACCAAACTTTCCACAATCGATCTATTAGGATCTTTCAAAATTTTATCAAGGTCAGTAATGTGCTTATAGCAGTGCGTTTACAGATTAAAAGTACTGTCTGCGCCCTTCGCTGCATAAAATATCTTCAATCAGTGGGGACTTTTTCGTATTTTGCTAGTCGATATGGTCGTTAAATTATATATTGGAAGCTAAAACTGAGGACGACTTGAGCGAATTAAATGCACTGTGGACTTATTCTTATAATTTAACTACCTCAGTATGCCCTGGGCAGTCAAAGACTGTGTGATTTTTATATAGTGCTACAGAACTCGGCAATGAATCAAACCCTTCATTCGTAACACACAGCGACAAAAAAGCTTCCGATAGGCCACGGATCATATTTCCTCTGGCTGTATTATCAATGACAGTAAACAAAACTTATTCAAATGGTTGACTACTACCAATCGGCAGTTTCTTTTTCACATGCAAGTTTTTCCTGCTAAAATCAGAATTCATTTTCGAAATATCAAGATGGTTTTGATGTATTTGATGTATCCTTTACAAAAACCATGCGCGATAGCTAAAGCACCTTGAGACCTATGTAACCTTCTTTACGAGTCCCTTCCTGAGCTATTTAACGGCCTACACCTAAATCATGCATCACAAGTTCTCTCGTCTTGTGCGTCTTTCGGAGTTGTGTTATTTAGTTACCAAGAACTTCCTTTCTTATGTTAGCTCTGTGTCTGTCGGGACTGTGTTATTTAGTTACCAAGAACTTCCTTTCTTATGTTAGGTACTTCGATGATGAAAGAATGCCAACTCTTAAGCATATTTTTACGGACGCCATCAGATCGAATAGGGTTTAATCGTAGACCTAAAAGCGAATGCCGCTTATATAAAACGTTCGAGAACCTATAGAGAGTGTTCAACACAAGCAAAATATTGCTTACCATATTTAAGCTTAACCGGTTTGCATTCAGCTTTGACTTTCATTTTTGATTCTTAAACACTACGATCAGCCATTTATGGATTCTCACAGATCGCTAGAACAGCTGACAAGCATTGAACAAGCAGCATACAGCATTTCGGAACTGTATTTTTTATCTACAAATAAAGTACTCTTCACTTCAAACGATCATTAGCCCAAACTTCGAATTGATACCAATAATTCAAAGCTCACATCAAACACCATCTAGCAAATGGTATGAGCATAATTAATTACCCACCACACACTCCATCAACAACTACTAAGCAACAGAAGAGCAAGCACGACGACAAAAAAAAACCATTCCTTTGCACGCATCAACACTTGAAACCCATAAAGCACTGGACGCGGTCAAGGCACGGTGCGACTTGCTTGCAGGGCGGGAAAATTTCTCATTTCGTCCGTAAATTTATTACAAAACTTGTATAATCCTTGACCCTTTCCGGGTGTCCGCATTCGCATTCGTACGCCTTCTGCTGTCACTGTTCTATTCATCTTGCGTACTGTGCCGTGCGCTGCGCGCTATAAAACATAGCACCGATGCGAACGCTTTGCCTCCAACTGGTGCGATGGTGAGATGAGCAAAAGTAATGCAAAAAATATTAAAAACCACAGGAAAAGAAATGAAGAACTCTTCCACACATTTACACAAACCGCACAAACATGCTTTGCCTCCCGAGGTTCACGGGGGAAAAAATAATATTAGAAGTGGACAAGTTTACGCAAAAGACATTTTTCTAGTGCATTGAATAGAAAATGGGTTCACTTCTTGTTTTTTTGTGCGTTCTCTCTCGCATGTGTGTGTGTGTGTTTTTCCCCAACCTAAAGGGACTTTCCTGGACTGAATCTTCACCACCGGCAACATTGAAGCCCGGTCGGTCTGCATCCCTTCTGCCGGATGAAATATCACCTACATTTGAATGGGAATATTACACTAGTTTTACCCGCTGAAAGCCCGGGAGTTGTTCCGCGTTCCGGGGCAAGCAGATGGTACCATCTTTATGATTTGTATTTCTTTTTTCCCCCCCAACCGCTCTGTCCCGCTCTCTCGGTTAGTTTTCTCTCGGTACATTCCTTGTGTAAAGGATGCAAAAAACCACAAGTGTAAACCGTGCCACTTCAATCTTCACACTCCACGGCTTCCCAGCCCGGAGTTGCTGGAATTGCTGGCAGAGTAGGAAATTATGCTTTAATGCAAGTACGCTCTGCTAATTAAGTTCATGCAATGCGGCACCTCGCGTGCATCGCAGTTTGTGTGAAGCGTTGGCGTCAAAGCGCATTGTGACATTACGGGGAGGGTAAGTGGAGTTCCATTTTTCCAACCGGTGCGCTACAACGTTCCATTTCCTGCAGCTACAGCATTCCCGGCGCTAATGCCGAATGCTTCACACTCCGGAATGCGATGGTGAGAACAAAAAGAGCAAGGGAAGGAAAAATCTTTTATAGCAAAATATTAAAATAAACCAAATCTAATGTACCCGCTAGGAGAAGAGTTAAAGAAAACTTTGAGAGGGAGAGAGAGAAAAAAAACCTCCCCCGGCCCCGTCCAACATTCACACAAAAAAGGTTTTGTGCCGTAGCGCAATGAAAGATCGTTTGGGCGATAGGAAATGAGCTTTCGACCTACGGCGAAAATGAAATGTCATCAGAATAAAACTTTTCTTCGAGATCGCCCTTCCATTTTTCCCACCCCCCCGGTCGGGCACGGTAGGGTTGGTAAGGTGGTTTTTTGAAAAATTTGATTTTTCCACACCAACACTTCCACGAGCACGGGACATTCAACCAACCAAACCAAACCAACAACCAGTCGCATTAGTTGCGCCTGGCCGGGAACCGACGGTTCCCAGTGCATTTCGGAACTGTGCACAGTTGGCACTCGCAGTTGGAGAGCGAATAGGAACAAAAAAAGAAAAACCCGGACGAGACTTCACCGTTTTCTCGCAATACTTTCCGCAAACGCCTCCAGAAGGGTGCTTGTTGCTAGGCGGAAGTCCTTCTGCGAGTAGGTGCAGTTCACTTGTCACAAGTGCAAAACCTCCGAACCAGCTGATGCCGTGTAATGTGCTCTCCGCTCCGTATTGCCGATAGGTAAAGCGCAAGAACTCGGTGAGTGTGGGGATATATGCACCCGACAAAATGCACTTACACGGGTTTGCACACAACAGAAGACGTAGAAAGTTGGGAGGTATTACGACCAATAAAAAAAAAACACACACACACATTGTAAGGAAAATGGGCAAAAAGGCACCACATTCCGGATGAAAATCACTCCATTCGTTATACGACCAACCGTCACCTTTCGTTCGGTCGTTGCGTTTCCTACTCGTCCGCCCCTTCCCTCTCGTCTAGATCCAGGATTTGAATTTTCTTGAGCCGCTTCATATCGCTTTTCGCCTATTTTTTGTCCCCAATTTCTTCGAAAACTCCTTACTGCATCGCTCAAATTTTTCCTGCATGGCAGCGCTTCAAAGCCAAGAATTTTTGCCTGATTCAATAAAACATTCTACGCTCGGGCGTTCTCCCTTTTCCGAGTCTGTGAGCCGAGAAATTCGTCAGCGAACGGTTCGTGTTCCGACAACCGGCAGCCCCGCATATTACTCGGCATCCCCCTGTTACTATCCCGCACTTAGAACAATCCCTCCCCCCGAACGCCAACCCACCACCCCGAGATGGGTTGTGTCCAATCAAAATGGCATCATAGTTTGCTAGTGAACAGTGATCAAATAAGCATACAAACAGGCAAACAAGCGAGCACAAATATGGGCTGCTGGTACTGCTGCTTTTGCACTGTGTCTCCGGGTTCCCACATTGAGAAATGCTAGCAATACGCGTAGGACACTGTTCCGCCGGCTACAACAAAGCGGAGTCGAGTGGGAAAGCAGCAACGTTTGGGTAAATATTTGTCCGTTACACTCCGGGGAGTCATGCAGAAGGAGGCAGCTGTGCACTGCACTGGCGAGCTTTCCTTCTTAGATGTAGAAAAGTGTAACTCGTTAAGAAGATGCAACTTCTGAAGAAGGACAATAAAATGGAGGTAAACAATGCGACATTTTCGGTCGCTGATCAACCCTGGGCAAGATACGTGAGGCTTGGCCGTGTGGTGCCAACGGAAAATTTGCATCTTTTCTGCATCTCATCGATAAAGGCAAAAGGGCTAAGCAGAGATTTGGATTCCAGTCTTAACGTTGTCCAAAACGCTTACTCTTCCTTTTGTTGGTGAATTTTAAAACATGCGTTTCAGGGTTGCTTTGAACCCTGCGTTACTGCAGTTAAATCGCTCTTGATCGTTAGCATTCGTTTTGCGGTTATATCCTTAGCCGCGTTGGTTCGCACACTAATGCACTGGACTGCACAGCTGCAGCACCTGACACACGGTTGACACGGAAAATGTTTTGTAACACCCACTTGGTCCCCAACGGTACGGTACTTAGCCGTACGGAAATTGTCCAATTAATCGTGCCCACTCGACAATGCTGAGGCCCACCTGTACCGATGACCAACCGAAAACAGCCCCCCACCCCGGGTGGAATGGCCCAGATGAAAAGTCGAGTTGACTTTTAGACCCTAAACCTAAAACCCCGGTAAACCGACACGCGAAGGAAAAGGGTTTCGAGTGGTGTACCTTTTTCCGTTTGTTCAACAACGACAAGTCTAACATGAAAAAAAGGCACACAACACAAACAGGAACGTTAATACTAACAAGCAACATCATCGCGCGGGAGTGTTGGATCCCCGGTTACGGCCCGAGTGACACCAGGTGTTTATAACAAATGGTAGCGAAAATGATTAATCGTTCCCGGGCTTTTACCCCGGGAGTCTGTGGTGGCCGGTGGGTCCGTTTCTGGTTTTTACCGAAACCGGGAGTTCTCCCAGTAGCCTGGGCAGCTCATTTGCGATTGCCGTGTGCTCGTTGGATTGCATTCGCTGTTTTGTGCACGACCTGGTGCTTTTATTGTGTTTTGCAACACACAACAGCAAAAAAAAAGCCCCCGTACCCATACCCATTCCGGGATAATTTGCTGTTTTACGAGATGCAGCGAGAGCAACAGTGGCATGGCTTTGTTCGAAACATTAACGATTATTATTACCAAACACCGGGGGCACGGTAATGATGTTAAATTATGGTGTTCTTTAACGGGTCAGTGGTCGATCAGGCGACCAGATGTAGTCTTCGGTTGGTCCCATCAAGCCATCTACCAAGGCTTAGGAAGATGTTATGTTGGTTGTTACGAGGCAAAGCTACATGCAGCTTCTTGATGTAGATGGGAGATGATTTACGATGGTAGGATTAGCACGAAAGAGTAATAATATTTGATTTAAATGTTGTATTATTTAAATGAAACTAGGGAAAACAAATTATTTTATGAAATATTTTATAAATTATTTAAGGCAGGTTATCATGTTCACTTTTTCATTAACAGGTTTCATTTTCTGAACATCTAAATATTTTAAGTACGAATGTAATGTTATCTGATTATCCGTCCACATGTTCATATTCAGTCCAGAAACCTACAAGGCCGTAATACCAAGAAGAAAAAGAAGGCAATTAAATATTTATAGCTTTCTTTTCTAAGTCAATTCTGGACTACAATAAAACATTGCTCCATAATTTTAATATACCTTTTAAACTGATACAACAACAGTGCATTCAACAACAAAACTTCCCCTTCGTTCTGTGGCGCATGCGTGATTTTTGTCTAATGCTTTACGCGAATTCCAACAGATGGCGCTGAACAGCAGCTGGTGGTAGTCCAGGATAGGTTTGAATAATGCCAACGGTTTTTTTAAAGGATACAAGGATTTTTTATTTGATTGATCACCAATGCAAAGAAAATAATATCATTGTTGAGACTTTTGATTTGGTTAGGAAGGCTTTTCAGCTTTACAAGAAAACTTTACCATAATTTTTAAACATTTTATTCAGTGTATCACTATTACGAGTTTTAACTGTGTTATAGTCGACTATCAGGTAATTCCAAAAGGACGATAGGAATTAGATCAGAAGAAAGAAATAATAAAGTAAGGGTTAAGGGAAAGAAAAGAAGAAAAGAACATTAAAGAAGTACATAATAATGAAGTAAACTCTTTGATTTAAAATTCAATGTTAATGAACAGCTTTGAGAAAAATGAGAAAAGGGCACATCGTATAAACGGAAAGGCAAAAATCATAATCTAAAATATCTTCAAGGTCAATTTATGCTTGGTTTTACTATGACTCATCCGATTCGATATTTATTTACGTACTGGAACAAATTGCTGACCAGACAATTGGAACCGATGATGAATGGTTTTACGCATCGTGTCTGTGTGTAATAAATAAACTCCAAATTTCTATCAACTCTGAAACATGCACTTATATTTCCCCGGCGAAGATTACTGTTTCAATCTTTATTTTATTCTTACGTGAATGTTTCTTGCCCATCGTTCAAACTGGTTTAAATATGCAACCCCATTATGGAGCTGATCGGACCATACATTACGTTAGACGCTGGCGCACTGTTAGCATTGCTAATTCATAACAATTGTACAAACCATATATAAACAATCAATTACCGCATCGAATCCAACGGTTGTCGCAATGGCAAGCGAATGAGATTATGCGTACGAGCGGGTTGTCGCACCACCAGTCCACCAGTGCTGTCGGTATCCGTCGCGTCCATCGAAACAATTTCTCAACCATCTTTCCGGTACATTTCCGTCAAAGAACGCATAAAACTGTCATACATTCGATCATAAATTTCAATTTCAAACCCGAACCACTGACGCGGTCCGGGTACGGGAACGGGACCGGGTCGGTCATGGGGAAGCAAGCTCGATACGCTCCATATCAGCTGGAACAACTATTTCTCCTACGCATTTGCTTCGAATTATCCCGCACGTCAAAACAAATCATCCTCCCGTAATCGGAGGGGTAAAAATGGTCGCCTCACAACGAGCACCAAACGCGCACGGGCCCGAGGTTTTTCGAACGGTTTCGTCGGAGTTCATGCCAACCCCACGGACCGGACGGTAAAGGAAATTCGCAACGTCGCTAGCTGTTGGGTTTTTTTGGGGAGGGGAGAAAAAAAAATCACTCTCGCAAGGGTGCAAAATTGAAAAGCCAGAGCTGACATTTCTGATTTTGTGCATCGTCGTCAGGCCGTCGTACCGTCTTTCCGTCAGCCCCGTCCGAGCTGCCATTCAACGTCACACAGCCCAACGCCGTCCTTGACGCAATGAAGGACAGGACGACGTTCTCCTTCAGCCAGAATGGAAAGGCCATTGCGCTGCACTTTCCCTTTTGTTCTCCTTCCTCCAGGTCGGCTGCCGCTTGTGTGTGTTTCTTGTTGTTATACCGTTTACCACTCCGTGATTCATTAATGTTTTAATACTTCCCTTTCACTGCCAGGAACGCTTGCTATATTTGCTTTCCATTTCATTCACTTCATTTCGTGAGGTTCATTTTTCTTACGGATGCTCGTGCTGTTTTTTCCGCTATTTTGTCTTGGTTTCCCATCCCATCGGTACGGTAGCATTTTCTTGGCACTATCCTTTTTTATTTTCTTGTTTGGCAGTTTGGTTGCATTCAACGCCAAGAACACATTGGAATTCCTTTTCCTTTCAGGTTGTTGGTTCATGGTTGGAAGCTGTTAAAGCATGGTTAGAAGAAACATCCTTCCAGTTTCTTTTTTTAGTGCTGTTGCGCATCAATGCCTCAAAAATTTATGGTTTGCTTAAATTCTTGGGCGAATCACTCGGAAGCCTTAGTCATCGTTGAGGAATCAGCAGGGGCTGTGGATTTAATAAAGTGAATGCAATTTCGTAATTGCTTGGTTACAATTATTTATGTCCTGTTGTATTGAAGTATTTGATGTTTCCGGCAAAAAATAAAATCTTTCTACGGCATATTATGTTTCCGTCCGATGTATGCATTGACGAAACGTGACTTGAAACTAAAGATAATAAATTATGTAAATAGAGTAAATTTGTTTCTCTTCTCTTTTGTAATTACGCAATTATGCAAGTCGAAGAAAAAATAAGTATTCTATTGTTAAAGTCAAGCAAATGTTAAATATTGTACAATAAATTCCAAGTTTCTCTTACAACTGAATAGTAAATACTCCGAATGAAAAAAAAGAAAATTTGCAAAAAAATAACGATATATCTCCTTCCTTGATGTATCATATGTCAAAGAGTAAGAAACACATGTAAAAAAAAACATACATACAAAACAAATGATGTAACGGATTCAATAGTTATGTCTAGCCATAATTAATCATCGAAGTAGAAGTAAAAAATGACAAACAAATACAAATGTTTCGTCCCTTTTCATTACTTTTCTGAACCAGATACACTAAAACACACATGTGTAACAGAGCATGCAGAAGACTTCATACTTCTATTTTGCAAACAAACAAGAAAACTGTCCATAAGCGTATGAACCATCCGGAACCTAATCCATCATGATTTGTTCGATAATTGTAGTCACATAAACGCTTAGCGAAACAAGGTAAACAATTTATCATTGCTTACGCCGAAAAAAAAGGTAAAAAAGGGAGAAAATATGAGCAGAAAGCACCCGAAACCGTTTGCCAAAATTCACCCTCTAAACAGTCGGGCATGAGCGTGCCAACCCTACTGTGGCTCCATTACGGTTGTGTGAAGGATCCGTTTCATACGGCCCGAAACGGTCCAGCCTCTTAGGCCGCTTGCTGTACGCTGGATAGATTCAATTGCAACAAATCACCCAAGTACATACAAGCCATCCACACAAGCCGGGCCGCCACTGGGCGACCCGTTTCGGCGTCCCTTCGGATGCCTAGGGGAATATTTATTTTCGATTTCCCTATTGTCGTCCCTCGGGGGACGTGTTTGGAAGCGAAGAAAAAACGGAACACTCCGCCCTTATATCTGGTAAAACGGCTGGATCGGAGAATAAGAAAACATGGGACGTCCCACCGTGTGCCCGTGAATGGTATTATTTTTCGATTATTCAATTTTCAAGTAGCTTGTTGAACACGCTGTTTATTTTCCGTGTAACTTCCCTGACGGGATTAAGTCTCGGTGAAAGTGTGTACATATTTTTCATCCCTTTGCATTATTTTTGCTTCGCTTTTTGTTCTTCCTTATCGTTTCCGCTTTAGAAGAGTCCTTGTTCTTCCCGGTTGAGGTCCGTCGTGTTTCGTTCTTTATCGTCCTGTCCGGCACATAGTTCCTTCACCCACATTTCGACAAACCATCAGAAAAGGTCGTATGGGCACCGCATCAAACATGTTGAACACAACCCACCACCCTAGAGCTGACCCCTCCATAGAAAAGGCGTCACATTTGGTGGTTATTTGATTTTTATGTAAATCGACCAAATTGTCGCCAGACGCGCTTGCACCGCGTCTGCAGTTCACGGGGTGGGTGTTACCCTTGTTTGGGCCCGACGAGTTTTCGCTTCTGGCCCGAAGAAAATTACAACCGAAATTGATTTTTCACGCCTCATGAAGATGCAAGATAAACATCCATTTGTTTGAAGCGGGCCACAAATCAGAGCACCGTAGCTAAAAAGCCAAAGCGAAGTTTTGCTTGCTGGGTGATCGAAGGGGTATAAGAGGAAAGGATGGGTGGTTGGAAGAAAGGCAAGGAACATTTTATGACGCCCTGATTTATTGTACGAATGTATTGAACTCATTAGCAAGATAGCAAAACATGGCTCTGCTAGGATAGGATCTTTCGCTGAGTTGCTTGATAACAGGCAATAAATATGAAATAGATACTTGGGGACGATTTATGCAATCGAAATGAAATATGAGTAAAAACAACGGAAAATAGAAGAATTTAAAATCATTCTCTATTTTTCTTAAACACTAAACACAAACGAAATAAACAGCTGAATGTTGAGAACAGAATAACAAAATGTCGAAGGAAAGATCATCTCACTAGTGTTTTTCAACTTCAGAGAATCATCGTTCTATTCGTCTCATATTAAACATAGTATCAAACCCCAAATTAATTTTTAAATTTGATATTTTTGAATTGTGGTAAAAGTAGTAAGTTAAAGCAGCTAGTGTGTACAATAACATCAGAACCGATGTTCCATTCTTATTTGGAACGGAGCTAGGATTCGCTCACTCTTACAGATCCTACCCATCACCGGTACATGAACTATAAATATGCGTATTACTTGGTTTTCTCGAGCATATTACAAAATATAAAGATCAGTGTAATAGAGTGTTGTTCACCCGTTACTACAAAATGCTATGATCTGGAACTGAAGGATTTAGCTTCAATGTGTAAAAGCCACTTTCAAGTATATCCAGCACAGACTCTCCTGCACTGTAATACGCGCTGCCTTCTCGGTCACCTTTTAGTCTACTTAAACCTAATGAAGTTCGGGTAATGTTTATAAAAACAGAAAATGTTTGGCCTGATGTTTAGGAGTAACAGTCAATCTGCAAGCTCCTCAAAATTCCTCGACGACTTCGTCTACTAATGGATGACTATAAGCAGCTAATTTTAACTAATCCAACTAGCTATGGATCGATTGTAGATCTTCTAACATCAATGTCCACAGTTTTCATTGAAATTTGTCATCTTTTTGACTTCCATACGTCATACGTAGACTTAACGTCATCTTTGGAATCGTTGATATCCTTCAAATCCCATCCACCTATCCATTAGTTTACTTAATTTCAAACTATATTAGTAAAATGTTCCATAGCAGCTTTAAATTGTACAAAAAAGCACACATTATGCAATAGATAATTCACATATAACGTGAACATTACAACGAGAATTTTGTATGGTGTCTAATTACGGCCGAAAAAATCAAGTTCAATGAACCCCTTAAGCCGTAACCATCTTAAGCGATCGTATCTAGCATACAAAATGCCATCCCACGGCAACTTCGCTGTGAACAGCGGCTTTAATCGCCATTCCGCTCCACAATAACATTCTACGTAAAGTATCGTTTTTATCGCACCATTAGTGCATGAACAGTTACATAAACTTGGGTCGCTAAAGCATCGCTAACCAACCGATTCTCGCATACCCTTCAATATTTGGGGAAAGAAATTACCCCGAAAAACGAATGGCAAAACTTTCGCCAAATCTCGTTGCTATCTCCCTCCCAGTTCTCGGTACATGCCGCCCTGATAGTCGAGTGCCGTCGCTCGAGGCACGATAATTAATAAACCATCCTCAAACCACACAACCACCGGCAACCCATTAACATATGTTCGACACGTGGCTAATTGAGCGACGCGGCAAAACGTAAAAACCGGCCGGTATCTCTGGAGAAAAGTTTCAGCACCGGCCGATGAGCGGTTCTGATAGCGCAAATGAGGACATCGGTATCTGCATGAGGATGTGCTCGATGTGTGTGTGTGTGTGTTTTTTTTCCTCTGCCGTTTGCATGGCACCGCATTAACGTTGGGTTGAATTATCGTTAGCGTAAGGATTCGTTCCCACATGGCGCAATCATCGTTTGCAACGTGTGTGTTTTTTCTTCTTTCCCACTCTCAGACGTTCACCCAAAAATGAACTTCAACCCGTATGTTCACTCCCTTTCGATTAAAGGGTTGACCTTCTGTGCTAGGGTTAACCAATTCACAAAAAAAAAGAAAACAGTACCGGATCTGTGCTAAATAAATCTTCTCAAAAACCACACACACAAAAAAGGGGAAACCAAAAAACGAGTCAACAGCTTTGATTGGTACGGCAAAAGGCAGGACTACTGCTGGAATTGCTTCCCAGCAAATCACTCGTACGGATGGACTTACTCGCATTGAGCTCTAAAATCATTGGAAAAATATATGTAAAGAAGAAAAACCTAAATCCGCATCGCTTTCCACCACCGGGCGCAACTTAACTCCAGGGCGAAAGAGAGTGAACAAACATCCACGACCAGTGGCAAATCCAAATCCACCCAGCCATTTTGGTCCAGCGTCTCTATCTGCCCGCGGTAATGGTAAACAAAGCTTGGAATTTAAATTCTCACTGATTTATTGGGCAAATATGTCGCCATTTAGCAGGACCTTTACCATCCTCTTCTGGGTGGCTGTTATTGCCCCACCCGAGCTGCCACCCTCCTTCTCATACCCCCTGGAGAGGTGAATCGTATCGTTTTGCGGTCACTCCTCTTTGCCGTTTTTTTGTGTTTTTACTCCGTCCCTTTTCCCCCAACTCCCAATGGTTTGGATGGTAATTTTCATCACAATACCGCTTCTTCCAGGTTCGGGGTACCCCGGCTATCCTTTCTAGTGGACACTTGCAACATCCCACTGGTAAGGGAAGCAAACAAAACCAACAGCCGCAATTGAGAGTTTGAAAAAGAACCACACAATGTAGCACGGAATAGAAACAAAACGACACAAAAAATGTCCACATTTTGCCTCTTTCTGCTTCATTTGGCAATTCTTGAGGTCATCCTTGCAGTGGCTTAACTCAGTAGGGTGGAAAGATATCGCATCGAATGCAACTGTGGTGCCCTTGTTTCTACCCTTACCCAAGGGTGACCCAGGACGGTAAGTGTATATTATCTGTTGACAAATGATGGGCTATCTAGTGCAGTAGGAAACACCATTTGCGCTCCGTGCCCCGGTTTCGATGGTAAAGCCACCAAAATGGGATACTGGCTGCAGGTCCAGATTCTGTTTTTCCCTGGTATTTACCCTTCGAATATTCCTCGTGTTCGACCGGTGGCGTGGGGCAAACCGGGAAGCAAATGAAACGGAACGAGAAATATTAATTTACCAACTTTCCAAACTGCCCGTTACTGAACTATGGTGGACAATTTTCCCGCTTCCGTTGGGATTTGACGGCCAGTTTAGCTATATTGCTGCAGTTTCCGTACGTTTTAGGGTGTACACAAAAGGGGTGGAATATGCACTTGTTACGATAATGGAATGGGGAGTAGTTGGTTATGCAATATAGGGAGGAAATGAAAGGCATTAAGGGTGAACTATCAGCAACGTAGCGATGGAAGTAGTGATTGAGAAAATTATCTGATTCCAAACGCAATTAAACGAGTAAATGCAACATAGCAATAAATAATGATCATTTGCTTTGCTTCGTGCCGTATTCTGGTACATTTATCAATACGAAGCTGGTACGAAGTGTCTTGAAATATCCCAAAACAAATCAGATCAAATGGCAGCAAACTAGACTAGATGGATCCTCGGCAACATCTGGGTTGAAACGCTTTTTCAAATTTAGTATTCATGCGTATATCATGCGACTTTTTGGAAAACGATACAGAACAACATTAAAAATAAGTGAAATTATACTAAGCTTAGTATGTTTACTACGTCGTTTTCCGAGAAAAACTTTCCAGTTTTTCTTTTTTTTCTGGCAGAATTGTTCATCAAACATTTCAAAAAAGAATTTTAAAATTTCATAGCATTGTTAAGCATATTAAAACATAGCTACAATTTGACCAAATCCAAGTGCAAAATTTCACAACTATCTACATTTTACAATTCGCATAAATCGAGTTTCACATAAGTGGGGAAAATATTGTATTTTAAATCTCATTTCATTAGTTAGATTCACTTTTAACGAATGAGAAATAATGTGTGCTTCTCAATTGCAAGATAGCTTAAAATACAAGCTGTCAAAATAAAAAGCGTTTGCGCTGTATTTCATTTGCATGATTTTGTCACTTAATGATATATCAGCTATTTTAAACTGACTGCCAGTGCTGAAATGGTTCAGAGAAATGTTCAGATAAGCGAGATCAATTGTTGTCAATTACATTTTATTATTGAAGAAAGCTTTTTTTTCTAAGATATTCAATTTTGAATGGAAATTCTCAGCTGTTTTGATGCAACTGTAATAGAGTCTGAAAGTTTCTCCCTGACATCCTTCCATTCAGGTGTCACTTATCTCAATCATGAAAATGTACATTAAGCTGAATCAAAAATTGTTTATCAGATCTTCCGCAATAATACTTCGGTGCAATAGTGTTATCGTCTTTTTTGTTGTGAATGTCAAACTCATCTCATTGGAATGCTTGGATGAGTTTTCTAAAATAAAGGTGAGTTTAAATCTTGGAGATCAATTTAGGATTATAATCCTTTTAGAACGAAAAATATTGGCATACGGCCTTAAAACTTTCCATCAAGGCTCTACGGTTTTCATTTTTTTACATACTTCAACAATTTGAGAGGTATTATAACAGTTCTGACCTGTAAAGACTCCCCACAATTAAACCACCAGGCGTCCCCATGTGAACGCGTGAGGTTTATTTAAAAAAAAGTCTTTATTTTAGTGGTAAGCCTAAATCCACAAGGCATAATAAGAGCTGAACAATTACTAAGGCACAACAAGCTTAATTGTAAACTCGAAAATCTACTTACCTACAAACTACCATTCTGTTCTCTATTAACTCTTCATCTATTTGAAACGTTAAGTTATAGTTTAATCCTCGGTATACGTCAAAACAAACTTTATCCCATGTGTTTATCTACACACACACACACACGCAATGCTTCGAAGTTGTATGTTCCCACACCTCTTGTTGTGGGTGTGTGTGATTTTAAAACGTTAACATCCTTCATCTTTACCCTTATGAAGCTGTTCTCAAAACAACTCTCGCACACACATACAGGGTACCGGGCAGCAAGATCAAAGCAGCCAACGCATCTCCGCTGCGAAAGGCTTGTTTATGTGCTGAATTCCAAAGAAAAACGAACTATTACGTCGATTAAAACTTCAACAATGTAGGCACTTTGAGCTTCAACTTTCACCATGGCAACCGAAAAGCTTCGGGTGCCGTTCCCGTCAGTTCATCGCTGCGAAAAAGTGTGTACCACCACCGGAGTGTATAACAAAGCGAAGGAAATAAGAAGTGTACAAAAACAACAACAATAGATAGGAACTAAGCGTTAGAAGAAGGATAACTTCACTAAAAGTTGGTGTACTTGTACGTCAGGATGCAAAGACCATCCACACATACCCACGTACGCTGGGTAGAAGACTTTTCGCACAAGACATTGTGTGTGCTTTGAAGGTGTTTGTTTGGCGGCGTGTGTGTTTGAGTCAGCACGGCTTGCGCGAACGTCTCAACACGCTCGTCCTCATAACCGTCCGGAAGTGAAGCGTTTTGTTCGCCAGTCACGTTTAGCTTCCGGTGCTTTGCGAACTTCCGACATTTTGCCGCGTGCACACACTCTGGTGCCCGGATTTTTTGCCCACATCCCCTCCCCTCCCGAAACGCCCAAACATCCGCGATCCCATAAACACCATAAACATTGGGCGGTTATGCTATTTTGCAGCCGGGGCCCAGGGTTTGGTTTGGGTTCGGTTTCGGCACATTCGCTGCTCACTGCTCTGGCTTATCAAAGGCCAAACGGCAGTAAAATGCAGCCCTGCGGTGTATGTGTGTGTGTATGTGTCGGAAAACTGAATTGCAAAGAAAAGTGTGGCGAGTTTTTGGAAGTCTTCAGAACCGCGAACCGTGTTGCTGGTGGGGTTGGCAGTATTCTTTTATTTTTTCCGTCGCTGATGATGATGCTGTGAGTAAGGTAACGCTTCCCCTTCGTTGCGTTGGGCTCGAACCCAACCAATTGATGTGTGCACAAGTGTCTTCGAAAAAGAAACCGAACTTGTCGAAACCATCGTGCACATCCTCACACGTTTGCTCGTCCCTCACCATCGGCGTAATGTTTTTATTTTGCTCGATTTTCCGTTTTTCCCCAACCCCAATCGACCGGTTATCATATCGGGCCACCAGCTTCCGTGTGTGTGTTTTTTTTTGTTATCCATATTCGAAATTGGAACATGCCGTATTGGCATGCTCGGATGGGTATTTGTTCGGGACAGTGGTAAAGGGTGCAGGCCACATAAAAACGTAGCACGGTGCATGAATGATTTTGGTAGAAATGCAAGCCTTCTGGAGGATTGTGTTTGAACGATTTGGAAGAAAATATGAAAAAGGAGGAAAAAGGAAAGCAAAAATAGGAAGAACTTACTCAGATAGTTAGCAAATACACTACTGGAAATAAAAAAAAAACTTCTCGGAAATAAAAGCAATATAAAGATCTTCGATTATTGAGCGAAAAAAAAAAATTCTTGCAAGTTCAAAATATTGTTGATTCTCACAGTACCAAAACACGTTGAACTCTTAACTTAATGAGTTTACACTTAACAGCAGTTCCCATGTTCATTTTTAGTATTCCGCCATACACCTTATCAGATCTCTCTTAAACTCTCTTAAATTTTATTAAAATAATACCGGCAGCTGCATTAAAATATCCCTAGAAAAACTTGATCTTTAATGATGATGATAAATATTCTCTTATATTCTCTCGTTAGTTAAAACAGAACTAGCAGAGCATAGCACCAAACCTAAATCAGTCGCTAAATTCGTTTTCGGTCAAATTGAAAGTTCTTCTGTCTTTTATCAAGCAAAGCATTCGTACACTGGAAGTACCATCTTGACATAGAACCTTTGCACAACGACCAACCTACGATTTATCAAACATTAAACCCTTTCAAATCTGTTTCCAACGATAACGACGCATCTGTTTATGCTAATGAAATAATTTAATCGTTTATCGTTATTTAATCGTTAAATAATTATTTTATCGTTACAATAACTACCGCATTATTTAAATTTCAACAATGTTATAAAATGAGACTTAATATTAAATATGTGTTGAAAACTAAACATAAATTAAAAGCATTTACAAAAGGAGGTTAAACTATTATAACTCTTAAATCACCTCATTGCTACTAATTTCACCTGCACCACAGTAGAGATAAAGCAGTTCTACCTTTATTGCCAGCACTGTTGCACCATACAATTTTCTCCAGCGCCAGTGGCAATGAGCGGCATCGCGACTTTGCAAGCTCAGTGCACCGTGCGGAATTCCTTTATGTCGAACAATGAGCAACGAACAGCGAACTCGTACGTACCCTGAACCGACAGTGGGAAGTTTCGTGTTTTTCGTGCCATTCTTTTTTTCTATTTGCTCTCTTGATTTTTAGCTTTTTGCCATAGTTTTGTGCCGATGTTGGTGTTTTCTTTTTTTGCCAAAACGCTTGAGATGATTTTTGCCACTGGATCAACCAGCAAGATCGATGGATGAGCATGTATATCTGTCTGCTTTTTTTATTGGGTAATTCCGTTCGTTGACGCGTGATATAAGGTACCGAAATCCAAACGGGACAGATTCTGCGACGGAATAACCACAACATGCCAATGTCTTCCATTGACGCATCGTTTCGCACCGGAAATCATTGCTAAATGGGAAAAAACACAGCTGCCCCGGCACAATACATAATCCGACCGGTTAATGTCTGTTGCAAAAGGTGGGCAAAAGACTGAAACAACGCAAAGAAAGGACTAATGTATCAGCAGGTTGCGACAAACACAATCGTCCGCCTGCTTCTTCGCCGCTTACCTGCTCTGGGGAGTATTTTGGCGCACATTTGTTTACCTTTCATTTTTGTTCGCGCTAATAGGTGCGCCCAAGCATGTTTTTCGCTCGTACGCTCGTATCGTCATTATGCACCCTGGTGTCTTGCACATGATCCGGCATTGTCTTAAGACATTTCAATGGAAGCTTGGCATTGCGCGACGACCATGCCACTCATAAGCTTTCATAAATGATTAAGGTGCAAAGCTGTCGGTGTGAGTTTTAGGACCCGGGCCCGATGTCCTTTGCTCGGTTTTGCGTGCGTTTTGTTGGTGGGTGTGTACAGTGACGACCCATTCCGGGACCGGGTGTTGACGACAGCTGGTGTGAAGATTATTCAAATAATACCCGGCACACAGCGTGCAAGGCCACACCGGGCCATACGGAAATGGTACATACACATACGGCGCTGTTTCAGTCCGTGCCATACCGGTGGGAGCTGCTCACTATTGCTCCCCTGATGATGATGATGTTGCTTGTGATTGTTGTGTGCTAGGAAGTGCGAATAGTGTGTAGAAAAAAATGTACAGTTTTTTTTTATCCTATTTGCTAAGTGTAACTTTAACGTAAAGCGTACGCTTATGCATATTCAAAACCGTGACAAACAAAGACAAATAGGAGGACAAAAGAGAGTTTTACTTAAATACACTCTTCTCGAATGCATCGTCAGCATGTTCATGTTCGCATTGTTGCTCATTAATGTCAAAATCCTCATCTTATAAATGGTCTCTCTTTTTACTATTGCCTTTCCACTACACTTGTAACATTATAATTTCTTTTTATTGTTTTTGTTCTCTTGAACATTCACTTCTTATTCGTGAAGTTCAGACAAAAAATCAAATCAAATCAAAATAAATGTAATCAAATAAATGTACAGCAAAGTAAGTAAATGATTAATTAAATTGATTCATAAATAAGAAATGAAACAAACATTCAAACTGAATGGCTATTAATAGAAATAAACAAATAAATACCTAACTACCAAAAAAGCAGTTGAATATCAAAATCAAACAAACAAAAAGGTGATAAATTTTCACAAAATCACTGAAGCACTAAAAGCACAAAGGAATCATATGAAGTGGTCCATTTTTAAGTTTTAAACAATATTATTATTATTTAAATAGTCCTGCTGTTGTATCACCGCTAGCCTGTGCCGATCGCTCGATGTTGAATCACCTTTAGCAACGTTTTACTACAGGTAAAACTATCATATTGCTGAAGTGTTCATTATACTAGCATACACTTTATAAATCATGCACAGTCCACCTGTTTGTCAGTTTCCCTCTTGCCATCCCGGGCACAACACTTTGCAAGCAAACTGGATGAAAAATTCATCCCATCCCTGCAACCTTATTTTCACACCCTTACCGATACGATGCGCCATTTTGCCGTGATTTGGCGATGCAGCAGGACACAGGACCTACTGCTCCCGAGAGGATGAAAGCGACCGGTTTCCATTTTCATCCGAACTTTCCATCGGTACCAGGCAAACAATAAACATCCCTCTCCGGTTCTTACCATGACTCTGTATCTGTGATCCAAGAGGAGTCCTTCCAGAGTTTTCCTGCAATCTCAAGAAAATGGTCTTAATTTGTACAATTTTACACTCATCTCCCCGGTGGTACACTTTTCTGCATTAAAGAGGCAAAGAAAAGCGAGACAGTACACAACAGCCACATAAATCCTGCACGTTTCCGGACGCTAGCGGACACCTTCGGCGGTTTGGTGGTTAGCGTGATGAGCTCGTATTTTTTCACACCCGCCTCTACGAAAGTGCAAACGACCCCACCGGCCTACGGGATGGTGTGTGGGTGTTTGCAAAATGTTTTCCCACAGCCCATTCGCCAATGTCACGACACACTTCGGACACTGGCAGTGACTGGATACATGGAACCCACACGGTTTGCCATCGGCGCTCACCAGCGTGTAGCGTGGGGCGAAGATAATCACAATCATCTTGCTGCTAGTATCCTGCAGGCCGACAACTTCTCGGAAGCACGCCGTTTTTGCTAAGCGGAAATGGTATTCAAGATGTTGTTCCCAAAATGTTCATAGCCAACCGTGTACGCCTTCACGTGCGGTACGACCAGACGTCGTATCATGCACTCATGCTTGCTGGTGATGCTCGCGGTAAAGCGACTACAGAAGGATCGGGCAAACGGGCGAGAGCAATAGCAGCTAGAGGAAAGAAAATAGAAGAATAACACACTTTCCCCTTCCGATTCTGAGTGTGAAAGCATCCGAAATAGGATTAGGCAATATTCATGAGGATGAACTTGGATGTAATCCGCTTAAATTCCGCACACGACACAAACAATTCGATCGCAAAGGCAATCGGCGAAGCTGATGGAACGATGTTGTACAACGATTTGCTTCCAGTGATGATGTTTACCGATCGATCTGTTTAAATGGCAGTTGAAGTGGTTGTTCGCGTTTTACGTCCATGTGTCCCAAAACTCACCAACGTAACCGCATACATTGTAAAGCGGCTCGTCGTATGCATCGCGTACACGATTAGGCCCACGGTGCCCGGTGTCTGATGGATGCGATGCTTAAATGGCATTCCTTTAAAGCTCACCGCAATGGTGACAGACCGGCCCGTGCCCGGCACGGATCGATAATGATTTGAATAATTGATTGCAAAACTTCTACTGTCGTGAGTCACACACCACGGCTAGCGACACGCGTTGCATGCCAGCCACCCGGCAAAAGGTGCTTTAACAACAGTGACGAGTGTCGGAAAAACTTCCGGCCATTCCAGCAACTTGCAATTATCGGTCGATGTAAATCATATTAATTAGTCACCGGCGCTATGTTGCATCGGGTGCCACTGTCCCGAGTGCCTTAACAGCCCTCTTCAGGAAGTCCAGCAATGTTGGTTGGTGCAAGTGTGAATCGTCACCGAACGTTCCGGCTACCGGGAAGGATGTGAGTTCCGCAGTGGCTGAGATTGAGGCTCGCCGTCCTCCCCCCATTCAAGCCTTTTTTATTCCTTACCATGTGTTTGGCCAGGTCTCTTGGGTGACTCCATTAAATCCCTCCACTCAACCGACACGGGTGAAAATTATCGTCACGAGCTGTGCCAACTTCCTTGCTCCGGGAAACTGCTGCCACTGTTGCTCCTTTCATCGAACCCGGGACTTGCGTGTAAACCAATGAGAAATTGTTCATGTACCGAAGACCGAGCGTAATTAATTTAGATTGATGTGCGGAAATTAGAACGATACAGGTGCAGAACGCTTCGCAAGGCAGTTGTTTCACCTTCCTTGCAGATGCAGAGCACCATTTCCGTTGGCTTCAAGCAGCACCGATGTTTGTTTGAGTTCGGTTGCATGGTGAGCTTTAACATTGCATTATCTCATGAAAGAATCTTTGAAGAATCATTAATAACCAGCTTATTTTTCATTCCGTATTAATTAACCGACAAATTATATGCTATTTTCAATATATATTCTTTTGTATATTTGATTACGTTGATTTTACATGATGGTTCATTCATTTCCTTTGATTATCGTGATCATTAACATGTCTGGATCATTATGCAATTCCCATCGATAGCTCGAAACAGGTTTTAATTTAGTTAAAACTATATAACTAAATTACTTGGTTATTTTGATCCCGTATCTATATTAATTCTCTTTACAATCTGTCACATTCATTAGTTTTTTTAGCTTTTATTTTGATTAAAATCCTTGTAGCTTAGTTACTTCTATTGGGTTATACGTTGCTAGATGCGCTTCTTCGTTAGCTATGTATGTAATAAAATCCATTATTTATTAAATTATTGTATTATAGTATTTTACCTTTTTTTTATGTCATGATTTATTTTGACGATTTTACTTTCAGCTTTTCATTGAAATAATTTGTTTTAAAGCCTTTTTGATTTTACCCCTGCTCTTCTTCCTTTTCCTCTTCGTTATCGTTTATTCATGTTTTGTTCTTTTATACTTTTTCTCACCTTACTATTTCGTTTTTTTTTCTTATGATCCTTGTTTACGGTTGTTCTTAATATTTTTTTGTCAAATTTTCCATCAACATTAGAGCCATATGTTTACGAAACAACGGCCACCTGGTAGCATCAAACAATGTTTTTTTTATCCTTTTAAAATGGTCCTTTTCATTTTTCTCTCTGTAAAGCAGTTATCATCATAACTAACAGTGTAATATGAGAGAGAAAAACGGCCGGAAAAGCCGAACCGTGCCAACGTAACGAACAACCACGTGTCGGATCGGATGAATCCTGACCGTTTCGGGAACTCACGGGGTGTTCATTTCCGCCGTCCATCACCGTTCGGCATCAGCACGCGCAACAAACACCCGGCACGCCGGTGAGTTAAACAGGACGAAAGAAACCAAAACAATCGGAACCCATGAGCGGCGTGAAAACGTGGAAGCGCAACACCAACCCTTGTAAAGGTTCGGCTACAGTTTTTGCTCCGGATGAGTGCCGCACGCTGGGCCGAAGAATGCATTCCTTTTTTCCCGACTCGTGCGATTTTTGCACGCGCCACGCAAACCCCGCACTAGGGTTGGCGCTTTTTCGGGTTTTTCTGATCAGTTGCGTTTCGGTGCTGGGTGAGTTTGGCAGTGTGTGCGCCTTTGGCTCGCGGATGTGATAAGCTTTTTTTTCTATCACTGGTGGTAGTAAAGTAACACATTTTCAACGCAGAAAGATAATTGTGTAATGTGAGTGAATGAAATTTCGCTTTATGTGTTGATAACGAGTGATAAATATTAAACCAAAATTATTCAAGTGTCATATAACGAAATTGGGAAATGTCAAATTGTTCCTTTCATAACGGATTTAACGACTATTTCGTGCCACGCGATTCAACTGTCAGTGTATCGGAGTGATGCAAATTAGTGCAGTGGCATTATAATTGGAAAACAGCAAAAATTCAACCCGTTACTGTTAAATCCCATCCCCGGCTGTTGTGCATAAAATCGGTACAATATGGATGCCAGTGCACTGCAAGGCACAGTGCAACTAATAATTACGCTACCAAATAGGTGAACACATTGCTCGAATGCAGTAACACGGAAGCATTCCGATGGGCCGAAAATCGACCGTTCCGGGTTCGAAGGGGTCACGGGAGTGCATCTGAAAGAAGTTGCTATCCAAGTGTATCGATGAATGGAACGCAACATCAACATACGTGCCGTGAAATGGGGAATAATTAAAAATACACACACACACACACAGAAATATAACCTGACTCCCAGTGCAACGAAGAGATAGCAGAAGAAGCAAAAAAAAAACGGAATCTGATTCGACGAGACTTACAGCCATTTTTCGAGCACCAATATCCAATTGTTACGACCGTTGGGGCCTCATGGGCTGGGTGATATTGCGGGGATATTGAGATTGATAATAAAAAAAAAGTGCTGCGGATACACTGTGCAAGTGTGTGCAAGTGATCGGTAACGATGCGGCGAACGAACCGGCACCGTGGAAAGTGGACAGATCGGTTTGATATATGCGCGATTGCAATGTTCCACATTTTCCGCTTTTCATTCCACATATTGCTACATGGAAATGTGAACCCGCATTGCATTGTTGCAGGCTTTTGTCTGTTTTGTGCTTACCAGCAACCAGCGGATCAGCGGAACGATTTCATGCGTTAAATCAATATGCAGGTTTTTAATTACTGTTTTATTTTATTCCAAATGGGCCAGCGTGTGTTTCGCGCGAAACTAACCAGATGATGATGAGTCATAGGGTTGAGATATAGTTTTCTCACTGTAAAACTTTTTTCTTGCTAAATGATGGTTTATTGTTTAATTTATACACATAAATTGTTCTTTTTAAATTAAAAGCAAAAGAGAAAGCTTAATGCATGTTAGATAACATATATCCTGCAATTTTGATGTACTTAAGACAAAATATGTAACTATATATTTTATAACTATATAACTTGTATAACTTTGTAGGTACCTTCACAATATGCAATAGTACACAATTACAAAAACCGCCAGATTGTATGTAACTGCCTGAATATATGCAAGTAACATTGCATCCGAGGACTTTTCATTCAGTTTGAATCTAACCCTGAATTATTTCCAATCCTTGTGCTGTATGATGACTTAAGAGAGGATGCCAAACCTAATATCTTTTCGAATAAACTAGAATGAAAGTTATTGTTTGAACTAGTTGTTTTGAAAATCGTCCAACAAAAATAACATACACTTTTTAAGGTTTTTAGACGGAAGAAAAACCCATTAAACGGCTGATCTAGCCTGCAATTTTGTTCGAAAACAAATCAATGTACAAAAAATCAAAATGCATAGCAAAATACAGATTAAAACCAATAATGATCCACTGAATAGGGAACAATGAATATTTAAAATTCAATTGCATACTTTGAGGCGCTTTTTGCAACATAAATTGTTACAGCATTGTACAGTATTGAACAAACACTTAAAACACACACAAAAAATGCTTTTAAATTATCATAAATGTCTTACTATCGCTTTTTAAAAAGCAAATGAAACAATATTTAATCATTTATCAAACATTTGTAATAAAAGCTTTTATAAACGATCGGTCAGAAAAAAAGTTCCATCATGATCGATTGAAGCTTTGAGCCATTATCAAAATGTGCAATGATTGTGAATATAAATGGTTCATTTCAGCCCTCCGGAGTTTCAGGGGGTAGATTTTCCCCTTAGGTTGCCATTTTTCTTTCTTTTAACGAACGTTTTCATCCCACTGCGCGCTACCCATTATCGGTGTGCGTTTATCTTCAATCCCCATATCCTGTCTGCTCAATCTTTAGATCTCTCAAGTGGTGGATCTTCCCATCCCCCAGCCCAGTATGCATTACATCGTTAAAAGCATGGAAAATGCTGCCATGAGAGAATGGCAGAGGGGTTTTCCAGCCTGCCCAACAGCAGTCTGCGAAAGATCCATCATTTACTCTCGCCGACACTGCCCTGTGTTGTGCCGTCTTCATTCGAAATGTTGGCACGGCGGTGGGAATCGATCGTGCCACTAAGTTGACACCGTTATCCGATGTTGTCTCGGTTGGTTGATTGATGACGATAAAATCCTAATGCTTCGTAAAAGCAAACTTGCGGCGCGAGGGAGTTGAAACGTGCGCGTCGGGTGTAAATTATAGAACGGCACTTCACTCGACAAATCATTGTCTTTTTTCTTCCATTTCACCATATTTATGTCAGGCTGGTACGTTGGATGCCGACGGTTTTGTCCGATTCGAAGACAATTGATCCGTCACGGTATGCAGGGGAGCGTGGACGTATGGATCGGAAGGAAGGAAGCAGGCATGCATGCTGATGCTGTCGCCATTCTATCAATATTCATGAAGGCGCAAATCAAGACCAACGTAAGCACGAGGAAAGAGCGCGGAACGAGCATGGAACAAAGCCGAAATAAAAAAGACATAAGCGGATGCTGTTCCCCCCCCCCCCCCCCAACGGGCCCCCGTTTTGGATACCTTCCCATTCGGCGCAAAGGGAAAATGATGGACAATTGTCCTGCGAGCTACTAAATACACCGATTCTCATGTGCACGGTTTCGCTGAACCGTACTCGAATCAAACGGCCTCCGGGGTATGAGAGAGAGAGCGAGAGAGTGAGAAGAAAAGGTGTATAAAAAACATTGAAACAAAAACTTTCACACAGAGAGCTTCATTTGTTTCATCCCCATCTGTGAACTCCATCGGGAGTTGGACGATGGGGTGTATGTGTATTTGTTGATTTTTCTCGTGCACCATGTTTGACTTGCGACAAAACTATGCACTGTCGCATAACTCCCCGAACGAGGTCTCGTTTTGGATTTCAATAGTGGGTTTTCCTTCGTTGGCATGAAGGTTCATCCCACCGAAAAGCACCATGGCATCAAGCCGGTTCGTGCTAGTACAAATGGGCGACTATCATCCCCCATTTCGATTCGAGTGACATTCCGACTGGCATTGACGAATGCTTCCGCTGAATGCACTAATGCACTCACCCCATCACTAGCGACAAACCCAAACGGCCGCCACCAAAAAGTTGGAGGGAAAGAAAAGAAAATTTGTCACGGATTTGTGTCTGTTGTTTTGTTTTGTTTTTTTTTTCACCTTCAGCACACGGTTATTCTGAACGCGTTGCCTATGAATCGCTGCAATTGTGCGCAATTGTAAAGCCTGCAAAATGGGCTATTGTTCCGGGATGTGCTACAACGATGCATAGAACAAATGCGCTAACTATTCAGCAACAAACACTTGGTGTGCACTTTTTATCATTCTCATTTTTGAATGTCGCTAAACATAAAAAGTTCCCATACATAATTTAAAAGCAGAAACTTACTATATTGTTTTTCAAATCTGCTGCACAATTTGATACACATAGATTTAGTTTTTCACATTTTTAACATTTTACACTCATTCCATATTGTAATATTACTAATTCACGTTTTAGACGAACGATTCTTGTGTTAATGCCAAATTGTTTGTTTTGATTACAAAACTATTTTCCTAATATAAATATACAGTGTGTAGTATTACTTAAAGTTTAAGGGTTTAAATAAGAGTGGAAAAATCAAAATGCGTTATTTTTAATAGAATATGGACATATTTTTAACAACGAGTAAGTGGCGAAAATATTCACCAAGTAGAAAATAATTCCACTTGACATAACCATATAGTCAGTCGTAAACATTATTGTTTTCAATGCAAAAAGTCAGTTTGGTCCACGATTTAAATTATAATCAATTTGAAATCTGTCAATATCGCATGTAGTTTTTTTTTACTTTAGGGATCTTGTCGAACAATATCCAATTGTCGAGATTCTAATACAATTCTTACATTCAGCAATGATTATTCTAGTGAAGAAAACTTTGTAGCAGCACTTGTTTTTTTATATATATAATATTACAAAAAACAACATATTTACCTATATTTACAACTGTTTCGTAATACATCTTAATACGGGTTGTAAAGTCTAGAGAGTCTTATATATAAGACATACTTATATAAGCTCAGTTTTTAAACAACTGGAATAAAAGAAGAGCTCAACAGCAAAAGTTAAGCTTGACATTGGTATATTCACCTTTTCAGAGGTTCGTTACTGAGAATGGTAGCATACTGAAGAGTACATTCTCTACCAAATGAATCTGGTGCTTTCCGTATAAAGTAATCCTTCGTTCAGGGAAATCCCCAGTACTTTCTTCATATTGATTCTGCATATTTCTTAAGATTGTTTTACATTGAAATAGCGATTTATGATTAGAAATTTGTTATCATTTTACCTTTGACAATAAAACAAATGCGATTTTCTCGAAAAACTGTCACGAAATTTAGGAGCAAACATTTTCTAGCGAAGTTTCCAAACTGTTTAGTATATGGGGTTTCAAGATATTCTGCGAGATATTGTAGCGAAAACACATTGTACATATGTACACTCTTTGGGACGATTCAATTTCGATTCGAAATCGATTCTATTCATGCAAACTAAACTGCGATATACTTCCCAGCTAAACACAACTACACACAGCCGCTGGGTATGGAAAAGTTGCAAGCATAAAACATTACTTTCCCTCCAAAGCACGCTGGGAAAACTTCTACTTCCCAGTAAACAACAAAACAACGAAACCACTCGCAAAGTGCAAACTAAAGCGAGAAACTTATCAAATACGTCGAAACAATCACTCGATCCTGGGGATCAAAAGATGAGTAATGGTTTGTTGCTGCTTTATAGCGCTCACCGTACATCATCATAACAACAACATCGAACAACACTTCACTGTTGATTGCGCTTTGGTGGTTTTGCAGCAGCAGCAGCAGCAGCACCAGCGACGGTATTTTATTTTCTTGCTGCCCTGCTTGAAAACATTTCACCCGAACCGAACCTCCTTACCTTAACTGTGGTGCGTGTTGCTGCTGTGGATGCCGACTGGTAGCTCAAACTTTGTTTCCTCAAGTTTTCGAAACTTTCCACCGTCAGGCAGTCGTTCCGTTGGTTGTCGTTTCCAGTGGCTGCCAAAGACGTTACACGCCATCACAGACAGTATTCGGGCCATTCGATACGCCTGGTCGGGTACGCTTCAGCTCCCGATAATCAATCAAACTGGTCGCTCGTTATGCCGATTGATTGTTTGCCGAAGTCTTATTGAGTGTGAAATTAACCATAAAGCGTTCGAATGTTCTTATGATTCAACACAAACGAAAAAAAAGCAAATTTCACTCGTAATAATAGCTTCTCACCTCAACCAAAGGATAAAGCTATTGAAAATGAATTGAAGTTCACAGTGGCGCAATGGGGGGGGGGGGGGGAAAAAAGCCGGGAACTAATCAATAATGGCTGTCGCACCGTTTCGCTCAAGTCACGCGCTTTGCTTTGATGAGCCGGTACCACTCAATCCGCACAATTTACTCCTTCCTGCCATCGTTTGCCGGGAAAATTCGCGCCCAGCATAAAAGGGCTCATGATTGGTTGCTATTTCCAGGCACGGTTGAATTGATTCAAAACGGCCCGGAAAATCTTCACTCACATCTTTGCCGTTTTGCGTACATATCTACCGGCACACACCGTTGACATAATTCATAAGCAAAATATTTGTTTAATCAATTCCAACTTCAACCTTTGCCGAACGCGTCCTCACCGTCCGTCTGGCCACGTTTCGCGTGAGCTCGTGACATTGCGCGAACTTGTACGGAACTTTTCTTCTTTTCATAAACTTTTCGTCAAAAAAAAAAAAAATACACACACACCAACCTTTCCCGCCGACCATTTCCAATTTGGGTTTGCAAATGCTGGTGCTCTTTTCGTAGTAGCCGCGAACTGCCGGAGCCCTCGTTCGCATCACACTGTCTGATCAGCGGCCGTGTCGTGACGTTTTGAGGAGCTTGACTGAAGCTTGAGAAAAGAGTAAAATAAAAACAAAAAAACGTTGAAGGCAATGCCAGCTCAGACACGCTCCTAGCTACAAGAAGACGTTCTTGCTCAGGATATACCCATTTGATTGGATCTAACCTCCTTTTAGGTCTCTGTGAGCGTGTGTGTGTGTGGGTTGGTAGCCAAAATTGGGACGTCAGCTATGCAGGTTTTTGCTACCCTTAACGATCTCATTGCCTATCCCTCCCCATAATGGTGGACCCCATTTTTCGACCCCTAGACAGTGAGCGGGAGGGGGAGCAAACTTTCCAAGCCCCAGCCCTTTGCTCACCGGTCGAAACGAAAGGTTTTTTTTTTCGGGGCCCGTTTCCCCGTTCGATGCGCGCTTGCATGGATGAGTGTAAAAATTCAATTACGTTTGATTATGTTTCCGTAAATTGAGGCGATGGTAAGAGCAATGAGAATGTAAGCAAGTGGGAGGGCAAAAATATGCCCCTACCAAACAAAAATTCCCCGAAGAGGCTTTTTTTACACCTTCCAGTACCAGTACGATGGGACGCTTTTATGTTAGAACATATGTGCGTTTACGTGTGTGTTTTGGAACGGATTGGATGAAGCTTATGCAACATTGCGTTCATCAGCCGACTAAATAGATTGCCGGTTCGTCAACAAAAACCGTGTGCCGATGCGTATAAAATCTGATCAGCGAAGGAAAATGGAATGGAGAAATTAGGTTTTTTACGCATCAATACCAGAAATGTGAAAAGATTTTCTATTCTTGGCAGATTTTCCAGCCTGGCGTATAAGCGAATTGCTTTTGCGTGCGTTTCCTTAGCAAATTAAAATTGGTTCAAAGGTTTTAAAAAGCGAATAGCAGAATATTATACCTTTTATCATTTATCATCTGCCAAATAAGACAACTTAATCACATCATTTATCTTCTTCGTCGCTTGAAAGGCTCATTAATGCTGCCAAATGGTCTTTCCAAGAATACGGAATCAGGAAAAGCCATTACTGCATCGTAAAGAACCTCTGCTTAACGATCACTCCCATACGATAATGATGTTCGATCGATCGGTAAGGATGCAAATGCGCCATCATGTGGGCAAATAAAATATGATGCATTCAGCTTGATTGGCACACTACGCTAATCAGCGACAGTTTTGCCCGTTTTTTTCCAAATGTTTGTCAATATTGCCTTCCCGGAAGTCATCGTGGAATGTAAGATGTGGAAGAGGAGAAAAAATTCCAATCATTACCGTAACGATTCCATTCGATCCTCGTGGATACCGAAACGAAACAGAACAAACGATGCACTTTGGGACAGACGGCGGACATTTAGAGGCGAAAAAAAGTCTTCATATAGTAAGATACGTAAAAAGAAAGTTGTTCCAGTTGTTGTGTGATATTATAAGCTCGGAACAGTTATTCGCTTAGCTTTGGTCGACTTATTCCTATCGATAGGCTGGAACATTTCACATTAGATGGTAAAGATTTTTAGTTGATTTTTTGGAGATATCGAGGTCTTACCTTGGGTAAATTGTTGTTGTTGGACTTTTTTTTAGAGCTGTAGAGGTATTTAGTGGCGTTATCTAGGCGACTAAGTTTTACACTGTACTTAGTTATCTATTTGTTATTCAAATGCATTAAAAATAGGAGCATATTTCATACAAAAATATGTATAAATGTCCACCTTTTGGTACCTTGCTGCCCCACCGTGTCATGAACACCGTGCAGCACTCGTGAAGAAACCGTACACATCGTCTTGAGAGCTCCCGCGCGTGTTCCGTGGACAAACAAATCTTCAAACCCATCCCGATAGCCGCTTCCACCGGGGTGTACTCGAACAAGGATGCCTCATTACCGGGTGATTTTCGGCTGGTGGGTGCTCTTATCATTTAATGAAAGTTTTCTCTCGCCGGTTTGACTTTGGTCAGTGTGCAATTTTTAGAGCACCGGCTTTCAGAAGCGTACCGGAATCTGGCTGCTGAGTGGAACGGTCCACGGGAAATCGAAACCGAAGCACCATTAAAAGTTGCTCTTTACTGATTTCCTGTGCCACAATCAAAGGGAGGGAGTGTGGTCCCCGGAATGGTAGTGTAACTGGTTGGGCAAAAACATCGCCGTACAAGAAAAGTTAGTTTTGTGTGTGAGAGAGCGGGAGAGAATGAGCGCTTTTGGAAGGATGAATTCACACAAGAAAGTATTAGTTTTGTGTGAGTTTTGAATCATTGCCGGTAGCCTGCGAAGTCGTAAAACTATTCAGTCGAATTGGTTTTGAGGTGTACCGGATTGGGAAAACATTCATTTGTAGTTCGGAAAGGAAAATTAACTCTCTCGTTTCAGTTTTCTAGTGCGGGAGTTGCAACGCATTTCAAGGACTTTGTTTCAACATTTAGCCCACGTTTTTACATTCGTCTTGTACATTTCTCCATACTTTAAAGTATCGAAACTCTGCATCATTATATCTCATCTACCGTGTAGCGCTACATCCGGCGAATACCAAAACACTTATCAGGGCTCCTGACGTTACCTGAAAATTTAATCGTCACAGATCGTAACACCAAGTTACCGATCTCTGATGGGGGAAAATGGATGCCCCGGCCAGGCAGTGAAAGTCCACCGCCGGCAAAAAGGATACTCAGTTTCGGGTGTCATCTTACACAAAAGGTAAACAAATTCAAAGAAATCCTACCGATCCGTTCCCGAAAAGCCCCATTGCAGTGCACAACCAGTAAGCTCAGCTTGCGGAAAAGTGGCGTAAAGTCCGGCACAGGAAGGTACAGCTTAATTCCCATTCAATCAGCAGGACACGCAAAACCAACCGAACGCTATTGATTGAATCGGGTAGATTATTTGCCGACCAACGAAACCATGCTGGTTGGGAATCGGCCATGTCGAATGGTGGAATTTGTTTCCGGGACATTCAACCAGGATTTGCCGGTTGGTCCTTTCGGTGCGCAAACCATTCGATACGGATCATGATTGTAAAACGTTGTGGGCAGATGTGAATGGTGCGATTTTGGGTGTATTTTGCAGTGTGCTTGTTGTGCAAATTTCTGTCAAACGAATGCAAACTTACTCCAAATTGTGTGATTGAACGATTCAAATTGTAGCAAAAAGGTTTTCAATTTACAGTAGAAGATTAAAATGGTTTCTTTTTTGTGTTAATAAGAGCCACGATTGATTATGTGTTTTAAGTGCTGATGGTACTTTGTTGTTTTTCTTTGGAAATCACCCCATTAAAACGCAATATGCTGTACATACCATTTTTCATTGAAAGTTTACAGGTCGTTAAAATTATACGCTGAAAAGCTGAAAGGAACAAAATAATGGTCCTGTTTTCAATATATGAATTCCTCACTGTATTGCGATTTCAATCATTGAAGCAAAGCATTCGAGCAAATGAACACCGAGAGTCAACATATATTTATATTACTTCGGGTGTCTTCGATCAAATTTCTTTATTTAAAAGATTCTTAAAACAATTATCAGTATGGATTTTTTTTTGTTTTGTTAGTAGCCATGAAGCCATTTTGTAGCAGTCATGAATCAACACGAACTGGCTAAAAATATTTGTAATTTAGAATATCATTTTCATACAACGTAACTTCTTCTCTTATCGTTTATAAACAATAAACCTATTGTCACGTTACACACTGTACGTGGATGCATAAAACATAAACAAAGTTCTACATTTAAACGCATCTAAAAGAAAAAAAATCCTTGCAAAAAAAAGGAATACATTGAAATGCTTTGATTGCTTTATGCGTACCGTTCAACGCAAATACGGAAATAAACCCTTCGAACGATTACAAAGTAAAGCGCTCCTTAAGCTAAAGACCGTATCGTACCTCACCCTATCAACACCCAGGACGTAACGCTCGCTTTCCTTCTTTCTATTGCAAATTTTCATACCGGCGTGACAAAATTCGCACGCACGCTCCGCAGCTGCTTGTTAGTGTGGAAAATAATGAATTTACACACGTCGCTACACCGCCGTTGTTGGATAAATACGCAACCGAAATGAACCGCCGTCCATTTGTGTCCCCACACACACACACGCAAGCCGCATTGCATCGTATCGCAAAGGACAGTTACTTTAATCCTGCGATAAAACCTCTTCAAACGAAAGCGGCTCATCTAGGCGTGTGGCTGCGGTAAGCGAAGGGGACAGTCTCATCAGGGAGAAAAGAGTGGGGAGGCTGCGAGGGACGACTGGCATCTTCCGGGTCTGCCAGTCCAACACGTGCCCATCATTTACTGCACTGGAGTGGATTTTGCGAATTGTTCAAGCGTTAGCAAATTGCTTCCTACGGCCAACTTCCGTGTAGCGTAACGGTTTGCGCTTTCCCGGAGTCTTTTTTTAGTGCCTTTTCTCCCTTTTCAATATTAGGGGGTGTAAGTGTCGGCCCGGGCCCTTGTAGCATTCGTTCGCATCGTACGGAGCAGTGTATATGCCAAGGGTAGCTACCGATTGATTCCTTCTTCAAGCCGCGTCAAAGCCAGTAGTGTGCAATTTTAATCCTGCCAAGCACTATCCTCGACGTTCCAATTGGGGCCCGGGATAGCGAGAGGTCCGTTGGACGGAAATGGATTAGATGGCAAATTGCGGAAATTCATTGACTTTCATTGGCCTCAAATATGGGAACAAAGTCTGCCGGGAGGAGACGGCTACGGAATGTTGATTACGGGAGGACAATGGTGTTTCCATGTATCCGGAAGGAAGATTACTCAGCCAAACGCCCACCCGCCCATGCTGCTGCATGCCGAGCTGAGTGTAAATACGACGCAAAAGAAGCCGAAGCTCTGATTCATAATTTATTGCTTTAAAATCTGTAGACCGTTTCGATGGACATGACACTAAATTGACGTTGAACAATTTCGAGTTCAATGGTGATTACTGCCGTAGTTTCGGGCCAGTTTAACATGCTGCAAATTAATGACAATTCATTTAACTAGGTGAACTTTGTAATATTGTTGGAGAGTTACTCGCCAAAAGCGTTTCCCGTTAATTAATTTCCGCTTGAAGGCATATTAATAGTCACTTAGGTATAGTACAAAATTCTCATGACCACTGATCTGATAGTAGAGGATATTTGATACTTTATGCAATTAGTGAAAAAGTTCAACTAATTAGAGTCGTACTCTACAAACTGCAAAGTCCTATATCTTAGGTTTTTTAATCATACCGTCCTATAAAGATAGCTAAGAAAAAACATAAATACACTGAAATGAAAAGATTTCGCGAAGACAATAAATGAATAACTTGATAGATTCGTTTAGAAATAATTGCAGCTATATTTGATCTATTGTGAACAAACAGGAATTCTCAAGAATTGTTTAGAATCTCTGTCGGCAACTCCAAGGTCCTGTAAAGGTTTCGTCTAGTCTATATTATTCATAGTAGTTGTTGAACTAGTATTGCGTAATATTTTTATATCAAATTAAGGTCTGGTGAAACTGTCTTACGGTAAATTCTCAGAGCAGTTGTCTGACATGCATGACTGAAGGTATCTTACTGCTTAACAAAATGCTCTAGAAATGGTTGTGAAGATTCGAACGTACTGTAAAGATTCCCAAGATGGTGATGAATTTTTCACATTGTATATGTGTTGTTCAATGGGTCAATCAAACCAGTTACTAATATCATATCTGCTCAATAGTTCGAATAGTTGAATTGAAGAGTTCTTTTTTTTTAGAATTACAATCTGATTTTACTAACATATGGACATCTGGCTTGACATCTGGAAAGATATTAGAGTAAAGATTCTTGAAATGTTGTTGGCAAATCTGTAAACGGTAATTGTTTCTAATAGCATCGGGGAGATATTCTGCTACTATGTATTATGCTTGACCTCGTACAACTTTGAATGATTTCCATGGCGTTTTTGCATAAAATATTTTTAATTATTAAGATATTTGTAGATGAAATAATGAAAATACGAAGTCACATACTTCCTATTTGAAGAAATTATGCTATCGTTTAACAACTCTTTTCTTTCTTTCAATGCAGTGGTTGAATTAACCTTTTTGTAAGCTGAAAATTGTTAATTGGACTTACATCTGACTACCATTATTTTGAAGACACATTGTTGTATTCCACAGCATTTGTATTACATCTTGTTGTACAAAATGCGAGTATATAAGTTAAAATTGAGATAGATATCTCGATTGGATAGTCAAACAAAATCAACTGGAAAATATCAAATAACCGTTAACAATATCAGCTCGTAACACAATTACCATATTTTGCCAACATTTCATACATTTGCAAGAATTTCATTAATAATGTAACCGACTTTCCATTGCTCGCCACGCAAGTTTGCCATTAATTTAATCTGCTACTTGCTTTGCCTACCCATCGCTATAAAGTAGCAAATTTCAAATTTGTTTTGCAATAAATACCTTCCCAAAAACAAAAACCTTAATAAAATGCCGTCGCGTCCAAAAGGCGGTCAGGAATTTGCTTCAAAACTTGTTTTTTTTTCTCGATCGCTAGATCCTCCACATTCGCCTTCCATGATAATAGTACTAGGTAGAGGGATTGTTTTTATTCGTGTTCTTGCTGCTTTTTGTCATGCCAGCGTTTTTCTTTTGATTGAGCCTTCCAGTCAGTCCTACGCAATAAATTCCTGCTGGGCGCGTGCTAAAGATTATCTACCCGGCAGGGTCGGTTATTAAATTCTTCCCCCAGAAAGCGCAATGATTAAAATACTAGCTTCCAAACATTCCACTACATATCTTCACCGAACGGACATTTCTGACAATTGGCCCCGGCTAGGGATCAACCGTAACCGTGTGCCCAAAAGATTGAAGTCACTAAAAGGCCTCGTCTAACGTTTGCCGTGTGCTTAGTGCTAATTTTCAACAATGCTAGCCACGAAACAGTTCCTCAGGAAACACGTTGTCTAAGTGACCGGATTACGACAGTTGCTGCAAAAAGTGAAAAACAGTCACTCGCAAAGTACACGTGGAAAAGAATGGAATTAAATCTGCTTAAAATTACGAAAGCACCTTACAACAAGATCAATGCAACGTCCCGCATGCGCTACATCAGGGAAGGACCAAAAATTAGGCAACCTTAAATCTCGCCTAGGTCACGGCCCGGAGGGTCACGATGTGACTGTACGATATCATAATTCTTCCCCATTAATGTGCTCGACCGTCGTTTCCATACCGAGCAGTTGGTTTTGCTATGGAAGGCCCGCGAATTTTTCTACCAATCCCAGCCACGTTTCGATGGCGATATTATAGCACATCCGTTGCAGACGGCACGACGCTAAAGTGTGTTGGTATGTGAAAGTATGCTGGATTTCCATTCTGTGTGATGGTTTTTTTTCTAGGTTAATGCATTTAAACTGCTGATAACGATGGGGAAGTTCGTGCCAAATTATTCCGCAACCCGGCTATAACACCAACCCGGAAGGCAATGCCGAGGTGAGTCCAGTCCAGTGTCTGCCAAACCAGTTGTAACCGTATTTTGCGCTGCACGGTTTATTTTTACTTCTATAAAAAACGAATACCGACGTACCGAAAACGATCGATGATCGCCGGAAGTGCCACCGGTGAACTTTCACATTCCGCCAAAATCAACTGCCAAAGTCAGATCTAGCAAGCCATCAACGAAGTATGCAGAAGATTTAAGGCCTGCTTCCGGTAAATCAAGCGCCACATGGTTTGCGTTGAAGGTTAGCGTTATTGTACCACACACGAAAAAAGAAAACATACACACGCACACGAACGCTGCTACATAAAGGATAATCGCCATTATTTATTACCACCATGCGCGAAACTTCAAAGTCCTTAACATCAGCTTTGAGCACTTTTTAACTGGGAACTCATAAACGCGGCCGCCCTCGAAAAACTTTGGCCCCGTTTTGAGGGCTAACAAACCGGCGATAGCTCCCAAACACGTGCCGAAACTTGCAACATATGCAGGGGCGGTTTAAGCAAAATCAAAATCGAAAAAGAAAAAAACACACCGCGGCCTGCTGTGCTGCAACTAAATCATCATAAATTTTCACCACACTCGCTCGCACACATTTAGCGCTGCCGGCAATCGAAGCAACAGTGGCGTTGAAAGGAAAACCTCTACTGCTGCCGGTACCGGTGCGTTTAGTAGTGCAACGCCCGTCTTCATGGCAAGTGAGACAAATTATCCATAAGCCATAAGCAAACGAAGCTAAACGGTGCTAAGAATCGTCGTGTGTTCTTTACCTACCTCCAGTAGCATAAAGTACACGCCCTAGTGTCAGATAATGGGGGGGCGAAGAAAACGGGGAAAAAACAATAGCAAACAGCCGTGCACAACAAAAGCGGACAAATGAACACAAACAAAAAAAAAACAACAAAGGTAAATATAGCAGCTAAAGCGAAAATAATAGTCTCCAAGCAAAACAAAAGCCTGAAGATCATCCGGCCCCCCATTAGTGTGTGAGGATAAGCAAGGGGGTGTGTGTATGTGTTTGTAAGTGAGTGTTGAGTGTCCTTTCCCTGCCCGGTGCTCAGCAGTTAGAACGGTCATCCTGTCTTTAGCCGTAGGGCAATGGGAATGTGATGCCATTTGCCTTCTGATGTGATTTTTTCTTTATTTGTTTTTAATGGTTTTTCTTTTCATTCTTCCTTAGTGCCTGTTTATACTTCCGAGTTATAGTAGAACGGTGAATCGGTGTGTGCGTTAGTGCAAAATTTCCATTTTCCTCAGGACGACGGTGTGCGTGGTACGTTCCAGTGAGCAGCTTCTGCTACGGTAGTCCTTGCTCAAAGTACCTTCCAAAGGAGATCATGCAAGGTAGAAAATGGCCTTAAGCAACCCCCCGGGAGTGTTCGGAAATTAGTGCTCTTCAGTGGGTAAAATCACCAAACACTTAGCAGGCATCCCTCTATCCCTCCATCCCTCCCCCGGTCCCATTGTCCCCCCAGGCGAAAGGTCCCGCGGGTGAAAGCCGGCCTCTTCACGGAAGCCCGGTACTTTTCAGGTGCGCCAGCTGAATGCACTGATGTGCGCGCGGAGTGTTTGTGCGAGTGACGGTTAAAAGTGCCAGCGCAGGAAGCCCGTAAATCCAGCCCCCGGTGAGACCGGCCGTGGAAAAGTATTTCCCATCACCCGACCAGCAAGGGATCCATCCCCGTCCAGCCCGCTACGCAGCATCGCAACACGATAAAGCAGCAGTATGGCCGGCTTCGTTTGCCATATTCTGCTGGTTTTCCTCTTCACCCGGGAAACGGCTTACGGTAAGGGAAAAGCTTACTTTTATCATTTCATTATTTATGACGAAGCGAATCGGAGAATTTGGTTTGGGCAAAAAAAGACAGAGGCGAATGAACTCCATCACTGCCGTACTTGGCACGTGAAAATTCCAAGACTTCATGGCCCGCTCCTGTGCTGTGAGCTTTTCTGTTCATCTCGTCGATCTGTGGCAGACGTTTGATTGATGTATGTGTATGTGTGTATTTACCGGGGGGGTTCGAATGTTGGTCGTGTTTGCTATCTTGCGGCAAACGACGGAATATTATGGTCGCAGGCAAGCAAAGCATCAGTACGGTACGGTTACCGTGGCCCAAACAATAACTTATTGACAGGTTTCGGCAAGTAATGCCAGAAGCCACCGCAGGTTTCTGGCAGTTTTATTTCCGCTGCCCGGGAACTTTAGTGTGCCCTATTGTGCGGATTTTATGTGCGGCAGGATGCTCCAAGGTTGATTGGCTAGCGGAATCCGCACCGATACTGTGGTAAATGATGCTGTTTGTAACAAAATGGCAGGAAGTTTTACTGTGTACAACAATCACTATGCAGGAATATGTAATTACTACAACTAACAGAGTTCCCTTTCCTATTTTCCATTCGTATATGCAAAATATCTCGTTCCAATTAGCCAAGAATCGGTTGGCAAGATGTCACTGGCATTTGTTTCAGTTCAATAAAATCATTCTCCAACGAGCACGGTATGCTCTAATGCATCTCGGTACATCGATTTCAACAAACTGTCGAATGCTGTTCCAACCTCCTCCATCAGGGACATGTCATCGCAAACGAGAATATCTGTCAACTGATCCGTAATTGACAACGGCATGTTGATAGTTGGTTGCCATCGATTACAATTTGTTCGATTCCGAAACCCGTCCCGGTGCGAGCTCGTCTTCGAGCTCGTAATTCGTAATCAGCTTCCGTTTCCAGCCGGATATCGATAGCCCAGAGCGGCTACGAAGACGTTGGATGGCAATTCCAATAACCTAATCAAAAGTCAACAGAACCAGAAGTCTACGGGGCAACGGTTGGACATCTTCATCATAAACTGCTGTGCCCTTTTCACGTTCTGGTTCGTTCGCACAGTACGATGTTTTCTTAGCTTTGTCACAGTACAAGGTCCGTGGCGACGTTTCAGACGCGTATGTGTACGACCAGTCTGGATCGTGCCGGCGGGGCAAAGGATAAACGATGTCTTCGTAGTCATGACTCTTAATCAACTTTTGTTTGCGTTTTCCCAGAGCGTCTTTGGTTTGGTAATCGATGTGCTACAACGTCCCAGCACACCGGGCAGTCTGGTATCTCCGTTCGGACCAGAATGCTGGGAGATGGGTCCGTGGTTGTCACACCGGAACGGAAGGTGTACCAACAGTACCGGTTGTCTCGAAGTGATTTCCACCCCCAAACCCAATGTGACAATGTGTTGAGATTTTGTACGAACCGGTCCGGTCTGACGTATGTGTAAACCGGCTACGGATCCATTCTAAATGGCGCTCGGCCACAAAGACTCCAATCAGCAGACGGTTGCTGTCGGTGTGCATATTCGTGCGTGTGATTTGCATCAGCCGGCCTTGTTGCTCTGCTTCTGTTACGAAAAGTGAAATTAAAGTCCATTATCGACCGATTTTCATTGGCACTTAATTGAAATGAAAGAGCATCGCTTGTGCCTTCATGACCGTGGCTGCCTCTCGGGGGGGGGTGTTTCTCTGTGTGGTGTTACGGATAGCGGATAGCGTAAAACTACCCCGAGATGCTTGCCATCCATCATCAGTCGAATCTCTCCGGAGAATGAACGATACTTCCCGACGACAACAACCCCCAACTCCCATCGGAGGATAACTCCAAAATCCTCCTCTCGTCCATCGGGACGGTTTGGTACGATGCATTTGCATCGTCAAACAATGACCCACCGGAAAAAGGTGCTTTGATGCAGATGTTTTTCAAATGGTGCAGCACAAAAAAACATTTACCATCCTTCTCTTCGCCTCTTACCTCTCGCTCACTCCCAGTCTTGTTTGCTAACGACTGACTTCCTCGTGATGTGCACGTGATGGTAAAATATTTGCATTTCAAATTAGCCGGACCTCTTTGGCCGCTCTGCTGCTAGATATCCGACGTTTGCAATAGCGCACCGATCCAGAAAGGAACATCGAACACAGTGTGGCTTATGCAAATGGCTTGTGCAAACCTTACCTGTCTAGTGTAAACCGGACCGATAGTAAACACCCGACAAGACAAGGAAATAAAGGAGCCGTTCCATAGTGGCATCCGTAACGAACTGGATCGGAATCGGTTTATTATTATACTCTCTTTCGGTGCAAGAACAAGAAACAACCGTGGTAGAAATTGGTGAAAATAAATATATTAAAACCATTTAAGCATCCAGTGGGATCCCGGAAACGGTGACGTTCGGTGCTAGTTTATGTCTTACGTCGTATCTTTATTAGCGTTCTTGGGTGCATCACCAAGTACGATATGATACACCACACATTATTACAGTTAATTGGATTGGAACAAAGTTGCCTGGTGGTAAATTACTCGTCTACCAGCGTCGTGTCAGCTATAAACGGGTACAAGATAAATCTTTGATACTGCTCCAGGGTAATACTTTCGTGTTTTCCTTCCCCGAACTATCACTGTAACCGCCTGGTAACTTCAACCGAGTTTTTGCCATCGATACACAGCCTTCTTCACGATATTTCCATTGATTGCTTTTCCGAGCTACCCAGTCGCGCGCTAATGAAAGTTTCGCTTTTTGTTGAGATAGGGTTAAAACTCGATTCTCGATTATCAGCCATTTCTTTCTCTACATCCATTATGCGGTTTGCCTTTCATTCTGCGTTCCGCTCCGACGTTTCTATTCTTCTGCATCCACTCTCCACAAGGGGCAATATGCTCAAAATTAGAAATGACACAACTTTGCCAAACTTCATCCTCTCCTACAACGCTGCACACTGGAAGTGTTTGCTTGGCGCAACAGGACACGGAAGTGGATGCACAAACCACCCGGCATATTAGCTCGTATATCACGTACGAAGGATTTACCAGCAGAAAACGTGATAATTAGCTGTAGATTTCCGATTTTTCGCTCTGTCTCAACGATGTGTCCGCTGTCCAAGTTGTTGCTGTTTAATTTTCTTTACAGTACACACCATAATCAGGCACGTTTCGATTCAGTGTGACAACTTGTTTTGCTCTTGTCGCTTGTAATGCTGCTTTACCCTCATTAGCGTTTTAGTTTCCTTTTTTGCTTTCGACACAGTGGAACGATAGTACTTTTAAACTGTGTAAGTAAATGGTCGTGTTACATTACGGAATACAACACATTATAACAAGTAAAGCCATTAAATGGGGTTATTGATACCCTCCGCCACAATGCCTAGCCGACTCAAATGGCATACAAGGAGGGTTGTTATTGTTGCTCATCGTTGAACAAAATCAAACATCGATAAATCTTCCCATTAAGATTACGACAAAGGCGGGAAAACGGCCAGATCACATCACGTACGCTCTATCTGTCAGCCTGGCGCCATCGAGTTGCAAAAATTCATGAGCTCAGCGATCTCATAGAAATACTCACCCCGGGCTGCTGAGGGCAATTGCAATAAAAACGGCACCGAAGCTGCCGGTGTTCATAAATCAAAACATTCCAACAAAACATAAATGGAGTTCGGTGAAGCAAAAACCGTGGGGTGAGGGGGAGGAGGGGTAGAAAATATTCTTATCAGATGAAAAAGTGGTCGGCCTTTGGAAGGGATCCGGTTCGATCGTTCGGAAAACGGGAGGAAAAACTATTTTCACCTTATGAAACACGCACTACCACATCTGCCTGGAATGGAAAGCTTGTTATCCGGGATTGGTTTTTCCTGCCGGCTGGAACTAAAGTTTATTTGTCTTTTGTTTTCAATAACTTAGCCTACAGCTTACAGCTTAATTTAATTTTTCAACATACCGTTTGACAATTTCTTCTGGAATTGCAAAACAAAGCCCAATTAATTACTTGAGCCCAGTTACTACACAGCCGATTTTTCCTTTTTCCCTCGAATCTATTTTGATACTGAATTTCAAATGAATACTCCTAATTATGCCGCTGGGATCTCTTTCACGGTAAAATCATTTTCCTGGAACTCCGGGAGCGTCCTGTTTGGCTTCCCGGCATTCACAACTTAACGGAATCCATCGCAAATGTCGAATGAGTTATGACTTGTGACATGAAAATGAAATAGTTTTCAGGCCACGTTTTGCTTTAAACGAAAACTAAACCATGCACATTTTTTTTTCTTTTCTATCAAATTCTTGAATATCTACGACAATGTTTGGTTGGAACCAAAAAAAAATGTGGAAGTTCATCAATAGGTTTCGAAAGTTTTTCGTCTGTTCTATCACGCGTCGATTCCCCGAAATGCCTGATAAATATTCATACCTAAGTTTTTCGGACCGAGAACCAAAGTTTTCCATCAACCCAATGGCAAAGAAGCAAGCACCGAAACCCGCACCCACCGCGATAGCCTTGAAAATTGTTGCTTCCGTTCCATTTACGAATTGGTGGCGCATTTTAAGCGTCACCGGCGGAAAAGGGAAAACTTATCCCCGCTTTACCCGACGGCATCCGACTTGTTGGAGTTGTTTGGAAACCGGGTTTCAGAAAGGAACTCGTCCAAAATAATGGGAAACGCTTTTCTGCAAACAGCAACTTCGTCTGCTTCATATTACGGAAAAATTCGTTGCATTTTTCCCTGCGATTTAATTCCCGCTGATGGCATGTATGCCAGTGAAGACGCACCCGTCCCGGGTCCATTGTCCGCTCTGGCACTTTTGCTCAATCGCTTCCATTTGCGGCATTCCCCTGGTGGATTTCCAAACGGCCCCAGCGCAATTGAAAATGTGTGCTCGTTCCCTCAGCAGCAGTCGACAGTCGGCTGCCGTTTGATTTAGTTTTTCCCAACAGGGAGGATAGATGGCAATAAAAGAAAGACACAAAAAATGAGGGAAAATCCAAACCTTGCAAACAAAAGTCACTATCGGTAATCTAATAAATTTATTGGTTTTCTTCATTTAACTTACTGAAACTACGCAGAACGGGAACAATAGCAAAGTGGATAGGGATAGTTCCGTCGGAAGCCAACATTAGTTTTTTCCCCCACGAGCGCAGCATAGTTCGTAATTTCGCCAATTGTTGATTAGATCTTCAGTGCCAAAGATTCGAAACCGTACGCACATGCTTGCGTACGAAAGATGCGTTATCGTTGTCCCGTGTTGTCCTGCTCGTTGCGTAATTCACATGGCCATTATCCCATCGCTACATGATGAAAGCTACATCAGCGCTACCGGGCTTCATCATTTCCCACTCTACGCACAAGGGCAAATTGGAACCCCGACGGACCCTTCGCATTGAAGCTAAAGGTACGGTCACATCCCGTGTGCGGCTATCGGGCTCGCATCGGTATCGCTTTGATCACTTTGCGTATTAACGGTTTAATGCTACCGCACGAGCTGCCTCTCGAATCAATCCTCTCTCCAGCCTGGAAGAGGGATGTATTTATTTTTTCCCCATTTTTAACAACGAACCTCTCGGGGTTCACATAATCGAATTCGGAAACAGAACTCACACACACACATACACACTCGATGCCGAGGGATAGATCGTACCGGGAAGATACCGGCAGCCGCCTGGCGAAGGGTGGGATGGTGGGATCCAATTTTGCGTTTGATTAACTATACTGATCGACCGCAAAAACTGTAACCGGCACCCGGAGGGTTGAAAAATATAACTGACCTGTCTGCCCTGGGAGAAATCTGCTTCTGTCATCATCAAACGGTCCGAACGCACGGGGAATGGGGTGCGAAGATGCGATTGACCGCAATGATGGTCGTTACTGGAGGAAATATTACTGCATTTAATCACTGCTTCGCATATGGCTTCCGTTCGCATCAATTTGTCTCATTTAAGTCGCTATCTTGATTGCTGTAAGTTGCCTCGGGTTGTCAAATTAATCCCGTTTGTGTTCGAATATTTCTTGGTGAATGATTTGCGTGATGTTTGTGATGGTAAATTTGAAGGAAACCATTAAACATTTGCATGTTTCACATTTACTTCCTAGTAAGTTTCAATCTAGTACGGTAAAACTTTGGACCAATATTCAATGTTATGCAATTCCTGCTATTCACTCATTATGTTTGCATCAAACGGCCATAATATAGTTCATTTGATAATTCATGTATAACTACGTTATTACCTTTAAACTAAAATAATTTAACTTAAGGCGCAAATAATTCATCCATTAGAAACACGTATTCTTTTCCTTTAATCTTCCAATATAACATTTTGGGTGTTTCGATCAATTCGACTGCTGCTTTAACTAGATTAATTTTACATTCGCATATTTGGAAGTATTGTGGCAGTTGAGTTTAAAATAGTTTTGAAAATAAATTGTTGCTAATATAAAAAATATAAAGATTATATTTAACCAACCGTAGTTCAATTTCTTTAAAAAAAACTTTACTCTCTGACTCTTAAAACTCTGATTAAATTAAAGCCTTTTAATTCTAAATCATTGTAATGAAGTTATACGCAGGATATCATTGTGTCGTACGCCAGACTGATTATCCAGCTACATGAAGAAAAAATGTTAATAATATAATGACACTGCCCAATAAAGTAATTTGAGCCTGGAATACAAGATTTAGTAAGAAAGATTACCTCCATTTCCTTATCTAATCTATTGCGTTTTCATTTCTAGGTTTTATGCCCTACCGGTGAAGTAGGAATGATGTTAAAAAATAATCTCGTTTCGTAATCAATTTGTTACCATTTTGTTATCCTCCATAAATCATGAATCCTTCACCCCATAGGGTTGGTGAACAGATTTTCAACAACTTGTGTAAACAATATTTTGCCTTTAACGTTACACCCTTTATGCGTTGGATTATTGTTACAATTTTTTACCATCTAAATCGCTTTAAAAAAAACCTCCACTCGTCGTCCTCAAACCGACATTTCTAAGCTCGTCAGTTAAGCCAAGCCATCTGTTTGACGATTATTATCCGCCCGTTCCCCTTTTTGTTCGCATTATGCTCTGTCTTTCGCTACCTTTTATTATTGAATTTCACTGCGGTTGCGGTATCGTCCCGGCGGCCGCCTTTCCGACCGAACTCCGTTCCCCTCCCCGGAGTTGCATTTGCTCTCGGTCCGGTTCGGGGTGAGATGAAGTCAAACATTGTCGCTGTACCGTGTACCGCAAAACGATTGTCCCTTCGCATACACCCCGTAGTCCTTTTGTCGTGGAAAAGGTTCCGGTACGGTCCATGCCTCGGGTCTCTTTTTCCATTATGTAGCCGATAGTCGGGTGTTCCGGTTTGAAAATCGATTGTTCGGGTTTATTTTTGGACGATTGCTCTAACATCTGTCGAAGATGGTTTGCGAATCGGTGCGCCTTCTACACGCAGTAAAACGGTAAACGATGAAAGTTACGCCAGCGACAAGCGATAACCATTGGATAAAGATTTCTGTCTCTAGGGTTCATATTTACCAAACATCCGCTTTCACTTTCTACTTCTCATCTATTTTGTTTCAGCACTTTCTTCATCACCAAATTTCATTGAAACCAGTCAATGCACTAAGGAAAGATTTTAATCCATCCCTTGCAAACTCTTTGCAATCCAAAAAAAGGTTTTAATTTTAGGATAATGAAGGCCACTTCGATGGATAACTTTTTAAATTAAAGACAACCCTACGCTACGGTGTACCATGGGACCAGTCCCATTCCTCGTTTTGCTGTGGACGGTCACGTGACGTGATTAAAAGTTGAAAATTGAAACACTTCTCACCTTGCTCGAGAAACCGCAAAACCTAGTCAACCCGTTTTGCTACAATCGGAAACCATTTCCGCGCTCGTGAAATAAAAACAAACTCACACAGAGTACCGGTTTCAATGGTGTAATCAGAAACCAACGAGCAACGGCAAATCAGCGCAGGTGACAAGTGAAAGTGTCAACATCAAAGAGAAACCTTGCCACAACTGCGCTGCCAAGGGACGGTAAATGACCGAGGCTTGTCTAGGGGTGGAAATTGCGATGCGCATTCTGTAAAGGTATGGCTACGTCATCAGCGCTAATCACGTTTCTAGACCGTTAAAGGGTTTCCGAAATGTGTTGCGAAATAAATTTGCACACCGAAAGCAACACATTGTTCAAACGCTTCATCGCCGTTCGGCAGTCACCTTTTGCACTCTTTTCGATGGTGCGAAACCGTAGAAGCGGGAGCAAATCATAAACTGTTGCTATGGAAGCGAGCAACTTCCGTTGCGAGCATTGTGTTTGTTTATCATAAAATGATGCTGCTACCAATTTCGTTGATTTATCTACACGAGAGCGCAATTAGCATGGTTCGAAAAAAAAGCATTCGAATGCTGGGTGGAACCATCTCCCGTGGCAACTGAGTTAATGGTTAAACTACTCTAAAGGCCTTATGTTGAAAAGTATTTCAATGCTTGGTTATTGATTTTGGCTTACGTTTTTCCAAGAACACTATATTCCATAAAACAAAACATAGTTCCAGAGATGCAAAGGTATTTTATACACGTGAATTTATAGATACGTGGAATTTGAATCTAAGGTATTTTCAACCATTTTGTTTTTAACCATTTTGCCTAGATTTTGATCTATGAGCTAACTTAGCTGTAAAATTTCCAAAAACTGCGTATTTCCGCACCTGCGTTTAAAAGGAACCGTCTATCTAGAGGACTTGTGCTACACGCGAAAATTCTAGATAAGTGGACATTTTGCTGATTATATGCCATTACAAAGTAGGGTATTACAAATTATTACAAAGTATACAAATATCCTGATAAAAAAAATACGGCATGCATGTAAACTGTAATCCCTATATATCGGTGAAAAAAATGATTACTTTAACACGGTAAAAATTACGAAAATTGAACAGTCATATAAAAAGAGTGATGGCATATTATTTCACTAAATAACTATAAAATTTGCTCATCGTCTGATGCCATCCTTCATAATCAAGCACGTCAACCGACGCTAAAGTTCATTCAAGTAATCTCAACTATTAATTATGTTTTCTTGCTTGCTTCCGCTTCAAAGCGCTCTGCATTCTTTAAAACCGATGGAGAAGTTGTTGGTGTTCTCCAGTGTTTGCTCCCATTCCGATACCTTAATTACCAGTGAGTAATACACTTTTTCGCTTGTCTCAGTGCACAACCGCAATATTTTTTTTTATATCCCCCACTTAACAACAGCTCAATGTCAACCATCTTTTCATTTGATGACAAGAAACACTGGTGTTGTATTCCTTTCCCCCTCGCGTGCCCTCACCACACTACGGTTACATGCCCATGCCATAAAGTAGGATGTGTATTTTTTTTTCTCTTCCCATTTTCTTTAATCCACCTTTTCTCTTGTCGTTATCTGCCGGAAACGGTGGTCACATTGTTGTGCCACCCGTGCAATGGCAGCAGCAGTAGTGGCCCGTCTGCTTCTCTGCTTCTCAATTGCTAAAGTGCTCCTTAAGCCTCCTTAACTGCACTCAATTATTTTCCCTCTCTTGACTTTTGCACTTTGGCTCTCCCTTCCTTCAACGGCGTACAATCCCAGTACGGGCACCCATCCTTCAACGATTTGCCGCCCCCAGTGTCTACCATGTCTGGACGGGTCTCGCAAGGGCCATTCCGACCGAAAAGGACTCAAAACAAAAGGGAGCGAATTTTATGGGGTAGTTTCATGCGATTATTACAACGTTTAGTTTGAACGGAAAATTAATAGAACTCAATTACTAACCTTCCCCTTTGTTCGGGGCACGCCGAATGCCGAGGGTGTACAGACGGACGAATATCCACTCCACGGCGCGGTACTTAGGGGCGTCCTGAGAGACGTTTCCGCTTGCTGCTAGCACCGGCACGCATGGATGTCGCCGTTTTGGGCCGTATCGGTGTTCGTTGGTTGGCACTCTGGCAAGCCTAACGTTATGGCAAGATGATTGATTTTTAACAGGATTATTACAATTAACTGCAAAAGCATTTCCCTTCGTGTGACTCCAAGCTTACCATCGCGTGGCTTTACCTAAACGGGAGCTCGAAACACATCGGCTTTGATTTATTTTCAATTTCTTTGCCCTCTCTTATTCCGGGCGGCTCAGAAGGGAGTACATTTATCATGTGGCTTTTATCGCACCTTCACCGTCAACGGGCGGCCCCAATTTGGTTTCTTTGTGACGTTGATTGGAGTGTTTGGTAGTTTTATTTCGGAACAAAATACGTACGCAATGGATCTCCTCCAAAGCGTGTCGTTAGATATTCCAAACTTCGTCATCGCGGTTTTATTTAATCTGGACGACAACGACTCGTTTTTATTTCTTTGTTGAAATTTTAACTGCAAATTTTGTAAGTCCTAATTAACTCTAATTTTTGTTGCAATAATGGAACTAGAACAAAATTTTATAATTAATTCGTCAAAAAATCATATTTTTGTATAAACTTGGAAACATTCACAAGCTTTGTAAAATTATTAAATAAAAGTATAGGGCGTAGAGGACCATTTTCTAACAGGACGTACACTTGTAATACGATACTCCATTCCATCAGCGTATGTAAATTCTGCCATTCAGCATTATTCTGCACCCAAACACCCTTTTCCCAGTTAGAATACTTTACCGTAAGCTGTTTACGTATAATAACAGTGCTTGGGTGGCTATTTTGACATGTTGATTTATTGTTTGACCAGCATTTTAGGCTACGCTACGCCTTATGATTGATGGTACACCCTTGAGGAAATATGCAAACCACACGGTTCAAGCGGTTTGTTCACTTCGGAACCATGTTATCTTACCATTTGTATCGATGGTAAATTAAACATAATTTTTACCACTTTCGGTTGAACGGTTTGGGCAAGGGAATGAGGTAGTTTCGGTTGGATCGTGTTTATAAATAACCGTCATTTTGATATAGAGTTTCGGTGCAGCGTTGGGTGAATCTGATTCAAATTCATGAATCTGAACCTCTTTTCTAAAGATCAGAACCAAAAATAAATAACAATTAACCCAAAACCGTGCTCCAAAAAGTTCAAAAATTTTGCAAAACTTGAGGGAACCGGTTCCAGGTTTCAATGACTCCTCACTAAAAATGCAATTGAGTGACTCTTCTCAAAATATTGTTCAAGCATAACATCAATTCGAAGCATTGCAATGTAAAGAAAATAAAAGTTATATGCAAAATTGAAAAAAGAAATTCGTTATCAAATACTTTCTTTTTTTATTTTAACCCATAAAAAACATCATCTTGTTCCGAACCAACAGCATCCTTCTAGTGTGCACGTCTCGTTCCGGCCCATGATTGCGGTTAGGTTTTGTAAAAAAAAGGATACCAACCAATGTGAAATCACTTTTCCCTTCCATGTTCCATTTTTCATCACTCGCAGCCACGCTCACAGCTGACGCTGCGGTGGCCTACAGGATGCCGGTCCAATCCGTGCCCGGGAGCCCTGCCGTCAATAAACGATGGCGGCCACTCTGAAATAACAAGTTCAAACCAAATGAATCATTAATCCGTCATATCACTCATACATATAAATTGATTCATTATTTATGCTATTAAAATTAATGAAACTGTCACCCGGTGAACAGAGTCAATCGGTGCGTCATCTTCAACGCTGCCGCTTCAACACCCGATGGATGGAATGGAAACTTCGATAGCGAACGAAAACCTATCGACGGTGAGCGTGGCCGTGTCTTGCGCTTCCGTTCAACCGCACGGCAAACCGGAACCGCAAAAGTGGAGGTTTCACCGTACCGAAACGGGTTAACTTTTGCACAACAGAAACTCATTCAATAAGTGGCATTGAAAGGATTCGACTTCGCATACTTTAGCAAAAAACCCAAGTTTATTCGCAAAACAAAATCATTTTCAGTATTCTGAAAACAATACCCAATTTTTACCGTAAAAAAAAAGTACCAGTCCTTGCTGGAATGGCTGTCAACATCGTTTTTCCGCAAAGTCATTACCATGACCAAAGGGAATTTTGCACCAGTTTTTCCTTCACCCTGGGAATGCTATTCAATCGAATGTCTGAGATTGTTGGCAGATTGTTTACAACCTTTTGCCAAGCCCGTGCTTCTTATTTTGTGAAAAACAATATTCCACACTTTTAATGTTCCAACGAAGAAGTGGCAAAAGTTGCCGGAGCTGCAAAACAACCCAAATCAGATCAATATTTTTACCGATGCCTCGATATGGTGCGCTGCTTAAATCCGTACCGTCTCTAGTGGGAATCTTTCTAGGAGCTGATTATGTTTTCTGCCGAAAAAGCGGCCTGATCTGTGTTGGTATAGGAAGTATCAAATATTTACGGATTTAAGGATTTCCCTAGAACAGCAGCACATCATTTCGGTTTCGGTGGAAAGTTTCGGGGTCGTCGGGCCGTGTGATCTTCAGCCGTCCTTAGGTAAGCGATTAAACTCGTCAGTTTTTCGTCCTGCGTCGGCAGGCGCTGCACAAAGGCGGCTCACAAAGCTAACAAGCCGCCCGTAAAACCTTGTGGCATCATTACAGAGCACCACAGTATCACATCAGCCTTCCGTTCATTTAACACAATGTTATCTTTCGATTACGCTTATCGTTTCGCTGATTTGAGGCTGAATAGATGGAGGCACCCAAGAGTTTCTTTACCGCTTCAGTCACTCCAAACGCGTGCACACACACACACACCGAGTGAAGTGTGGCGTGTCTCGGCAATTAATATTCATAAGCCGCTGACGAAGCCGCGGCGCTTGAGGACGAACGCGGCAAAGGGCAGCATTTGGGCGAGGAAACAGATTGTTAGGGGATGATAAAAAATTAACTCACCTTGCCACCGATCAGCTGGGAATAGAGGCATTCTGGTCGGAACGGGAAAAAATGAAGACATCCATCCAGCGCTGGCACGTTTCGCCTGGCTGGCTGGCTACGATAGAGGCATAAACAGTCACTCCAGGTCCGTTGACAACGTCGACAACGCAAGGACATGCCACCTAATTTATGTATGGTTTTGATCATTAATTTATATTAGTACTCCAGGATATCGGCCTGGCGCTTTGGTGGCATCAGTGGCACCCGAAGCAGTACGCCGACATTCTTTTGCCAAGTGAAGGATTCTTTTTTTTTTTCAAAGGAAATCATCCTTCTTGAAGAAAGTGACAAAGCGATGGCTTAATGGGAAGGGAAAGTTGGGAATTTTCCTATTCAAACCTAAGGTGGGCTTTTGTGGGTTCTACACACAGCACATGGCCAGAGATGCCTAAGAAGCTCTACGTTTCCTCGTTCGTTTTCTTTTCTCGCTTTTTTTTCTCGTTTGTTTTTGTTCGCCTCCATTGATAGGCAGTGCTTTTAGGCTGATGAATATCTGTATTGGGCTTTTTCTTTCCATCTTGTCGTTCTGAATAGCGTAATACTATCAGTCTTGTCTATTCATGCTTTTATCTACATGTTGCTCTGGTAATTACTTTATGCTTTGAGCTTGCTGTCAGAGCTTGAGAATGGAAAAAACGAAGCGAAAATATTAAACATGATAGACATTATTTTGGAAGATATCTTATAGATGTCCAAGAACAGAATAAGAAAATTTGTTAATTGAATATTAAAGGACGGTGAATGATGGATTGATGCTAATAAATTTAAAAAAATATATACTTAAAAAAAAAACTCCACTTATTGCACCTGAATAACACTTACCTATGATCTCCACGCACACATGATAATGCTTCCACACCATCGAGAGGTCATTTAGGCGATAATAAACATTACCATTCCACTTTACCTTTGCTTGTTTGCGCGGTTCCGCAAACGAGCAACAAAAACACACCCAGAGCTTCGTTCAACCACTTGATATAAGCGTTCCTGCATAAATATTTAAGATGACATTTACGTAGAAATAGCAAAAACGCAAACATTTACTAGCCATCGTTCACGGCTAGAACTTTATGGTCTAACCTTTTTGCAAATATCATTTGTAACGCATTTGGAAAATTTATCTCCTGTGTATTCTCGCTCTCGTTACGCTTTCCACCGCACTTGCCCGTAGGATGTCTGGCCATCACCCCCGTACGGTAGCATACTTATCAACCGCATCACACAACAAAACCGTTAACTATTCCCCTTATCCAAATGGTTTTTGACAGTTCATCGTCGTTACGCTGAATGTGTGCCAATAGTAGTAGGCGAACCGTTAGCCCGGAACCGTGTGCAGCTGCTGTTACACGGGTCCAGACCAAACGGTTCGACGTGCGCCGTGCCGAGCAGGGAAATCATGCTCAGTGGTCCCAACGGGATCGGGCCTCTGTAATAATGTTCCAATTTTCTCGGACAATAAAAAGCTCATTTCACCGAATTGTTCCATTCAGCTCGTCCCGGGGCCCTCGGGTCCGCTCTCCTAAACTCCAGGAAGCCAGTTTTTCACCAGTGCCGCACGATACCCGGAGGAAATTTCGAACTTCATCCATCCATCTATTCGGTTCCGACTGTTGGTATTCCCAGGCAAAATGAGGTGGCTTTGTTTGGGTTGGGTGTGGAGTGTGTATCGAGGGAAAGGGTATTACATCCACCGGTGAGGAGTCGGACGATGACGCTATTCGCACACGTGTGCACGTTTGATAATGAATAATTAATCGCTTATGAAGTGGCTCGGTCCTTCTTCCTGCGTGCTTTCCATCCAACCCGCTTGTGCTTGGTGCCTTTCTGTGGCCAATAAATTTCCCACTTTTGGTGGAGCTACCCTTTTTAACGGGACCTTACGAACTCGATTGCACAATGATAAATATTTTTTGCAGCAGTGATTGTATTGCAGGGAGATCAGCAACAAATACCTGTCCTATATTTAAAGCTAAAACAAAAAGGAACATGTAATGAATAATATAAAGCTTGTTTTTTTTTCTGGCAAAAAGATAATCTACTATCAAAATCATTTATAAAACCCCACTGCACGCAATCTCAACCACAAAAATCTACCAGAGCGATCTCATACACTGTATCACCGTCAATGGTTCGCACAGATGACAGATTTGCGCTGACTGCCGATGTGAAAAAATCGTCCTTGATTATGTTGCGGCCATTTTTTTTTGCGTGCGCCTACCAACCAGTGTTGGTAAGGCAGCTCGCAAAGCTCCCGCAGCCCCCACAAACGCCGGCGTCACGTTTGCTGCATCCATCAAAAGGCTTAATTGAAGAGACAAAGTGGGCTGCGGATTGATCTTTTACTACACCGCTCGGTTACACTGATAATGCTTCCCAAAGCCCTTCAGACCGGCCCCAAAACGGATGTACAGGACCCCCAAATGTGTGCGACCTTTCCGATTCAATTATGTTGCGGAATGGATATGGATTACCGCAAATCTTGATACATCACCTTGCGTTTGCTGTGGAAATGGCCTCGTTTTCTCTGATCCTTCGGCGGTCTCCTGAGAAGATATTTCCGAGAGACAAAGATAAAAAAAAGAAAGCTAAATCTACTATCCGTAAAATATTTTCTCCATGAGTATTGAGGTAAGCTTTTTTTAATAAATAAGCAAATTAGTATGAAAAAATATTTAACGATAATGGAGGTTCCTTACAAAGTATGGAAACATGTAAAAATTATTCAAAATCCTACCAAGTACTATTATTCATCCTTTATGAATGAGAGTCCTGTGAAACGTCTGATCCGACAGACTTTTGTCCAAGAGAACTATTTACCAACCAAAAAATATCTTCAAAATCATGACGAATCTCTATCTGAATAATTTTACTGGGTAAGATAACATAAACAATGAAGCTATAGATTTATCTATATAGTGAAAATAACATATAGTTGATATGAAAGCAATTGTCAAATATTATCATGACCTAGAATATTTCCTAACAAAGTTAAAAAAAAATATTTGTAATTTTTGCCATCACCAAACCGGGAAATGATGGTTTCCCGTTCCTTACAGCCAACTGTAGACCCGAAACTTTTTTCTATTGTAGTTAACTTAAGCAGGTGTACCACCATATTTATTATAATGAAGTTTTTCAGTTAACATGTCTGACATACGCAAAATCAAGAATTGCATCAGATATTTTTTTGCTGCCAATATTACAATTGGTTTCAAAAGTTGTGTCTCTACTAATTTAGTAGAAATTTTCTACTTCTAGTTTTCTTCTTTTACTTCTACGTTCTACTTTAGTAGAAATTTGTTTTAATTCTCACAAACAATTGAGCTTACTGCTAGTTATTGCATATTTTATCTTGTTAATAAATAAGTATTTGTAACAACTTTTTTTTGTGTTTAAGGAATGCCTGTATTGCTTTTTATACTACATCCACAACTACTTTAACCATTTGTTTCGCTTCGTAAGCAAATTGGAACACAAAGCAAGCATGAATACCACTCTATTTTTCTACCATTTAGAAACTCACTCAATACACAACAATATGCAACACGAATCAACAAAGGACAAATTGTGTTCCCGAAATAAACCAACCAACACAAAAACCTCCTCACACACACACACGCTCGCAAAAAAATCAACCTTCTACAACACTATCAAAAGTATAATAACAAAAAAAGTCAAACGATGTGTTAAATGGCTCCTCGTTCCATGTTCGGTTCTCCTTCCGTCGTTCCGCTTCTTTGTTTTCTCTTTCCTTCCTGTTTTTTCCCGCGTTTCCGTATGTACATTTTTTCACCCCAAAAGGAGGGAAAAAATTCGATTTAGCACCCGCTTCAACACCGACCATAACCATCGTTTCACGCGCTACAGACCCCAACCAGAGTCTATTATTCGGTGGAACAAGGCGCGAAACGGAATAAAAACCAAATGAAGGATTCGAGAAGAACGGACAAACACACACGCAAAACGGAACTGATGATGGTGTGCGCCCTAATCTCTAATTGAAATAAAAACAAACCGGTGGCGGTGTGGCCCAATCGCGAGATCCCACAACATTTGCTACGTTTCGAGGCTTGGTTCTCTTTGTCGCCTTCGTTTTTGGTTTGGTTTGGGTGAATAAAAACCTCGTGACAAAGCAGTGGCCTGAAAAAAAAAAACAACACCATCGACCGGAGATCCTCATATAAAACAAAACAATACGGTGATTATCATTCGAGCGTATCCTTACAACACGATTTTGCACCGGCGTTCTGGTGCAAGGTATGGTTGGTATAGTCGGTTTCCTTTTTTTTTTTGCTGCTCGGTAGGACGTAAATTGTGTTTTTCCACCGGTACCGTCATCATCATCTCCAACAACACCCGGGACAGGGGTGATCGTTATCGGCCCACAGCCAGCCTGCCCCGTTTCGGCAGACATTTGTCGCTGGGGTCGTTATCGTACGCCCCAAAAAAAAAATGGGGAGAAGCGCGCTGAGTGTTTGGGGCTATCCAATTTGTTGCCGCGTGGAAAACCATCCCGGGGAAAACGGGGTGCACCGTGTGGGGTTTTTGGGGGGTGGAAAAATGCGACACGCGACCTTTTCCGGCCATTTGAACGATGGTCGCCTGCCTGTCGTCACCGCCGTGGACGAGCCGCCGCGCCATATTTTATCTAAATTAAACCAATATTTAGCGGAGTCTTTTAATGACGGTCAATCATGAATGGTTGAAAACTTTTCACCGCCTGTCACCGTCACCACCTGCGTGCCTGTGCAGCGTTGGCCAAATCTTCGTGACGAAGGAACATCATGAATATATACGCACCCTAGAATCGGCTGACTGCAAATCATAATGCAGCGCAAGACCGGCTTTACCGACGGGGTTTTTGTCCGAGTGATATCAGCACGACGCCACGGTCGTACGGTTGCTGCCACGTCAACATGTTTTATTAATACCCAATAGCAATGTTGGCTACCCCACCGAACAATACGATTCTGTCGGTTAACGTCGGAGGTCGTCAAAAAATTCCATTAAAATTTTGCTTCCCACAAAACCCGAACCGCAGCTACCTTGTGTGGAGGGCCTTAGCTGAAGGATTCGAGGGTGACCTCTTTTTTTCCATTTGGTGGTTATCCCTGTCACTGGCCCTAACACCTGCTAAGCGTGCATCAAAGCTCAACCAGCCATTGGCTCGTTGTATCATCTGAGTGTGAGCGTGTGAGAGAGAGAGAGAAAGAGAGCACATTATGAAGATGTTCATGATACTCCTAAAAAAAGTAACTGGAAAACTGAAACAGCATCCGGATTCATAAAAACTCTTTTCAACCGTGAACTCATTTCACCGACTTTGATGAGCCCGGGTTAAGGCGGGGATGGGTTTTTTGTCCCCTTGTATGACAACTTCTGGTACATTATTTAGCAGTTCATTGTAGGCTGACGATCCTGACGAGCACTGACACCATCGTGCTGCGAGGCACTGCGTTCGTGTACGAGAAGAAAGAAAACGTGTCTCCTGCTGTCACATTCCGAAACCGGAACCTTGTCAGCCTGGTCCGTTTCACACACGTACGGCCCCCACAACGTTCCCGCGTATGGAACCGGTTGGATCGTTTGGGTACGTGCAGCCCGGCACAGCGGTAGCCAACAAAACGGACACCCAAACATTCATTTTGCCAGCTTGTTTTGCCAAACGGACAATGTGTCAACCAGGGTACATTCTACCCGCTCTACCCACGGTGATGGGTTCCACCAGCACCGAAGGACACGCTCGTGAGCAGATCGGACACTTTTGCGTCCTTCGGACAAGATGAATGGATCGGTAGGTGTTTGCACTTAACGCGATATGGTCAACAAACGACCGGCCATAGTGTGTGTGTGTGTGTTTCAGTGCATGGGAGCGTGCTGCTTCATACACCCTCCCGTGAAGGGCACCAACCCAACATCCGGCGGCTGTCCTGGGAGACGTTTTTTGTTTGGCTCACACCCTCGCATGTAACCGGTTGGCATCTGTTGCAGCCGTACCGGCAGCAACAGCAGCAAACTGGAAGCGGCCATATTTTACGTCCCGGTACAGGCTGGCAATGACAGTGACGATAACGATGCTTACCGATACTACTGATGCGGTCAGCACTGCTTTTCCAGTTGATGCTGAGAGTGATGATGATAGATTTACAAAACTCGTGTGCCAGCGCAAATGGAGAAGGATGGCAAAACATTCTTATCGAAGAATAAATGCACGATCATGTTGAAGGTTTTGTTGTGGTTTCTGATCGCTCCAGGTGGCTGCATTTCTTTTGTATCAATCATGGTTACTTATTAGCCACAACCAAGGACGGCATTTCAACGATAAAACCGATGCAAACCATCAGTAATATCTTTGAATTCGTTCGCTGTCGGAACGTTCGTAGTGCTGGGGCATAAACGGTTACTCAATTTTTGAAAATGGGGTATAAATTGGAGTTATATTCGAAATGGGGTTACTTACAAAATAATTCCCTAAAGTAAAGTTCAGATCAGACAAAGTTGCGCCTCAAACGGCGCAATGGAGGCGCCTAGTCACAACTACGGACCGACCATATTGTTTCCATTGTTAATAAGAAGCACTGAGACTCGTTTGAGGACATCTGAGAAAATGTTTTAGTAGATCTTAAGTACTTCTTAATGAACCCCTACCGTGATGTCTTCAAGATTTACAAAACCCGTCTCCAAAAATGTATAGATTCTAGAAATGCCTCGACGATGTTTGCGACGATTATTGAACTACTTAATTTTGGGCTCACCTTGGATGAAGGACAATGGAAGAGTTGCAACAATCACGAATTCACTATCGTGCACCGTATTTGACTCGCAAGATTCCGGTGGGCTGCTCATGTTATTAGAATGACACCGGACGACCTAGCCCGTAAAGTTCTTTTGGGTCATCCATATGGACAGGCGACGCGAAGTAGACCCTTATTTGATACGGAGTGATCACGTTGATGCGTCTGCCATAAAGGTCGGAATAACAGATTCGCAGACGATGGTGCTCGACCATAAGCGGCCTCCATTCAAATTTCTCCATCTTGCGCAAAGGAGGGACAGCGAATGAGATAGAATGATGAAATCGTATAACTTGTTCAATGCATTTGTTATACTGTCATTTTGAAGTAAGCGACAAACGTGTGCAGATCTTATGTTATAAGATAAAACCACAAATAATAAACATTAATATCAAAACATATCTCCGGATAAGCTTAAAACATTTCCAACATTAAGAGAAACGACTAAAATGATTATTCCGATGTACAATTTAACGCGTGCACATTATGTCGGCACCGAAACGTTATACGAATCCATAATAGAACAGTTTTTATTTCCTGATACATTTTATATGCGGTGAAACAAAACTCAACATCAACACGGTAACCGTGATGCCGCCATAAAGCAGCGTAAATTGGAAAAAAACGAAACCCGTTTTGCAGATTTCGTCATTCAAAAATGTTAAATGAATTTACGATCGGGCCACATTTGTCCAGCAGCAGCATCGTGCGCCAAAAAAATAACCACCGGAACCAGCAGGGAATCCGTTGGAACCGCAGCTAAGCTATCATTTTCAGCGCTCTTCTAGGAAGCGAGAAAGGCAACCAACCAACGTCAACAAAAAAATATCATTTTACGCCAGCAAACCCGAAATCGAGAACCATTGGGCTGGCATGGACAATAATTTGATTTTTATGCTACCCACGTCAAGCGTGTGTTTTTTTTTTGTATCTTCCTTTTACTATTTTTATATTTGCACCATGGTTTCCACCTTATTGCTGACTTTTTTTTCAAATTCCGATCCACTTGGGGTACGGTTTCTTGGACGGTGGTAGCGTCAGATTTCGGGCCAACGTGGAGCTGTCCATCGACCGTCGTCTGGGACTGATGAAAAATAAAAACCCCAAACACCTACTTTACCCGGACCGCGTTTGCCGGACTGGCGTACGGGAAGGATAACGATCAAATCAACGACGAATAAAATCTAATTTAAATAAAGAAGGATCGGTCGTTCTTCTGATTCCCTCAGACCCGATCTTTGGCCGTGGGAATATCGTGTTTATAAATGGCCAATCGGAGTAGATACGTAGGGCTAACGAAATGGAGCATTTTTTGAAGCTTCCAAACTCTCGTTTCACATTCTCGTTGTCCAGTTTTGGTTGCCATTACACGCCAGCATAGCCAGCACCAGCAGTTATGACAGCATCAGCACCATTGCAATCGATTGACGTCCCCGACCCGATGGTTGATGATGAATCCGGTGGCTACTCAGCGTTCCGTTCCGAAAGTAGCGTTCGGGAGAAATAAAAACCTAAAATAAACCACACGGATGGAACGACCCTTTGCCTGTGCTTGGTTACATATCCCATTCTCCCATTCGGCTCATCAAATTTATGACAGTCGCGAACGACCGACGGGAACAATTTACAAACCGGTTGCGAATTTCTGGCGGATCCGCACGCGGGCGCTAGGATACGGGTGAAAATGGCTCCATAAAACCAACCAGGAATCTTTCGCTTCTTACTGTGGTAGTAAAAAGGGTGTAACGTACGGGTGTGCTACGGCAAACAACAAAAAATCAGTACCCAGCGTCGGAATGCACTCACATTGATAAGAGGAATCGCACACATGTAGGTGAGCTGAAGCAACATCTACGATGATAATGTTCTCCCATTGGTCGCGTTTCCACCGTTTCGAATGACGAACATTTTCCGCATGGTCGTTGATAAAAGCCGTTCACTTTTATATGGTCCCCAGTGGCAACGGAACGTTGCGTCGGGTTATGCCCAACTATCGATGGTGCAAAGATGGGCCAATATTTGCACTGCAAGGTGAAGAGCGAACGCAAAAAAAATCAGCAACGCATATAATATTCAATCTTTCCCCAAGCTATTGGAATATTCCATTCAACAGTCAATTCAAATCGAGAGAAAGAGGACCAAAAGAATTCCTTACATTTCTTACATGCTAAGTTGTATGCTCGCTTCGAACCATTTACGGAATATTGATTTTTGAATCACAATTATAGAAAGTGTCAAAGCATCTCATCCAACGGCATCCAGCGGAGGCTTCGTGCCGGTACCATCAAATCGCATTTGAATGTCTCGACTCGGGTCGGCAAAAGTGTGCCGGGCGTAACATCGCTGCACAGACACACACACACACCCGTTGCCCATCCCCTTTGGCGTACTGCATAATGATGCACTTTCTCGACTTCTCCCGTCAAGACGCCGGCCACTGCCACTGGGTAAGTGCAATCTCTACGCCCGATAATAACTTCCTGGCACTGCTGTTGGTGTTAGATCGGGTAAGCGATGCGAACCGGGGTTTGAGACACCCCGGGGTTGACTGACACGACCAGCCATTCGGTGGGGTGGAAGACCCAAACGAAAACATTGGCGCAGGTGGAAAAGACAAAACGTGGCGCACGTTAAGGGGGCATGTCGTTCGCTCGTCGAAGGAAGAGACTCAGCACCCAACAGTGTGAAAGAGCAGCCATTTACGAGGGATGCAAGGAAGAAAAAATCTATTCACCATTTATCCCTCCCGTTCTCCCATGTCCCCCACCTCCCCATCAATTGGCAGAGTGCCGTTGTCTCACCCTATGCTCGGTAGAAGTAGCATAATTTCCTTCCGCGCGTAGAAGAACACGTGCAAAAGTCGGCGCGCACTGGCACCCGTTGAGATAGTGAGGGAAGCATAATGGATGAAACACTTTACGGATGTAGGAGGAACATCATTGGCGATAAAAATCCTTTGTTACGCCTCGCACAGAAAATGAGTAGAAGCGGTGTTCGGGAAAAAAGGAAGGCTGATTTTGAGTAAAAAGTTATAAAAGCGTTTGAGTTTTGCTCCATGAAGTGTGTATTCGCGAACTTTAGCATTAAAGCTGTTGCCGATATTAAAGTGTTTAGAAATCTGCTCCACAAAATTATGTTTTCAACTGTTTATGTAAGTAATCTATACTTACAGTCACAAACAATTCAACAAATTTCAACAATACAAGAAATTGGAACTGGAATACAGTGACTCAAACACAAATTTTGACAATCATTCATTGTTGGACAGAAGTCCGCTCGATTGTGCTTAGTTTCAAGATCCACTATATCATTATGATGAGGCAAATATCCTTATCGTTTAACTGGGATATTAATACAAGAATCAGATGACTTAACAACTTAAAAAAAATCTCTACTAGTCAGAAATGAATAATTTTAATCCAACAAAACTAAAACATTATTTTGGAGAGGGAATGGGATTTGATTTAACCTAACATACATGTAAAAAATGTAAAACATATCATTAAAAAAAACTTTACCTAGCAAATCAAACACCCCCCAATAAAGTTCAAATTGCCGTTCAACTGATAGTCGTCTAGATTTGTGTTTGTGTCACTGTACATTACTCACATCCAACACACTTCGTCATCTTACATTCAGTAAACGAAGAAAATCCACTTCCCTAAACAAACGACAGCGGTACAATGTTGTCGGGATTGAAATCTCTGCCCGGTTTCACTGCTGGCAATGCATTCGACGCCTGCCTGTGCAACAGTTGTGGCACAGATGAAACGACACAGAAACGATGCCAAACACGTACCTTCGCACGCTCGCTATAAGAACTCGCTGCATCAATGGGCGTCTGCTTCTCCGCGCTTCGTTCGTTCCCCATCGGTGTCCAATTTGTTGCAAGTGCGTTGGCTGCATTTCATCCGAATGGGGGCGGGGAACCCTTTTTCATCCCTTTTTCCGCGGTAGCATTGTTTCCGGACCTGTTACAAAACGTAACATAAGCCAGTCTTCCCCAACGGGTCGAGTACGGGAATACGGTCTTGTACGACTTCTGAAATTAATTGCTAGGCTCCTGCTGAAAACAAGCACTCAGAAGAGACATTATAGCTAAAATTAGTAGGAAATTGTAACCAGCGCCAGTAAATTTGCTGTCATTCATTGCGGCCACCGTTTGCAGTGCCACTTGCAGGTTGATATACTGCTGCAACTTCCCGCTGCAACATAATCTTGCTAAACAATGTACTACGGACGCAGTTCCGACAACAAGCTGCTTTACAAATTTCGTACTTTTCTCCATTTACCGGAGCTGGAAAATTTTATTCAAGAAATGCTCTACATTGATGCAGTAGTAAACGAGCGCGAAATAAAAAGTGACTAATTTTTCAACCGGTGTAATCCATCAGCGTCATGTGTTCTGAAGGTGCCTCAGATAAAACTGAAAAATTCTTGAACAATTTCAGTTATACTGAATAAAATTATAATTCATTAAAGATTTAAAAATCGCTAAAGATAAAAGATTGGCTTAAAATTAATAAATTTTGTGATAGTTCATAAATCGTAAATCAGAATCAATAATTCCAAAGACTGATGTTTCAATAACAATGAATAAATCCCCGAGGAACTACGAAACTCCAACGATTCCCTAAGGATTCGTATATCTCTAAAGATTAAAATTTTGCTCTTTTTCTTTCTGTATCTCTGAATATTTCTCTCTCTTTGTCTCTCTCGATTTACTTAAATAAAATTTTAAAAAATAGATCAATGAATCTTTAGATATTCATTTTCAATAGACTTCAATCATAGAGTCGACGCATGATGCAAATGGCTCTTTAATAATGTTTATGGTTCTTCTTCAAATGTCCGTTAAATACAACACTTTGTTTAAAGGAATATGGACGATTATAGACGAAGAACTCGAATGAAAATAGTTTCACGTGTAAAAGATTGCGCTTTTCTGCACCCTGACCCATCTACTTCTGACAGAGTATTATTTCACATTTGATTACACCCACATTAGCCCTTCAACCATCAAAAAACCACAAAGGCTCCGATAACGAGTTGAGTCCATTTTCATACGTGCTCATTCATCAATCAATACCTCGCCAACATTTGTTAGCAACCGGGCTGCCAACTAGCATTCCCTGACCGGTCGGGAATCACTAATTCAAAGCGGTGCTACATTCGATGAAGCCACACTGGTTTCATCTTCGATTAGCTACGATCGAACCGTTCGATCCGTCTTACCGTTCAGGAAAAATGAGACCACCCTACCGAAGCACGGGTGCGTCATGTCACACATATACCTTCACCATCGAAATGATACGTCTGTGTATCTTTAACTAAATTAATTAACCCACCCACTGACTGGTTCGAGCCACCGACGCCCGACGGTCCCAATCATTTCAGGGAGTGAAAAAAAAACCTGATCGAACGAGGAAAAATAGACTCCAAACAGTGTGCACACGTACATCGCAATCCGTAATCATACACACAAGCAAAAAGCCCTTCCCTTCCCTCCCAAAATGAAACAAAAAGGCCTAACCCAATAAACCAAAGCACCCCAAACTGCGAACCTCCCGAACTTTGATCGATTATCTGCCAAAAGCTGCTGTTTCACATTTTCCACCACATTTTCCCGCGCTTCCAACAGGCTTACGAGCTTCGGGGCCACCTACCATACGAACGTCAATCTGGACAAAGGGCGAGCTAGTGGTACGGAAGGATAAAGCGAAAAGCGAACCGAAACGACACATGAAAAAGAGATACTTCTTCGGTGAGAATGGATGGCGGGTGGAGGAATCGAGGAATTCGGGTGTGCCCGAACAAAGCCCGTTAGTCGGTGCGCAAATGCGAGCGGCATAAAAAGTACATAAGCCGGCGGGATTTCCAATTTCCCATCGGTCATTTGAACTTCTGGGGTACCCGGGATTAGGGATTACAGAATCAGATCCTAGCTGGTGTCCCAGACCTACACCCGATATCAATGTTGCGTACTGCATTTTGCATTCGGTAGTTTCGGGCAGCGTTTTTCCATTCCGCCTTTGCACAACAACCCGACAGGAGATTATGCGCCGGTGAGGATGAGTTTTCCGACTGCTTCCGTACGGAGGCATCAACATCATCGTTATCGAGTGTCGGAGTTGCAGTTTTCCCCGTGGTTGGTTCACTGGAGCATTGTGTCAGTGGGCCACTGGGAAACTTCAATCTCCCACCGTGTTCCCATGGCACCGGGACACCTGAAAGAAACTTTTCCTTCTATTTCCACAATATGATGGTTCGTTCTGTAAGCCTTCGTTGCATACCGTTGCTTCCGGCCTGGGGCGGCCGCGTACCGGGAAAACAGGATGGCAATGTAAGCCCCAGTTGTATCAGTTCCTTTGTATCCTCTGTATCGCTGCCGTGGTACGCTTTCATCCTCACATGGGTATGATCCTTCAAGCGATACTCATTTTCCACCAGTGTTACCTGGCAAACAGCGACATTTGGTAACCGTTTGATATGGTGTTGTAAATTTTTAATTCACTCCCAATTTCCCACCCGGTTCAAGTTTTTCGTGCCTTGCCTAGCGTGTCGGTGGAACGGCGAAATGAAAGCAGCTACCGCTCGCTACGCTCCGAAATTAATGACCCGGAAGTGAGTAAATAAATTTATTAACTACACCATTTGGTAATTTTACACAGGCACAAAACGCCACGCGGGTAAGGCACAAAGCGGTCGGTTTTTGGAATGGGAAATAAAAGTAAACCTTGTAATCCCGGGCATTCCCGGATATGGTGGAGTTATGGCAAAAGATTTGCTACTGTTTAACCTTGGCCTATTGTTTTTGTTTTCATCCCCCCCCATTCCTTTTCGTGATATGTGCCCCAAATGATATTTGTGTTTGTGTACCATCATTTAAAACGGCTGAATACGTATCATCATCAAAATTTATTGCAAACGTTATGTTTCGCATACGGTTGAAGTATGATTGAAATTTATCTGTTGTTGCTTAAAGCAACCCTCTACGAAAAACAACAACAACGCACGATTTTTATAAAGAAGTGGTTAATTTTTTTCTTGCAACACTTTGTGTTGCTACAGTTTGTGACATAGTTATAAGCCCTACACTAGATTAAAAAAGTCAAATTTGGGTTACATAATGTTGATGTTCTATGAAGTTAAACCCAAATATGACTGACGCTCTTCTGCAGTTAAAATAAATTTTCGTTAGCAGTTTCGATAGGGAATCAATTGAACAAACTCCTTAGCACCAGTTTTCAACTTACTTCATTTTCATAAAATTCTTAACCTTGAGTATTTATGATACCAAGCAGTTTACGTATAGTCATACCACGCACTGCTGAATAAAGGAGTGTTTCGAGTATTAGAGCATTAAAAATACATCAAATTCATTTGCGCATCACAAACCAGACGCCCAACAGTTTCATAAAATTGATCAATACACACAAAACTGTTTGATTGTACGGCCTAATCTTGATAACGAATTTTTTACTTCCCAAACGTAAATTCATTTGATGACCCTTTTTTCCTTCCTCTATCGGAATTTAAAGATGGCACTTTACAGAACCCACCAAAGCACAAAACACACAAATCGCTCAGCAGTTTCGGGTATATCGATTATTCTGTCGGCCAAACTCATCTGTAGCCTTTCTGTGCGGGAGAATTTTCGCAAACCTCACCGGTTGGAGGAAAATCTAATTTCATTGCTCCGTTCCCAACCTAACCCTTATACCCTTCCCTTACCCGGAAGTCATTTTTCCGATCCTTTTTTATCTTGTGTCCTTGGACCGAGAGATACCGCGAAGTTTTGTGTTATAACGCGCTTTCTACTATCTTCCTGCCGAAAACAAATATTGACACCGGAATGTTCATCCGTCTTCCGGGGGTGTAGGTTGAGTTTGTGGGTCGTTTTTGCCTTTTGCTTTTTCTGGCAAACCAATCGTTCCCGGTAGCGATAATTGCTCCCAGCTAACTGATGCGGACGTCAGAAGTGACGCAGCCGGTGACATTGTGCCGTGCGCGTCAGTTGGAAGTGGTACGGTACGGTTGTGCTAATGTTGTTTGTCCAAAGTCAGCCCGCCAGATAAACACTCACCGGTTGCCCCGGAATCCCGGGGACCGGTGCAGTGTACAGTACAAACACTCTCTGCTATGCCTGCTCCCTTGCTAACAAGCAAACAAATCAAACACCATCAATTTCCGAAGGCGCTAGTCGCGCGTTTTTGTGCGGAAAAAACGGGCGTGAACCTGCTTCAAAAAGAGACCGTTCCGGTTCTTACATATTTCGTTTGCCTCAAGGCGACATTCTTACACGCTAGCTAACGCGAACTGCATGCAGCTTGTGGGAGCTTTTGAAGAATAAGACAGCAAAGATAACGAATAAAAATTGTCATCCATACGCCACCCCTGCGTACGCTTCATCGGGGAATCGTCGAGCGCCGGCATCTCATTTATTTCGAACATGATTTATGAAAAGGTACGAAGCCAATATAATGGAGCTCCCGCAGGGACGTTAGCGCCTATCGTTCCAGTGTTCCCTGGGAGTAGGCATGGTTTTCTACTCCAATTCGCCAAGCGCTTCGAATCAACGCCGGTTAAATCATGATAATGGCCCCGTCAACCTGGCACACAGGGGACGCACTTCACGTAGATGAGGCACCATCCAACAGTCGCACTGAGCCACCTCACCTTTAGGCCCTGCTGCTATCTTCATAATAAAGCCTGGCGAAGAAGGATCTCAAGCAAAAAAAGCGAGCTTTTCCTTCCAGACGAGAACCAAAACAATCTATCATTATTTGCCCATCACGCCTTCCGTACCGTGTGCTCCGTGGATTTCTTCCCTGAAACACAATCTTACCAGGCTTTGGGTAACGCGTGGAAACTTTAGCCTTATTATCGGTAAAACCATTACCCACGACAGGCGGATTTTTTTCTCTAACAATCACTGAGATGGTTTCCAAACAACAATTAATCCGTTAACACTAACGAACGGTTCCATCTTGTAACGCTGAGACGGTTCTGATAAATATTTTAATTAGAGTGTACAGACCCTCTCATATGCCACAATTATACTAAATATTATCTTACTTTCACTAATAGCATAACTTCATCAACAGCAGCACAGTCTGCAGGCCTGTTCCACGATCACAAATGAGTGAGCACTGCCACTTTAGATCATTAATTTTACCCAATGTCATAAATGCAGGGCAAGGTGAACGAGAATACAATACACCTCCACGCTTCTGAGACGCACACTGCCTTCCGAGAACTTTACGGCTTTACGGCAGACGAATGGCAGCCATTTTGGGGTGACGTTGAAAGACAGCGCTGTATTTTGGTGCCCCACGAAGCCCTGTAGGCTTTCGTCATCATTAACGTCACCTGATGAACGCGGTGACGCGGCGAAGAACCAAATCTATAAACTTCCGGGTTCTTTCCACTCCCACAGATGGTTCTTGCGTTCCGGACGTGTGGGACGAAAGAAAAAAAATGTACGAGCTATTTTCTGCAACAGAAGAAAAGTTTGGAGTGAACTTGGGGTGAAGACAAAAAAAAACTGGGAGTAAAATTTCTATTTTCACTTAGCTAGATTGACAATCTATTGTGTGAGATGTAATGAGCTTATGTTGTGGAAAAAGCTGTTCGCTCTTTTGTTTTATTCTTGATGCTGAAACAAATCACTGTCTAGCACCGACTGCAGGAAACGCGAAACTTTAATGTGGATTTGAAAAAAAAAACACCTTGAAGTTCTAATTTCTATCACACTTTTCACTGAACATTTGTAGAATATAAAAAAAAAAAACAATTGAAATTAGTCCACCATGTCACTTCTTGTGAAGCTGCTAATTCTATGCCTTCCTTTGACTTATTTCCAACACAACAAAACAAAACCTCCGACAATCGACCCTTTTAAAATGGGGCCCCACTTTGTCGATACGGGGGCCTCAACCGAAGCACTAATTGAATGTTCGCGTGCACCGTAACAATCATGCTGTCAATTTTGATCTCGCTCGGGTCATTTCGCACACTTACCGGTAGGGGCCGCCAACCGGTAACTCGCTACGTGCACGCCAACGATTGAACGGAAAATCAGCCTCTGAGGGAAAAACCATCGAACACCGAACCTTTGCAAACCGGAAGGTATTTTAATTGAAGATAAATGTTTGCTCGGTGCAAATTTATTTACAGCGTGTACCCCACGGCATGAGTGATTGCCACTGTCGCTTCTAAAAGGTTATTTTGACCCTCTCGCGTCAAACTTGCTGATTGGTACACCTGGTCCACTTTTCAGCTATCTATGCGCGGACCGTCCCTCGCTGGTCATGTTAGGGTTAACGAGATTGAGGATAAATTCAGCCTAAGCTGTATTACGATTTTTCTCATTGCGGCAATTTAGGCGCAAAAGGGGTCTCGCATGCTCAGCACCACTGCGACAAGACCTGGCGTGCTGTGATCCTTTCTGGCGGTGTACGCAAACGGGTGTTTTACGACTAATTGTCATTTTCCCAACCTGTGACCCTGCGTGCGTGAAAGTACGCTGTCCGCCTAAAGAAATAAAGCTAATGAAAAAAAAAAAACGAATCCTTCCTGCAATCCTCGCCCATAATCGCGTCGCAACACATCTGCGGTTGAGTCATGCTAGTCGTCACCATGTCACACGGGTTTACCCTTCAGGGATGCGTGGATTGAAACACCCCAGGAATTCTAACGCGTGCCTTTGCCCTTTTTCCAACAACTACCTACCAGCAACCAGGCAAACTTGCACTAAGTCGCTAAGCTTGTAAAAATCATCCACACCGGGCGAGCGCTATGTTTGGGGGAAAACTGTTTGTTTGTCTTGCGACAATCGGGTTGCGTAAGCCGGTTGCCTAAAATACCGAAAGAAATTTCACGACACGACAACGGCATTCGAACAGGCAACAGTCAGAACAACAACGAACGCACACACACAAAAAAAAAACATGGCACAGCCTCCACCGTAACACAACCCACGGCAAGTTCCACGTAATGGTGGCCTTCATCATCATCGTCCCACTGACGTGTTGGTAAAATTTGAAGAATTTCAGCAAGAAATGAGAATCACGTGTTGTGCAAATATTTACAAAATAAAAGGATTACATTTCACGCCGAGCAACGGAACAGGCAGCTGCTGCTGCTACTGCCTTCTTTCAGTTCTTTTCGCCCGGACCGGGGTTTTGTTTGGCTCATGTTCCATCGTTTGCTACCAGCCTGGCCAAACAGTTTTTACCCCCCCGAATGCACGGCGTAACGAATACGACCGGCAAGCACATCGAATTACTAAAATTCTCTTACCGTCGCCGTCCTCCCGCAATACAGCGCTGGAAGTATCTTCAAGTGTGTAAAGACTACCGTGTTACGACGATTCGCCATTCGTCGGTAGAAAGTATCTCACGCCTCTCGGCCATCATTCCAGAACGCTTCGGGGCAATGGCGCCGCTTCGGTACCGTTTTCTGTTCTGATGGAATGGATAGTGAAGGAAGTTTAACATTTCTCGTCAGTGCTGGAAGCCGTACCGTCGGGCCACAATGTGCCGGGATTCAATCTCGCAACCACGAGCAACGGACCGATATGGCAGCGATGGATGGAATAATATTTCCCCATACACGTACACAGCCCAACGTATTTCGGTACGGGATGCACTATCAAGCCACACACTTTGCAGAATAATCAGTCTATCGAATGCTGCCCCTTCAATATCGCACTGGCACGGCTACCATTTTCCGTTGGTCGGTAGATAGCTCATCACACACTGCCTGATGCGATCGGCTACCGGAATGACGGTTCCGTATCAAATTGCCACTGTTTTCGATTATGAACATTTTACCATTTACTACGGCACTAATGGAAACTATTCACCACTGCATTATCGATTTCGCAGAATGGTTCGTGCAGGTTCGTGTCAGGAAATAGACGTCTTATGGCTTATTTTATGTGGTTGCTAAAACATCTACTCTTGGCCTTCGTTTATCTAAAGCTTTGGATATTAATTGAGGAATATTTGCACAAGCGAACAAAGGGCGAAGATTTCGACGCTTCATTAACAATGCATTCCATGTTATACATCTTCCGTGGATATCAGAACGGAACGGACGGAAATTTCGATGTCATAAAGGTCATCAAACAGGTTAAATTAAGCAAGCCAACTAGCATTGTTGAAGAATGGTAACAGAAATCGTTAAGATGCGCCGGCTAAAGCTAAAGATTTGCTAATGCTAAGGAAACTAATAAAATATACTCACTATAAATGAACGGTAACAACCTGGACTTAGCGAAAACCTTTTCGAAATTTCCTGATTTTTTTAATGCAGATTTGTATCTCTTGCTACTCATTTCGCCTGAAGCTGGTTTTTTGGTACGAAAGGTCCAGCATTGAACACATTGTCACATTGCAGCAGATCAGTAGTACTTCGAACACCACATACAGATTGGAATGCTTGTGTGGCTATGAAGATGTATGTGTGGCTATGAAGGCGTTTAAGAGTTCTTAGACAATAGAATTTACTCTTTTGTGTGTTAATCACCATAGCCATAGGAGATGTTATTCAGCAACTATCCTGAGATGTAAGAGAAATTTTTCAATCTTGATATCTAAGCAGTTAAATCCGGAGGCACATTGTTTTTGGGAATCATGCGAGTAAGCTATGTTCCACAAAAACTCCTACGATTCCAACTGCTAGATTAGTCTACTCCAGACATAGAAGGAGTGACTTGCCCAACAGAGTTAACATGGAGCTTGAAACATGAGCTGGAGCAGATATTTCAACGCTATCCCAAAGATCGTGGCTACAACGTAACAATGACGTTCGCAAAATAATGTTCATGAGCAGAGTAGCCTATTCGGCACAAGGTGTCGAATACTACAGCGCGCTCGTTGATTGCGTGTAGCCGAGGATGAAGAAAAATAGTCAAAACTCCCAACTTGTCTGGAAAGCTGAGCTGATGATCCGGCTGTTCTAACTATCAATCAGTAACCATTAGTGATCTGGCACAAGGTTTTTGGAATAACTATCAATCATTAAATCTCATCACCTCAATAGAATAAGATTTAATCTCCACAAGTACCTCATGGAACTGATTCGTTAACACGGTAACCCTCTCGCTCATATTAACAAACATCAATTGTTATGAATCGATGTATTCCCTGGTACCTGTTTTCATTTCATGTAAAATCGAGCGATTTCATCGGCAACCCTATTATACGGCAAATAAATCTTGCTCACCGGAACTGCCGGGTGTCAAACCATCACAACTGGCCCCCTCCCCGCAACTCCCACTTCCCGCCTGCCCAACCCAACCAAAACACGCATGTAAACGCGCGCGGATAATTCGACCGGAAAATGCGCTCGACCCAGTTTCCATGAAGTGGCAATAAATTTGAAGCAACATTTCCCACCGGACTGGGGATGTTTGTTTTCCATAAACCTCGGGTGCTCGGCCGGTGCAAAACTTGTTTGGTGTGCGTGCGTGCGTGCATAATAAAAATTTATTCATTATTGAATATAAATATTAATTTCAATATTTAATTAACCCACCTCGGTACTGGCCGGAGCGCTGTACGCTGTGTACGGACGCGCAAACAAAGCTGCGCAGTGGCACCAATAGAACCAAAAATTATAACAAAAGCCCCGCACTCAATGCGGGGCAAATGGTTAATCAATTCAATCGTGTGTGTGTGTGTGTGTGTGTCGTTGCTACACTGCACAATGGAAGAAATACGCACGGAACACAAAACTTTTCCACAGCAGCAGCATATGCCATGACAGAAACGTACGTCAGCATACGTTACGATACCGGGCGAAAAGGAAATCGAAAAATGGTTCCGCTCAGTGTTTGGATGGGTTTTATTTTCTCGATTAAACGGGGACACTTTAAGGTGGTGCTGGGAGTGGCGAGAGAGCAACGGAATTTTCCCACCCGATTCAGAAAGCCACTTGGAGGCGAATGGAGCCAGCAGCGCAAAGGTATGGAAACAGTTGTTCCGATTGTCACGCTTTCACAATCGAAGCCGAAGTTATAACCAGCGAAATTAACATTTAAATAATTTAACAGGAAAAGACAAACCAACACAATCAAGCACTCAATTTTCGTCCGCCTTGTTTGGTTAACTTGGGCACTGGAGGCACGCAATAGGGTGCTAAGAGCAGGAAATGAAAGAATCGAACAACCTTCGCCACGGTGAGAAAACGAAGCCTTCTAACCTTCGCGTGATTATGTTGGTTTCGATGTTGCTCTGTCGAAGTATCGAAAGTCTAACTCCCTCTCCACCCACCACCCTCACACCACCACCCACTCCCTCCACCCACCCATTTTACTCCATTTGCTTTTCCTCAATTTCGAATCGAGTCGAGTGTGATAATGGAAATATTTATAGCCCAACGTGTACAGCACGGGGCCTTGTGTTTTCTGGGGGCCGCCCCGATCGGTGGTGGGACTTGCTTCACCAAGGGGGAAACAAAAAACACAAACCTTCGCCGGGTTGGACGAGTAAAATATTATGTTGTTCAAATTGATAGCACCGAGCTTAATGCATGCGGAAAGGTTTTTCAATTTATTTCACACCCAGCACATATTATGGAAAACCCCGGCAGTTGATCAAGGAAGCATGGTTCGGGTGGTTTGATGGAAATTGGACGAGAGAGCGGTGGCAGGTAAACAAAGTCCCCCATCGAGTGCAGCACAATTTAACGCCCGAAGAACCACTGCAAACCACTGTGAGCTTGCACTTCGGACGGAGCTTTTTTCCAGGTGTCACGGACCTTTTTTGTGAAAGCTGCGTTTTCTGCAACCGTTTGCATTCGGTTCGGCAAGGGTATGGGGCAGTTGAACCGGAGCACACTGCACTGTGCCGTTGCCCGGTGTGTTGTTTGCGCACCGTTTGGCTACTCTTTGAAGGCTGAAAGCACACATGGCACACAACCGGTGAATGTGTAGAATTTAGAATCAGCCAAATCAAACCATCCAGCTGCGAAATTCAGTTTCAGGATCGGGCGTTGCAGCCGAACCCTTGATCAACCAGCAGTGGATGCAGTTTGCTGTGTTGGGGAGGAGGGTGTACCCGTTTGCTCTTTCTGGTTTTACCGGGAAAGGGAGGATAATTCTTTTTTCTTTGCGAGCCTTTAACGACAAAATGAAAAATCTTGTTTGCTTTCTTTTGTCCCGATTCAGCATCATTCGGGCAGGATGGTTGAAGACTCTTTTTTTTGTTGTTGCTTTGCTTGATTACAGTTTAGTCTTGTCCATATGCTATTAAACCAAACACTCTAGTCTAGCCACCTAGTAGAGATGGTACTTTTATACGACGAGACACATCTTGTCTTCATTTTGTTGCTGACCTGGTTTTACGATGTTGATATCCAGAACATTGATATTGTTCGACGAGCTTTCCCATGTTCAAGCTTATATGTAGGGAGTAATTTGAGAAGTTGTTGTTTGGTATTGTTGAATAACTAGAAAACAATCTCGAAGAAGTATTGGGCAACTTGTCGAATCATGCTTTCTGGAGTTTGGGGAGATGCCGAGAAGATGCGAAACGACATGCTTCTGCTATTCGCTTTGAGGTTAATCAAATTGGTAGCAATGGCGAACTTCATCCAAAACAATTTTGTTAACCGCAAGCTAGTCAAAATATTGAACATTAAGCCATATTGACTGCAAGAAAGACTACTAGCGTATCTATCTCCTGAACTGATAGCATTAAGCTGTCTCCCGAGAGCTCAGAATTGTTGTCAATGTTTAAGAAAAAAGTTTGAATGAATCAGACGGGAATAGAGATGTGGGCTTAAAATATTTGAAAAGGAGGTCTGGAACATTTCAGAAGAAGTTCTTGAAACATGTCAAAAGTGATCTTTCTAATGAGCGGATCGAACCGCTTTAGTTCACTTCGCAGAGCGCCAGATAACGTCGCTCTGAGCGAATTACGCTCCAAAGAGCGCGTTGAACGCTCTAAACCAATAAGAATAGTATGCTCTCTCGTTCTGGCTAACCTCCAACCATACCGGCAAACTACACAAACTAATTCCCAAGGCATATTGCTCGATGCTTAAATATGTCCATTTCTTTCCGACGGACAAAAACTAATGTGTTACGTTGACGTACGTGCTCATTCGTAAAATATAAAGTTTAGTCATTTCAAACTGTTATAAAATGTAAAGTAATATAGATGTAAAGTAATATATAGTGGAATTCTGAGCCCTTTTCATTTAGTTAAGCGGAGTGAAGAAGGTGGCTCTATCGCTAAGGACGCAACACTAACCCCTGTTCTTCAAACTTCTGGATTTGAAAGATACTGCAACAATATTACCAAAAATTAACTCGTTATACAGTAATCAATGGAGCTTATTGCTAACAGTTTATTGCGTCACTTGCCCTAGTATCTCTTTTTTAATCTAAAATATAGAAGGATTTTAATACCCGAGAAAATTGGAATCTTGGAAGATCATTAATTCAAATTAAGAACAGCAAAACTTACTCAAGACGCACATCCAAAAACCAGCCATACTTTGCCCATTCCAGAACGTACTGCAATATTGTTATCATTCAACAGAAGAAATTAAATTCCCTTTCTAACTTCAATTATGCTGCTCCATTTTGAATGGAACATAACACAAAGAAATTCATCATAGCACGTCACGCGGGAAGATGCAAACGTTCCACCGACGGTAAAAGTAAAATTTCCTATCATCAGCAAACGAACATCAAACCTGATTGCAATGGTAGACGGAAAATTGCCATTTTGTATTATTAAGTGCCTCATCTTTGCTGCCCATTTCATGATTCACACTGTCCGCTATTCCCACTCGTTCTCGTACTCACAATGCTGAATGTATCCCGAACTCGTGCAGCTCGTTTTCCTGCTACGATAAGTGGGCGTCGGTGGCAAATAGTCGATATGGAATTGAATCAAATTTTTGTGACACTTTTTTCTTGGTCCCCGTTTTTTTATTGAACGTTGGCGCACTTTTTAGCATGGGGCAAGCCGAGAGCGAGAGAGAAACCATTTCAACCGGAAATGGTCCCCGTTTGCGATTGCCAAGCACTAAAAAAGGGCGAAAAGTGGAAAAGAATTAACAGAGAGTCGCGTGGCTCACTCGGCCCCACTACCACCATCAAAGTGGCCATCAAAAGCGCGTGGCGGAATAAAATGAAATGAAACATTTTAAAATGGCATTCAACCACTTCCGTGCACCACCACTAACCCGTCCAACCGCTTGTTGGATCGTTCCTATTCACCCACCGTAAAACGCTTACAAATAATGCACCCTGCTTTGTACGGACGACGAACGCTTTGTGCGACGACACGCAAACACACCGCCATCATGCCAGTACACGGAATCGTGTTCCATCGCTGGAAAATGTGGGCCAAGAAGAGTGCAAAATAGTTTCAGCGAAAAAGAGAGCGAAGGCAGAACTAGAAAATTGAATTCGATGTCAAATAGTAGTTCGGTGCGCCGCTTCTCTTCCTACGCTCCGTGACACAAATCGTCCGATTGGAAGGCACCCACCGTGGTGGGAACTCGGTGTCGAACGCCGACAGTGCAGTGGAACACTCGTGAATTATTTGATTGAAAAATTTGGCCTACGTTTCGGTGAATTAGCGCTAACTTCTCACGTCAATCGATCGTGTCAACGTTTGGAAGGGTGCTTTTTCTCGGAACAGTAAGTTAGCGGAAAACTCTGCTTGCTTCAGAGTGGAAAATCGAACGTTTTTTAGTCCGTAGTCCTTCGGAATCGTGGCGAGTACTTCCTAAAAAAAATCCCGCACAGATCTCACGAATGCCTCCACCGTTTGGCGCGATATTACAAGCGCAAAAACGGCGACCCAACCATCTCTCTCCCTTTCGCCAACTCATTTCATAGCCGCGAAACGGTTCCGAACGTACACACCGGCAGATCGAACTGTTCCGTGGGTTGATATCGTGGGTAGTTGCGTGAATGTGAACGATTTTCCCGTTTTGCACGCTCGCAGCTATTTATGCGCCGGGTAAGGTTTTTGAGAAATGCTCCACACCAGCGAAACGAAGTTAAACATCATCAGCGTTCAAATATTGACAAACTAACCGGCTTCCACATGCACTCGGTACTTGGACCGTGATCGGCAGCACGGGGTGAAACAAGCGCGCGCGTCTCGGTGGTACTGTGCCATGGTTGGGCGGTGAACATGGTGAACGTGTGACAAACGGGGATCGGATCGGACTTCACTTTTATATTTGCCGTGCGACCAAACTAGTGCCAATTAACTTCACCCTACGTGGTTTGGTGGCTTTGGTGACCGTCGCCAACACGGACACACGCTACGGTGCTACGACTCCATGAAAGAACTCCGGTACGAATGCGGCGCATGGTCGCCCAATTGGGGAATGGTAGGAAGATTGTTTCACAGTGTCTCACCGAAAGGCAGGCTATGTCGATTTTAACGAGCATCGAGCTCCGAGCTCGCTGAAACTGTTCGGTACGTTGCAGCGCACCGAGAATTGACCGTCCTACCGTGTTGGTACATTGGGCTACACATTTTTGGGGTACATGACATTCGGCGCTGAAAATAGATTATCACGAATATACTGATACGACGGTTTTTGGACATAAAGAAGGAACGTTCCTACAATGCTGCAATGCCATTACTCTTCATCAATAAAATTGGTGCCAACTACTTTCCGGTTGGTTACTGTTTATTTTAGGATGCAATAAAAGGAAGTACCATAGCTCCCCGGGTATTACATAGGTTTAAAGAATAATGTATACTAAAAGACTTCTTGAATATTGAATTCTAATTTGACCTGGAAATCAATAGAACAATGACCTGGAACATTACTTACAGTGAGACTTCTAAAAATAGGCCACGATCTATTTCATGCACCGAAGACAAACATTCCCTGGGATCGATCAACACCAATGATAGCAAAAAATCGCTTGAAAAGGGTTTAAATCTGTCGACTTGTCGAATCATCCACCGGTGCACGTTACCTTAATTCTGTTTCACAAATAAAATCACGTACCGATTCATTCTCCCCAATTCAACTCCGTTGAATGTTTCGAATCCTTCGACAGAATCGCAGTATCTGAAACCTGTCACTACTTGACTTATCACGCAGCCACGCCGATACGACAGCATGCCGGAGGTATCATGCTCACCTTGGCGTACACCGTAACAGCAAGTACCGTCGGGCGGTTCCCTTTTTTTTTGCGCTGTAGCTCACCCACGCTTTATTCCGAACCGGTTCGCTTCGCACACAAAACGTGACGCATTCAATTTTAATTAGAACATCACTGCCACCGAAACACTGAGCCCCAATCGTACGGATCACCCGGTCGCCAGTGGAAACGGTGATCGATTATAGGGCACTGATGCAATTTTTGCCCAATTTTTCCGCCCGAAACTGTACTGACTTCCTCTCTGTGTTTTATGTTTCATTTCAGGCACTTCATTCGGAAACAGTCTGTCCGATCCGCTGCTAGATCCGGACTTTATCGACAGTCCGCCGATGGTGCAGCCGAAGTTCACCTCCCGGTCGCAGTCGGTCCGTGCCGTCATTGGCGATACGATTACGCTTCCCTGCGAGGTGGAAAATCTAGGTGAGTTCCCGTCGTGTTTTCTTTCTTTTTTTTGTGTGTGTTTTCCAAACGCTTCCCGAGGCAGTTTCATCTCTGTTCATGTTGAAAAGCATCTCCGTTCAGGTATTTGGGTAAGCTAAAATAGGTTGAAAAACCCGGAGTTTCAACAATTTCGCCCTTGCTTGTCTTTGGCGTTGGACTCTTCTGACAGATAGAATGAAAACCCGCCCGAGGGACACACTAAGCTAAGGTGTACTGAGGGGTTTTTTTATGTACCGGTGTGTGGGTAAGGAACTTTCTTTGCCGTACCGAAAGACACATTCAAATAAATCGTACCAAGCTAGAATGTACGTATCATGTTGAAATTGGTTACCGTTCTCATCTTGTTAAGCTCGTTACTCTTTTTTGTTCCAGTTTTGATTCACTTTAAACTCCCCCAGAAAGGTCTCTGGGAAGTATGGTGGTTTTGTGCAGGTGGGGCACGTGGAAATGAACAAGTGGAAACATTTCTAAAACTGTTGGATTTCCCAGGCAGAGGGAAATGTTCTCGACATGTGGCTTGAAAGGCAGGTTGAAGGTTTGCTATGCTCGAAGTTTATCCCGGTTAGTTGCTGCTTACCTGGTTCGCCCGAGCAAGACACATTCCTTCGCCCGAAATCATGCTATGTCGTCTAATCTGGCCGATTACAGGATCCCATCAATCTACATGATTATGTTCGGGGAGCGGCATGGGTAAAATGGATTGAAGAATTACACGCCTGGGAAGGCGATTACAAGGAATCTTTGTGATTTGCCTGTTATTTAGGAAATTAAATTCACCAGACAACATAACCCGGCGCCGCATAACCATCATGCTGATTAAAGGGAGATCGAGAGCCATCAGCTCACACAGCATTATTTTAATGGAATTGATAATTGAGCGCAATCCAATTTAAAGAACGTGTTTTAGTAAAAAAAAAAACATATCTAATTTATCAGTGTATTTTTTTTTTATTGGATCGACAAAGCGAGGAAATATTTATCAGCAGCAACGAACAAAAAAAAGCTAACCTCACCTGTTGCATTATGCCACATTATGCGCTCCGGTTCAAATCGGTGCTTCCGGGCAATGGGATGGAATAAAAACCCGATTTTCTGTTCCAGCAAACGCAACTAAATGCACCACCGGGAGCACATTTGGTACGTGCGTTTAAGTTGTTATTTTAATTGAATCATCGTTCCCCATGCCCGGATGTAGCTCATTTGCTGCACCGGCCGATTGCCGCAGACGATGCGTAAAAATATACACGCATTTACTAAATCAAATAGCATGATAATTAATTTTTCACTTCCTTTACCTCACCGCTTCGCCAGATCAGATTCGTAATGGACTTTCACGCTCACTTATTGCGCACACTTATTAGCCATTTTGTTTTTCACGTGTACCTGCACCGAAAAATGAACCCTCCGACACTCAGCGCTGCAATTGCTCACTATGCCACCCTGCCGTGCGATGAGGGTTGGTGAAGTGGGGTGTTAAATTCGCTCGCTTCATCCTCCGGTACGCTTGTGTAAGTGTGTGTGTGTGTGCGTGGTTGTATAAATTATTTCCACCTGGAACACCGGCACGATCGTGCGGCATCAGAATGCATACCTTTACACTGTTCGAACATTCGTATGTCCAAACCGAATTCATCCATCTAACAGTGGGCTTTGGACACAAGCAGGCACACTACCCTTGCCACACACCACGTGCTGATGCACGTGGATGCATCCCACTGCAATCGAACGGCAAATAAATGAACCCAATCCGGTGGCGTAAGCCTCTGCCGTACTGTTGTTGGGGGTGTTTTACGAGGACCCACAGCTGCATACTGCACAGTGGGTAGTAGCGAAAAGGTTTTGAAGTCCAAAACTTTTTTTATCTCCAGAAACAAGTTTAACAATGGAACAAACCAGCTTAGTAGTTCTCGAAATGAAAGATATGCACGTCTCAAACTTTTCTATTTTCCTTATTCAATTGTTTTATTTTCCATTTGTTTTAAATTTTTCAACTTTGAGCAGCTGTCAAAGATACGAGGCGAATGTCAGTCTATAGGCTCTCCTCTAGAGGCCAAAACCTCTAGAAAATTAATAAAAAACTGTCAAAGTTAAAGTTTTGAAAAATTTATAAATCTGTTGTAGCTTGAAAGTTATTATCCTATATACAATTTTGTTTGTATTTGGAAGGGTTTTTGGAAAGGGTTAGAACTTCCGTAAGCACTGAACACGTAGGACTGCTATGCAATTTGTAACAATTTGTCTGAAATATGAAGCCGTTTCAAAGCGCCACTAACCACTATGGATGTCTTTTATTTTGATCTTCCATTATACTTGTAATATTTCTCTTTTACTAACTCTTATACTAATATTTCTGACATTAACCATCTGCTTAAACTGGTTTGCTTTTAAAATTTTTACATTGTTTGTTAGTGTTTTTTATTTGTACAATCTACTGGGCGCCTCCATAATTCTTGTTTTGCAGCGTTCAGAACTAATTTGAGATTAAAATCTTTCTTCAGTAGGAAATCAAACATTCGGTTTTTTTTTAATAATTCTCTTGAATGGCAAAATAAATTAGATTAATTTGTAATCTAAAATCTTATCTTAATATTATAACACAATTTATCATAAAAAAAATTCTCCACAAAGCGAATATTTTATCCCGAGATTTGTTCCAAAATGCCAACAGTGCACTGCCACAAAATGCACGAATGCGATTTATATACATCTATGTGAGTGTACTCGTATGTGTGTAAGAGTGTGTGTTTAGGTGGTATTTCAAATTTAATCCTACCGCCCCGTCCCATCGGTATTCACTAGCCGTAAAATAGATCCCACTGCAATCAAATGAGCATCGAAAATATGCTCAACCCAGGCATCTACAAAAGGTTCGGTCGATTCGTACGCACGTCCTGCGCAACAAACAAGCTGCCCCTTTTGGTGGTTTTCACCATCACGGCACCCACCGACCCGATTTCAATGCATTTTCAATGTACCTTCATCAACGCACTAGTTTTTTTTTCCTTTCTTTGTTGAATACGAGTTTGGGAGTAGTTTTTGGGGATAGGTACATCAAGCCCAATCATACCACCCATCACCCGATTCACTCAAACCCACCAGAATGGCTGCTTTTTGTTTTGTGGAACCGTGTTTAGTTTAAAAGCACCAGTTTCCACCCAACACCCCCAACGCGGTGCGCGGTCTCGCCTTCTGGTTTGATTGTACTATGCGCGAGCTAATTGTAATTGCAGTTCAAATCATTACTATTTTTTTCCCACTTTTTTTGCTCATGCTCACGATTTTCCACCATTGTTCGGCCCATTTACAGTGGGTTTGGTGAAGTTAATTTTCTCCCGGTACTGCTATGGAGCATGTACAACGAGGTTTCATCATTTCCATTATTTTATCGCACATATTATGTTGCCTACATACACCGTGTTGTTGCGAAAATGCGTCATTGGCATACTCGGAACTGCAAAACCATATTAACGCAATGGATGAAATGTAATTTCATATTATTCTTAGAACAAACCTAAACATGCTACATCCATTTGTCCATTATTATCAGGGTTTTGATAAGCTCTTGATGAAAATTGGCTTGTTCAAATACACGTGGTGCATCGTACAAATTTCCTTTCGGAACTTACAATTTTTATAGAGCTTACATAATAATAATAATATAATCTACACAAAACGATTAAAAAAACACACTGAGAGCTGTATGTTTAAGAAGGCGAAGTCTCTCAATAACTATTATGCTCCCTGCCCTACAATGATTTCTTTCTTATTATCTCCCGTCACATTCATGATTTTCGCTATCTCGTTGATTTATTCATATTAAACATATGCAGCGTTTTTTGTTCGAGTCCAATGGGTCCAACATCCTTTCCTGAGATCTGTCTTCAGTCATTACTATTATTCTGATTTTGGGATAATCAACTAAAAGCCCTGTAATCCATATCCAACACTCGGAGGTGAAGTATTTATCCTTTCCGTAAAGTATTTATGGGTTATTATTTGACATCAAACAAATTGGTTCGTACTCTTAAGAAATAGGAGAACCTAGGGAAACAGCAAAATTGGACATGAAAACTGAGACAGATACTTTAAAACAATGAACAGAACAGAACAGAACAGAACTAAAGCTAAAATAAAAATACGCTACGCACGCGATAATCCGATCAGGACTCGCTTAGTACACTCGAATCACTCAACTATAAACGTCAACGTCGTCGAAAGTCTTTCTGGCCGTAACGCACCTACTCGAAAAACCATACCAACAATTTATTAATTTAAAAACTTTTACCCACTCATTACTCGTCGTAGCTTAGGTTTTACTTTGTAAATACATAACATAATGCAAATTACGGTCCAAAGCCTTCGCAGAACAAGCGCACATGTAAAACATTCTTTTCCGTCTGTCTGTGTGTGCGCTAAATTTTTGCATCCCAAACTTTTGCTCCACAAACATGATGGCCTGGTTCCAGCATGCACCGTTCCACCGCGCTGATGTTTGTTGTTGGCATTTCTCGGCACTGTACCGAGCGGACATAATAAACAACCGGCGGCAGTACAACGCAATGAACGCGCCTTTTGATAAAACACAGTTTGCCGTAGACGGGCAAAATGTAAGAGCAGTTGCCTTCGGTACGGCAAGAGACGGAGAGTGGAATCCTAAAAACTAACAAAAAAAAGGCAGTGCAAAAGCGAGAGCCAATTGCCACACGCGGCTAAGGCATTGTTATTATGCTGCCGAACCGAAACACCATGCACCGCAGAAACAAAACTGCGAATTCGTGCCAAATGCCAATGCAGCCCAGTCGGTCGTCCTTGCATTACTACTGCCACGCGTGCCTTACTGCCATTTTCAACATGTCGACCCGCAGCCCGCATCGCCCGTTTTGTTCGGGCCGTGCACTTGCTGCTGGCAATTTTCGCGAAATTAGCAATCCTATTTCCATTTCGGTTGCAGAACTGCCGGCCATCATCTGCAAGCGCGTTGTTCGCGTGTGCCAGGATGCGGAATAATGCTTCAGTGAGTGGCAAAGTGGAAGGGCGAAGATTTGTGTGTGTGTGAGAGTGTATATGTGTATGTGTGCGAGTTGGGGTACTCAGCATCGCGCAACATGAAAGAGATGATTTTAAATTAAGTTTTAAATTCATTTGCCAAACGGCAAAATGATTCTTTACCGCACGACTCCGACCGAAGATTGCAATTTTTCCTCTTCGCTCTTTTCTGACCATTTTCATTTCCTTTCGCTGGAATGTGATTCGTTGTTCTCGTACATTTTTTTTGCGATATTCTATCTTGCGCTTATGCTACAGTTTCCTTTCGGACCAAAACGATACAACGATAGAGTTCCCGAGCGGTATCGTTCGACATCGGTTGCCAGTACCACCGGGTTGAAATGAGCTTCATTTTCACCGAGTTAATGTCTTCTTCACTCATTATCGCATGTCTGCCCAGCAAACTGTGGGATCGCGCGCTGATCGTCTTTGTGTGTGTGTGTTTTTTTTTTTTTGTGCATCACTTCTTTAGTCCCGGTACTTGCTTTATTGGCCAAATGCGGCAAGCGTACCCGCACGGTTCTAATGAGCCTGATGGCTTACAGCGGCCCTACCGCCTAACGAACAGACAAAGAGGAAAGTGCATTTTAATTCGCTCATTAACATTAAACTATTCAATTATACATTTGCAACGATGATGTATGCTAATGGTAAAAGTTCCAATCCAATTTTGCCAAGTGTAGATCAAGTTAGCCGTGGGTGGTTCTTTGCCGTTGCTTGCATCTTCATCGTACCAACCGCAAGTGGCCAAAATTGGCGTCGAACAAAAAAAACATCGTGAGTGAAAAGCCATACACCGCGTGGGAAGGAAGGAAAAAGTGCCAGCCGGGATGGTGTCGTACTTCGCGTTGAATCTTTAACAGGTGTTACTCATGGGTTCGTGAAGACTGTAGACAGATTTAAGATAAATTTGCCGATTCAACTAACATATGGTCGTTGATATGCAGCTATTCATGAAGTTATGAGGCGGGAAAGACAATGGAGCAAAAAAAACTACTTTACTATAATGACAAACTCTGGCATACAGACACCCAAGAAACTAAGGCACATATGTTTAAATTATTCTCAAGAAATTTTTGGATACATTACCGATTTCAGAAAACTGGTTTTTAAGCAATACGACAGTTGTTTATGAATAAAATATGGTTGATGATTATAATAATAAAATACCAATGCCATTACCGAGAACTATGCCAGTGGTTTGAAAAATTAGTGGTGCTCTCAAAGTGTACTAATAACTTATCTTTTAAAAAAACATATGTCTTGCAAGGTTTATTACTATGGTTTAATGATATGAATATATATTCGATAAGGTTCATTATTCATAATTTTAAAGCTTTCATTTTTTACGGAAAGCCGTTCTGAATAGAGTTGGGTAAAATCCATTTGGCACCGATTCATTAATCCACTCCGAAAATTGGAATTATGATAATTGGAAAATTATCAATAAGCTTGTGGTATGCATTTTAAGATATCTATGATGTCCTTCAAAATTTCTCGGAACGAATTCTGATGGATACTGGGACATAGTCGAACAATCTTGGGAAACCGTTAATGAACATTGGGATAACCTCTGGCATTGTGAATACTTATTTTTTTCATTCATGTATAATGACCATTCCGCTTATTACTAATGATAACTTAACCTAAACTACGATTCACATTGGTTGAGAGACACTTTCTTTCTATGAAACGTGAAAGGTCATCTAAAAACAAATATGTTATATTGTGCGTACGAGTACAAAAATACTTACCTCACTCTTTACAACAGATAAACAAATAAATTTACGATCATCGGTTAGTATCAAAAAGGGTAACATTTTCGCTAAGAATTTTGTTAGCGTTTAATGTCAGCGATACCTATCATGCAAACTTTTTTACCTCCCCAGAGGCTCTACCATTACAAGGAAATCGATACTGTGAAACTTTCCGTAAGAACAAAACAAACCAGCCCTTAGACGATGTTCTCGCTCGCTAGTACGCAACACGATTCTATCGCACCCTGGTGTCCTTCATGCCAGGTAGCTCAGTTTGTAGCCAGTTTGAACAAACTCCATCGGCCCTGGTGGAACGTTTTTTTTCTAGCGTGTTTTTCATTTCCCAAACGGCATTCGATACATTCGCCGCTTATCCTTTCGCACACATTCATTCCACGCAGGTCGCAACATACTGCTCTGGCGTCGAGGGAGTGCCGTCGTAACGGCGGCCAATCTTATCATTACCCGCGACACACGGTTCAAGCTGCTCGAGGGCTACAGTTTGCAGATTAAAAACGTACGCCCGCAGGACGCCGGGGATTACAATTGCCAAATCGGTGACCACGACAACCGGGATCTGGTGCACACGGTCGAGATACTGGTGCCGCCCTCGGTACGCTCCAACCCGGAAACCGGCCACGTCACCGTCCGGAAGGGTGGTACCGCGACGCTCGAGTGCAAAGCCTCCGGCAACCCCGTGCCGAGCATCAGCTGGACAAGGAAGGTAAGCGCAAACGACCGATTCCGTGGAAAATCATGTTTTCCCGCTTCCATTGCTGATTTCCGATTCTGGCTTTTGTTCCCGTCTCCCGCAGGATTCGATACACGGCTCTCCGCATCTCTCCGAGGGACCCACACTCACGCTGGAAAATGTGAACCGGCAGGACAGTGGAACGTACCGGTGCTACGCAGACAACGGCATCCGGGAGCCGGTCTTCGTCGACATGCAGCTGATTGTCCTGTGTGAGTAATTGATTCGGCCGAGCGACACTGCGCCAACTCGCTTCCAACAACTCCGGCCCGATTGTGCCGGAAGCAATCAGTCACTAATTGTGAAATGATTCGACAAAACACACCCGTACTGCCGGGCCATCGGGATTCGTTTGTCCTCTGCTTTGCCGGTCCGGGTACCATTATGAAGTTCGGGCTTTGCGTTTCCAAATCTCACCGGTCGAACAAGCCCATCCGATCGAACCAGATTTGGATTGGATTAAAAATACATTTCTCAATTATTCTCCAATGAAGCGCCGCAACATGGCCGGCATTAGACAGAGGAGGAAGCGAGTTCGCTTTTTCCGGTCAATTTTTGTGTGTTTCATTAAGATTACGAATGTTTCATGTCACACTTACCAGCAGAATGCTGATTTTGTGAAACCACTCGTTTAATTATGTTCTTTTGTAGTGTAACGGCTGTATTTATTTGCGGTTTCATTCTATTTGCAGCGTTTCAAAAAAGGAATCAGAATTTATTTAATTTTCAAAAAATTGTAGCGTTTCCTTTGTTGCGTATATTAATTAAATCGTTTTTTTTTTGTTATCCTCTTTTACTTATGAAACTTCAAATTTAATTTTTTTTATATTTTTGTCGTGGTAAAAAGAATGAAAAAAGTAGATGTCGAACATTTTCATCTTTTTTGTAACTCTTGCTCTAAAAAATTGCTTCTATTCCAAGCATTCTCCACTCACACAATTGCTGTTATTTCATTTTTTTCATACACAAATGGTATATGCATAATAACGTTGTACATAATCAATTCCAAATTTTCCTCGGAAGTTTTGCAGATCCAGAAAATGGTGAATTCTTCTTCTTCTTCCAAATATTCCACTTCTTCCACTTCTACTTCCATATTATCCAATTCAACTAGAAAAGCATAAAAAATAAACGTAGCTTTCGCATCTTAAGTGGAAAACCCTGTAACAACCTTCAACCTAGCAATTCTTGCATTTTACGTTTTATAGTTTATGTATTTTATCATGTTTAAATAAGAACGCATCCAACCCTCATATCAACAGGCCTTCGCTCGCATTCCAGCACAGGCACCTTGTGCTCTTTTGGGACGGGAAAACTCCAGTGCCTATTCCACATAACCAAGCGAACTGATCATAATAATTGTATCATAGCTGCACTAATGCTAATCCCATTAAGGGTCGAGAAATGAACCCGCACCGACGAACACTTGTTTTGCGTCCGAACAAAACGCAATAAAGAAAACGATACACTAACTGTTTTGTGTAAAAATGGAATGTGCTACTTCCCGGAAGCGGCACTTGGGCCAGTTTGAGTGAATGTGCCGCAAAAGCCGGTGGAGTTTTCCCCTACCTTGGTTCCCCCAAGCTGATTTTGATGGATTAAACTGCTGGCTGTTTGATAAATGTATGTATTTCTCCCGTTTTCTTCTTCTGTCAGCTCCGCCGGAAATCACGGTCGAAAAATCCTGGGTACACGCGGGCGAAGGATACGAGGCACAGCTAGTCTGCACCGTACACGGAGATGCTAATCCAGAGGTAAGCTCGTACGAAAATATAACCAACTTCGACTACACACCAGAGTTGAAACGGGGAACGTATTCAGCCTCAATTTGAACGTTTTTTAAGCTCGTTAAAACAAGGTCTTAAAATGTTTTTATTTTCTTCATTTTTATCTGATTGGATGAAGATGACTATGGACCTGAATTCCGGTAATCGCTAATAATCATGTTAAAATCGTTAGAATGAATTTTGTTAAGCTAGCGCTACTTGCACTTTAAATGTTTTCAGCACTCTAATCAGAGTTTCTTCAATACCTTAGCTAGCTTCTTTCTACGTGATCAAGGATGCTAGGGTTGTTGCTAACCTTAGTCGGATCAATAATGTTAATATTCTTAAAGAACTGTTGTACATATCTTTCTTTCTTATCTAAAAGAACAAAAAAGAATTCGTAAAGCAACCTCGCATGAAAGGGAACAAGTAACACGTAGCTCCGAGCGGGCACAGAATCTACCGGAAGTGTGCTGCAAGTGCGCTGCATAAGTCCATAGTCACCGCTTGCATAATGCATTCGGCAAAGCAGCACTGAAAAATGAAACCAATAAATCAATCTCACTGCACCGTGCACGCCGCTTCAAGGTCGGTAATGATGCTGGGAGTGGCGCTCCCAGGTTCGCATTCCCGCAACTAACACCAACCGGGCAAAAGAAAAGCGATACCGGGTCGGTAAAATTATGGAAAGCTCCCATTGCGGCACGACAACGAAGGGAATACATTATCCGTAATGGCGTTGGGATAAAAGCAAATCTTTTAGAATAAAACGAATGCTTGACGGTGCGGGGGGATGGATCTTAAGCACACGGGGTGCAGGATGGGGCGAAACATCGATCTTCCATCGTTGGTTTCTGATAATGGAAAAGCTTTAGAAAAAAAACGCACACTTACATGGGAAATCCCTCAATGTTTTTACCAAACCATTATGTTATGGTTGTATGCTAATTAATGGTTTTCTTTAATAGTGTTTCTCTTTTGTTCCGATTAAGTTTGAGAGAAGAAATAAATAAAATGTTTCTTTTTTCAACTACTGACATGATACAACATAAGGTGGCTTCATCACTTACCGGTTTATCGGATCGCTTTAAAGTAACGTGTTTCTTTCTCTTTAGCGGCACAACGAACTCATAAGGCCTAGGCCTGTCATTTCTGGCTTTCTTTGACTTTACTTACCAGCAGCCAGATAGTCAGTAAGGCGTAAGGAGGAATGGTCCAAATGACAAATATCATACACTTATTAAACTTGGTGGCGACAAAAGTAAATTTACGGTATAACCGTAGAGTTCGGTTACCTAATGTCCCGGGTCGACAAACAAATCGAAATAAGCATAAATAAACGATGTTCCTCATTATTTACAGCTACTTCAACATTCGTCCTTTTAATTTAATATACAGTACTATAAAATATCTATCCAATTAAGGAATTATGCTGTTCTTAGCTAACGCTATCTTCGATGCAGTGAATTGGAATCCTTCAAACAGATAATCCAATCGATCGAAACATTTTCAACTATTTAGTTTTCTTTGCGTTACCTTCATCGCAAAGTTCATGCCTGCGATTTCGATACTGTCGAATTGTGCACAGTTCGTACCCAAAGCTGCACGCCGTTAGCGAGAAGTTTTGCAGAAGGGCAACTATTGATGGAAAACCATTATGCTGAGTAAAATTGAGTTAGGCGATCCATTTCCGAATTGAACTGAACTGTCAACTGTGTGGCAAGATAGAAACCATTGGATAAGAATCGACCCTTTCACAAAACTAACGCTTGATTACTTACTCGTCTCGGGATGGGTTTTCATTTCTTGCTTCTTTTTTTTTTGTAGGTTATGTGGTACCAGGACTCCTTTCTGTTGCATCCCAACGACAGACGTACGATGGATACTCGCGGCGAAAAGCACTATCTAACCGTCCGGAACGTTCGAGCATCTGATTTTGGCAATTATAGGTAATATTTCATAACTTCTTTACTGCGCGCGTTGTATGCGCAGCGTAACGCATTACGGAAAAATGGAATTTTATTACTTTTTTCCATAAATTGAATTATTTTCTTCAAATACAAGTACCGCTTCAGTGCGATTTTTATTCTTTTTTTTAACGTTTTTTGTGTCGTATTGTCTTTTTACTCCCCATTCACTTAGCTGCGTGGCGGAAAATTCACTCGGACGCGCAAAAAAGTACATCGAAGTATCGGGCCGGCCCGGTCCCGCTCAGTTCCATTCACCGATGTACAGCAGATATCGGGAAATGTATAACCTAACATGGAGCATTGAATCATTCCCGCTGATAGAGGAAATAAGATTACTTTACAGAAAATTAATGGTAAGTAACTCGGTACCGCCCGGTACGGCGTGCAGGGAAAATTCACCCCGAACTCGCTACGGTACGTCTTATCACCTCATTCGGGAACGCCTTCCAACCCCCCTGCGATAGTTGGATGGTTTGTGGTCGCTTAAGAAAACCGGTAAACTTATCTTCTGTTACAAATTTATTCCCCATCCACCCGACTGTTGCCGGCAGTCCATGCTGCTCGGGACACGGTGTGCATTGCTATGCAATACCATGCTCCACCTTTGGGAGAAAGTGCATGCAACAGCGAGCATACGAGTTTACGGCTGGATGCTGAATTCTACCCGGCTAGCATAATTTATTATGGCAAAGCAATGATTTCACGCTCGGCACCGTTACCGAACCACTGTGCATCGCGGGTGGGTTTGGTTATGTATAAGTAATTATTGATATTACTGCTGTTCTTTGTTATACGGTTAAATATTCTCATACAAAAGTTTGCAAGCGAAACATTCTTTTGTTGGATGAAACTGAGTGAGAATCTTGAATCTAAATGAATCTTTAAACCGAGCAAATGACTCTGATTCACTGTTATGAACATTCATGAATCCTTCAAATCAACGAATCAAAGAATTACTAGAATTCGCCAAGAATCTTCAGAAAATCATGATTCTAAAGAGTCTTCAGAGATTCAAGAATCTTTTGGGATTTTTAAAGATTCACTAAATTCCAATACTATATGAATCATAAGGAATTAATAAAAATTCAGAATCCTCTCGAAACTTCATGATCTTCTTTCATGATTCTTAGGAATTAAAACGAGATTTAGGGTGGAATGCGTTAACGTGGGTATTATGAATTACACCAGTGCCTTGTAACGTTCAAGTTCAAGATTAACTCAATTCCATGCTAATTCTTCCCTCTTTCCTCAATTCAAAACACAATTAAATTATCTTCCACGCTAACCAGGAGGTGTGTGTGTATAGATAAAAATGAATTAAAACACCCAATCCCCAAACAATAGCCAAGCCTGTCTAGGCGCTAAATTTTTCTCCAAGCGTTTCGTCATCTTTATAAGCCAACCATTGCCGTTGAGGCAATTCGGTTTCATACCTCGTCCAATACATCCATCGAATGATTTCCTTCCTTTTAATTGTATCCTTCCTTCGGTTTTATCAACGCGCACCGAATGCAGATGAACGAGTCTTATCAACATCCGGGCAGATGGCACGACATCATCCTGAACCCACCGTCAACGAGATCGGAATCCTTTCGGCACATCATGACATACACCATCAAGGGGCTTGATCCGAACTCGGTCTACGAAACGATTGTACAGGCGAAAAATCGCTACGGTTGGAATGAGGTAGGTTTTTTTTTCATTCCCGACCCATAATCTTAGTTATAGTGAAAAGATTGTAACGCAATTATAGTTTTATTATGATGGAAAAACGGCGCTTCGTTTGTGTTAAACTGAACGATTATTTCAATCCACTGTCCGTGAACTTCCAGGTCACAACCATTCGCCATATTTGCTATTAAACGATCATAAAAGCACTCAATTAGGATAGCAATTTGTGCCGATGTATTATAATCACAAGCACCACCAGTACACTCTTCCCACTGCTTTACCTTGCCCAGGGTGAACCATTTCCCTCTATCAGTTAATTACATCGCAAATAGAGAATTTGAATGCCACTCATTAATAGGGGGGTAGAAATGTGTACATCAATTACAGTGGCGACCTATGGTGGACGCTTGAATTTACGGTGAAATTTCCTAACCGGTCACCGCCAACATTGGTGCTTGTTGGTTCGTTACAACCAAACAAAAAATACCACTACACGAATCACTACTAGAGGAACCAATTCAGCGAACCACAGAAATGAGCGATAAAATCCCAACCATAACCACCTATACACGGCGCAAACCTGTTTACTTCGGCGAATGTTCGAATGCAATAAAAATGCACACAATCGAATCGCAACGGTGCGGACACTCTGGCCAAGTACGCATACGCACAATCTATCCCAGTGTGTGAGTGTGTGTGCCGAAGTGTGTGCCCGGTGGGGTCGAAATAATTTACATAACATTTTTAATTACCTCATTCAGCGAAAATGTAAATTATCGCCGTATTCCAATTGGAGCTTTCCGGGAGACCACTGACAGAGACAGGAGGAGAGTGACTGGGAACTTCGTTGGGTTGGGAAGGAGCGAATTTTTTGTTTTGTTTTTTGCTCCGAGTATTGTTGTACGTCTCTTGACCGATTTTGCTACAATTTCCAACTGATAGGCTGATTAAAATTGATTGCACACTCGCATTTTTCGCTAACGAGATTCACTGCACTGCAGCACAACATTCGGCTGCTGTCGTGCCCATGTGCGCATTTGTGGAGCGACCCCACTCAGCGGGGCGTAGATTAAAACAAAAGAACGCCGGCGTAAAAAATCACAAATTAACAATGAAACGAAGCAGCAACGGAGAAGAAAAAACTGGAACAGGATAAAAATAGAAAACGATCGTTCAGTGTCAGCATTCCATTCCGTAGATTTCAAGTTATTTCGCACAACAATTGGATCCGAAACCGATGCGAAAAGCGTCTATTTGATCGGATTGTAGTGTATACTGGGAGAATTTAAAATCAACCACCCGCAGCTATACGAGATGTGTGGCACTGTTTAATTACGCGCGACAGTATGGAAACGCACTACGGTGCACACCTGCTCAGCTGTGTCTGGTTCGTGCAATTTCATTATCGCTACATCGAGCGAGGCTACGGGGAAACAATGAATTTTCCGCCAAATTTTGTCACAGTAATGAAACCACCCGCATTCGCATATGTAACCGATTAAATTGCGTCAGTTTCTGCTGTTATTAAATTATAGCAAACCACTTTTTTCGAGTGAGAAATTTGCTTTTTTCTCTCTCATTGCTCATACCGTTTTTTAATCCACCCCCATTGCAGGTGAGCGACATTTTCCAGTTTTACACCCTCAGTACGGACATGCCGAACGAAGACGTGGAGCAAACGCTCGGTTCGACAGCATACGGCAACAACTACCGGGCACTGAATCATTGCACCACACTCAGGAGCGAACTAATCCTGGGAACGATTATTCTGAGCTTAGCGTCGGCCGTTTGGCGATTGGTAAGAACATAAACACTTGCTCCGTAGTGTGTAGGACATGGAAGGCAAACCGAAACCAGGGAACATTTCCCTCTAGATGTGTATTTTAATTTTTGCAAAAAAAAAACAACAGATTAATAGCGTTTTTTGTTTTTCATTCGGGAGTTTAGTTTTAATCACTATGAATACAAAACCAAAAGAAAAATCCACCATAATGTTAGAGTGTGTGAGTGTTAAAAGGCGCTGACGTGAGGCGGGACATTTAAACCATCCATAAACCAATAAGCCTGTCCATCTTGTCCATATGGCAAGGGCGTTCTTTGTCACGAATTTCTACTATAACTATACTTACAACAAGTACGGTTAGAACAAAAAAATTACTGCATGGTTCATGGTATTAAACATTGTGCTCAATGGATGAAAAATTCATGCGAGGCGCATGACATCAATGTAATGATATTGTCAACTGACTTTCAAAACGAAAAAAAAAAAACAATTTTGTAGCAAAACCAAAACAAAACACAAGAAAACACACACACACATAAACAAAAAGGATTGTAATGTAGCATGTAAGAGCATGTAAGTGTAGGGTAAGACAAAAAATAAAAGCTGTTTAACTGACGATTAGATAAGCCATTCAAACGATACACCTGTAAAAGTGAAAGAAGCAAAATAACAAAAAAAAAACAGAAGCAAGTGCACGTAAAAATGATATACCACGAGTTGAAGCCAAAGACAACACAACTGACGATACTGTAGTAAAAGGGAGAGGGAAACAATATTTACCTTGCTGGCAGAATATAAATTCCATTCCTTTGCCCAGTTTCGGGTATATCCTGTCCACCGGAGAAACGAACAGCAACAAAAAAGCGATTGAATAGAAGAAATTGAGCCAGTCATAAGATTCGATTTGTTTCACACATTTTGTTAGGATAATCGACAAAATAAAACAATGTAAATGTGAAATAAACCAAACGATCGAAGGACTTAACTGTCACTGTACATTAAGATTTTATTTTTAAGAAATTACTTTCCGCATGCGCATAACGTTCTCGATCGATTGGCGATCGCCTGCCTGCATCCTAAATATGTAATGTACCAGTGCTACGATGAAAATAAACTTTATTTTACTCCAACCATGCTGTCGAATGAACCGGCGATGTAATCTTTTGCAAGAGCCGAAATTGATCGTTTTTTTATTTTCTTTTGGTTTTGTCCCACGCTTTAAATACACTAATAATTTTATCAGGGATTATTTCATTCTAATGATCGATTACTTCAAATTTAAATGCTTCTGTTTATTTAAATTTAATTTAAAACGAAAGAAATTCATTTCAATTTGAACTCCTACAATAAAATTCTTCGAACTTAACACTAGAATCTATTATACGTGTTTACAGGTGGGTCCTCAATCAACAGGTTCGATTAGCAACATTATGGTTTACTGTTTTCGGAGTATATGAAATATAACAGCTAAGTAGCTCGGAAGGATTTTTGGCCCTATGAATAGTACAATGAACTCATTATCGTAAAGACTTGTTACGAGCTCGGAAACTCGCCATGCTCCAATAACACCAGGAACGTCATGAGAATGACACCGGACGACCCAGCCCATAAAGACCTTTAAGGTCGTCCATTTGGACAGAGGAGGCGTGATATGCCCATATTGAGATGGAATGATGGCGTCCACGTATCCGTCATAAAGGCCGGTATATTGGATTGGCTGACGACGGTGCTCGACTGTAGACCGGTTTGGAGAACTCCTGCAGCAAACCAAGACCGTGAATCGATTGTAGCTCCTGCTAAGTCATTAAATAGCATCTTCTAGTATCTAAAAATGCTGTTTTGTAGCTTTTGGAATTTAATTATATATTTTTTGAACAACGTTTAAATTCAGAACTTGAGCCTTTGAATTTTGTCTCTTATTTTCTTGATTGAAGAGATTTTTTTTTACTGACACTGATTAATTGTAAAATGAGTGGGATGGCGAACACTACTTTGCCGAGGATATAAGCATCTTTGATTTCCATATAAATATTCTTAAGAAGTTCCTTTTTTGTTATAGTTGACGATCAGGAAAATGGAAATATTCGTTTGTTTTCTAGACATGTAATGAACTGGTATGTAGTAACAAAGTGTCTTCCCGAATTCCACCACTTATAACATGAAGTTTCTCATATCAAGCATATGATCGCACTCATTCACTAAAGTCGACTGACGAGTTAAAGATATACATTTTACCGAGCATCGCCATTCTGCTCAATGGCACTCAGATGTGTTCAAGAGACCTTTTGTGCGAAAACCTCAAACGGACGTTCGTCTCTGTCGACTTCGAGGCTAAACATATTAAAGATTAGATCTGTTGCATTCTTACGCAAGTAGGTGTACAATTTATGGCGTATTTGTTAGATATTTGCAAATGTTTTGCGATTAATCTAAGATGCCGTACTGTTTATTACACCATAACCAAAGCATAAATAAGAACACAACGCAAAATTTGACTTAGTGAAATATTAATCCTAACTCACCTATGTCTCCATAATGTGTCTTACGTATTCCTCAAACATGAAGCATTATAAATTTATCAATCTGGCAATCTCCTACCGCTTTTGAAGCGATAGAATGCGATTTTGTTGCTTCTAGCTACGAAGCAAATCACTCAAAATGACATCCAAAACATACAACCAGTAGTACACTGGAAAAAGAACCCTTTTCACTTCCTCTCCATTTGTGGAGGCTCCCTTGCTGGGGTATTCATGTGCTTGTTTTTTTCCATTTCTACACTTTGTATTCGCATAACCAAAACCCGCTTCGAACTTTCCATTTGATGCATGAAAATTGGAACTCTGAACTACGCTTCCGGTGAGGTGTTGCAAAGTAGTAGCACCAAAAAATGGCCAAACCAAAAAAGTAAGAAACCCAAACTCTAATGGATGGGATTTTTGTTATACTCGTTCACTCTTGCCCGGCGAATGGCGTACAAACGTAAACAGCATTCACTACCGGCAGCAGCACAAACCATCAGTAGCGCACAAGCAGCAAAATGAGTTAAGTAAAAATGGGAAACACTGAAATGAAATTTACCCATTCACCATGTGTTTCGTATCGCTCTTTGTCTTTCCGCTGCTCAGCGGTCTGTTCCGCTCTCGTTCCGGCGCCCAATATTTTTCCACTCCCGGTCACCTCTTCCCTTCAAGTCCGAGCGACTCGAGAACCGTTCGGGGTCCTTATGCCCCACCCCCGAAAAATTGGAGCACCCGGCGAAAAATACATTCTGCTACAAGTATTGCGCAAACAGCCCACTTCAAACCGCACCGCTTGCCACCTACTTTGCCACCTTCCCAACCCGGCACAGTCGTTAAGGATATGAAACTTATAAAAACGCGGAAGAAAAATTACGCTCAACGTTGACCTGACGGGGCAGAGCACCGGGAAAGTCGATTTGAGTTATGGCAAGTGAACCTCCAAGCCAGCCAAGCTTTTGTGAAGAATCACTGAAGCGGCTGTCTGTGTGTGTGTGTGTGCGTGTGCGGAGGGCAGCGTGCTAAATGAATTGCAACGCCGCGCAAACGCGCACTATTTGCTATTTGCTGGCGTACGAACTGAACAGATTTTAAATTAAACGTCAATGCCTAGCCCAGCTGCCTTTGGCAGTTCACCTGTGCTGAAACGATTCCTGCGATTTTATGCGCCCGACGCTTGAGGAACGGAAGAATGGGAACCGAATGCATCGAGCATTCTCTGGAATGCATAAACATGTCTCGTGTCAATAGCAGCTGCCACGGTGCTGCAGTGGTTGAAATGCGCGAACAAAACGGTTTTGCAATATTTACACATGAATGGATATTTTACCATTTTAAGCACCATTTGTGTGTGTGTGTGTTTTTTTTTTCACCCTGGCTCATCGCATTGCTTCATAATTATGTTGCTCATTGTTTTGTTTTCCTTTTACTACAACGTGGCAAGCGTAACATTTCTATAGAACTCGTAAAAAACCTTTAATTAAATGTGTTTTTGCTACTAATTGTACGTGGAAATCCTTTCCAAGCAGCTTCGGTAATATTTTCTAAGAAAAATATTATCAACTTTAGGTATCTGCTTGTAACGATATTTTGACACGCTATTAAAGTTTAACTGTTTTAATTTTAAATATTCATGTTTTGTTTCATCAATCAAAACTGCATTGTCTCATTCCATCACTGGAATAATGCATGAACTGAAGAATTCACAGGACGTCGAAGTATTTGAGCATTATTTTTATTTGCATACTTTCCGGCGTTTTTACTTACCACAAATGCAGGCAACAGTGTAGTGTTAAACATTTATAACTAACTACAACTACAAATTACTACATCTTAAATCGTTATTGATTTTCATATGTATTAGTGTTGGGAGCTAGTTCTTGGTTCTGATTTTTACTGGATTAATTAAAAAAAACTCCAAAATCCACAGCCTGTTAGTTATAATTACAAATATATTGCATACTGTCAGGCGCAGACAGTTTAAACGCTTCCTGGAGACAATTATCGCAATTAAGGAGTAACATTTTGATAAAAAATTTTAAAAATAATGTTAATTTCTGTATCAACTTATCTGTTTCTCAATTTGAGTATACAGTTTCAAAACATGTCAAAGCGGCGATACATTTCTACTCCGTGAAGTTGTGCAGTAATCAAACGTCACTTCCACGGAATCTTGAAATGGGCTTAACGACTTGTAAAATCAACAGTACTTTTATCTTTGCCCGAAAATACTGCACACCGCTCTCGAACGATCACACCGACCGCCGAACATTTAAATCCTGCCCAAGGAAAAACTGTCAACCTGAACAAGTAGCGCGCTACGACGTACCGAAACCCATCATCATCATCCGCTGACGAGGTAATCTTCCTTAAGGCGAACGGGCAACCAACGGCGTACGCGCCACGCTTTACACCATCATTAATAACGACGCCCCGGGCGACATCTCATCGAGCATCTGCCTGACAGGCGCGTAAGCGCATGAGATGTTTTGCATCTGCATGCCGCAAAAGAAGATGAATGATCGGCGGTCTTCCGTGTGTAATTCCCCCCTGCACAGGTAGAATCACACACCGTTCGACGCAGCATCCAAGCACCACAGCGCACAAGAAACGAAAAGAAAGCGGTGTTTATGTGAAGCGTAGAAAGCAAACCATTCGATCGATAAACATTTAGCACAATATTTTTACAACCGTACCCTGTCATCGCACCGTTCCTCCGACGCTGGGCGTCCGTGAGAAGAAGTCATCGTTAGGGGAAATACCGCGCCGATAGATTATGTTTGCAGAGAACACAATAAGCCAACCCGTCAAACGGAAACCGAGCGACCGAGAAATGGAGAGCACCAAGACAACATCGAGGGACATCGAAAACAACCCAATCATTCGCCTGGTGACGTTACCAAATGACGTTTGCCGATATTTGCGTAAGAAGACGATCGGTTTTCGATGAAGTTTTCCATTTCCTCTCCAATGCGCCACGGCAAGAAAAGCTATCGGGCAACATGGCAGCACCAAACGCACATCATACATGCGATGGTGGTGAGATTTTTTCACCCATCCTTCCGTGCGGAATGTTCAAAAGGTTTCCATAACAGCTTCACGTACCCGCGCGCCCTTCGGTGGTGGTTTAGCGGAAAGATGCCCGGACACACGGAACGTGTGGGGTAAAGAGATAAAATTGTGTATCCTTCCGGCTGCTGCAGGATACGGTCGTGTCGCTAACAGTAGATTGACTTAGGCGTAACAACATCACTCATGGAAATCCCGCTATCCACTACAAAGACACCCACAAACATTGTTACCCACCCGTCGGGTGGTGGAAAGCAGCAGCAAAAAAAAAAGCAGGAAAACACAACATACAAGGGTAAATCAAGCGAAGGCATTCGTCATTGTACTTATGTCGTTCTGTTACCACTTTCTCGGAATGTGAATAGTGCCGCAGGAAGTGTTCACCATTTCTCCGTGTGGCATTCGGGAGTAAACTTTCGTAAAGACCTACATCGTTATCTTGTCGAACGATTAACGAACCGTGTTCGATACTGTGGCCAATTTAAAAACAGTTTTATTGACTGCTTCTCAAGTTGTCAGTGCCCGAAGAAATATGTTTTGCTAAATATCACTCGCCGGATAATTTTTATTTGGAGGTATGCAATTGAAGAATTTATAAAATTTGCCAAACATCTTTTACCTTTTGTGTTTGTATAGTAGTTATTTAAATGAAAATGTATTCGTAGTCGAGAATTTCTTTGGACCCGGTGGTATATTTAGCATTACCATTCGGACCTATTCAAACTCAAGGAAAGACATAGATGGCAGGCCCCTTTAGGTTGTTGTACCACTAAAGAAGATGAAGTTGACCATTTCGTTCGCCAAAAAATTGAGCCAAAAATTCGCCAAAAAACCCAAGTGAAGGACCATATCGCAAATGCAAGTAGTAAATATAGTAAATATAGTATTGATGCGAACAATAGCGATTTGCTGATTTTCCGTGTATTCTGAATAAGGAGAATAGTAAAGTTACTCCACTTCGATATTTTAGATTCGTCTCATTAAGAGTAATTTGCAAGAAGTCTCATAGAAGAATAACAAAACGATCAAATAAGATTGTATTATCAACGAATTTATAGTTTAATGTCTCAAGAACCACTTACTTACTGACGTACTTATCAACTCATAGCGTTCTTCAAAACGCTCACGTTCTGGAGCTATTCTTTTTGGCGAATGCGTCTACGACATCTTACTTACTTTCCCACTTACGCATCAGGCGCTACAACAACTTTGCTCAACAACATTACTCCACCTGAATTTGGGTCTAGTAAGCTTCCCCTGTCCATTTGTATAATAGCCCAATGAGTATAATAGTAGTTTTATACGATGTCAATAGTCAGTACTCACGGGGACAATAGTCAATAACCTGAAACCATACACGTATAATTCCAACTTCATCTGTCGTGAGAGTTATTTTGTGAGAAGTTTGTCTAAAACTGTCACACTGGCAACCAGTATCAACCACGTCTTCCAACCAACCAAGTAGTCAGCCGAAACCGACCCTAAAACCGTCAAGCTTAAACAGAATGGCACCCGGATTCGACTACGCGGTGACTACCTCGAACTTATAACAACGAGAAAAGAAAGAAAATTCTCTAATCCCACACCTTTTTATACACCCAAAAGAGAAGGGAAAAACTTTCAACAATTTTCCCATCTTTGGCACTGCGGTTGATACGGAAAAAGGCGATGCAATTACGCTGACCAACCGCAACCCATTATTTATCATTTCCCTACCAAAAGATGGGTACCATTCGAATTGTCTTCTGCGTACCAGTACCTGAGCAAGCAAAGCCATTGAGCACACACACAAATCGGTAAAAGTTCAAACACAAAGACTGCCCTAAAAACCCTCATCCGGCCATTGTAAGCCGGTAAAGAGCACGAGAAAAAGCTGCCAAGAAACGATGCAACTGCCAGCAAGCAATCGCCGGGGTACTTTGCAATCCACCGGGCGAAAATTGAAATGCATTGAAATCACAAACACACCGTGCAGCTGCCGGGTGGACGAAAGTGAATGCGCTTGTGCAATGAAATGTCGAAAACTTTCATCCATCAGCACACCGAGCTGAAACAATTACAATTAATTGGTACTTTTAAATTCTAGTAATAGCAAATACATACCATCCGCATTCACGGTACCGGGCACGGTTTCAATGTGCCTGCCGATGGATGGATGATGGTCGGGATGGCACTGATGACGAGGTTGGTCGTGTTCCAGCTGCCGCTGTTGCCAGTGTGTGTGTGTGGGGATGGGCGAAAGAGCGTCAAAGAAAGCGGAAATGGACCATAATGCCTCTACGGTGTGGTGTTGCGATGCATTCGAATGGATGCGGCAGCGTATTGGCGCTAACGAACAGCATTTCGATGTGGTGCAAGGGATGCAAATTATTCAATTAACTCTTAATTGCTCTTTGTAGCATGGCTTTGAAACTTCCCTACCATTCGCACAAACCATTTTAAAATCTTCGTACTGTTTTGTTTTTTTTTTATTTCTGCTCTCAATTGAATCCCGTACACCGTTCGGTGGCCGCCACTCCGTTCGGAATGTAATTTCTTTGCTGTTCACACGATAAAAGCAGCGCCATACAGTTGTATAATGTACGGTGTGCGATCGGTGGCTAACAAAAACCGAGCAAAGAAGTAGGGAAAATGGCGCAAAACCTCGAAAGCAAATCAATATTGACGGGGTACGATTTTATTTCATTCGTTACGTATTAGGAACGTAGAGAAAATAAATGCATTATTTTGTGCCATTTTATTTCGATAATGCTCACTTTTCGGTTTTGATATCTTTGAGCAGTGGTTACTGCTGTGCCAAATGACCAGAAGTCTGCTGGAAGAAAGTTTAAAAAACTGGGGCTTTCTTTTTTTCTTCGTGGCTAAAATCGATTAATGCAGGGTTTTCCACCAAACAATTTCTTTCGTCAACATCGACAAAAACAAATTGGATGTCTATATTGACAAAACTTGTTAAAAGGCCTCACTAAATTGTCATTATGTATAAAAAAGGATAACACCTAAATGACCATGACGGGCCAAGCAACGCCGATATTTTAAAATGTTCATCAGAAGGGCTAAATTTTTCCAGAGACTGACGTATACGTATACGCCTCGTCGATTGGCTGAATAATGCCCTTAAGAAACCCGATGGATCTGTACCCTTACGTTGTTAAGTGAGGCTCAAAGCACATCGCAAATAGTTCTCTTTACAGGACAATTTTTGTCTCCGTACAGTGGACGAAGGACTGTAAACGCTACACGTTTAGATAACGCCACTTTATTTATTATTTATTTATTTATTCCATAATGACGGCATTTGCCGTATTATCAACATAGTGTTGAGTTTTTACAAATATTTCAAATTTTACCATGCGCTTTCTCCTTGCGAATTGCCCTTTAGAAAACCCTTTAGCTCATCAGCCGTTTGACCGTTTTCAATGAAGAAAAACATGCGTGATACTGTTAAGCTTGTTTTAATCGGTTTAGTAAAATAATGTAAAATCCCTTATTAAGCTATATTCTCCGGAATTCTTCTACGTTTTTTTTTAACTGATTGTTCATTCAGAAGTATTCCTATTATTTTCCCAGTATCTTCCGGTTTGCTTCAGCATTGCTGTACAAAAATATTGATATGCACCGTGCACAGTGCCACTACCCATTCATACGATATACTTTCGGACAGTTTATTACTACCCAGCTACGTGTCGTATTACGAATCGAAAAACGTCTTCCGCAACGCCACCTTGGGCGGCATGCTTACATTTACAGTACGATAAAATAAACAACCCCCACTTGGAAATATAAAAAATCAACCTTTGAAAAACCTTTCCCCTCTCAACGAACACCGGAATACGACAGACTAAATAAAAAGCAGCAATAATTTCACCAAACAAAATGTTTTCGTTATTATTTTGGAAATTGAAAATATGGCTCAGCAAATCGTGGCACGTAAAACCTCACATCAAGGGGGTAGTTTTCAGGCTTTGGAATGCTGGTTTTTTTTTTTTTGCTAAAAGCAAAACAATTTTATTTTCCATAGTTAGTACTTACAGGTCCCATGGGATCGGTCGTTTTTTCGTTCGAATCGGAGTTTTTTTTTCCGCCCTACGTACAAAATTCTGCCGCCCGGTGTACTACCATTCGCAAAATGAGTTCCTCTTAACGGGGCATGAAACACATATTGCCCGAAGTCACCGGAATGATTCACCAAAGCGGCCAGGATGAGTGTCTTCGGTTCGAGCAGGCTGAAAGGAAGCAACAACGAGCAAAAAAAAAACATAAATAAAACCATCCTCACCCGAAAAACATCCGCCCACCCCCGGGGACATACACACGGCTGGCGCGCTGGCAAGGGTAGCTTCAGGCCAAATCCGAGCATAAATTGAATGAAAGCAGAGATTGATTACTTTAGATAATGAGACGCAATTTTCTTTTTCATTTGCTGTAACGAATCTTTCGCCCAGACATTCCATCCCAACCTGCCCACTTCCCACTGTTGTAACATCCTCTCCTGTTCGATGTAACCGCATAATTCGTACCGCGCTACCAAAAAGGGCCGCACGCACCGACGGCTTAACTTTCCAATCCCTCTTATTTTCACCCTTGCCTTTGTTTGAGCTCATTTAATTATCAAATCCGACGCACTGGGCTGTACCCGAATTGAGCCAACGTATATCCCGATAACGCTGCCAAACCGTCAGTGTTTCGAATGATTTCCGCTTCCCAGCTCCGTACACCACGCGGCCAGTGGGCGACGGAAAAGCATTAACACGTCGGAATTGTTCAGCCCAAACATTTATTTACGCTCAAGTGAAGGGGGGTTCCATTTTAAAAAATCGAAACTTCCTCCGCAAACGAGATGGGCTGTGTTAATACTTTTCATTGAACCTGCCGACCCTCGGGATTGTTGACAGCATTTGATTGGTGAGTACTAAATGAAATGGTGACAGCGGCGATGATGTGGCATCGGAATGGTTTAGGCCAGTTTTTGTCAATGGATGCAGTTGAACGATGCCACCAGTGTTATGTGTCACTTTGACGGGTAGGATTATTGAGCGAGAGCATTTCCCGCACGGTGGATGGCCTGACATGTGGATGATAACCTTTTCCAGGGGTGGATAAAGTGCATCACAAAGTGGAAGGTAATTTTTATTGCCTGTTCGGGGTTTAGAAATAAAAAAAAAATCCTCCTACGAAACACGAACACACCAAATAAAGTCAAAATTGCAATGCAACAAAAGGGGATAGAAAAGGAAAATCATATGGACGTATGAATTACAGATGAATCTCAGATCACTTGAGACATGGAAAAAACAAATGAATTCAACAAAGAGGTCATACGTCTATTAATGGGATTAAAGTCCGCTGACGATGCTAATGTCATCATTTGGCTCCGGTTTTTCGATGCCTTGGTCATCAATTATCTCATCGTTGTGGTCTCTATTTTATAGGATACGTTCCGGCATTTGATGTTTTCCAAAAAAAGTCACAGCTCAGTGACATTGAGAGAGATTGAAAGAATTCTTCGGTGTAACTATAGCCAGTCCATCTCATCAAATAATCAGTTGGAACGATGGTCCGAGGCACACCTTCCTATGCACTTCATATGATTCTTTGTAGAACAAAGATATCTTCTTCCAGAACATGATGCACTAGTTGCTAACGTTCTTTGTAGACGACATGCCACCTCTACCATGTCGTTGTCATCAACTGTCAAGAAGATCTCGTCGTCCATTACAACCGCGACATAGCGCTTCATCGGAATGTTTATTTTAAGCAGTAGCTTTAACCGTTCTTTTTGGATGACAATCACGAATCTTGTTGGGCTGTCCTTTATTGACACTTTCGTAAAAGAATGTCTATCTTGTCTAGGAACTTCTTCATAGTTCAAAGTCGGTAACTCCGACATCCCGATGGAAGAGGTTAAGATCTTCATTTTTCTGCTGCATACTTAGCCCTAGTCATCTCAAATTTGGAATTGATACGAGATTACCTGCAAAATTTCGTACATGGAATGAGGAGATGTAATAGAGAGCTACTAGGTTGAAATAGAAATTTAAGCTGATTGGGAGATACTAATTGAAACAACGATAATAGATTTTTTGGAGTTTTAGAAGGTTTCACACGCGGAGCAAGGTTTTTTCGTTGTTTATCGATTCTTCACTCTCCTCTGACAGTTACTCTGTCAGAGTTACTGGTTAAGGTATATGCGTTATTTTCTTTGACAAGATTTACAATTTTCAAAACGTATTCAATATTTAAATCTTAAAAATTTGCTAGCGATTTAAATTTGTTGTCTAAGAGTATTATGTAGAAGTAAAAAAAAAAAAATAAATGTCGTGAAAATTGTCCATCAGTTATAATATAAAAGTTTTGAAAAATGAATGTATAACACAAATATAATTAGTATATATAGTCTGCAAAAAAAACATATATAGTCTGCAAAACTGAGCTGCGGAAATAACTGATACTGATAATGCGGAACCATTTCACTGGACCTGAATGATGTCAAATAAATAATACGACTCCAAGAAGTTGAAGTAGGCATAGTCTGCGGGGTCTTTTTTTCGTTAGTACGGCCTTGGCCGTATCGACTTTATTTTACCACATAGCCGGATAGTCAGTCCTTGCTACGGGGGATTGGCCCGGATGGGATTTTGGTCCAGTCCGTTCGTGTGAAGACCGGCGCTGCTACCATCATGCCACCGGCCGCCCCTGAGTCTGCGGGGTCTAAAAATAAAAATAATGAATAACAGGCTGCATGCTATACTCATGTTATACGAACGGGAAGAATTAGTTTATTCAATTATCCCCTCAAAAAGTGATCTTGAAATAGCGTTCACAAACATGAAAACATGTTGTGATTGTTCAATCATAACAAAAATGCATCCAACTGGCAGTAGTTGTCTGAAGAACGGCTGTTTTTTTCCAAACAATCCAAAACTGAACCGAACAACATTACATGTGAGCCATGTAAAACGGATCTGCACTGGAGCTGGTATACGGTTGCTAAAGTTTAACATTGTCCGACAAACCAAAACAAAAACCGAATTGAACGTTGAACAACTCACTATTCACTCGGTTGTTCGGTTTGTTAAGAAACACTCACCATTCGTGTATGCACTTGTTGTTGCTGTACCACACCGCTGTCCTGTTCTTTCCTCGTGCTTGCAAACGAAAACATTTTCCTTCGAGCGCATTCTTTCATGTGAGAATTTTAAATATTTACCCAACAACGTGCATTGGAAGACACTTGGTATGAAGAAGTATTCCGGTTTTACTAGCCCTTCCATCGAGTGCTACCTTTTCGAGCCTTTCGCTTCTAGTGAGCGGCGATTGGTCTGTACAATGCTGGGTGCTGCATGAAGGACTCGACCTCGACCCAAGAAAGTCTGCCGGGTGTACGGTGTTACTACAAGTGTGACCTACCCGAACAACAGTAACCCTGCAAAGCGTACCAAGCCCAACATGGAATTGAATCCAATGGATCGGAAAATAAACCACCCGAACACCACCACCTTCCTTCGGTGCGATTCCCTTTAGGGCCCGGAAGTATGCGTTCTCCAACGCTTCGTCCCGCCAACCAGCACGGACCAGCCCTAGGGGACCCCATCGTGATGTGAAGGAATTTTGGTCGATTTACTATCAGTGTTTACATAAATATGAAGCATGTGTTGTTGTGGGTGCCGTCGTGCAGGAACGGATATTTGCATTTTTGCCGGCTTTTGCCGGGCATAGTCAAGAGCTGTCGAAACGAGCTGGTGAAGCAGTGGAAGGGGACTTCCTTCCTTCTGGGTTGGGTTGAATGAGTATTTAACCTATTCAACGATGAAGATAAGGAAAACCAACACACACGTTTTTGTTTCCCGGCAGCCACTCAGTAACTTCATCAGGGTTTGAATCGTTGCACAATCGCAAGAGAGTGAACCATTCAACGAGCATTATCTTCGAGATGCCGAACGATAGGATTGTTGCCGAGCAGAACAAACCGTAAGGCACACATAATGAAGCACAACATCCCTAATGCTGGCTCAATGTGGTAGGTGTGGTGGGTGGCATTGAATCGATAGGTTAAGTTTACTTTACCACTTCACTTTTCGATAAGAAAATCCTCCATACCACGGTTCCAATAGTTTCCATTTTAAAACATTTTTTTTATTTTAAAGCTTCTGCTACAGCTACGGGAAAAGTACCGCGTCACGACCGTAAAGCATGGCCCGAATGATGATTGGGCAAAGATCGGTTGACGGTAAAAATTGTGCAAAGTTATCGCTTTTTGCTTTCTCCCCCACAGCTCCACAGTTAAGTGACCGCTCGGTGGAAAAGTTTAACCAACTCCCTGGACGATGGAAGATCAGAAAAAATACACTCACACACACAAAAGGGGCACCGACCAGCGGACCGCTAACGAACACTTGTTTCCTTGTTGACGAACGGGAAGAAGACCAACTTTCTAACTTCGGCCGTACTGTGGCCGGACCTAATGAATATCTGTGACAGGACACAATTAGTGACTTTTTCCCCTTCCCGGGCCCGGAAGAAACTTTTGCTCAAAAAGGATATATTTCCTTACCGGGACGAGCTGGGTACCGCATGAACATACGTATTTATTGAGTAGAAAAATAAAGTTACGATTTGTTGGCAGGACAAATGTGCCGGGTTTCATTTTTAGACATATCAATAACCAACTAAGGAATATTTTTAATGAGAAAACTTGTTGGAAATTGTAGAAAATTTGACGGAAAAGCTAACATTACACATACCACATATTAAACCACTGGCATATTTTTTTCGACATCTCTTTCGATTGAAATCTGATCAGCAGAGTGTTTTGTAATAATCACTTTGAAATATAAAAAATTATTATTGTTTTCCACACAGAGTTTTTAAGTATTTTTTTTTTTTTCATTGCATAGTATTATATTGGTTTTGCTGTTGAATCGTACATTAATGATATTGATTATTTATGTGTCTTTATAATCATAAGCCGGGAGTCACAAAGGATCATTTTTCTTCATAGTAATTATAGCACTATGCAGCCATTACCGGCATTCATAGTAATATGTTGATCAGCGTTTGATACATAAATTGGCATAATGATTGGTTCGTATCAATCCTCGAACACTATGGGATGTCGGTGGTCATATATAAGAAAGTACATTAACAAAAACAAAAGCTTAAATATAATTTTAAATATTTAACAGACGTGTGAAGCGCATAGGTAAACGTAAAAGAAATCATTGAAAGCACTTATTATTATTATTTATTTTACGGTAAAAAATTAGCTATACTAAATTAGCAAAAAGTACAAAACAGTAAATTATTCCAACCACATAGAGCAGTTATAATTAAACCGAACAAAAAATACTGCACTTTCTCATTGTTTTATTTTTCGCTTCTTATTACGATCGATCGAATCGATCGATGGAGGCGCCCGGTAGCTCGTCAATCGAGAACCAATCGATGGAGACGCCCAGTAGTTGAGCAATCTTCAGCAAGTGAATGGAGGCGCCCGGTAGCTGCGAATTAGAATTAGAAATTATAATCACAACACTACTACAATATACAAACAATGCAAACTAAATTGCAATGAAATATAAAAAAAAGGTTTGTTCCTAGCAGACGCTTAGTGCGTTATCATTATTCATCATCGGTTAAAATAAGCCAAAATCAACCTTCTCTATCTCTCGTTCGCTCCCGCATCACCTTTTGTGTCATGTATTTTAATTTTATAAATGTTCTCGACATGCGGGATCATAATTACGCATGCATAATCAACTCGGAGCAGTTAATTTCCGCATCGGTTTTCTCCCCTAGATGGCGCAACGATGTCAATTGTTTATTAATATATTCTGTCGTAAATTCTCATACTATGTCGCACCCAGTACTGTGAGAAACCCGTCATATGTTGCATAGAGCATATTATCTCATTGTTGAAACTCTTCCCGTGGATAGGTCGGTCGGTGCAAAATTCACAACCTATTTAGCCTGTATCTGTTTAGCTGCACGGCAATTACTGAACACATCGGTAAAAAAGTAACGCATTCCTTACTGCTCGCATCCCGCCATACACGCCTAAAAACCAGTAACAATTCTGTGAATCCTCACAAATTGCGAACGTTTATTGCTTTTATTTACACCAAACAAGCAATCATCGTCGGAGGCCGGTGGTTAGTTATGAAGCGTACGAGTTGTTCTTTGTTACGAGTTGTACGAGTGTCTTTTTTTTTTGCTGATGTTTGCTTTCTCCCACACGGCGCGTACTGTTTTAATATTCAGTTTTCAACACAACCTCCACCCGGCACGATGGCTAGTTGGTCGTCCGATAATAATCACATTTACCTTCATTTGCTAAATGTAACATCAGTAAAAAAAAGGCACAAAACCACACCATATCGAACGACGGCGAAAACGATGTTTTGCAAACTAAATTGCTTGTTTTTGCTACAGATATCCTTTCATCTGAAACAGGACAGAACAAAAAACAAACATACTGGACGTTTCATTGACACCGCTGACATAATGTGCGATCCCTTTCCCCTTACTCTGCTCACACAGCCGTGTGAAAAACGATCGTTTCAGCGAACAGGCGCGTCGAAAACGAAATACAAAAGGATCGTTAGTGGTGTAATATGAGCAAAAAGACAAACACGCACACACACACACACACACACGCGTACACAAAAATGGACAAACAACGTATAATTTTTCGCATAGCCTCGCGATGAATGAAAAATCCGGAAAAGTGCCGTAAAAAGTGAGTGTGCAGTAAATTGGAAGTATTAAAGAAAAGGGAACGCTAAAGCTACTGTCGCATTCACGCAACCAGTGTGGACCCAGCACGGGCACTGGTGGCCGGTGGGTGACACTCATAAACTTAACAAATTTCCCGCTCTTATCTCGTCTGCCTGCAAAAGGTGGAGCCATTCGTTTTGTTTCCTCTTTCGCTTCCCTCCCTGTCACACCGCGGCCACCTGCGGCTACCTCACGTGCTCAGCTGCTTTCGCGTGAGAATGGTGTGCAACGTGCAGAGGCAAAGAATGGATCACACTTACAGCACGCATCAGTGCCATCTATGAACACCCGACTACCGGCTCGTGACGGGGATCGTGCACGTGCTGGGAAAAAGTCAACTTGTGCTTCCAACTTCCACTTTCTCGAAGCGCCATATTACTATGACCACGGCCATAGCCCCGATGTCAATATCAAGATTTACTACTTCGTGCTGGTTCCACTTTTACCATTTCATTCATGTACACTTCTGAAGGTGTGCGTGCCTCTGTAACGATCCGATGCTACAAACCTGCCAGCATGAACGGTCACTAACTATTCTCTCATGTATGCATGCTTTGCCGTATCCACCCGCTTCACACGAAGCGCCAATTCACGGGTATCCTTCGTTTAGAATACTTTGTGTTTTAACATCGACACAGAATGGAACCAGCTATCACCGCTATGACGTCCCACGCTCCAACGCGCAACTTGTAGCCATCATTGAAGCGTACAGTAGACTGCGCATTTTTTCTGCTTTCTCCTGAATGCCGTAAAATGCAGAAAATGCGGGAGTCATAAACTGTGTCAAAATTGAGAATCAATCTTACCGTGCAGCTCGATCACTGTTTGTGAAGAAATTCTTTATTCGTGCTCTTAAAAATGCATACCACGGCCAGAAGTGCACTGTGAAACTTTCCCAGGGTTTTACTTATGAGTGAGGACGATATTTCCACGTTTAGTTGCTTTAAAAAGGGCGATATAAAGTTGGAACGAAATAATAGAATAAATTAATAAATTGGTTTTGCGCATCTTTGCATAATTTCTTAAATCTTTTGATGATATTCAGGGTGTGTGTACACAGCAATGAACGAAGAAAATGGGATTAAAAAGGGATGGCCAATCAATAAATTATTTGCATTTTCAAGAGATTACTTCAAAATCAAGGCTGTAACTCAAAATGCGAATGATCTTATTTTAAACGTTACTTAAACGTGACAATTTACGAGTGCTTTCGAATCAAGTTGTTATGATGGCGATCAAAACACGTTTGTTTACATTGCAGGGTTAGTAATATAGAAATCTCCCTACGACAGTCTTGCTGTTGCAGGGTTTCAATAGCAGGATAATGGGTTAGATCACGTCCTAAGCCAGTTTTTTGTATGCGTTTTTACGTTTCCAGGCTTATCCGCTTACAGCTCGCCATACAAATGGCAAGCCAAGTTAAGCCTAGGAAAGAAGGATTAGATTGGTTTCTCAATGAAAGTACCCAAGTACCCAAAACCCAAACTCGACAAATGTCAAAACAAAGAATTTTGCTAGCTGGTCTGAGCCAGGTTAGGCCATGTTTCCCGAGTGCGAAAATGGTAAACAATTTTTTTTTAACGAAAACAACTAAAAAAAGATTATTTTAATAATCAGACTTGTATATTATTTCATTGCATTGAAATTAAAATTAAATTACTAAACTTAATTGACTCAAATTGTAGTTTACAAAAATGATCCCTTGTGTCATTCTTTATGTCAAAATGCTATGTCCTTTACGAATCTGTACAGAATGATACAGCCCGGTACCTGGAATATTTGGCAGATAGAGGCTTAAAGCTTAAGCTTTCTAACTTTTGGGATGATCTACCCCAATGTTAGGACAAGGTACACCATGATTGTTGCTATGGTCGCAAACATTATTATTGCATGGCAAATAAAGATGAGAAGTTCTGAACAGCACTGAAGAACGTTCCTTCAGCCTTTTTATTTAATTGCAAGCCGTTTAATAAATGCACTAATTTTGAGATCAATCCAATTTGAAAATTCAGACATTATTATATTCACTACGAGAAGCGAAAACAATTGGCTCATTGTGAGAAACAATTTAGCCGAGTGTGTGAAAGAATTTGACAGCTGCAACAAGATTTGTTGCTGACCAAATTTGATGTAATTTGTTTTAGCTCAATCTACTGACACCTACCATGACATAAGACATAAGACGTTTAAAGACGTTTCAGTACTGGTGTTTATTGAACTCTGGCATAATGTAATATTGTGGAGAAAAATATGTAACATATTTTATCCGAAAAAGCTCATTTAACCGGAAAACGTTGCTTTCCTTCTGCAATGGTTCCGCATTATGGATCGAATTTTATAAAAATACCACATTTTGTTTAGTTTTGAAACGTGCACCTTTTACCTTTTTTACAAACCCCATTTTTTACATGAGGAAAAACAAGTATCTCTGCAGTCTCTCTGCGATACAATTTTATTTTACTTCATTTTAACCAAATCAATCTTCTAATGGTGACAGAAATAAGGCACTCCGGTAATATTTCTCCAAACAATCGAAAACAGATAGGGGATATTCAACTGCAATAAAACACATGCAATTTGCATATCCTGTTTCTGCAAAACTTCAAATAAAAGGAAGATAAAAAAAAAAACAATTTACCACCCAGCAAAAACAGCAAGTGTCCCTCAAATATGAAAAACAAAAAAATTCTAAAACATCGGTAAACTGCACCAGCATAATAAATGGAACCGATAGGGTTGCTGCTTGTCTATTTGCCATCTTTTCGGAACGGTTTTGTCGAGCGATCGGGACCAAATCTCGTACCACCGGAGGCAAAACAAAAACGGGGTGACACTTTTGCTTCGCAAGTGTTTTGTCACCGGTACCCTCAAACCAATGCCCGACCAAACCGTACCAACCAAACGATTGACCGTACCGATTCGGTCGATTCGCTTCTGTTCGCACCCTGCCGAGCAAGGCGAATGCATTGCCGGCGTAGCGAGAAAACGGTCCGTGCTTTACGCCCGACAGAGACAAAGTGCACATGTAAATATCTTCAAATCAGAAGACAATCCACTGTGCTCCACTGCTTGCGATGGAAGATAGTGGTGGTCTCGGTGAAATTCCAAATGTGAATTGCCCATTGTGTGCTGTTCTGGGGGCCAATTCCAACAGTGTGCTCTACTCGGATTAAGCGACATGCCGATATCGTCTGCCCTGTGTGTGTGTGTGTGTTGGTACGATTTTAGAGCGTCTTAAAGGATTCCCGGGACTATCCCTTAAACACCACCACAAAAGGGTAGTCAAACTCGTACGCTCCGTTGCGCTATGCTTTGTGGCCTTGTTAAGGATTGTAAGAAGCAAACAGTGAGCACAAAAATAATGATGCTACCACGCTTGGAATGCACCGTACTATCGTAAATAGCTTGGTCAAGTGCAGGTACAGGCAGTTTTTAGCTTTGAATAGCAGTTGTTTAGTGTCTGACCCAGTCCATACTTGGGTTGGTATTCAACGTTGCCTTTTTTAAGTATTGCATAAAATAAAACTCGTAAGTTAAGAAAAATTTCTTACACAAATTTTTAAAATTCTCATAAAACCAAAATATAAAGACTTCTAACTCAATTACTACTTACTTCATTTTTCCAAACCCAAATGTTTCATGGCATATTCCGTCAAATTTTGAAAACACTCACCACGCTAACAACAACATTAACCTGCAACGAAACCGGTGTGCCCCTTGTATCAGCACGCCTGTACACCCTGATGCACTATGTATGAAGAGCCTCAATACGGCCATCACAACCCAAACCACACATGGAACAAAGGTTCTCCGTAGCAATATGGGGCACTCGGGCGAAGAAATTGAATCATATCCTACGGGCTACGGTAAAGAATATATCCTGATCTTATGGATCATTCCGTTACCGGGTCGGTATGTGATGCACCACCACCATCCGGACTCGATCCCATTGCCCCACCACTTTTCACAAACGTGGTCCAGGGTAATGGTCCGGTGTATCTTTTCCTATGTATGTCGACACCAACACAAGAACCAGCAGTAAGATAACTAAGCAAAGCGAAAGAACCCCGCAAAAAAAACCCCCGAACGAGCACCCAACAAAACACCCAACGAACACAGCAAGATAGTACTACGGACCCACCAATCGCTCCTCCTTTCTACCCGCTGCGCTGTGGTCGGTTCTGTGTGCGGTTTTGTCAATAAAATTTATCATCCACTGTAAAAATGACTTTTCTTCGCGTGGTTTTTGGCGTGGTGAAGACAACAGAAACACGAAAGTTCCTCTCCCTTGTTTTTTTTTACGTGCGTACACCGCGTGAGTGGAGGAAAATTTCTGGTCATAAGTACCTTGCTCCCGGTGAGGGTGGTATTTGTTGGTTGGATGCGCACGAAAGATGACACAAAACCCCCACGGTGCTAGTGATGAGAAAACTCCGTTTCATGTAGGGAGGGACCGACCGATTCGGATCCGGATCGTCGAGATCTGTTCTTCGAATCTGATCCGAATCTCTTTTCGGAAACAACTGAAAAATTGAAACTGGATTGTTGTTAAAGTTAATGGAAGCGAGACATATTTAATTTATTGTAGATTAATAATACATGTTATATTCGCTAAATGATTTTTTTTGTCCTATTATTTCTAAAAATTCTCCATAGTGTTTTTTATGTAAGCATAAGTTGCATAGATTTATATTGAAACGTCACAATTTAAACATAATAAATTTATTCAAATAATATATATTGTGGCTCACAATTAACATGTTGAACACCGTGTCCAAAGAAGTTACCAACAATAGTTACCATGGAGACACTTTCAAAGCTTACTCTTTAATAATCACATCACCCGATTTCGAGTATTCCGGCCAGGCGGTAACCATTGGTTACCAGGTTCCAATCAGGTCCGGATTCCGAAAAAAAATTGCATATGGATTCAACCTTTGGATTCCTATACCGGATTGGCATGCAGTATCTTGATCCTGGAAGATTCGAATCCGCACGCTTGGTTTTCATCCCAAATCCGGACTTGAAATCGAAACGAGCCTAGATTTAAGATTGAATCCGAACTGATCCGATCCGATCCGGATTCCATTGCCCAACACTACTACACGGTACCTCAACCCCTTGGTTTTACGACCTCCCGGATACCTTACACCCCAAACCCAATTCCTGCATCCCCCACCCCACCTTCTATCCTTCGCCCACTCCACCTCCTTAGACCTTTATTTCCACCATTGGTGAAAGCAAGGTGAAAGTAAAGTTTTATTGTTTTCTCGTAATTTTTATGCGTTTCTAGATAATTTCGCACATCATGGAAGCTGCGTACGGACCATCCGGACCACACGGTCAATAATTGATGCATTCGGTTCATGTTGCATGGTGTAGCTTGCCATTTTCTTTCCACGCGCTCTCGCCTACAACAAACCCCTATTTTCAGGAATCATCATCGCGCATAGTAAAGAGTCTTTGTTTACTACAAAAGCGCAAATGAGTTTCCCATTTTCCGGATTTATCCGTTTTTTTTTCTTCTTTTTCTTTCTGGCCAGCAAGTCCGGTACTGTGGTTTTGCGTGACGCCGATGCTTTCCCCTTTCCCGGCTATAAACCGCACCGGTCACGATCGGGATGAAACGTTCGTCGAAGGTGGGCCCCACTGTTTGGGTTGGGTACGTAAACCGCGAGGTTTTGTGAAAATCGTTTTCGTGACCGGAGTGTACTACAGGTATTCGCAGGCGGAATATGTGCCCAGGTACGGAAGAAACTCCAACCCAAACCGACCGACCGACACCGTGCACCCGAATACGATATTGTAAAGTATCGTTTACGACCGACCAGACTTCAATGTATTTTTGTGTCGTTTTTTGCTCTACCTTTTCCATGCAATTGCCGTTCTTTTTCCCGTGCATCATTTGCATTCGATGTCCATTCCGCTTTCGCAGTGTCTATTTCGCCGACGTTTTTCTCTGGCCCCTCATTCGCTATCACCACCATACATCGAAATGTATAAATGTTGAAATATTAAAAAAACAAAACCCCATTCCAGTAAAACAAAACAAAAAAAGAACACACGATCCGCATTCCACCAAGACCTGTACGGTGACAATTTATTTCGAACACGTAATGCACATAAACTCAATGTTGCATTGCAAAACCGCTCGATGGTGCCTTCCGCGTTTGAGGCGTGACGGTGGCAACCGAATGGGGAACCAGCGTTCCATAAATGCATTTCCATAAATGCAGTTCCATAAGTTCCATAAATGCATCGAAATAACTATCGGTCCAACACCTCTCGCTGTGCCACTGATTTTCTACTCTATTGTAATGAAATACGAGCATATCTTGGGTTATGCCAGAAGAAGGACCCTGACATGCCGATCTTTCTGATCTTAATCATCTTCACGATGTTTACTCCGTCAAACAGCTCAGCTAACTCGTGGTTCATTATCGTTCTCTACAAGCCCTGCTCACAAATATCACTAAAAATGTTCCATGGGACCCATTTGCTAGTGATTGGCATCCCGGAGAAGAACATCAGAGTGAAGTTTAAGTCTCAATTCATGTCTTGATCGAGTCTTCTATATCGAAGGAGTTTTGTGGAGTCCATGGTAACCGCGATTCACGATTCCATCACAATGCGCCTCCGGATTTCGTCGTTAAGATTGCTATCCGAGTTCGCGATCATGCCAAAGTAGAAGAAATCCTCTTCTTTCTCCAGATAATTGATATTCTGCTCCCATGGCGAGACTATTTAGTCTCCATCGCACTGATCATCCTCCCAATCCTTAAATTCTTAAGATACGCTTCACACACTGCCACAGATGTACGTCCGTCCGTGTCGAAGTTATCCATGAGAATAAATGATTTGTAGTGAATAGATCTAAATCGTGCCTCGGAAGTAGAAGTCTGCACTTCACATAATACCTTCCAGCACTAGGTACATTAACAAATAAGGGTGTAAAAAAAAGGAATCGAAAAGATTTAATTAGGGACGCTCACGCGAACCAAAAAATTAGTCCCTTTATTCCTTCTCGTATTTTACATGTGAATGCCGTTCTTGTTCGTTGTCGCCGTTTTTATAAGGTCGCTCTCTCTCTCCACATTTACTAACTCACCACGATTCTCACTTATGCCGATCGCAAACCCGACGACTATCAAGGTTCATACACATAATCCTTGACGGCCTGGTCGATCAGTCGATATAAGGAGCCGCAGTGACAGCGACGGTCGGTGTAAACACGTTTTGTTTACAACAAAGGGAGTACGTCTCCTTGTCTCGATCTTCGGTGAGATGCCTGTTCTCTCACCCTCTCTCACCCTGCTCTACACTCGTTCCAGCTACACAGGGAATCCATATTGCTGCACGTAATTCCATGGTACAGTCAAACGATGGTGAATACCCCAGCTTCTAGTATGTGTCATTAGAACTATAACGACCCAGCTTCCACTTAACAGATATTTCTTCCCGTTCCCAAATCTTTACAATCAGCCTGTGGCATGATAGTGGCAAAATGTGCCAGGCCCATCTTGAACAGATATATTATAGTAGTTATAGAACAAAGACTTATAAATGGTCTGTATTTATTTGCATTTGTAAAACATGGAAAGCATGAACGAACCAAACGAACAACGTTGAACATTGTTTTATTTAGCTACACCAATTTATTCGGAAGCTTGCAATGTTTTATCATCGATATTTTAAGTTTTAATACGAATAGAAACGTGGTTGAAGGTTTTATTAACGTGCATTTTAGTTATTTGCTCGTGATTCTTTGGATAACGAAAACATCACACTGGTCTTTATCCGTAGTGAGAACCATTTCCAAAAACTGATCATCAGCTAGTGCTGAAAATCTCCCTTCAAATCCGATTCGTTAGCCGGCTACACTATATATCAACGAGAACGATTCTATTTTTCATGAACTTTAATTAAATCAATGAAACCTGCAACGCCACAAAAAAACCCTCCAACGCTTCGTAACAGCGTAACGTCCACTGTTCCACGGATGGATGCAACATTCACTTCACTGTTCGGCACCTGGGCATCGGGCATGGTCGTACCGTGCCGCTATCGGCACGATTGCATCAGCACCTAGCCCACCCCGGCTATCCGGTCACTTGTTCATCTAAACAATCCGAAAAACATTGACCCACGTTGTCGAATCGAAACCGTTTGCTGCTAGATTTATGCGGCCCGCGCATCCCACCCATGGGATGTGCCCGGTGTGCCGTCCCGGGTGACAGTCGGCAACAATGCGAACGCCCGGTAATAAATTCAGCTCGATGAAGAAAACCCGGAAGTCTGTACGGCGTCTCGGGATGTATCACCGCGAGTTGCTTCGCGCCCATGCAAACCCAGGTCGCATAAAAAATGCGCATTTTCAGTGCGTCCTAGCGTCCTACTGATCCTTTCGGCGGGTAAATAAATGTAACAAGCGCAAGCGAACGGATGATCGGTAACGGACGGTGGGTGAAAAAATTTGCAATTCAATACTATGCCAACCCCACGAATGGAATCGCGAGCAGGCACGATCGCTCGGACACTGTTACGGACCGTAACGACAGCTAGACAACAGCGGTGAGTAGCGTTTTTTTTTTTTTGCTAGCCAATAGTGCCGAGACACCGCTGGGTTGTTTCGTCTAGCTCCCCGGGGAAATTGGGTACGCGCTGATCCTTGGGACAACCCCGGCCAGGAAACAGCACTGTCGATGCTGGGAACTACGATTCGTTACGTCCAATTGAGTGACGCTGGTCACCTTTGGGAAGGGAGTGGCGCAACTCGCAGCTGCACCGCGCCCGGGTGCTAACTCACCTTTTATTCTCCCCTATAAATGATGCTCTAGCTTTGCTTATGTGCACAGTCTAATGGCGGTCTAGACGACCCTTCGACCCGAGCGTATTTACAAGACTGCGAAGAATCGTAAACATGCAGCTAACGATGAAGCGATTAATGTTATCTATTTCCATTCTATGCTTTACGCCGCTGATTGCCTACCGAATGCCAATAAAAAGTTTGACAAACTACGACCTGCACATGCTCTGCAACACATCAATGTACAGTGCGCAATATTCATTGCTAACTCCACGCAACAAAACACACACATGACCCTAGCGTCCCGACCGAATGAGCTTCCAGCGAGCTGTTTGCCGACAACGATCTCCACAAGGAAACAAGCGCAACACAGTGGATCAGTGTCCATCCTTGAGCAGCCCTCTCATGGGTGGGGGAAAAAGGACCAACTTTCGATTAGAATGATGAGGAAACTTTGTCTGCAAACAGTACCGCTACACTACCACGCCACCGGTATCACTACAGGCAGTTTTTGGTAGCAAAATTTTCCTCCAACTGGACACGTCGAACGATAGCAAGTGAGCGTTCCGTTTGGTTTTAGTGCGCTTTTTGTTTGCAATTTATTTCATTATTATTACACCCAGCCACTACGGTGTAGGACCGAGCCGCAAGTAGCTTTAACGAAATTTCCCCGAACCCAGCCAATGCACTTCCGACCCCATCCCAGTAAGGAACCAGCGGAGGTGTATTCGATGTTGACAGGAAACTTTCTCCTCTACATCGCTCGTTTCAATTTCACAGACAAATAGAGCGCATAATGCTACCCTGTTTTGGAAGGTAATCGGAGATACATTTCTAATTGATTACTTTAAAAACATAAAAATAAAGCATGGGTTTGTTATGTTTATTTTTTCGCACACAAAAACATTCGATGGTAGTTTTACGTAACTCGAAACCCAGCAAAAAAAAACATGCCCAAAGAATCGTTAAGCTCGAAGCAACAAACCGCTTTGCCGAAGCTTTGCGCCTTCCCAGCGTTGCATGTACCGAGCAAACTAGTTTCCTGCGAAATACTTTCCACTCATTGCTTTGCATCATGAGGCCAAAAATCTTCCGGGACCCATAGCGAGTGGAATTCATTCATCATCATAACGAGTGTGTAAGAAGCATCAATGAAGTAGCCCGCCTTAAGCTTCTGCCCGGCTAGCGTTTTCTTAAGCAAGAGTCATAGCACGTGAATGCCGGGCAGGCACACCGGTGGGAATTTTCGACTGATAATATCCTCTGTTCGCTGTTGATGCCCTTACCGAACCGGGCAACCATTCCAACCGATTGCCTTCAACGCTAGCGATGAACGATTATTCCTATCGTGGTGCGATGAGTAACCATCTGCCTGATAGCAGCCTGCACCCGGACCGGTATCTCAATTCCCAGACTCGTTTAACGTCAAAGAAGCTTTCCGGGTGGTATCGCAGACGCCGATTGTGCAGCCGTATCTTCCGAAATTCCCGGTAGAGTTCCCGTTTATCGATGTTCGGTCGGTTGTACGTGGCAGGGATTTTAGGGTCAGAAATATCGAGGTAAAAGTAGCTCCAGTCTGCTAGAACTAGAATTGTTAAAATTTTCACTTAAAAAAGCGTTTTTTTTAATGCACAACAACAATTAAAGCAAGTAAAGTACTAATCCTTCTAACGCTTAGTACAAACAACAAAATGGTTTCATCCACTGAGTACCACAACCGGCTGCTAGGTGGTAAAGCTTTAAACGAACAAAACCACACATTAAAAAAGCAAACACAACCACTGTTCCAGCACAACAGTGCGCCAGCAACTGTGTCTACGGGAACCTGGTCAGCCAAATTAACTGTCAGAATTGGTTTCAATGGTATTCTATCTGCACGCCAGCGGTAACAGAGCTGGGATCAAAACGGGGATAGAAAATGCTAACCCAACCCCGTAAAGCCCGTTAGCCAGGGACGAACGTTAAGCAGAAACGAGGTCATGATGTGCTATGATGAGTTCTGGTTTTTGGGGAGATGATTTATTTTTCATGCAACATCAACGTTTCACGTGGACAGTTTAATTCACTTCAAGTTTGTGTGTTAAGAAATGCTTTACCCCAAAAAAAAAGGGGAGGAATAAATAACTTTCATTTTGGTACATTTCACTCTGTCGAGCAAATAACAATGGTAAAAGGAACCCGAAATCGTTTAAAATTGAAACATAACAATGGCTTAAAACCATGCCTTCCCGTCGGATCGGATAAAAAGAGAATCACCGGTACGGTACGTTCGACAGGCTCACGTTTCAGTGATTTAATTCTTTCGCTTCATGCCACCGCCGTACGCTCGGGTTGTTGCAGTGTTGCTGGCACACTGCATGCCAATGCCATCGATAAACTGCACATCATCTACGATGCGTTGATCTGTGATGAACTGCTGCGTACCGTGTCACTAGCACCGTCCGCTACGGTACGACATTGCGCTTAACCCAACCTGCATGCGATCTATTTTTGTTTCATTTGATTAAAATGTGTCCCAACGCCTTTTTTATGGCACGCGAAAGATGATTCGAACTTTCGCAACTTTTGTTTCTGTTTCACGAAAGGCTAAAACAAATGTGATAAATTGTTCTACTGGACTGAAATAATATTATATTCACTTTTTGTATTGTAATGTATTTAGTTATTTATTTATTCATTTATTTTTATAATTATTTATTTCCGGCTATTTATGCACGCATTGCAGAAAGTTTTTTTGCCTCCCTTGTACTAACCACTATTGGACGACTTTACCGACCTCCTGGACAAAAGCCTACACGAGAATGAATTCTATTCACTTTTTGCTTGGTCCTACAAGATTTCGATTCTCAGCTAAATCAATATTTTATTTCTAAAATAGAGTTATTTATTTATAAATTAAATCAATATTGTTTGCCTCGAGGGCTGTAGGTAATTAAGTACTTTATGGTTTAAATACATTTTACTTCATTTTATTCTCTTAATTAACACAAATCTCGTAAGAAATTCTAGCCATCTGTGTCGCGTTCGAGAAATGTTTGAAGCTCACAATAGTCTGCGAGTTTGCTAATACAAATTCTTTGAACGATCCTCTCAATCATAGCCTTTGATACCCCAAACATAAAAACAATAATTGCTAGTTTTTAATCATACAGGAAGTGCCCGGGATACACGGTATATCTTATCTATTGAACAAAATTCAAGCATATGACTTAAAAGTTGTTGATTGGGTCTTACCATTTGATGGAATGAATTTGTTTTAAATTTTGTTAATATTTGCTATAATAAAAGTCGATAGATCTGCTGAATATATTACAAGCGAAGCAGGAAGTCCACTTTATAACTTACAGGTATAAACGGTATTACACTCGGATTCGACATACGCGACGAAATAGGAGATATGCGGATCGCTCGTAGATTACATCAATCCCCAAAAAAAGTGCATCTAGGAGGCGCCATAATTCGCGAGAGTTCTATCGAAATGATGGCACGTGATGGCTTCTGTATGCATGTAGTGCTGCTGTTCAGTCGACTTTTTGAACGAAACCCATTTAACGAAATCGAAATCAAATTGATTACAGCGAATAAGAAGGCTTTATCAACCAATTTATAGACCTTTGAGCTTGAACGCTGTGCTATAAACTAACTCACTTGTCAAATTAAAAAAAAAAAGGTATCTCCGAACCCGCGTATAAGAGGTACCGCGTATCTCGCGAACTGCCTGTTTTGTAAATGCATCGGAATGTATTGAACACCCTAAGTACATCGCTATACATCCATCTAGCATGGGTAAACTTGCCACTTTCAGTGACCGTTTTATGGCAAAAGGGTTTTAATTAGAGAAAGAGGCAAAAACTCAAAATGAAACCAAAATGATTTCACCCAACTTGCAAGCAAAAATCTTTTCATCTTTTCAACGAAGTAAACCGCCGCTGATGTACATATTGCTGAAAGAACATATTGCTCGTGTATCATCATCCTCAGTCAGTAATCTATGGTGCACTGCAGTGTATAACACGAAATATTGGTTACCAATATGCTCTATCAAAGAGAAAACCATTTTTTTGGGTGTGAATGCAGCAAATGTAACAAATAAAAAAAATCACCCTAACATACAGTCGTAACATGCGGGAAGAATCATGAGAAATAAAAGTTTGTTTTTTATTTCTCGAATCTAAAAAATCTGAAGAAGATCCATCCACACATTCTGCAGTGTTTTGGTGTTATTTTTTCGTTTAATACCAGACTATGGTGAATATCTTCCTCCATTCTTTGAACTAAATAACAATCGCAATCAAATTGTTAATCCAACCAGAATATTATCCAACAGTAAAGAATACTGTCCGCCCAAACTTCCACATCGACCCTTCCCCGTGAATGGTTTAAATTATGCAAATCAATCCAAAACCACAGCGCACGTAAATGAGCAGAGATTTTGTGGCAACGGTTTGACCAACAGCAACTCCACCAATGTCCCACGGTAAAACCGCGTCCACCTCAGCTGCCGGATTAGGCAAGCGGTGCGGTGATAGTTACCCGGTTGTTCGGGCTGTAAATTAACTAAACCATCGAACATCATATATCCTTCGTGAATCGATGCTTTCGGATGGCGTGCCGCGGCATGCTCCATTTGACACCGTTAGCAAGCGTTACGATCACTGAATCAACCGTACGGATTTGAAAGAAAGCACCATGCTGCGAGTATGCCAAAGTAGTTGACGAAAAGTGCATGCGATATCACGCGTTCCACGCCCTCAACCAGCCCCATGCCAGCAATGGAATCAAACAAAACCACCCAACACATCAGTTGACACGCTCGTCTTCCTTTCGGTGAGTGCCTGCGCCCAACGTTTTGCCGCGCCCATCCCACACAGAAGGTTATAACGCTGTGCATTCACCGTAACGAGGGCGGAAAACATAAATATTTCAAGAGCTTATCCCAAAACATAATTACTAGCTATGAGTTTTCGAATATGGTTTTCGGCCACGCTGTGTGCTACCCCGCCGGTGCACTAACTAACTCCACTGCAGCTGGACCGCAACAACAAAAAAAAACGATCGCGGGGGAAATGGTTGGTTGAAGTGATACAAGGAATTGACCGCAATCCGGCAGATTCGCTCTTCATTTTAATTATTCGTTATTCTCGATGGCTCGACTCAGACGGTTGCTGCTCAGTGACCGCTACCACCCAGCGAGCTACCTGTGCTTCATGATCCGAAACGCTGGTTTCGCTTGTTGGAGATTACGCTACACTCTATGTACCGCCAGTAGTGTACCCCTGGTTCCCCTCGTGACAGGAAGCACACCTATGCTGCGATGAACTATTGCTGGGGCAATGGGTTCGATCGATTCCCAAATTTGCGTCTGGTTTAATCAAATCGATCGTTCGTTGAAAAATAAATTGGATACAAACATTGGCAATTACCGGTCGTTGTAATTAATTTACAATCGAATGAAATGAAATTATTACGCCGAGATCATGCGTTGAAAACCATCGATATGTTTTGATGGTGTTCTAAACAGGCAACGGCCAAAACAATGCGTTGACTATGTTTGGCCTCAGGTATTATAATAACATATAAACTAATCCGTTTTAAATGAACTTTATATCAATCAGGTCTGTATGTGCTCAACTAAAGATATAGTGATAATCAAACCATACTTGCTAATTATCAACATTATTCTGTAGGAAGCAATAGCTACGAAACAATTGTTCAATAAAGCCTTGAACATCTCATGATTATTATGTAAATCACATAGATAGAAATATAGATAGAGCGATAAACAAAAACAAAAGAAACGTTTCTGTGTGGAACGATTTACGTGAATACATGTGAGTATGTATAAAATATATAGAATAAGAAGAGAAAAAATTCCAAAAATTATGATAAAGCATAAACATTATAAAAACATTTTACAATATTCGCCTCCGGAGGTAACCACCTAAAGTGAAAGCTTAAGTACAGCAGCGCACTCTGTTGGATTGTCTGTGAACTACAAGAACTTTTTTCAAACGCACCAGTACACAATCTTTGCTTTGTACAAGGATCATGCCATGACACGGTCGCACATGCTGTGTAATATTCGTCCAGTGCTAATTTTACACACATAAGCTCCTTCCTCAATCATGATTACATTTTAATTTGACAAAATAGAATTGCTGTAGATTTTTGGGCTTCATATCAATCGAAATTTCGCCCCAGTTGACCACCCGAACAAAGGACACGCGTGCAGGATAACAGCAAAGGTTAAACGGAAAAGGACGATTAAATCGAATTAAACTTTACGAAACACTTTACTACACAAAGTTGATGGTTGAAATGTTTAGAAATCTTCTCCAAACTAAACTTGTATTTGCATGTCATTTACACAGACCACTCGTAATTCGAATGTTTTTCCAATAACTTGTGTCCAATTAGTTGTAGCGAAAGAATAAAGTGCTTGTTGGTGTGAGCATGGATTTTGCAATATCGGCTGCATTTTGAAAATTCCTTGATTGTGTTGTTCTACTTATCTAAATAAATTGCTATTTCGTAAAACCCTTTCATTCCAATAACTATCCCATTACCAAACGTTAAAGGCTTCTCGTCTGTCACAAGCCTCTCGTAGACTGTACGTCTTTCCCGCACAGCTGTCAGTCGGCTTGTAGAACAAACTTTCACAGGCCTGTACGATGCATTCTATCTCAATATACATTATTGGAATGTCGAAATCACTTAACTAACCTATTTTTAACTTAATGTTGCACATGTTCTGCACTAGAATGCATAACATTCTCCAAAATTATCATTACTTTTGCACACAAGACCAACCCAAACAATCAAATGTCATTCCGGTTTGGATCGATCTGACGCACCAGAGTTGCCTTTTGTTTTACGATTTTTATGTACTTTTCTCTTATCAATTATCGCTCGTAAGCCGCGATGAGTGAGAAAACATGTTAAACTAGTGATTTAATATCAAAAACATGCATTTACAACTGTCTGATATTAATTATGCCTCATAATGTCTCAATGCACATCATCAGCATCGCATACATTCGCACTTCCATCGCGATTATCTTTTTCCATAGAAACATTTCATAGACGATGAATACATTTTTGGATAGCTCAACATTTTTACTACGCGTTGCAATTATCATATCATGGGGTTCAGAACAAATTACCAGAGAATTCGGGCAAAAGTGGAACAGTATTTTTGCAACTCTCTTTGACATGAGCGTTGAAAACTTGACGTAAGCGCTTGGGGTAGTTTCCCGTCGGGATTTATAAAACGAGGGACCATAGAGCGAAAGCGAATGGTAGCATAAGCATAAACATAAACACAGTTGTGTCAGTGTGTGAGTGAAAGCATAGCAAAGAAGCGCGAAAGTAACACGATGGCCGATACCGTAACGACCGAAGTAGCTGCTGCAGCCGCCGCCCCAGCAACCGTGGCCAAGTCGCCGAAGAAGCCGAAGGCCGCCGCTGGTCCCAAGAAGCCGAAGCAACCGGCAGCGCATCCTCCAGTGAACGAGATGGTGCTGGCCGCTGTGAAGGCTCTGAACGAGCGCAACGGTTCGTCGCTGCAGGCGATCAAGAAGTACGTGGCGGCCAACTACAAGGCCGACGTGACCAAGCTGGCCACCTTCTTCAAGAAGGCGCTCAAGAGTGCGGTCGCCAGCGGCAAGCTGGTCCAGACCAAGGGAACCGGAGCGTCGGGTTCGTTCAAGCTGTCAGCCGCCGCCAAGAAGCCGGCCGTAGAGAAGAAGAAGGCAGCAGCCCCGAAGAAGTCCGCATCGGCCGCAGACAAGAAGAAGAAGGTCGCTGCCAAGAAGCCGGCCGGAGAGAAGAAGGCCGCCGCCAAGAAGTCCACCAAGAAGGCAGAGACTGGCAAGAAGCCGAAGACAGCCGCCACCAAGAAGCCGAAGGCCGCCGATGGTGCGAAGAAGGCCGCCAAGAAGCCAGCTGCACCCAAGCAGAAGTCCACGAAGCCATCCAAGGTCGCGGCTGCCAAGCCGAAGGCACCGAAGCCAAAGAAGGCCGCAGCTCCCGCCAAGAAGGCTGCAGCCCCGAAGAAAGCCGCCGCCCCAAAGAAGGCAGCCGCTCCGAAGAAGGCCGCAGCAGCCAAGAAGTAAAGGGCTTCTTCTTCCCACGACACATCCTCAAACAACAGTCCTTCTCAGGACTACAATTCGATTTGTAAAAGGATTCGTTTCTTGACTACCTTCTACTATCCCGAAGCTATCCACGTTTCGGAACAAATGGCACTCTTTTTCATTTTAGGTTATGGAATGGCATGCTGAATTTCAAACCCTCACCAAACCAATTACCACAAGACCTTCTGCTGATTAGGTCAGCGTCCCTGTTATCAACAAACACCTACAATAGATTGGGACCTTAAACACTAACTAAAAGCAGGAAAATGTTTCTTCACGTAACAGCCCAAGTGTACAGACGTATTTTTGAGCTCTTCTTTGCTTCGCGTGCTGCCAAAGTGCAAACTTTTGCCACTGTAACGGTTTTGTGTAAGCAATTCCCGTAATTTTAGTGGTGAAGTGGAGTGATTTGTCGCACAGTTTAAAAATAATTTATTTAACCACATTACATGCAATAACCGTTCAAATAGAATCTCACCTCCCAGCCTTCGTTCTTTGTTTGTATCAACCCCCTGGTCTTACATTTCCAGTTCTAAACAGGTAACTTACCCAGCTAATCCTCCAAATATCCAATCCTCCCATTATCCTTGGTGATCTTACTGCACAACATAGTTCCTGGGGCTGTTCTATAACGAACAATCGTGGCGACAACATAGGCAACATTTTTTAATTCTTTCTCCGTGAACTCCTTTTCGACCGAACTCCCACCCGCATGTCTCCCACAAATGGCACAGGCTCAATCAATAGGTACTGCACCATCTCATACTCTACTCTTTCTCAATTCCAGACCCAAATTATTAACGATACCCACAATAACGACCACTATCCCATATTCATCCCCAGTAGCTATCCTCCTCATCGACCACTTCGACCATCCCAAGGGCAAATATGACGTCGAGCCACAATTGTGTAACACCCATGTTAGCTGAACATTATCGTGAAGCTAACCGTCTTGGCAAGGAAGCTGTGCGTCTCCAAAGAGGACAGTTGGAAAAGAATCGATAACAACATCGATCCCAACCTCTACCTGTAAAGACATTTGGGAGAGAATGAGTGTCCTCTCAGATAGAAATCAACAAGCTGCTTCTCCGATTACCCCAAACTCGGCACCACCTTCCCTCTAAAATCCCTGAACCCTTCACTAAACACTTCGCCAACACCTCTGCAACTGAAAACATCCCCCACCTAATTTTTCGACTACCTTAACAAACTCAAAATCCATACCCAGTCCTTAAATTAACGCTACCCACCATAGCTACAATAGACTATTCTCAACAGAAGAACTAAACTGGGCCCTTTAACAAAGTAAAGGTTCCTCCTCCGGCCCAGACAATGTTGGTCCTCTGTTTGAAAACTTCCTTTCGCAAGCCAAACAAAACCACTATCAGAACAGCTATCCAGACGGGGCCTCGGTGGACGTCTCACAAACTTCATCGAGAGCTTTCTTACTGACCGCACCTTTAGAGTTCTCCTTGGTGCCGACATTTCCTATCTCCACACTTGAAAATGGCGTCCCACAATGGGCCATTCTCTCACTTACCCTCTTCCTTATCAGCATTGAATCATTATTCTGCTCCATTCTTACACAATCAAAATCTTTCGTATACGCAGGCGATTTATTTCTTCATTTTTATTTACTTAACAACAGTTCCATTATGTGAACGTTAGCCTATGTCTGGTTAGCATAGTTTTAGTTAGCCTATGTATAGTTAGTTTAGCTATATGTAAACCGTCTGGCCGATTTGACATTCATTAAATTTACTGGTACGCGATACCAAATCCACTTTTGCCAATTAAGTTCAGTTTTTCATGTTCCACTATTAATCAAGTCAGGTAATAAGCTTAGCCAAATACAGATGAACTACTTCGAGGATTTGATATCCTCTCCTTCTACCTGTTTAAACAGACGCTGCAAGGTGCAACTAGAGTCTACTGTTATCTTAATTATGAGTGTTGACTTTGAGTTTAAGTTCAGATCGCACACAAAGGGGCTGATCTTTAAATTGTATACCCCGCCCAATAGGTGCAGTTACCCACCATCTTACAAACAGTTTGGGTTCGATATGTTTACTGACTATGTTTAAGAAACTGGACTAATGGACTTCATGCAGAAATTGTCTAAGGTAGTGAGAAAATGGGAGCCATTCATGGAATTGAACAAGGTTATCCGAAGTTTGGGTAACAATTATTTGCCGTGAGCTTGATGGTTGTAGGAAAACAGCGATCGTATGAGACCTGATAGTTCAATTTGATCCAAAGCATACTTGCCCTAGGTACTGTCGCAAACGAGAGAATCATTAGATCTTAGGAACAATAGCAGGTGAGGGATTGGTTGTTGGAGCTGGATTTGGAGGTAATATTGGGACTTGAGGTCCCCCGAATGCTGCTATCTGTTGTGTTGGTTGATCATCACTTAAGTGGTTGAATATCGCAGAAGTATGTTTTCAAGTCAATTGTATTAGTAAGTATCAATTTATAGGTCGTACATATCCATAGAAACATCGATTACATACAACCAAACTGTAAGCTAAAATGCGAAATAAATCGTCTACATAAGGTGTAAGATGTTTTTCGTAATTACAAAAAAGGGATAACTGCACTGAAATAAGCACCAACATCGAAATTCATCTCTTAACCTCTCACATTGTGTTTAGGCGTTAACAAGCATAGCTGTAAAGAAATGTAACAATAGAACCACCAAGAATTTTAAGCGTTTTTCATTGTTGGTCACTTTGTAAACAATTTCGCTGTCCTGCATTACGTTTGAATACGTTTTTGAGTTCATACTACAGAAAAGATACGTAAAAGTCATGCATCAGCTATGGTGCAATTGTTTTATCTCATAAATTATTGTAATGAGAATGAAGCGTTCCACTCAAAATGATTGGTTCGGTAATTCCAGTGTTAAACAAATGTCTCTATGACCTCATCAAAAACAAACTGTACGGTTTAATTTCTAACCTGCAAGCACCTTGATTGATTTAAATGATTCGAATTTGCGATGTTTTGAGCTATTTTAAACTCAACGCAGCGCACTCTGTTGGCTTGTCTGTGAACTACAAGTCCTTTTTTCAAACGCACCAGTACACAATCTTTGCTTTGTACAAGGATCATGCCATGACACGGTCGCACATGCTGTGTAATATTCGTCCAGTGCTAATTTTACATACATAAGCTCCTTCCTCAGTCAGGATTACATTTTAATTTGACAAAATAGAATTGCTGTAGATTTGTGGGCTTCATATCAATCGAAATTTCGCCCTAGTTGACCACCCGAACAAAGGACACGCGAGCAGGATAACAGCAAAGGATAAACGGAAAAGGACGATTAAATCGAATTAAACTTTACGAAACACTTTACTACACAAAGTTGATGGTTGAAATGTTTAGAAATCTTCTCCAAACTAAACTTGTATTTGCATGTCATTTACACAGACCACTCGTAATTCGAATGTTTTTCCAATAACTTGTGTCCAATTAGTTGTAGCGGAAGAATAAAGTGCTTGTTGGTGTGAACATGGATTTTGCAATATCGGCTGCATTTTGAAAATTCCTTGATTGTTTTGTTCTTTTTATCTACATAAATTGCTATTTCATAAAACCTTTTCATTCCAATAACTATCTCATTACCAAACGTTAAAGACTTCTTGTCTGCCACAAGCCTCTCGTAGACTGTACGTCTTTCCCGCACAGCTGTCAGTCGGCTTGTAGAACAAACTTTCACAGGCCTGTACGATGCATTCTATCTCAATATACATTATTGGAATGTCGAAATCACTTAACTAACCTATTTTTAACTTAATGTTGCACATGTTCTGCACTAGAATGCATAACATTCTCCAAAATTATCATTACTTTTGCACACAAGACCAACCCAAACAATCAAATGTCATTCCGGTTTGGATCGATCTGACGCACCAGAGTTGCCTTTTGTTTTACGATTTTTATGTACTTTTCTCTTATCAATTATCACCCGTAAGCCGCGATGAGTGAGAAAACATGTTGAACTAGTGATTTAATATCAAAAACATGCATTTACAACTGTCTGATATTAATTATGCCTCATAATGTCTCAATGCACATCATCAGCATCGCATACATTCGCACTTCCATCGCGATTATCTTTTTCCACAGAAACATTTCATAGACGATGCATACATTTTTGGATAGCTCAACATTTTTAATACGCGTTGCAATTATCATATCATGGGGTTCAGAACAAATTACCAGAGAATTCGGTCAAAAGTGGAACAGTATTTTTGCAACTCTCTTTGACATGAGCGTTGAAAACTTGACGTAAGCGATTGGGGAAGTTCCCCGTCGGGACTTATAAATCGAGGGACCATAGAGCGAAAGCGAATGGTAGCATAAGCATAAACATAAACACAGTTGTGTCAGTGTGTGAGTGAA